>NC_088371.1:10748532-10753532 GCF_034508935.2 Berghia stephanieae
TCCAAGGACTCAACTATGCGCCGAGTGAGGCTCGAACCCAAGACCTTCCGATCCGAAAGCGAGTTTCATACGACAAGACCACATAGCCAGTATTATAGTCTGACAGAAATAATTTAATGAGAACAATCACTTATCGCCCAACTGGCGGTCAATAAAAAAACAAAGAGCATGTGACGTCATTTTCATTCATATGTTTACGCGTCCTAGATTTATTGTGTAGTTGAGCAAACAGTATTTTTTTTCCTCTAATATTTAGGTAAATACGGCACACCCGAGTTGCTTGTGGGTTCATAAAGCAGTGCTGCCAACCCTACCTAGCCCATGAAAATGTGTACAATGGAGACCTGAAATGTGTCAGATTCTGAAAAATTGTATAACAATTCTGCAAAGTAGAAAATGGTAGGGGGGCTGCCTGAAGCCTGTGATCGTGAAAATACTACTAACGAAAGAGTGAAAATGGAGAGGTTTCGTATAGGAACGACAAGGTAGACAATGAACGTTTCGGGTACAAACCCTTCGTCAGCACAACAATGCACAAAATTAACGTGGAAAACAAATAAAATGACACGTTAATATAATATGATTCAATAGTCTGATGTCACGTCGCCCAGCAACGAGCAGCTTCGTTCTAAACAAAGAAAATCGAGACTTTTTATTCTCCATGCTGGCTAGAACTTTTTCACATGTAATGTGATCAGAATGTATAAAATTCAAAACATGGTCAGATTTATAATGTTTTTTTCCTCTGGATACGCTTTTATGCCCGTCGGAGAAGTATTTCATAAGGGCGTCCGCCATTGCTCCGATAGTTTAGAGCCAGCGACTAAGTTACTATGCGTCATTACGGGGGAAGTGACGTCACGACTGTTTGAAGCCTATTGATATTTAGATTAATGAGTAAGCTTACACTTCATAGAATGAATAAATAGTATCAACTTCCAGATCCATGTATAAATCTGATGGGTCAGAAACAGATATAGTGTTTAACTCTCTCCTTTCCAGCCATTTTCAGGATTTCCCCCAAAACTTCAAACCCAACTAACACAAACATATATTTTTTATCACTCAAACACAATAACAGTCATGTTCTCAGGATACATAATTTTTTTTTAGCAAAACATGCTCTACAACACACTGTTCATTTTCTTTAAATTGTATAATGTACAAAAAGAAATTTGAAAAAGAAAAATGTTGGTTGTATCGTAACGAATGTGACGATTTTCCTATAGTTGGTAAGGAGAGGATTAAGGACACCAAAAAAGTGTATGAATGCTAAAAGTGCTTAAATAGTAGAATTATGCGTACAATCCTCAGCAAAATGTGTACAATGAATGAAAATGCGTAAAAATACGCATTTTTTACATAAAGTTAGCACCAATGTATTAAAGATGAGCATGTACATAGATAGTTTTATTCAACTACCATTTATATGTAAACATTAACTCACTCAACCCTATAGATTTTTGCTACTTTTCAAATTTGGAAAAAATGTATTAAAAATGAGCATGTACATAGATAGTTTTATTCAACTATCATTAACATGTCGTAAAAACTAAAAACATTAGCTTTGATTCCACTACACCTATAATTTGTCTCATAAAAATGTAATAAATGGGCATGGGGTAAAAGTAGCCCAGGTAAACTACGGATATAGTCGGTGTTAGGGGTGAGTGAGTTAAGAACATTAGCTTTGATACAAAACGCCTATAAATTGTCTCAGAAAAATGTAATAAATAGGCATGGGGTAAAAGTAACCCCGGGTATACTACGGATATAGTCGGTGTTAGGGTTGAGTGAGTTAAATAATAGAATTATGCGTACAATCCTCAGCAAAATGTGTACAATGAATGAACATGCGTAAAAATACTCATTTTTTACATGAGGTTAGCAACACTGTATAATGGCAAAGTCAATCCCAACCAACACAGGCCGACAACCTAACCGACAACCAATATTATTTCCCAGAGGGTGTGAGACCCTTATCAAATCACGGGCACATCCCAAAAACTTGTCAGGCATGACCGCCTCACTTTGGTTTCACGTCGGAGTGCTCACAGTCAAATGCACAAGCACGCGCCAAAATAAATGAACAACAACAAAACAAAAACAAAAAAAAAGGCAATTCTGACAATAAATGGTGAATTATGGAATTAAGCTGGGAGTTTGTGGTTTTAATTCTCTGTCTCTCTCTTTCTATTCTTTCCTCTGGATAGATAGATTGATAAAATGATGGATAAAAAAGATAGATAGATAGATAGATAGATAGATAGATAGATAGATAGATAGATAGATAGATAGATAGATAGATAGATAGATAGATAGATAGATAGATAGATAGATAATGATAGATAGATATAGATAGATAGATATGATGATATAGATAATAATAATAATTAATATATAATATAGATAGATAGATAATGATAATAGATGATAGAAGATAGGTAGATAGATAGAAGATATATAGATAATATATAATAATATATATATAATAGATAGATAAGATAGATAGATAGATAGATAGATAGATAGACTAGATATAGATAGAAGATAGATAGATAGAGTAGATAGATAGATAGATAGATAGATAGATTATAGTATATAGATAGAGATAGATAGAAGATAAAATAGATTGATAGATATATAGATAGATAGATAGATAGATAGATAGATATCGATAGATAGATAGACATATAGATAGATAGATAGATAGATAGATAGATAGATAGATAGATAGATAGATAGATAGATAGATAGACGAAAAGAGACAAAGATAATCGCAGAGAGACAAAGAGAGTGTCTGTCGGGGGTGGGGGTGTAGGGATGATGTTCCAGATTTTATACTGTTGGACGCCTATTGTCTGGTTATGGCGGTCACGGTCCATTGAGCATTCAATCTGTATAGATAGAATAAAGTTGACGTCACTCAGGTCTTTGTTATTTATTTTTGCCATCCACGTTTATGAGTAATTCTCACAAAACTGTATTATCCCGACTATAAGCGTTCATGGTTACACATTTTTTGTGTGTGTTGGTCCGTCATACTTCCGAATGGCAATGTTATGAGCTTTTTAGCCAAGCGCATACTATCTATAGATAATATGCGCTTGGCTAAGAAGCGCACAACATTGCCATCCGGAAATAAAAGGGACCAACACACACAAAACTGTGTGTAACCTTAAACGTCTGGTTAATACCGTTTAGTGAGAATTACTCAAAAACATGGATGGCAAACAAACAAACAAACAAAAAAAAAAACAAAGACCTGAGTGGCGTCAACTTCATTCTATCTATATTTATTATAGCCAGAGCTGCCTCCTTGAAATTTCAACAATTTGTAGTTTTCCCATGGAAAAAAAAAGACAATTTAAATACTTTAGAAATAAATTATTTGCCCTCAGATATATCCAAAATTGCTCCAAAGTCATTTTAAAAGGATCAAAATAACTAAGCTTTCCTTTCCAACAAGATTTACTGAGTCAAAGAGGCGAATACAGTCCAGTAGCTTAAGCCAAAATTCGTATTTCTACGAATGTTTCGTAGGCCTAGGCATGCCTGATTTTTATAGCGTGTGGAGCTTGTGAGGGAAGCCAGACACTGACAAAAAAAATGACATCAAAATGCCAGTCTTCGGCCACAAAAGAAAACAAATCGTGAGTTGTATTCAATAATTCAACCAATGGGACCACTTGTTTCCATGAGCACTACCAACAACATTTAACATTTAATTTAGGACGGGACATGACGCCTGTTAGGCTACTTTGTTACAATTTTTTTTGACAGAGACAACGCTGATCACGGCCTGGTACTCATTTTACACCTGAGTACGGTGAGAGAATGTGAGTAAAGAGCTTTTTCCAAGGACTCAACTATGCGCCGCTCAGATTGGGAATCAAAGCCAGGATCTTCTGATCCGAAGGCAAGTGCCATACCACTGGGGGTGAGGGTTTGTTTGTGGTTTATTTTTGTTTTTTGTTTTGTTTTTGTTTTTGATTTTGCTTTTTGTTTATTTTTTGTTGGGTCTTTTATTTGTTTTGTTTTTATATTTCTACTTGGTTTTTCTATTTGGTTTTGTTTTGTTTTTCTTTTGGTTAGTTTAGTTTTATTTGGGGGGGGGGGGGGTGTTTTTTTTGTTGCTGTTTTTTGGGGGGGTTTTTTTTGGAGGGGGGGGGGGGGGGTCGTGTTTTTTTAATTAATTTAATTTTTTTTTTAATTGTTTTTAAAAATATTTTTGATTCTTTTTCTTTTTTCATTCGTTGGTTTATGTTTTGTTTTAGGGGTATTCGTGTGTGGGTTGTTTATTAATTTGTTTGTTTTCATAAAGAATAATACTAATTCTCCAAAAGTTTAAACGTGGGTATAATAATAATAATAATAATAATAATAATAATAATAATATAATAATAATAATAATAATAATAATATAATAATAATAATATAAAATAATAATAATAATAATAATAATAATAATAATAATAAATAATAATAATAATAATAATAATAAATAATAATAATAATAATAATAATAATAATAATAATGATAATAAATAATAACAATAATAACAATAATAAACAAGAGAGTTTGAATAAGAATGAACGTGGCTAGCAGTCAAGTCAGGCCAGGTCTGGAATCGTTGGTTCTGTGGAATGATGACGACGACGACGACGACGACGACGACGAGAGTGTAGACATTACGCCCCATCCATCTTTTTGCCGTGAGTCTGGCAAATCGTTCACTTGCAGACTTCAAAGGAATTCTAAGACACGTTTGGAAACTGGTTCGGTTCCCGTCTTATAACACTGGAATAAATGGGATGGGAAAATAGAGACAAAAATACTAACAATAATAATGGTAATGATAATAATAAGAAGAGTAATGATAATGATGATGATGATGATGATGATGATGAAGGTGGTGGTGGTGGTGGATGGTGATAAGATGGGATGAGGTGAGAAATTAGTGGTGGGAGATGAGATGAGAGGAGAGGGAGAGGAGAAG
>NC_088371.1:10758532-10776032 GCF_034508935.2 Berghia stephanieae
ATATATATTATATATATATATATATATATATATATATATATATATTATATATATATATATATATATATATATATATATATATATATATATATAATATTGACCTATCAGAAGTGTAGCAAGCTTGTATTGATGCTCTCCGTTTGGCGCTACAAAAAACCGGGGTCAGTCGTAACTTTCGTTAACCTTTTAATGCTCGACACATTAATTATCCCTCAAAAAAAATGACGTCACAATATCTGTAACGCGACGATCGCCAAAAGAAAGTGAAAAAAAAAGTGAGTTGTAATTAGATTCTGATAAGCAGTGAAGTGCTCAAGGAAACAAATAATGATCTCATTGGGTGAATACAACAATAACTACTCACTTTCTTTTGGTGATCGTGACCGTATGTATAATAAATAATACGAAGTTTTGTTGTTCTTTGTTTGGGATTTTGTTTTTGTTTTTGGTTTTTGTTTTTCTGTTTGTTTGTTCGTTTTTTTTAAATCTTTTTTTTCGGGGGGGGGGGGGGGGGGGGGTTGGTCTTTTTTTTTTTTGATCAGTGTCAGGCTATAGATAGTATGCGCTTGGCTCATAACATTGCCATCCGGAAGTATAACGGACCAACACACAAAACTGTGTGTATCCATGAACGTTTATAGTCTGGTTTATACAGTTTAGTGAGTATTACTCTTAAACGCGGGTGGCAAAAAACAATAACAAAGACCTGAATGACGTCATCTTCGAACTATTTATAGATAGTTTGAACTTGATGTCACTCGGGTCTTTGTTATTGTTTTGTTTTTTTTTGTTTTTGTCATCCACGTTCATGAGTAATGCTCACTAAACTGTATTAACCTGACTACAAACGTTCATGGATACACACAGTTTTGTGTGTTGGTCCGTTATACTGCCGGATGGCAATGTTGTGAGATTCTTAGCCAAGCGCATACAATCTATAATATGAGTTTTCCAAGGCTGAGTAACTCCGTCGTCGTCGTAAGTTTTATGTTTGGATTACTTCTACACATCCCCTCCCCCCTTTCCCCCCCCCCCCCACAACACATACACACACACACACACATACATACACACACACTGTACTATTTTGTTTGCTCACATACAAACACGCAGATACACACACACACGCACAAATAACACACACACACACACACACACGCGCGCGCGCGCATACATGCACATCACACACACAATAAAAAACACACATTGCATGTACTTCAAAGAATCCATCAGTACCCCTCCCCGTGCATTACACACATGAGCGAGTGTGGACACATTGTGTCATGCATATGTGAGTACATACGAACTTGTGCGTGCAGTTCATGCACGCGACAGCAGCTACAGGATTAACACTGTATTGTGACTTCAAAACGTGACTTTGCTACAGATAGTATGCGCTTGGCTAAGAAGCTCACAACATTGACATCCGGAAGTATAACGGACCAACACACAAAGCTATGTGTAGCCTTGAAGTTGAGGGTCTGGTTAATACAGTTTAGTGAGAATTACTCATAATCTGGGTGGCAAAAAAAAAAAAAAAATAAAATAAAAAAAAAAACAACAAAGACCCGAGTGACGTCAACTTCGTTCTACAATATAATTAGGAAGGTAAAATAAAAGATATAGGAAAGGTAAACACTTGACACAGAGAGAGAGAGAGAGAGAGAGAGAGAGAGAGGGGGGGGGGAGGAGTAGAGAGACGGCGATAAGGAATGTGTGTGTGAGAGAGAGAGAGAGAGAGAGAGAGAGAGAGAGAGAGAGAGAGAGAGAGAAAACAAGAGAGACAGATAGAGAAGAAAGAAAGAAAGAAAAAAAAGTGAGAGATAGAGAGAGAAAGAGAGCGAGAGAGAGAGAGAGAGAGAGAGAGAGAGAGAGAGAGAGAGAGAGAGCATGCGTGCGAACAAGAGATAAAGAGAGAGAGAGAAAGAGAAAGAGAGAGAGAGAGAGAGAGAGAGAGAGAGAATAGAGCGACAGCGATACTTAGTGTGTATATGTGTGTGTGTGTGTGTGTGTGAGAGAGAGAGAGAGAGAGAATAGAGAGACAGCGATAATGAATGTGTGTGGGAGAGTGAGAGAACAAGAGAGAGAGAGAGAGAGCGTGTGGTGGGGAGAGAGAGAGAGAGAGAGAGAGAGAGAGAGAGAGAGAGAGAAAGCGGTAAAGGAGAGGGGGAGGGGGAAGAAGGAGGGAGACAGAGACATAACCAAAATGAAACAAAGATCAAGAGACATTTAATTTGTTACATTAGTTTCACGATATTATAATGTATAATGTGACATTCGACATAACCAAAGGTGACATTTATATCACTACCATCATGTTCACAGTATGTATTGTCTGTGTGGGGGTGTTTGTGTGTGTGTGTGTGTGTGTGTGTATGTGTACAAATAGTATGCGCTTGGCTAAGAAGTTCACAACATTGCCATCCGGAAGTATAACGGACCAACACACAAAACTCTGTGTAACCATGAACTCTTATAGCTGGATAATACCATTAAGTGAGAATTACTCATAAACATGGATGGCAAATAACAATAACAAAGACCTGAGTTACGTCAACTTCGAACTATCTATATATGTGTATTTATGATTTTTATAAGTTGTGTTAATGTGTGTGTATATTTGTGTTTGGTTTGGTTTATTAGCGTGTATTGTGTACATGTATATGTAAAAATCAGGATTTTACAATTCATTTAAAACTTGAGGTTTTATATAGATAGAATGCGCTTGGCCAAGGAGTTCACAACATTGCCATCCGGAAGTATAACGGACCAACACACAAACTCTGTGTAACCATGAACTTTTATAGTCTGGTTAATACAGTTTAGTGAGAACAACTCACAAACGCGGATGGCAAAAACAATAACAAAGGTTAGAGTGACGGCATCGTCGAACTATCTATAGCGCGATATCCACTAAACGTGCTCAAAGCGCTTTACAAGGGGTCCCTTGCTAACACCAACACTTAACATGTAGGACGCGACATGACGCCTGTTAGGCGATAATACAAGTTTTTATATAAATGCTCTTTTTTTTACAGTGGAATCCCGATAAAGCGAACATCACCGCTGGACCAGAAAGATTGCTTGACTTTAAGCAAGGTTGATTTTATCCAATATTGATAACAGAACACACTCAGATAAAGAATCAGAACATAATTTGGAGTCAACACGAGATATTGATTTTAACAGAATAGTTGACTAGAAGAGTGTTGACTTAATGCGAATTCCACTGTATTTGTATTTGTATTGATCTCATCCATCTGCGATGTTTCATTCATCCTGTTTTGTTGATAAAGGGCAAACCCAAAACGTTCATTTGATCTGTTTTTGTAATTAAATTGAAGCTTACATTCAATTTCACATTATTATTTAATATTTACTTAGAATATCAATGCCCTTTCGCCCCATTGCTTTGGTATGCGCTGGGTGTTGTTTGAACGTAGCCATCGTAAACTTATAGCCGGCACTGACCAAAAGATGACGTCAAAAGACAAGTCTTTGGCCACAAAAGAAATGTTATATGTTTGTGTTGAGAATATTGGCTATTAAGCTTAACTGCTGGTCAAAAATAACTTCGCGATGGTTGTGCGCGAGCGAGCCTGCGATCTCCAAGAAGTGGGTGAGAGAGGTCTCTAGAAATATGACTTTGGTTTGAAACGAATATTTTTGTATTCGTGGATAGCTCACACGGTAGAGCCACGCTCTCACCTGCCAGGCGGAGTTGTCGTACCAATAAGGTCGCAGGTTCAAACCACACCACCGCCGCGAAAAATTTTTTATTCTCTATTGTCTTCTGGCACTTTTCTACTCACTTCATATCTTGTTGCCACAAAAGAAAACAAATCGTGAGTTGTATTTAAGTTCAACCAATGGAATCACTTGTTTCCTTGAGCACTACTTACGACTACTCACTAGGCGGTGTAAAAACCTTAGAAAATTACGCCAAACTATAAGTCCAAGTGGGTTCTAGTGTTGTCATCGTTAACATATTATAGCCTGACACGAGAACCGTAGCCATCGTTAAGTCTGACACTAAACCCAAAAAGTCTGGCATTTTGACGTCATTATTTGGTTTTTGCACCGCCTAGTGAGTTGTTCATAGTTAGTAGTGCTCGTGGAAACAAGTGGTCCCATTGGTTGAACTATTGAATTCAACTCGCGATTTGTTTTCTTTTGTGGCCAAAGACTGGCATTTTGACGTCATTTTTTGTTCAGTGTCAGGCTATAAGTTAACGATGGCTACGGTAGGGCCCAGAACCAACCAGTCAACCAAAAATGGCGATCGATCTAATATTAATAACACGAATAATCACGAGGTCTGAGGTTCGATTCCCAGTCGAGGAAGAGTGATTTTGTGGGATGGTTTTCTTTCTTGCTTTGATTGGCACTGTTTTATCCACACACACACACACACACACACACACTCTCTCTCTCTCTCTCTCTCTCTCTCTCTCTCTCTCTCTCTCTCTCTCTCTGTCTGTCTCATCTAATCTCACTCTATCTATTTATCTATCTATCTCTCTCTTTCTCCCACCCCCTATCTCTCTCTCATTTCTCTCCCTCTCTCTCTCTCTCTCTCTCTCTCTCTCTCTCTCTCTTCTATCTATCTCTCATTCTCCCCCCTACTATCTCTATCTATCTATCTATCTATCTATCTATCTATCTATCTATCTATCTATCTATCTATCTATACATCTATCTATCTATCTATCTATCTATCTATCTATCTCTATCTCTATCTCTGTCACTTCCGTTCTCTCCTGTGGTTTGATAGATCAGAACAACAGGTAAGAATAAATATCAGAATGTTGATAATTACGTCGAAACGTTCTTACCGTTTATAAACCCTGCCTGCCGATTATCAAAACGGATACAAGAGGGATAAAACCAGCTTTGAGCGGCTGAACACCGGACTCAGATCAAAGAAAGATCAAAGGCGGTGACCGTGTCACCGGTGACAGCATCGGGCCTTTGACACGCGCCGCGAGCAGATTCCAAGTGTCACATTGTCTGCTGGAAAACGTTCCCGAAACATCATCCAGTTTTCTGCCAAACGCCAAACAAAAAAAATCATATTTTTGTATTCCTTTTTTCTTTGCATTTTTCAATTTTGGCATGAAAACTTTTTCCTTCAAATATTAATGTAGATTGATTAGGAAAACTACCTTTTTGTCGAGAAGAATTAAACCAGAGACTTCCATTGAACGTTTTGAGTTTGACCTTCGTTAAGAAATTGGATAAGAGTTTTATTAATCGGTTAATATTTGATGAAATGATTTTCTGGCAAAAAAGTAGGGAAAATGAGTTTTTTCAAATACTGTAATTTGGCTGCCAAGGGATTTCGTGATTTTCGTATTCGTTTAGTTTTTGGCTTCATCGCCAGTTATTTGTTACCTTTTGGTCACCTGTCTGTGATGACAAGATATGAAGTGAGTAGAAAAGTGCCAGAAGACAATAGAGAATAAACAAAATTTTTCGCGGCGGTGGTGGGGTTTGAACCTGCGACCTTATTGGTACGACAACTCCGCCTGGCAGGTGAGAGCGTGGCTCTACCGTGTGAGCTATCCACGAACACAAAAATATTCGTTTCAAACTCAAAGTCATTTCTAGATCCCTCTCTCACCCACTTCTTGAGACCGCCGATTCGTTCACCACCATCGCGAAGTAATTTAGACCAGCAGTTAAGCTTAATAGCCAATATTCTCATCACACACATATAACATAGAAACGATTGAGACATTGAGTATGCTCCGGTGTATGGGGTGAATTTTTAATTCAGAAAAGTGAGTGGAGCAGGCACTTATGTTGGTAACAACAAGATATGAAGTGAGTAGAAAAGTGCCAGAAGACAATAGAGAATAAAAATTTTAAAGCTTAACTGCTGGTCTAAATTACTTCGCGATGGTGGTGAACGAATCGGCGGTCTCAAGAAGTGGGTGAGAGAGGGATCTAGAAATGACTTTGAGTTTGAAACGAATATTTTTGTGTTCGTGGATAGCTCACACGGTAGAGCCACGCTCTCACCTGCCAGGCGGAGTTGTCGTACCAATAAGGTCGCTAGTTCAAACCCCACCACCGCCGCGGAAAAAAATTTTTTATTCTCTATTGTCTTCTGGCACTTTTCTACTCACTTCATATCTTGTTGTTACCAACATAAGTGCCTGCTCCACTCACTTTTCTGAATTAAAAATTCACCCCATACACCGGAGCATACTCAATGTCTCAATCGTTTCTATGTTATTGTGGCGGGTTGTGTGTGTTAATTTGTGGGATCGAGTCCAACCGATAGCTCAATGGTCTGGATTCGAACTAGTACGCGCGCTATGGCTCTCGTTACCAGCTGCACCACTCAACCTATATCACAAACGGCTCAGGTTTAATCTAGGGGAGATCAAGAATTGCCTTAGGGTCCCTTATAACTTAAGTGTATTAATAACAAGTGAGTCAAGACAATAGTAACGCCCAATGCACTAATAACAATTCTATACATAAAGTTTAATTAGATTGTTACAGGAAAAGATAGAAGAATAAGTATTTATTTGATATCAGGAGGAATAGCTCTAATTGAGTGGATCTAATCTATTATATATTTATTTGTTTGCTTTGATATAATCATATGTGTCCGTGGAAAATACATTTGAAAATGGTATAAGCCCGTTTGGCTTATCTTTATCCCGTCGGCTTGCTTGACTGAGGCAAATGTATCAGCTAGTTCCAGGGTTGGCGCCTGCTTTGCAGAGTTTTCTGGACATCACAACAGTGTGTTGTAGTTAGGCTGACATCAGGGGTTTCCCGCTGTTCAAGGACTGGGATGCAGGGATTCGGCACAACTGGGTGCTCCAACGACACGGAAAAGGACCAGGAAAATGGCCAGGAATCAGGATCAGGACAAGGACCTTCAATTTAAGAGTTAAAACAACAAGGTCTTAGAGCCAATCGAGTTTGTCTTTCGCCACCGAATCGTCCTTGAGCGACACATCATAATAGCCTTTATTTGCCGACAAAGTCAAGGAGAAGCAGTAACTTCATGATAATGGGAGTTAGTATATTGTTTAAACATCAACTGACAGTCGAGGTATCTTACATGATGAGAATTTAACAGGGTTGTGTCCCTGGTATTTCTTTATTTATTTTTATTAATTATAATTGAGGTTATGATGTGTGGCCGGCGATTGGCGGTGGGGTACAGACATTCAAGCAATATGCATATTGAATATAAATGAAATAATAACATTGATCATAAACAACTGTTAACTATAGAATAAGATACATATAGATATAGTTTTGTACAGGTATTCCAACTTACGAACATCCATGGAATAGCACAATTAAAATATATACACAAACTATAATATTAATAATAGATTAAATTGAATTCACAGTAATATCTCGTTCAACTTTGAATGTTAACCAATAATTCATTTTACCTCCAGCCGAGATAGACAAACTTTTACAAGTTTGAAATTGGAGAGATAGCTCTTTTCTCGTGGGCTTCTTAGCGTGTGTGTGATAAGATTCCTAGATGAATTTGGTTTTATGAAATGGAAAAGAGCGTCTGAATTATGGGAATAGCCAATCCGAAGAATCTTCCTGTTTTAGATAGCCAATGATATCCAGATGCTTTGGTAAGAAAGAATAACGGAGAATTGCCGGAGAGACAAGAACAGTAATTGCAATTAAGCGACTCTTGAACGAGACAAGGACCTCAGGGCATATGCACGATGGCGACTTGTTTGGAAAAGGTAATTAGCAGGTGGCATGAATACAATGGGCAGACAATTTGAACAGGTAAATAAGCCTTAAGCTGAAAGTGAATGTTCCGTTATACAATGGAAATGTTTCCCACCTAACGACCAGAATTTCCGTTAGAAAGATTTGGAGCTTTATTGGAGAAAGGCTGTCCATGTTTTGATTATCTTACTTGAGGTGTTAATCTGCCTTGGCAAATATATATATCTCGTCCACTAGGTTCGAAGTGGTTTTGAACCGAGACGCTGACGAATGATAAAGAAACACGCAGTGAAAGAAAATCGCTCGTCACAGTTATATGTGTGTGATGAGAATATTGGCTATTAAGCTTAACTGCTGGTCTAAATTACTTCGCGATGGTGGTGAACGAATCGGCGGTCTCAAGAAGTGGGTGAGAGAGGGATCTAGAAATGACTTTGAGTTTGAAACGAATATTTTTGTGTTCGTGGATAGCTCACACGGTAGAGCCACGCTCTCACCTGCCAGGCGGAGTTGTCGTACCAATAAGGTCGCAGGTTCAAACCCCACCACCGCCGCGGAAAAAAATTTTTTATTCTCTATTGTCTTCTGGCACTTTTCTACTAACTTCATATCTTGTTGTTACCAACATAAGTGCCTGCTCCACTCACTTTTCTGTCTGTGATGCCAATATTGACGTTTGGTCAGCTCTGATGTGGTCAGCTTGAGGTCAAGGAAACACGATTACACAAGAGGAGGCACTTTTGGCTACAGGAAATAAGTGTCCACAGTTCGAAAAATGTTACCTGTTGGCGTCGGTATTTTAAAATAGACAATCGCTAATGCAGACCTGCCCAATATTACGAAAAATTCGAACTAAAATACGAAATTTTGGCCCCAATCTCATAAGTCCATGAACATCTTTAAATCTTTGAAACTCGTTGAAAATGAAAGTTGATACCAGAGTGCACGATTTTAAGGATTTTGAAGTAGGGGGGAATTTGCACGGTTTTAGCCTAAGTCCCCTTACTCGTAGGAAAGTACTTTGCGATAGACTAGCGTCATATGAAAAAGGAATCAAGCAATTGCTATTCTCCGTTTCACGTTAGAGAAAACGGGATGAACTCTGGCTCTATGGACCGTGGACCGATCTCTCAGAGTGGTTCTATAGCATAAATTACAGGATTTTTCATATTCTACAACATATGTAATTTCCAGGCTTTCAACCCTAATTTGCACAATTCAAGGGGTTTTTGGACCTAATTCCCCCCTACTAAGTGCGGCTATAATGTGATCTAGTGGTATGGCACTCGCTTTCCATTCGGAAGGTTATGGGTTCGAGCCTCGCTCGTCGCATACTTGAGTCCTTGGAAAAGGCTCTTTACTCACTTTCTCTCATCGTACTCAGGTGTAAAATGAGTACCTGGCCGTTAACATCGTTGTCTCTATAGGAAAAAGTGTAATATCGCCTAACAGGCGTGATGTCCCGTTCTACATGATATGTGTTGCTGTTGGCCAGGGACCCATTGTAAAGCGCTTTAAGCACGTTTGGTGGCTATTGCGCTATATAAAAGCTCAATTTTAAAAAATATGTATCATTAACCCATCTCAATGTAGCTTTATTTTATATATCCCAATGTTCACTTTCTTATGATGATCGTCGCCGTAAAGACCTTCAAAGACATAGGTCCCACGGAGCCTGAGTTTATCCCGGTTGCTACAGCGTTAAAACTGTTTACTCCCCCTTTTGATAGGACGCTGGTCTATCGTAAAACAATTTCCGTAAAAATACGAACGAAAATGTGAAAATGGATTTTTTTTTTTTAAAAGGCTTCAAATGGGAATAGAAGAGACGATGGACCTTTCGGGTACAAACCCTTCGTCAGAAAAAAAAAAACGTTCCTTTGTTTAGTGTTTTGCTGACGAAGGGTTTGTTTTGTACCCGAAACGTCCATTGTCTGTTCTGTTTCCAACCTAAGCCTATCCATTTTCAACTTTCCGTTCGCATCATGACAGTGGCGGGAAAAGTGAAACATGGCAGCAACCTGGCAACACGGACAGGCGTTTCATAGAGAAAGGGGCCATAAATCGTGGTGAAAGTGGCAAATCCAATTTGGTTTCAAGGCAAGGGGAGGCAATGCGATATCCGCGATAAGAGGCCGACTAGAAGAAAGGGAGTGAACTCTCGAAGGTAGTTTTAATGAGAAAGATTATCAAGTGACTTCTTGTAATTTTCGTCCCCATTTTCTAGACGTGTCTCTTCGTCTTCTTTTTCTGTATTTTGTTATTTCTTTTAATCTTTAATTATACTTTTCAATGGTTTTAAAATCTGTTAAGAAAAAGGGTTTGCACAGATGTGGCCGTGTAGTGTGTAAAATGGTTGTCAATTGAAAATTTAAAGAAGGGGGAAAAGAAAGATAAAAATGAACAGGTGGATGAAGAAGAAAAAAAAATTAAAGAATTTTGAATTGGAGGAAGAGGTAGTAGAGGATGAAATAAATGGGCGGAGGAGACGAAGTACAGGAAGGGGGGGGGGGGGAAGAGAGATTGAAAGGGGAGAAAGATTAAAATATGGGTGGATGGATGAACAAAAGTAGGTGAGGAAGACGAGGAAAGCGTAGGAGGAGGGTGGGGAGGAGGTTGGAGAAATAGTTAGATAAGATAAGAACGAAAAATTGATAGACAGATGGACATAGAGATAGATTGATGGATGGATGGATGGATGGGTGGATGGATGGATGGGTGGATGAATGGATGGATGGGTGGGTGATGGATGGATTGATGGATGGATAGATAGATAGATAGATAGATAGATAGATAGATAGATAGATAGATAGATAGATAGATAGATGGATGGATGGATGGATGGTTAGATAGATAGACAGATGGACTGATGGATAGATAGATAGATAAATAGAAGAGAGAGAGAGAGAGAGAGAGAGAGAGAGAGAGAGAGAGAGAGAGAGAGAGAGAGAGAGGGCGGCAGTCGTAGTCAGAAACAATAAAAGAAGTAAATAATACAATATAATCTCACCCACTGTCCACGAATCTCTGTCCGTAGAAAATCGCTGGTCACACCACACCATGCCAAGTTGAAATATGTACACAGTTTTCGTGGAAGTGGTCATTAAACTTATCACATCACAGCCTCGTCAGTACCAAAGATTTCTATTTACAAGATGATGCACGAAGCATATTTTGGTAAAACACAAGCTAACTAAATTCAGTGGTTCCACGGTCTACAGTTAACGGCTAGCTCCTCTAATGTTATGTTTTTCTTGTTACAAATTCAATTTTCAGAACTAAATCGTTTGGACATAAAACCTGTTGTGAGGCGAAGTGTCACATATAATCTGATATATTGAAGTTATAGTTTTCTTTGTTGTGCAGGAAAATATGTTGTTGGTTTTTGTTTTTTCTCAAAAGAAAAGCAAAAACACACACACACACACAAAATAAAAACAATAACAAAATTAACAAAAACAAAAAATAAAGAAAAATAATAATATAATAATAAATAATAATAATAATAATAATAATAATAATAATAATATAATAATAATAATAATAATAATAATAATAATAATAATAATAATAATAATAATAATAATAATAATAATATAATAATAAATAATAATAACAATAATAATAATAATAATAATAATAATAATAATAATAATAATAATAATAATAATAATAATAATAATAATAATAATAATAATAATAATAATAATAATAATAATAACAACAGTAATAATAACAATAATAATAATAAATGGAACCAAAGGCTCATATCTATTTTTGGCTACTAATCAATCTATACTATTATAACATCTGCATCACCTTTACTTGACAAGGAACCGTTTTTAATTTATTGCAGCTGGCCACAATTAATAAATGCTGTCTAAAAACTGCCCGACAGCAGTAAAGTAACGGACAGTTGACTGACGTTAAGCGCATGCCACTATAATTCGATTCGACTTTTGGATATATATGTATCTATACAAACTATAAATAATGTTGAGTCGAGAAGATAAAGAAAGACGGGTCGTCATAATTTCTGTGTCGTTACTCCATTCAGACTCACATCAAAGAGGAGAAATAGAGATAGAGATAGGAGTACACTTGTACTCTGGAGTGACCCATAATATTTTTTAATTTGGCCAGAAAACTCGTCCTTCCATTATCGATCGATTTAAATGACACTCGTCTGGGCAAAAAAAAAAAAAAAAAAAAGAAAACAAAAAAAAAAACAACTCTCAAACCTTTGTTTTTTTTTTTTTTTTTTTTTTTTTTTTTTTTTTTTTTGTTTTTTTTTTTTTTTTTTTTTGGGGGGGGGGGGGTTCTTCCTTTTTTTTTCATTTTTTTTTTTCCAAGATGAGTGTCATTTCTTCTTCTTCTTCTTCTTCGTTCCTCTGATGGACATCTATGGCTGCAGTCCGATATCTGCTATGAAGTCTGTGGTCCGCTTTAGGTCCTCAGCCTCGCCATAGAGCTTTGTGGATCGATATTTGAAGGACGAGTTTTCTGGCCAAATTTTAAAATATGGCTTTTTCTAGAGTACGGCAGATCAGTAGGTACTTGATATTGGGTTCCATTTCTAAAATAATGCCAAATTTAAATATGTAGCTACTGATAAAAACCATGTATATATTTTTGGCCAGAGAACTTTAACTTCGAATATCTCGATCGATTAAAACCACATGGCTTTTATACCCTATCGCTTCTTTGAAGTGTTCTCGGAGCCTCAGGTTTAGGACTTTTTGACACGTTAGAGGCCATTTAAATCGGTCGATATTTCAAGCATAGATAGAACGAAGATGACGTCACTCAGGTCCTTGTTATTATTTTTTTTTGCCAGTAATTCTCACTTAACTGTATTAACCAGACTATAAACGTTCATGGTTACACTTAGTTTTGTGTGTTGGTCCGTTATACTTCCGAATGGCAATGTTGTGAGCTTCTTAACCAAGCGCATACTATCTATAAATTTTATGGCCAAAATATAAATCTTTTTTTTTTTTTAATTTGGCAAATTATGATTTAATTTTCTATCCAGAGATATCAGAATAATTCAAATATTCGTATCAGGAAATCTCGAAAACAGGAACGATAAATCTTCAATTTTATACGTCACCTGTCATCTCGGGATTGTATGAATAGGGACGTGGTGGGGGGGGGGGGGTGGGTTGGGGAAGGGGTTGGGGAAAGGGGAAGGGGGGGGGGGGGGTGTATCAGGCTGGCAGATTCCCCTCCAGCAGTTTTGACTGGCAAGAGACATAATATAGATAGTGTTCACCCTGGCTAGGAAACTCACAACATTGCCATCCGGAAGTATAACGGACCAACACAAAAACTATGTCTAACCATATAGTCTGAATAATACAGTTTAGTGAGAATTACTCAAAAAACGCGGATGGCAAAAAAAACAAAAATAAGGCCTGAATGACGTCGTCATCGTTCTATCTATATTATTGATGCTAAGCGTTTAGGTAAAATTATGATCACAGCATCACGCTAGCAGGATTAACATTCCAACGAACACACAACTATGTGTACCCTTGAACGTTTATAGTTTGGTTGATATAAATTAGTGAGAACTAATCACCAAAATGGATGCCTGAAAACAATAACAAAGAGCTGAGTGACGTCAATTTCGTTCTTTCCATTAAGTAACACATCCTGACAGTCCGCTATTATTGATTTTGCAAGACAGTGCCACATATTTAAAGGTCTGATAACCGAAGGCAATAATGGTGAGTGATGAGCCATCGGACCTACCAAGACGGTATTAAGTCGGACTCGTTGAAATGACGAAAAAATTGAATCTATAGACAAACATTTTGATCTTGGTTGACCTTTTTCTTTTTGTTAAGCCCCAAAACTGGCTGTGTCGGCCATTTCAATAAGTCTACACATGAGTATGGTGAGCTCACAACATTGCCATCCGGAAGAATAACGGACCGACATACAAAACTATGTGAAACCGTGAACGTCTATAGTCTGGTTAATACAGTTAAGTTGGAATTACTCATAAACGCGGCTAAAATCAATAGCAAAGACCCGAGTGACGTCAACTTCATTCTATCTATATTAGACCTGCGAAAAATTCGTAGAGTTACGACATTTTGGCCTCAATTTCAGAACTTCTTGGTAATGAAAGTTGATGACAGACTGCAAAATTTAATGATTTCAAAGTGTGCGTGTTTTTTAAAAATTCATTGAGAGGATAAACAGTTGATTTTTAATGATCACTAACTATAGCGACTGATATTTTTGATTTCCGAAAAACTACGAATTTTAAATGTTCAAGTTGGCAGGTCTGATCAATACACAGTTTAGATAGTAGGCGCTTGGCTAAGAAGCTCACAACATTGCCATCCGGAAGTATAACGGACCAACACACAAAACTATGTGTAAACTTAAACGTTTATAGTCTGATTAATACAGTTTAGTGAAAATTACTCATAAACGCGGATGGCAAAAAACTTCGTCAACTTCGATTTTATGCGATATGGATCATTCCCATTCACATATTCAATTTTTTCTTAGTAGCGTTATTTTTTTTATACAGGATCAATTGTGTTGATTGCACTGGTCACCATTTTGAAGAAATCTATACGTTAACTCACTCAATCCTAGAGATTTTTGCTACTTTTCAACATTGGAAAAGTATGTATTAAAAATAGACGTGATACATGGAAAGTTTTATTCAACTAAATTAACATAAAAATTAAGAACATTAGCTTTGGTACAACGCCTATAATTTGTCTCAGAAGAATGTAATAAATAGGCATTGGGTAAAAGTAACCCCGGGTATACAACGGATATATTCGTTGTTAGGGTTGAGTGAGTTAATCAAGGGACTTAACCGTGTAAAATGTCAAAAATTAACTCCCTTACTCTTTACCGCATACTCTCTTTACACAGTATCACGTATCATTATCACTATAAATATGACAGCAAAACTACACAGCAGCAACAAAACCACGTCCTTCCACAGAAAGATCTGAACACCAAAATGACAGAGAGAATCTGTTGGATCCTGTAAAAACCAACTCAACGAAGTCTGTAGATTGTAAATTGCAGATTGCACAAGCAAGACCTTATCAATTTTTTATTACCCTCAAGCACCACCGCCACCACTACCACCACCAACATTGCTGAACAGAGCAAGCAAGCACTTTTACAACTCTGTAAGACTCTAAGACACCCATTACCCTGCCTCTTATAACCCCCCTCCCCCCAATCCACCATCCACTTCTATCCACCCCCGAGCCCACCCCACCCTCTCCAAGCCACTACTCCAAATCCTAAAGTTATTGTGCCCCGCCGCCTCAAATCGGTATTATGTGAGCGGGTCTAGTGGTTTGGCGGCGCCGCTCGCCTTGGAATTGGAAGGTCCTGGGTTCGAGTTCTGCTCTGAGCAGCGGATTGTTAAGTCTTTGGAAAAGGCTGTTAACTCACATTCTCTCACCGTGCTCGGGGTGTAGCAGGGAGGGATAGTGAATCTGGACGGCCAAGTGTATCAAAAACACGAGAGGAATAATTAAGGTCTAAGGTAAGGACTCGGGTGTAAAATGAGTACATGGGCGTTAACAGCGTTGCTTCTGTCAGAAATAATATATTGTAATATCGTCCAACAGGCGTCATTGTTTTTTGTCTTTTATGTTAAGTGTCGATGTTGTGTCTAGGGACCCCTTGTTATGCGCTTTGAGTAAGTTTAGTGGATATTTATTGCGCTATACCAAAGCTCAAGTTTTGTTGATTGTTTTTTATTAGTAATTAACCCCGTAGATTTTTGACCAATCATAGCATGAAATGTGTGACACACCTTCACACGTGCTCGGACAAACATAGTTGGTTGTTTATAAACAATAAAAAGAAAGAATTCGACCTTTCTGTTATCATTGTTACCTATAGATAGTATGCAGATGACGTCACTCAGGCCTTTGTTATTGTTTTTGCCATCCGCGTTTGTGAGTTGTTCTCACTAAACTGTATTAACCAGACTATAAAAGTTCATGGTTACACAGAGTTTGTGTGTTGGTCCGTTATACTTCCGGATGGCAATGTTGTGAACTCCTTGGCCAAGCGCATTCTATCTATAGATAGTTCGAAGATGACGTCACTCAGGTATTATTTTTTTGCCATCCGCGCTTATGAGTAATGCTCACTGAACTGTATTAACCTGACTATAAACGTTCATGGATACACACAGTTTCGTGTGTTGGTCCGTTATACTTCCGGATGGCAATGTTATGAGCTTCTTAGCCAAGCGCATACTATCTTTGCTTTCATGAGGACTATTCATCACACGATTTTCTCGATCATATTATAAACGTTTAAGTTTACATATAAATAGTATGCGCTTGGCTAATAAGCTCACAACATTGCCATCCGGAAGTATAATGGACCAACACACAAAACTATGTGTAACCTTGAACGTTTATAGTCTGGTTAATACAGATTAGTGAGAATTACTCATAAATGCGGATGGCAAAAAGCAAAAACAAAGGCCCCAGTGACGTCAACTTCATACTATCTATAAAATTCTGTTTATTCACCAACAGTGGGTATTTTACTCAGACACATACCATCTATAGTAAAACCTGTGCAGTTTGCTATGTTTACCAATCAATATTACAGTTTACATTATGACGACTGTCCGAGAGGTGTGGTTATCTAGGTGTCTATAGTGGAGTGAAACTTGTGGTGGTGAAGATTGAAATTAACGTTGCAATCGCCAGGAAAATCAAATTTCAATTTTCGCTCTTCGAAGAATAGGGAACACTAGTGTGATGTCACAATGCTGATTCAAATCTCAGTGGAAGCGTTAAATTAAACCAGTCCTCCAGAGAATTGTGTGCCTACCTTGTGCAACTCATCTTCTGCTTTCAGAGTGATGGCATCTTATTTTCTTGTCTTAATAAATGCTGGTCGTCAATAAAGATCTCCCATTCTCTCTCTCTCTCTCTCTCTCTCTCTCTCTCTCTCTCTCTCTCTCTCTCTCTCTCTCTCTCTCTCTCTCTCTCTCTCTCTTTTACGCGCTATAGTCATAAAGATTAAACTGGCGAAGAGGCCGAGTGGTTAAGGCATTGCACTGTGATCCGAAAGGTCCCGGGTTCGAGCCCCGCTTCAGGCACTTTTGGTTGTTTGTTTTTTTTACACTGGGCAAGATTATTAACCCCCAAATCTGCTCACTTGGACAACATGGGTGATTCCTGTTGACATCAGACATCCTGGTTTATGGATTATCTATAATATTCCTTCATGGAATGGCTTGGCGACCGGGTCTTATGATGGCGTGGCGGAAGGGCTTTATAATAAATCATAAAGAACCTGCCTATGCTACAGACATCCTCCTGCTAAAATAGTTATGTCCTCTTATGATTCAATATGAAACCTTTTGATTCAATGTCCGTCCGGAGGACTTTGCTGTTACACATTTCCAATGAGTTTTGAACCGGAAGACAGGAAGGTATGACGTCACGACTTCTGCTTCACTTTACACTTTGCGGCTATTGTGATCTAATGGTATGACAATTGCTTTCGGATCCGAAGGTCATGGGTTCGAGCCTCGCTCGGCGCATAGCCGAGTCCTTTGAAAAGTCTCTTTACTCACATTCTCATTGTACTCAGGTGTAAAATGAGTACCTGGCCGTTAACAGCCTTGTCTCTGTCCGAAAATGATTGTAATATTGCCTAATAGGCGTCATGGCTCGTTCTACATGTTACGTGATGGCTGTTATGGCCAGAGACCCCTTGTAAAGCGCTTTGAGTACGTTTAGTG
>NC_088371.1:10781032-10808532 GCF_034508935.2 Berghia stephanieae
AAAGAGCTGAATGACGCTATCTTTGCCGCACAACCAAACACGTAACGAAAATTTTTAGGCCAAAATTTAAATTTAAGTTAAAAAATGTTTAAATTCAGATTAGACATTGTACAAGTCTGGACTAAACAGAATGGCAGAAATTGAATAATCGCCATTTATGGTCTTGTAGTGATATCCAGCAGATAACAATACGATGGCAAAGGGCGGTAACTTTATTGGATTGATAACTAGGGGAGAAAACTCTCCAGATGACGGATCATAAATTTGGTACGTACCGTGAAGAGGAAAGAGTAAACATGGACAGAGGGTTATTATGATTTTATGAGAATTTAAGGTTCGGAAACGGGGGGGGGGGGGGGGGGGGGTGCAGGACGGGTAGAGCTCAAGCAACTGGAACTGAAGCATTATGGGCAAACTATAAAATTATTAATTCTATGGTTGGCCGTATATGGCCCAAAGAAAAAAACATTCAAAAAATATATATAATAATAGTAAATACAATTCCCTTTATTCATCCCATAGGCAACATTGGAATAGCCCAGTGCAGCGACGCAATATGAGCTAGAGGTGACTTGCTCAAGGCCACACTGCGCCATGTGTATTCGAACTCGATACCTTTTGGGACCGTACCGCTGAGCCATGCGCCCCACAATGGATATAGTTTGTTACAATGACAAATACAAAAATCTAATTTTTCGGGTCACTATTGATGTGAGTAGGAGAGTGCCAGAAAACAATAGGGAACTAAAATTTTTGCGCATTGAAGAGTCGAACCTACGATCTGACTGTTACGGTACCTCCGCCTGGTCACGAGAGGGATGCTCAACAATCGACTCCAACCACCACTCCAAAAAAAAAAAAAAAAAGAAAAAGAAAAAAAGGTGGTTTCAAACGTACTAACTGTCTTGAGCCCCTCTTGCGACTTCTTGGGGTCATGGGGTCAACATACCAACACCACAGCAGCTTCTGATGGTGTCACACTGCATGGTTATGATTATCTTTCCAGGCCTCAAACTCATCGCGACAATCGTGTACGGTCGCGAACCCGCCCGGAAGCTTCGGCACAGCGTAACGTTCAACTAGATGCTCTGCGATTTCGGGTACATGTGGGCTTGGTGGCAAGTCCTCGCTGATGAAGGGAGTGTGCCGTGAGGCAGGTTCTCGACCGAAGTCGGTTCGCTGCCACCCAAACCGGCCTCCATCTAGTATATGCAGCTCTGTCCGAAGTCAACAGGTAAGCTACGTACAAGGACTGCCTGGACTTATTTCAGATCGAAACAAGGGCATCTTTCATTATGAGCGTGAGAAGGATAACCCCATTCCTTTCATTTTGACCTTATCAAGCCAGTTGTTTGTAATCATCTCCCGCCGGACATCGGGGCTGGATTGCTGCCATTATCGGGCCCCATTCTCTAGGCGTTGTAACCAGCGTTCCCGACACTATATGCATGGACTTAAGAAGTTTTACATCGACCTTCCCAACATTCTTGATTCTACCCCAAACTGGAGTCCAATAGTCCAAGGGGAAATGGCATAGTGCCAGGGGGAGAATCCTCAAAAGCACTTGGTTAGCATCCCAACTTGTTTCCAAGAAGATTGTTGCGTATCTCCATCTTCAGGGCAACTCCTTTGAGATGGACCCGATAGGTAAGGCTGTAATCCAGCGTAACCTCAAGGTAGTTCGAATGTGGCTCACATTATGGGAGAAGCTGGTTCCCGATGAGGACGTTCAGTTTACGGGTGTGCCAGCCACTGCATAGACGGAATGCTGTCGCCACGGTTCTTGAAGAATTCATCTTCAGGTACCACTTGTCAAGTAGGATTTGAGTTTGGTAACGTCCTCGGTGAGTACGTTCTCGAGACTGGTCCACACTTTATTTGAGTAACAATCGCCCAGTCCAGAAAGCGTTCGGCATGTCACTAATGTAGACATTACACAACATTGGCACAAGAACATATCACCCAGGGACTCCATTCCCCAGCCTCCTGACTTTGCTCGTGGGGTCTCCTTTGGCGACGTGGAATTGTCTTTCCCCTAAGATTGAGGAGAACAGTTTCAAGGTTGTTTTTTTTTTTTTGCACCTTATGATTTTTGCAAGTTTGAGCATTAACCCTTCGCACCAGACCGTATCGTGCGCAGCTGATAGGTCTATAAATACAGCACCAGCTTGCTGTTTCCTTTCGAACCCTGCTTCAATATTCTCGGTAAGGGCAATGACCGTTTTGCACCTCCATTCCCCGAAGCTCGCCTGCTGGGATGAGAGGGCAGCAGCTAGGACCTGCCCCCATCGGTTCAGTATCACATGTTCCAAAAGTTTGTACAGGCAGCTCAGAAGTGATATGGGTCTGTAACTGTCGGCCTCCTTCGCTGGTATCCCTGGCTCTGGCTTCAGGATGGCAACTATCTTAGCGTGCTTCCACACTTGTGGAAGCTTTCCTTTTGCAATGACGTCAGACATTACATCTGCCAGCCAGGTCCGTGAGTCATCGTATCGTAATATATGTCATCTATTCGTGCTACTTTTCCGTTCTTTACGTCGCTAATAGATGCACACATTTCTCGAAAGTTTATTGGCGAGCCAGCAATTAAGCTTTTGAGCTCTATTCTCAACACAAACATAATATATTAGAACACACAGACAAATGAATAAGCTCCGTTATTGGATGCAAAATTCTCACCTCCATTTTGTCGACAAGACGTATATTATAACCGTTTGAACTGGGATTTTTTTGTTGTTGTTGTTGGTCGAAGAAGCCCGAAATGTTTGATATTTTGTCCCCCCCCCCCCCCTTTTTTTTTTCTTCTTCTTTTTGTGCATTTGTGTGTGTATATTTTTTTTTAGTTTTTATATTAATTCTAGTTTTTATTGTTTTAGGGAGGGGGGGGAGCGTTTATTGACTGAACAAGGGTTTTGCGCCCGAAACGTTTTGTGTTTGTTATTTTGTTCTCTTTTTTTTCTTTTTTAAACAAAAAGCCGTTATATTCATTTTCTTCCATTACATTTTAAGTCCACAGTTTTTTCTATCAAAGTTAGCATTCAGTTTAACCTTCTGTCTGACCACAACACCAGGTCACGCCCACACCAATCATTCCAAAAAATGACCTGGCCGACAAACTAAACCTGCTGACGAGTGACGTCCAACCTGGAATTCTCTACAATTCTCTGGAATTTTCTGGAATAATATCTGGAATATCGTATACTACAAGAATCTTTCATGTCCTGATTTCCCATTTGACAGAAATATGACTCCGTACCAAACAAAGTCCCTGTTCCGTACCGTTCCGCCATACTTCCGGTTTATGCTCTGCTCACATTTCAAGATAAAGCATGTATGTCCGTGAATTGCGACGTCATTTTACAGGTTTATCTCCCTTCAGAAGAAAGCAGTATCGAAATAAATGTTAACTAAATCTTTAACTGCCAATTCGGTGAGATGGCCATTTTTCTGTGAGCGTCATTTTACAGCGTTAACTCTCTTCAGAAGAAAGCAGTATCGAAATAAATTAAATCTAAATCTTTAACTGCCGCTTAGGTGAGATGGCCAGTTTTCTCTGAGTGTTAACTCTCTTCAGAAGAAAGCGGTATTGAGTTATTTATTGCCATATTACTTAGAGCCATGTTGTTGAGATGGTCAGATTTTTCTCAGCCTTGTCTCACTTACCATTAACTGGACAGTCCAGCAATAAAACCTGTCTACATTTCTGGAATTGTGAAGAAAAAAAACAAGATAGAAAATAAAAAAAAAGATGATAAGGGTGTTGGTTTGTCAGTCGTTATTACCGTGAGAATCTGATCTAAATCTGGCGTGTGAGTACGTGAGTACACCTCGCACCTTTGGCCATTTTGGGTTTGAGTGACAAGGTGATAAAAAGAAAGTTACGCGTTTCAAACGCCTGAAATACCTGTATGATGGATTAGGGTTGGGGGGGGGGGGAGGGGTAGGAAGAATGGAGAGAGGGGAGTGTGTGTGTGTGTGTGTGTGTGTGTGTGTGTGTGTGTGTGCTTAATTAAAAGATTCTAGTTTTAAAATCATTTATTTGTTTGTACATTTTATGTTTTTGATTCTTTAGTTTTGTTTTGTTTTTTGGGGTTTTTTAAAGGGGGGGGGGGGGAATTAATTATGAATTGAAATGAAAGCAAGATAGATAGATAGATATATAGAAAGATAAATAGATAGATAGATAAATAGATAGATAGATAGATAGATAGACAGATAGATAGATAGATAGATAGATAGATAGATAGATAGATAGATAGATAGATAGATATAAAGATAGATAGATAGATAGATATAAAGATAGATAGATAGATAGATAGATAGATAGATAGATAGATAGATAGAGACAGAGATAGTCTATAATATTATATATTGTTTTGTTTTTAAGGGTTTTACGACGCTTGCAACCCATTTTAGGTTATATCAGTGCCAGCAATAAGGAAGAAAATGGGATAGTAAAAAGTTCTAGAATTACAATTAAAGCACCCAAGACAAAGTAGGACAAAGGGGAACTGGGAACAAATAGGGATTATATGTAGATTCCAAGAGCACACCACCAGTGTACTTAGTTTGAGATCACCTATAAGTCTCATCCGGACACAAGCACAAAATCCAACAAAGAGGAATACACTCAAACACAGTCAAAATAACAAATATAATAATAATACATAACAGAGAGATGATTTACAAGGAAAAAAATATCATCTCCCAAAACAATAACTATGCATTTGACTGTTTCCATCCCAGCTAGGGTTCCGTCCAGGGCCAGGACAAAACCAAGTAATCTCATTCCAAGACCAAGAAAGGAAGCATGTTGGAAAACAGATATAGGGGGATAGAAGACACAGTATGTACCTCTCTGCCCACTATGGAAGGTCAGGAACCCCACCCAGAGATTATAGATAGATAGACTGATAAAAATATGGAGAGAGAGAGAGAGAGAGAGAGAGAGAGAAAGAGAGAGAAATTATAGAGAAATAGAGAGAGGGGAGAGAGAAAGAGAGAGAACGAGAGGGAGAGAGAGAGAAAAAAAAGAGAGAAAAAGATTGTGAGAGATAGAGAGAGAGAAAAAGAGAGGGAGAGAGAGATAGAAAAAGAGAGAGAAAGAGAGAGAGATAGATAGATAGATAGATAGATAGATAGAGAGAGAGAGATAGATAGATAGATAGAGAGAGAGAGATAGATAGATAGATAGATAGATAGATAGATAGATAGATAGATAGATAGATAGATAGAGAGAGAGAGAGAGAGAGAGAGAGAGAGAGAGAGAGAGAGAGAGAGGGGGGGGAATGAATAAAACAAAATGCATTTGGTGGAATTTCGTGTCCTAACCCCGATGTGTTCCCGTCCATAAATCTGTCCACACCAGATTTCTCGAATATCATTGCGCGGCTCACCGTACCGCCGTCTCTCCAAATAGCGGCAAGAATCGTTTTGCAGCATGATAACAAAATGCATTTTTTTTCCATTTTGGCCAGAAAAGATTTTACTTCAAATATCGATTAATTGAATCGATTATCAACTTGTAAAATGATGTTAAATATGAGACTTCTCCGAGGAAAAGAAATATCATGTAATTTGAAATTTTGGCAAAGAGGGCTATCTTAAATTACGGATAATTATTAGTTTTAAAAAATCTGGCCAATTTTTGTAAAAATGTTTAGACATAGTTTGGCTGTTTGGAGAACGCACCAAACAGACCGTGATGTTATCTTGTCTGTTGTTGATGTTTTTGATGTTGACGAAGTTGTAGTAGTAGATGCTGTTGTAGATGATGATGATGCTGATGCTGATGGTGATGCTGATGCTGATAGTGGTGGTGATGTTGTTAATGCTGTTGGTGTTGTTGTTTTTGCATTCCGAGCGTTTCAGGGGTTTGTTTTCTTGGATTATTTTTTCCCTTCTCCTGTGATGTGAAATCTTTCCGTGCTATCTATCTGTGGTGAGAATGTGTTTTGTAGGTAGGTGTGAACGGATCTCTGAATGCATCGCGGATGGAAGGAATCGTCCTATAGAATGTCCTTGATGTGATGGGATAGGATTTATCTCCCTTGGATTGCGACTGCTGAAGGGTGATGCCGTTGGACCTCAGCAACAGCTATGATTTACAAGCAGGACTTTTTTTTTCTTTCAATTTTTGTTTGGCTTTTAGATTTGTATCAAAACGAGAAGAGATATTATTGTTCCGTGATTTAATTTTCATTTTGAGTATTTGTGTTTATTTAATTAGATTATAATTTGTTCCTTATATTGTTTTAAAAAATTATTTTGTTTGTTTTGTTTACATGTTTATCTTGTTTCGCTGTTGTATCTCTCTGTTTATTGTTTGTATTGCAGATGTTCGATTCTCGTGTGCCATATGCTTTTTGGAAAGGGGGGGGGGATGTTTTTGTTTTTCATTTGTATATTTGTTTTTGTTTGTTTGTGTTTTGTTGTTGTTATTTTGTTTGCTTATCAGGTTTTCGTTTTTCTTTTTTTTTTTTTTTCTTTTCTTGTTTGTTATTTTGTTGGGTTTTTTTTTTTTTGGTTTTTTAAATTTTGTTTTTGCTTCGTTTTTTTTTTTCTTTTTTTTTGGGTTTGGAATTATATATATGACGCTGTGAATCCGTTTTGCTTTTTCTCTTTATATCATTGATGTTTGTTTTTGTTGTGTTTTTTTTGGGGGGGGGGGGTATTTGTTTCGTTTAAATTTTATTTATTTATTTATTTTTGTTATTATTTGTTGTTTTTGATTTTGTTTGTTTGTTTTGTTTTTTTTTTTTTTTTTGGTTCTTTTTTTTTGGGGGGGGGGTGAGGGGGGTTCTTTTTCTTTTTCTTTTCTTGCCAATTTCTTGCCATTTAGAGAACCATTTCGGAATCGTTCTCGACGCACACTCCCGATCCCATAGTCGCGCAGCGGTATCGTCGGGAACTCGTCCGAAACTCCAATCGAAGCATCAGTTCAAGAATGCATGTGTAAATTATTATTCTCTAATAATATTCTTCCTGCTTCGACCCGAGTCCATGTCGGAGGTAGGTAGGTAGGTAGGTAGGTGTGTAGATTGTTAGTTTACTGTCTTACTACTCGTCATTCTTGTCACCTTTCTTATCAGTTAAAACGGGGTGATAAAAAGTTCTTAACAAACCATATCTCACTTCACATTATACTACATAAATGAAGACCTCTGATATGTTTGCTAAACTATGCTACTTCTCTTTCGTTCGTCATTATTCTATTTTAATTACCTTTTTTCCATCTTGTATTCGTATCATTTTTTTTTCTCTCTTTATTTCTTCGATTACCCTCTTTCCACTTTACTACTACTACTACTGCTACTACTACTACTACTACTACTACTACTACTACTACTACTACTACTACTACTACTACTACTACTACTACTACTACTACTACTACTACTACTACTACTACTACTACTACTGCTGCTACTACAACAACAACTACTACTACTACTTACTACTACTACTACTACTACTTACTACTGCTGCTGCTGCTGCTGCTGCAACTACTACTACTACTACTACTACTACTACTACTACTACTACTACTACTACTACTACTACTACTACTACTACTACTACTACTACTACTACTACGACTACTAATAACCTCCCCCCCCCCCCACCCACCCTTTAATAACTCAGTTATTATAGCACATATATAATCTCACAAGCAAATAAGCCGGCGTTATCTGTCCGAGAGGGAATCATATTTTTTATAGCCCCTCTTATCCGTTCAATTAGAAATGATTGGCTATTTGGGTCAGTTACAGATGTGGTCGAAAGTTCTGTGAGATATGCAAGGGTCACATTTAAAGATCAGCTAACAATTCTTGGACCGTTTAACGTTACCAAAAACAATAAAAGAAAATAAAAAAATAAAAAGAAAAGAAGCCAACCTGGAATAAATTTTGATATCATAAGTCTTGGGGGGAATACATGTCATAATGTTGTTTGTTGTTGTTTTGTCTTCATGCATTGGCCGCGTTTTGATAGACAGACAGAAAATCTATTACTATTATTATTATTATTATTTATTATTATTATTATTATTATTATTATTATTATTATTATTATTATTATTATTATTATTATTATTATTATTGTCATTATTTATATAATATAATATATAATAATAATAATTATTATATATATTATTATTATTATTATTATTATTATTATAATTATTATATTATTATTATTTTATTATTATTATTATTATTATTATTATATTATTATTATTATATTATTATTATTATTAGTATTATTATATGTATTATTATTATTATTATTATTATTATTATTATTATTATTATTATTATTATTTATTATTATTATTATTATTATTATTATTATTATTATTATTATTATATTATTATTATTATTATTATTATTATTTATTATTATTATTATATTATTATTATTATTATATTATTATTATTATTATTATTATTATATTATTATTATTATTATTATTATTGTATGTACTATTATTGATTATATATTATTATTATTATTATTATTATTATTATTATTAATTATTATTATTTTATTTTATTATTATTATATCATTATTATTTATTATTATATATTATTATTTATATTATTTTTATATGTTTTGTTATTGTTTATATTATCATGTATTATTTATAGTTATTATCATTATTATCATCATCATCATTATCATTATCATTACATAATAACCATCATCATCAACACTGTTATTTATTATGGTTTCGTTTTTGTCGCGCAATAAATAAACTAGGGCAAGCAAGCAAGTGTGTGATGAGGCAGAATGTTTATGATGTATAAAGGCACGTAAAAAACGGATGTGTACGAGTTGTCTGCGAGAAGATTTAGGGCTTAAGCCTTTTTACCATTTATTGTTGCCAAAGATTTATTAAGCTGAAAAGTTGTCCTAGTTAAAATAAATAAATAAAAAACTTGAGATTTTATGTAGCGCAATATCTACTAAACGCGCTCAAGTTGTCCCTGGCCAACAACAGCACTTAACATGTAATTCGTGGCATGACGCCTGTTAGGCTATATTATTGCAATTTTTTTTTCGGAAAGAGACAACACTGTTAACTGTCAGGTTCTCATTTTACAGCTGAGTACGATGAGAGAATGTGAGAAAAAGCCTTTTCCAAGGACTCAACTATGCGCCGAGCGAGGCTCCTTAAACGATACTGTACAATACGACGTGCATTTATTTCCAGGTCTGATAACCTAATTCATTATGGGCTCATTGTTTAAAAATGACGCAAAATATTGTCCATTACAACAATGTTTAAACTAGGCCCATAAGTAGGTACGGATGTCAGACCTGTATATATGTACCCGTCGGTTGCGCAGTATTTTAAGTCATAGTTTTACCTAAATATTTTATACAAAAGTGTGTGGCTTTGTATTTTTTGAATTAAGTTCTTACTTTAACCGGCTTTATGGTATTGTGATAAGACGCTCGCTTTCGAGCGGGTAGGTCGTAGGTTGGAGTCATGTTCTCAGCAATGCAAAGATGAGTCCTTGAAAAAAGGCTCTTAACCCGCATTCTGTCATCGTACTCGGGTGTTAAATGGGTATATGGCCTTTAATAGCTGTTGACAGCGGCTATGTGGTCTAGTAGTATGACACTTGCTTTCGGATCGCATAGTTGAGTCCTTGGAAAAGACTCTTTACTCACATTCTCTCACCGTACTCAGGTGTAAAATGAGTACCTGGCTGTTAACAGTTAACAGTGTTGTCTCTGTCGGGGAAAAAATTGTAATATCGCCTAACAGGCGTCATGTTTCGTTCTACATGTTAAGTGTTGCTGTTGGCCAGGGACCTCTTGTAAAGCGCTTTGAGCACATTTAGTAGATATTGCTCTATATAGAAGCTCAATATTTTATTTTTTTAAATTCTGTCATCGTACTCAGGTGTTAGATGAGTACATGGGCGTTAATGGGCTGTTAACAACGTTGACACTGTCCAAAATAAAATACGTCCTATATATGTTTAAAAATAAAAATAAAAATGAAATTCGCTTAATTCATCCTATAGGGGAAATTTGTTTCTAGGGTCTATTCCAAGGGAAGGCTGGAATAACCCAATCGTCAGCAGCAGTTCAGCACCGCAATTCGAGCTAGGGCGAGGTGACTTGCTTAAGGCCAACACAGCGCAGCAGAGCGGCGGGTGATCGAACTCTGTAGCTTTCGGGTACGAAGCAAAGACCGTATCGCTGAGCCACGCTGTACCCCTGTTGGCCAAGGGCACGATGTGAATGGTGCGCTTTGGGCAGTTTTAGTAGATAATGCGCTATTTTGATGCTGGGGATTTTTTTAATCTTTTAACTCACTCAACCCTAACACCGACTATATCCGTAGTTTACCCGGGTTACTTTTACTCCAGGCCTAATTATTACTTTTTTTTTTTTGTATGAGACAAATTATAGGCGTAGTATCAAACTATTGTTTTTAGTTTTTGCATGTTAAATATCGTTGAATGAAACTGTCTATGTACATGCTTGTTTTAGATACAGTTTTTGTCCAAGTTTGAGATTTAGCAAAAATCTCTAGGAATGAGTGAGTTAAACCAACCTAATGACGTTAGATATAATGTGGCGTTGACTGTAGATAAACGAGCAACGTAGACATCAGCAGAGATCCTGTCTTCCTACCTGCTTAATTCCCTTGGTTTGTTTATTGCCAGCGATGCCGTCACGTAGCGTTGACACATCGAGAGATAAACCTATCTGGACACAAGTCTACATTCAAAGGGACATAACTGTCTAAACGGCACGCGTAAGTGTTTTATCTTCTTTAAATACTCGATAGTTTCCCTTTGCTAACGCGCGCTCGGCAAAGAACAACCCCGAAAGGTCATTCTCTTGCCAAGTTCAATCGTTTAATTAAGAAAAATACTTTATGAGTTGAGAATCTATGCCGGTTGGATCATCTATAGATAGTATGCGCTTGGCTAAGAAGCTCACAACATTGCCATCCGGAAAGTATAACAGACCAACACACAAAAGTATGTGTAATCTTAAACGTTTATAGTCCGGTTGATACAGTTTAGTGAGAATTACTCATAAACGATAATGGCTAGAATCAATAACAAAGACCCGAGTGACGTAAAATTCATTCTATCTATATCAAACTCGTATAAAACTCACGAGATCGAACGTTTTCCAAATTAGCGTCTTGTTTTAATTACAACAGATAAGTATTGAATTGTAAGCTTCCATTTATTAGACGGAGACAGATATGTACTATGGATACTCATTCACCTTAACTACGTCATTCACACATAATATTATCTCATTCGTCCTTAGTGTTTCACTCATTGTGTTTTGTTGATGATAACAAACGCGGGTGGCAAACACAATACAACAAAGACCTGAGTGATGACATATTCGTTTTATCTATAGATAGTATGCACTTGGCTAAGAAGTTCATAACATTGCCATCCGGAAGTGTAACTGGCCAATACACAAAACTGTGTGTAACCATGATCGTTTATAGTCTGGTTAATAGAGTTCAGTGAGAAGAACTCATAAACGCGGATTGCAAAAACTAATAACAAAGACCTCATCTGAGTGACGTCATCTTCCTTCTATCTATAGTCTGGTTAATACAGTTTAGTGAGAATTACTCTTAAAAACGGATGACAAAACACAATAGCAAAGACCTGAGTGACGACATCTTTGTTCTATCTATCCACTTGATCAAGCAGACTTCAAGTAATAAACTTTCAAAATATAAAATCGTGTACGTTTCTTTCCTTTTCAAAGGACAAAATTTTAATGTTCTTTCGAGTCTAGGGTTGCTCTTTATCGGGGTGCTGGGGTGGTGGGACGGGGATGGAGGGTCGTCAATGATTTTATTCTCATACTATAGATAGTATGCAGTTGACGTCACTCATGTCTTGGTTAATGCTTTTTGCCATCCGCGTTTATGAGTAATTCTCACTAAACTGTATTCGCCAGACTATAAACGTTTAAGGTCACACAGATTTGTGTGTGTTGGTCCGTTATACTTCCGGATGGCAATGTTGTGAGCTTCTTAGTCAAACGCACACAGTCTATTCAATCTGCTTAGTCTAGCAATAAATTATTCACCCCTTTTCCGATTAACCAGTCGGATTTTGACCAATCAAAACACGGAATTTGTGACACGCCTGCACACGTGCTCGGACAAACATAGTTGGTTATTTATAAACAATAACGTGAATGGAATCGACCTCTCTCTGATCGTTGTTATTGTTTTTATACCGCCAAAAGGATTCAATTGTCTGATGTCACGTCTGCCCATCAACGAGCAGCTTGGTTCTAAACAAAGAAAATCGGTACTTTTTATTCTTCATGCTGGCTAGAACTTTTTAACATGTCATATGATCAGAATGTATAAAAGTCAAAGCATGATCAGGTTCACAATGCTTTTCTCCTCTGGATTCACTTTTATGCTCGTTGGAGAATTATTTCATTATGGCGTCCGCCATTGTTCTGATAATTTAGAACCAGTTACTAAGTAATGACGTCTAGTAACGTCATTACGAGGGAAGTGACTTCACGACTGTTGAAGCCTATTATGGGTTACTAATTATCACACGATTGTCTCGATCATTTACGTTTACACATATTTTTCTGTGTAGGTTCTAATGATCAAGCGCTAGAACAGTGAGTATTTTACATAGACACATACCATCAATAGTAAAACATGTGTTCCCTGCTATGTTTACCAATCACTGCCATTGTTTACATTATGAGATTGTCCAAGGGGTGTGGTTATCTGTGCGTCTTTTGTAATCCTGGATCCGTGCTGTTTTAAAGTGAGAAATCTCATAAACGCGGATGGCAAAAAAAAAAAAAAAAACAATAACAAAGTCATGAGTGATGTCATCTCCGTTCTATATATAGATAGAATGAAGTTGACGTCACTCGGGTCTTTGTCATTGTTTTTGGCCATCCGCGTTTATGAGTAATTCTCATAAATACTTAGAATAAAGCGCCGCTTTCCCTCCCCAAATCAAGCACCCGACGTCCTCCGCCGTTTTTTTTTTTTTTTTTTTTTGTTTTGTTTTTGTTTGTATTTTTTTTTTCCGAGATAGGTATGGGTAGGTCCAGCGGCTCTTCTCTTTATTCTTAGTATTTTTTCCGTGCTCGACGTCTTTATCCGGAAGACGGCATTGCCGGGTCGTCGGAGTCAGTCTCCGGTGTGGGTTCGCCCTAATTCGGCCACCTGGATACCGACAACGACAAGAAAATAACTAAAACAAACAAACAAACAAACAAACAAACAACAAAAGTAATAATAAAATGATTTATTGTAATGTATGAATACATTCACGAGCATAAGTTGGACCCCAATGATTCATTGCCAGAGACGTGCCAACAACTTTCCACAGAGAAAAAATCGGGTGTGTGTGGGGGGGGGGGGAGGGGGGGGGGGGGGGGGGGGGGGAGGGGGAGGGGGGAGGGGGGGGGGGGGGAATTGGGCAAATCTGGGTTTTTAGTTAAAATATGATACATAATGATTATGATGATGATGATGGTGGTGGTGGTGGTGGTGGTGGTGGTGGTGGTGGTGGTGGTGGTGGAGGTGGTGGTAGCAGTATTTGTGATGGTGGTGATGATGATAGTGATGATGAACGTCATCATCATCATCATCATCATCATCATCATCATCATCATCATCATCATCATCATTATCATATTGACTTGTCTGCAATAAACAAAATATTCTATCCAAAATCAGAAGAAAAAAAATGCCGGAAACATGAGAATTCAGGAAAGGACAAGTAATATTATTGAGATTTTCCGGACAAAATCGATATAGTTGGTAGGCCTGTCTAGTTTTGACAATGGATGGTTTATGACTGTTCAACAGAGACAACAACAGTATTCATGGTTTCAGTCTCAAGGAATGACAACAACATGAATGAGACTTTGGAAAAAAAAACCCATATCTAAAAATTTGGCCAGAAAACCCTTCCTTCAAATATCGATCGATTTAAATGACCCTCATCTTGGCAAAAACTCTCAACCCTAGGACTTCGCAAAGTCTTCTTTAAAGTTCCAGGTTTGAGAGTTTTTGCCAAGATGAGAGTCATTTAAATCGATCGATATTTGAAGGACGAGTTTTCTGGCCAAATTTTTAAATATGGTTTTTCCAGGGTACGGCAGTTTATTCGTACAGGGTGGGCGTGCTCTGGAAATACATGAATTCAAAATGAATTCTTGCCAGAAAAAGTCGTCTTTCAATACTCTTCAACAGTCCTTACGTCACTTCCCTCGGAATGACGCATGGTAACTTAGTAACTAATAAATAAAGGTACCTAAATGAGTCAATAACTTAGTAACTGGCTCTAAACTATCGGAACAATGGCGGACTCCCTTATGAAATCTTTCTCCGACAAGGATAAAACCGTATCCATAGGGGAAAAAACCATTATAAATCTGATCATGTTTTGACTTTTACACATTCTGATCATAAGACATATGAAATGTTCCAGCCAGCATGAAGAATTAAGAGAACAGATTTTCTTTGTTTAGAACCACATTGGCCACCGTTGCTGGGCGATGTGACATCAGACTATTGAATCCAATTATCGATCGATTGATATGACCCTCATCTTGGGAGTTTTTGACAACACGAGGTCACTTAAATCGATCGATATTTGACGGAAGAGTTTTCTGGCCAATTTTTTAAATTCGTGTTTTTCCCAGGGCTTTTATATAGCGCACTATCCACTAAACGTGCTCAAAGCGTTTTACATAAAGGGATCCCTGACCAACAGCAACACTTAACATGTAGGACGGGACATGACGCCTGTTAGACGATATTTAATTTTTTTTTCAGACAGAGACAACGCTGTTATATAGCACAATATCCACTAAACGTGCTCAAAGCGTTTTACAAGGGATCCCTGGCCAACAGCAACACTTAACATGTAGAACGGGACATGACATGACGCCTGTTAGACGAGATTACATTTTTTTCAGACAGAGACAACGCTGTTGACGGTCAGGTACTTATTTTACACCTGAGTACGATGAGAGAATGTGAGTAAAGAGTTTTTTCCAAGGACTCAACTATGCGCCACTGGACCCCACAGCCGCACTGTTGACTGGTCAAATTGTATTTCTCTGCGTCTGTCGGAATGGGCGCGATCTATATTAAATTTCCATGTGCTCGAGGCTAGGACTTCATATACGAGGTCATTGGTCACATTGCAAAATGTGCTCAAAGTGACCTACATAGTGAAAAGTGTTCACAGATTTTGAACTGTCTAACATTACGATTGTCCATTGTGTTCAGCTTGACAAATTGATATAATCACAACTTTTGTTCAGAAATATCCAATCGTTGGACAACACCAAATCAGGTAATTGATGACTCGGTTGGACGACAACATGAATATAGATCGCTCCCACTGTAAATGATGTTATTCATATTTACATTGTTTTTGTTTTTGCTCAAGAAGGATTTTGAGCCCAAAACATTCCGTGTTTCGTAATTTGTTCTTTTATTTAAAATCTGTTATAATGTATTCATTTTGTTCATTAATTTTTACAGTCCAGCTTCTACAGCTTTTTTTTTTTGGGGGGGGGGGGGGGTTAGATTTGTAAGAATAAATCTCGTTATTCTGTGCGGCTATGTGGCTATATGACACTCGCTTTGGATCGGAGGGTCCTGGGTTCGAGCCACGCTCGGCGCATAGTTGAGTCTTTGGAGAAGGCTCTTTACTCACATTCTCTCACCGCACTCAGGTGTAAAATGAGTACCTGGCCGTTAACAGTGTTGTCTCTGTCCGAAAAAAAAAAGTATAATATCGCCTTACTGGCGTCATGTCTTGTCCTAAATGTTAAATGAATGTCGCTGTTGGACAGGGATCCCCTGTGAAGCGCTTTAAGCACGTTTAGTGGACATTGCGCTATATAAAAGCTCAATTTTTTTTCTTCTAATCCAAACAAACAATGTTGACACAAATCCTGTATCTCTTACTACAGATTAATTTGTCACCCATTCAACACTCTTGGCCTGCGTGTTCTTATTTACAGGTCTGATAACCCAATTGTTGTGTGCTCATTTATTTTTGTCATGGAAATAGGCCCAAACCAACAGAAAAATATTGGTCAATACAACGTTGTTAATTCAAGCCCATGACTGGGTTCGTTTATCAGACCTGCAGTTATATTATGCACGTTGGTAGCCGTCTTGATTGTTTTGAGGCGATGCAAAGAAGGAGCAGAAAAGAAGGAGAATGAGAAATAGGTATTTAAAAAAAGAGAGAGATATATAGAGATAGAGAGAGAGAAAGAGAAAGAGAAAGAAAGAAAGAGAGTGTGAAAGAGAGAGAGAGAGAGGGGGGGAGAGAGAGATGGAGATGAATATATAGATAGATAGATAGATAGATAGATAGATAGATAGATAGATAGATAGATAGATAGATAGATAGATAGATAGATAGATAGGTAGATTTCCAGAAAGATAGATAGATAGATAGATAGAAAGATTTCCAGATAGATAGATATTATTTAGATAGATAGATAGATAGATAGATAGAAATATTTCCAGATAGATAGATAGAGAGATAGATAGATAGATAGAAATATTTCCAAATAGATAGATAGAGAGATAGATAGATAGATAGAATATTTCCAAATAGATAGATAGATAGAGAGAGAAAGATTATTTCTCTGTAAATACTAAGATGGTTTTTTAAAAAAAAAAGGGGGGGGGGGGGGAAACAACAACAACAAAAACCCCCAACAAAATACAAAATCAAACATAAACAAAACAAATCAAAACAAAAACAGATCAAAAACAATCTCCAGTTCACTTCGAAATAACGTTATAGTATATTATCTCTTGACAGATATAAATGGAAGAATATTCTAGTAGAAATGTACTTTTGTTCTTTCTTGGTGTTTGTTTTGTTTTTGTTTTTCTTCTTAATAATATAATATTAAAGATAAAAGACAGTCAGCAAAGATAGTGAAGTAGCAAGGGAGATCATCGGATGACGCCAGACACACTCAGTGCCGCCATTTTGTCTGGCTGTTCCGTCATGCGCAATGAGGGATATGAAGGATTTATGGCGCGTTTCCGACCATAAACCAAGTGAGACCTGCGGGGGACACACGCTATGTCCAAGCCTTCTTCTGGCCTGTCCAGGGTCTTAGTGGACGCTGGTTGATTTAGGGGTTCGTCCTCATGCCATGAGAGAGAGACCATCCGAAAGATGGCTTCTGGCTTTGCTGGTGGCTGGTGGCCTGTCCTGGCTGGCCCGTGCACTTGGTACGTTTATGTTTCTTTATATCACAGTAGTTGACCGGCGAGGAATCAGAACCATGATTAATATTAAGCTCTAGTCAGGTTTGTAGAGATAGCATTCATCTGGCTCTATTTATTTACGAGCAAACAGTTAAATAGAATAGAAAATATACTATACACAATGATAATCTATTTACGATGTGCGATGTTGGTAAATTACTCGCCAGTACTGCCCGCCGCCAAAGCACTCGCACCAACGTGAAAAACTATTTTTGAATTTAAATGTTTAGAGCCTACATTGATGCTATACGTTTAGATAAATTCTCACCTGTTTTCTACACCAGATGAATCATACAAACACACAAAACTATGTGTAACTTAAACGTTGATAGTCTGTTTGAGCGGCCTTCGTTAACTAAAACCTTACCACTAAGAATCTTACTGGACATCATTCTTAAGTTATTTCAGCGCCTAGCGTTGTTGGGGGTTTTTTATGGGTTTTTTTTTTTTTGTTTTGTTTTTTTGGTTGTTATTTTTTTTTTTTTTTTGGTTTTTAATTCATATATTTATTTATTTATTTTTAGTCGTGCTGAAAGGAAACAAATAATCCAATTTTTTAAACTATTGAATACAACTCACGATTTGCTTCCTTTCGGTGGTCTCAGTCTTGTATTTCGACATCATTTCTTGGTCAGTGTCAGGCTATGACTTTACCAAGGCTTAGATTAGAAGTACTTTTAGTGAGATCGAAATACAGATGGTCTAAAAACAGTCAAAAAGAGCCGAATGACGTCAACTCTCCACTCGGCTCTTTGTTATTGTTTTTTGTTTTTTGTTATTTTTTTGTTTAATTTTTTTTTTTTTATTGGTTTTGTTTTTGTCATCCGCGTTTATTTATAAGTAATTTTCACTAAACTGTATTAACCAGACTATAAACGTTCAAAGTTACACATTGTTTTGTGTGTTTATTCGTTATATTAACCGGATGGCAATGTTGTGAACTTCTTAGCCAAGCGCACAGCATCTATAAGAGGTAGTATTCAAGTGAAAACTAATCACTGATCGGTGTAAACAGAGTGCTAAGCCCAACAATTCCATTCATTCTCTTCACAAGACAGCTGGACAACTAATCGCCACGAAATATTATAGTGGGTGGACATGATGCTCGATGTTCAGTTTTGAGCATCATGTCCACCTGATCTAACCCGGTTTTGAGACGATTGGTTGTCCAGCATTGAATATGATTCAATAGTCTGATGTCACGTCCGGCCAGCAGCGAGCAGCTTGGTTCTCAACAAAGAAATTCGCTACTTTTTATTCTTCACGCTGGCTAGAACTTTTTCACATGTCATGTGATCAGAATGTATAAAAGTTAAAACATGATCAGATTTAAAATGTGTTTCTCCTCTGGATACACTTTTATGCTCGTCGGAGAAGTATTTCATGAGGGCGTCCGCCATTGTTCCGATAGTTTAGAACCAGGTACTAAGTTACTATGCGTCAATACGAGGGGAGAGAAGTCACTACTGTTGAAGCCTATTTCAAACTTTATTTATGAAATTATGAATAATTGTGACTCACCACGTCAAAATGGTATTATGTAGGCGTGACCCTGATGGAGAGAAACATAAAGGAAAATAATCATATTTGCCTACTTGAAAAAAAATTTAATTCGTAGTTTTAAGAGAAAAAATATTGTATCGCTATATGACTGCAGTTCCAGGCTTCCATCGGCTAGCTGGCATTGCACTTCCCCACATTCGAAGAGCCACTGCTTCCAAAGTCCAGAAATATAAATAGGAAATGGACCCAAGGCATCCCTCCATGACCACAACCCAACGACAAGTAGACTGAAGTCGAGAACAAGCTTCATGACAAGGAAGAAAGCATCAACCCGGAACATGCAGCTGTATACAGACTTTCCACATGGAGGAAGTGAGACAATCATGCAAGTGAAGCCGTTGAAGATCCGAGAGAAGAATTGCCCTGTGGAACTGAGCTCCCCAGAAATGAATGGGTACACTGAACAGAGCACGGACAAAACTCGGGAGAACAGCTGGAAGTATGAAAAAGTGGGGGCTGGCTGAGGCTAGCTTGTATACATGTGGATACCCAGAGCAGACGATGGAGCACATCCTTAGAGATTGCCAGGGCGGGCCCAGCTGCACTAACCATGACCTAAGAGTCTGCTCTACAGATGCTATGGAGTGGGTTCGGTGTTGGAGCAACAAGCTATGATGATGATGACTTCAAAAATCAACAATTTACCATCACATTGATTAAATAACATTTTAAAATCGTCAAAATTATGAAGTCTAGCATCATGTTTCATTTTAAGTAAGTTTTTATGGTTTAGAGATTCTCCAAGGCGCTACACATACAAAAACAATAGATAACACAAAACCCAACAATTTTTATTACAACTCAAAAGCCTGTCTGAATAGGAATATTTTCAAAAGTTTCCAAAAATTACTGAGCTCGGGGGCGTCTTTGGTGTCTTTGTCTATTTCTTTGTCCTTTCTCTATTTCAACAAAAAAAAACAGAGTAACACCGAAAATATTTTCTGCTGCTTTATAACAAGCAATAATCATTTTATATAATTATTTCGCTTTTTTACTTCCAAATAATAAGCGAGTGCTCTTCGGACTACCCCCCCCCCCCCCCCCCCAGGAATAAGATTTTTAAAAAAAGAATTGAGAGATAGATAGATAGATAGAGAGAGAGAAGAGAGAGAGAGAGAGAGAGAGAGAGAGAGAGGGGGGGGGGTGAAGGGGAGGGGGAGAGGGAAAGAGAAGAGGTAGAGGGGGAAAAAAGAGTCTTTCTTTTGTACGTGTGTGTCCGTGCCGTGTCACATGACCAAAGTGTGACATTTTTACGCCTTTCATGTCCCAGCTGACACGATTACACACATGAACGACACACTTAATCGCCGTGTTTGCTAATGTAAAATGACTTTCTGGTCCATGTTATGGCATAAATAACACGGGCTTAAGTCTTACATTATTATTATGGCCATTACAAAACTAAACTACAGAAACGTCTATATTACCGTACTCGGAGAAAATACATTAAAAATGGGAGCGATCTATAGATAGTATGCAGATGACGTCACTCAGGTCTTTGTTATTGTTTTTGCCATCCGCGTTTGTGAGTTGTTCTCACTAAACCGTATTAACCTGACTATAAACGATCATGGTTACACAAAGTTTTGTGTGTTGGTCCGTTATACTTCCGGATGGCAATGTTGTGAACTCCTTAGCCAAGCGCATACTATCTATATTCATGTTTTCGTCCAACCGAGTCATCAATCACATGATTTGTTGATGTCCAACGATTGGATATTTCCAAATGTAAACACGCTGCTTTGTTTATGAAAGTTGTAAACATACACATGTGTCAAGCTGAGCTAAATGACCAATCGTGATGTTAAATATTTCAAAAGCTGTGAACACTTTTCACTATGTAGGTCACTTTGAACACATATTCCAATGTGACCAATGACCTCGAGCACATGGAAGGGGACTATAGATCATGCCCATTGTTGGCCAGAACACTGAGCAGTCCTTTAACTCTCTCCTGTCTTATCAGCTATTTTTAGAATTTCCCCTGAAAATTCACACCCACCCGACTTTTCCGAATCAACCAAAAAAGTAACAAGTAAGTGCATTCTATACAGAATGTTGTTCAGCAAAATGATGCCTTCAACACAGTGTTTAGTTTTTATAGTTGTAATCAAAGCATTTTTTAGATTTTGTGATGTACAAAAGAAATCAGAATGAGCAAATTGTCTGTTGTATCGAAACGAATGTGACGATTTTTCTATGAATGGTAAGGAAAGGGTTAAATATCGATCAATTAGATTAACTCCTGGATGGGGTTCCCGACCCCCCATAGTGGGCAGGGAGGTACTCACTGTGTCTTCTATACCCCTATACCTGTTTTCCAATTGCTTTCTGTCTTTGTCTTGTAATGAGATAACTTATTTTTTGTCCTCACCCTGGCCAGAGACCTTGGATGGGAGGAAAACAGCCAAATGTATAGTTATAGTTTTTGGATATTTTTTTTTCCATTTTTTGTTGATTTGATTGTTAGTGTATTTCTCTAGTGGGATCTTGTGCTGGTGCATGGGTGAGACTGTTAGTAAATCTCAAACTAAGGACAATGAGAGTGTACTCGTGGAATCTGCATCTGTTCCCTATTTGAACCATTTCGCCTTGTCTTACTTTTTCTTCAAGTCTTTTTAGAATGTTTTTTTCTTTAAAATTTCCTTCCTTCCTTTTTACTGGCGCTGATAATTTGACCTAAATGTGTTGCAACCGCTTAACCTCTTGAAGATCTGAGATGCACATTCCTCCCACCAAATCCAAGCATCAGTAACACATTGTATAGTCACATGAAACAACGACAAAAGACGTCTAACTTCTACGTCATGGCACAAGACCGAAGGACTAGAGCTCAGGTGGTCGCTGGTTCGGATAAGTCAGTAAGTAATAAGTAAGTTGAAAACGCCGTAAAACCCTTAAAAACATAAAAACAAAACTAATGAAAATAACTCTTCTCAAATCTAGGACTCGTTGAAGACGGCATTGAAGTCCCAGGTTTGAGACTATTTGACAAGATTGAGGTCATTATAATTTATTTTTATTTGAAGGACGATTTTTCTGGCCATACTTTTTTTTAATGTTGTTTTTTAAAGTGTGGTGCATATCATAAGGAGGTCTTGATAGCTCAGTTGGTAGAGCGCTCGCTTCACACGCAAAGGCACGGAGATCGATCCCGTGTGCAGTCGAATTTTTTTTTCTGACCCCCCCCCCCCACACCCACTGTTAACCCAGCAGTGAATGGACAGCTGCGTCTGTTAGATTTGGCGGAAAGTATTTTTCCATAGACTAGCGTCCTACCCTAAGGATAACAAGCAATTGCTATTGTCCGTTTCACGTAATAGAAACCGGGATTATACTCCGGCTCCCACGGGCCTAATGGCTCTGACGGACAACGTCATCAGCAAAAAGCTGAGCGATGTTAGTTTCGTTCCTTCTACATAATTAATTATTATGTGACCCATCGACTCAAAATGGTGTGGGACGCAATGGTGTTATGTCGCGGAGATTGGAATGCTGAAAATTGAATTGGTAATCTTTTGTAAAATTGAAGCTTGGGTGAAGTTTATATGCTCAATGACAAAAATCTTATATATAGATAGTATGAAGTTGACGTCACTCGGGTCTTTGTTATCGTTTTTTTTGCCATCCGCGTTTCCACTGATACATTATCCTAAATGTAAAAACCAGACTATGAAAGTTCATGGTTACACATAGTTTTGTGTGTTGGTTCGTTATACTTCCGGATGGCAATGTTGTGAGCTTCATAACCAAGTGCATACTATCTATACAAAGATGGATAATGTGGACAAAACGCGATGATTGGAACACTAAAGAGGAATGAGAGGATGACGTAGTTAAGGGGAAACAACTGGAAATAACGCTGTATTTTACTTACTCCTTTTGACTCTCAAGGGTGGTATTTATTGTGAGTGCCAATTATTTTTTTCCCATTCTGAATAACTATTAAAATCTTGAGTTTTTATTAAGCGCAATATCCACTAATCATGCTCAAAGCGCTTTACAAGGGGTCCCTGGCCAACAGCAACACTTAACATGTAGGACGTTACATGACGCCTGTTAGGCGATATTACAATTTTTTCGGACACAGACAACGCTGTTAACTCACTCACCCTCTACACTGACTATATCCGCAGTTTACCCGGTATTACTTTTACCCCGTGCCTATTTATTACATTTTTTCTGAGACAACTTATAGGCATGGTATCAAAGCTAATGTTTTTAGTTTTTACATGTTTAATGATAGTTGAATAAAACTATCTATGCACATGCTCATTTTAATACATGTTGTTTCCAATTTTGAAAAGTAGCAAAAATCTCTAGGGTTGAGTGAGTTAACGGCCAAGTACTCATTTTACACCTGAATACGGTGAGAGAATGTGAGTAAGGAGTCTTTTCCCAGGAACTATGCGCTGAGCGAGGCTCGAACCCAGGACCTTCCGATCCGAAAGCGAGTGTCATACCACTAGACCACATCTCTGAAGGATGGCATTATGAGTGCCAATTATTTTTCTCCCATTCTGAATAACTATTAAAATCTATTACATCGTGGATTGGTAGAGAATAAGCAATCTCCTTAGATACTTCGTGAACAGAAAACCGGGGTAAGCATCAGGTCGTAAAATCCAACGAGATACATTCGTTTCAGTATGCGTGTAATATTATGCTTGTACACATTTCAGGCCGAGACAGAGTAGAATAATACCAGTGTGAAAGATTGTAGTTATGGAAGGGAAACAACTCATGAAATATGATTTGAGAAGAAATTATTTTAGGTTGCATCCCCTGTCATACCACTAGACCACATATATCCGCACGTATTGATGAAGTATGTCAGCGTTGTGAAAGAAAGACGCCTTGGTGAAGAATTAACTGATTTATGTGTTACATTTCAGTCAGATTGATGTGGGATGTAAATGATGTTGTAACGTTACAACAGATGGCATAGATAGTATGCGCTTGGCTAAGAAGCTCACAATATTGCCACCCGGAAGTATAACGGACCAACACACACACAAAACAATGTGTAACCATGACCTTTTTTTTTAAATAGTCTGGTAAATACAGTTTAGTGAAAATTACTCATAAACGCGGATGGCAAAAAGCAATAACAAAGACGTAAACGTCATTCTATATATTAACCAGTAAATTTTTTGACAAATCAAAACACGAGATTCGTGACAAAGCCCTTCAAAGCCCTTCGGAGTTTGTCATTTCTTCAATACCAAAATCGATATAATTTGAAAACCCCTTTCATTTCCATAAATTTGTTGTTAAACAATATTGGATTATACAACTTCAAAAAAAAAAAAAAGAAAGAAAAGCTAAAAAAAAATTTTTTGAAAGGAGCTAGTAGTCTTTGTTTGTTTATTTTTAAGTGTGTAACTCACTCACTCCTAGAGATTTTTGCTACTTTTCAAAATTGGAGAAAAAAATGTATTGAAAATGAGTATGTGCATAGATAGTTTTATTCAACTATCATTAACATGGAAAAAAATAAAAGCATTAGCTTTAATACTACGTCTATAATTTGTATCAGAAAAATGTAATAAATAGGCATGGGGTAAAAGTAACCCCGGGTAAACTACGGATATAGTCGGTGTTAGGGTTGAGTGAGTTAATGGCGCTTTACCAGTATGTAGGTCATTTAAGCGCTCGTAGTGAGTCTTTAATACCCATTAGACTAATTGAGCCGGAGTTTATTCCGGTTTCTATAGTGTGAAATGGACAACAACAATTAATTGCTTGTTATCCTTTGGGAAGTGATGCTAGTAGAATCCAGAAATTTTTACCATTTTAACTCTTTTCGTTGTCATCTAGAGAAAAAAACAGTTTTAAGCCCAAAACGTTCTGGAGTCAAGTATTTTACGTATGTCATGTTATTACTACACTTTTCTTCAAGATGTTTTGTTTTGTTGTTTTGTTTCTTCTTCTTTTGTTTTGTTTTTTTTTTTATAACAGTTATACCCGTTTAGTATTCACTTTAATAGTCCCACAGCGCCAAAATGCCCATGGAGCCGGAGATCATCCCGGTGTCTATATCGTGGAACGAACAATAGCAATTGCTTGCTATCCTTTGGATGGGACGCTAGTGTGCGCAAAGTTTTTTTTCCGCCACCAGATCTAACAGACCCAGTTACCCAGTCACTGTTGTGTGGACAGGGAGAGGGCGGGGGGGGGGGGGGGTTAGAACAAAAAATGATACTGTACCCGGGATCGATCTCGATCCGTTTGCGTGTGAAACGAGTACTCTACCAACTGAGCTATCCAGACCCACAGTATAGAAGGAACGACGTTGACGTCACTCAGCTCTTTGTTATTATTTTTAGACGCCTGTTGGTGATTAGTTTTCACTAAATTATATCAATCAAACGGTCTTTGCTTCGTAACCAAAAGATACCGAGTTTGACTACCCGCCTCGTTGTAGTGTAGCCTTGAGCGTCACCTCGCAACCGCTCACTTTGCGGTGCCTGGGTTATTCCATTCTTCCCTTGTGATAGACCATAAAGACAAATTAACCCTTGGGGATGAGTAAAGAGAATTTTCTTTTTTATTTATTTTATTTTATTAACAATATGTGGCCATCGACTCAAAACGTACCTGGCTAAAGGCGGGTGATAGATATTGTAAGAGTGGATGGACACACAAAAAAGACGCCCAACATGTTACTGGTACTGTATTTATTGGAAATAGGATTCCTGGAGGAATAAATGAAACACTGGGAAGCGCATTCAGCATGGTCAACTTATATAAATTACTTACTTTGACTTATGCCTCTATTGGTCCTAGTGAAAGCATATGGTCTCAACAGCACTCTTCCATCTTCGTCTGTCCTTGGCACAGACCTTGTTTGCCCCACTCCAGGTAAGATTGGAGACGGACAAATCTTGGTGAAGGCTTCTCCTCCAAGTCTGTTTTGGACGAGCCCCGTTTCCTCTTGCCCTGCGGGTTCCATTCGAGAGCCTGCTTGGTTATATTACAGGGCTCCTTCTGCAGGATATGGCCAACTTATGGAAATGCGCTATATATCTATATATATATATATATATATATATATATATATATATATAAATGTTAATACATATACATATATACACACATACACACACACACACATATATATATACACTCGCACACACACACACACACACACACATTTATAAAGAAAATCAAATACGTATTTTTGAGCTTTTTTATATAGCGCAATATTCATTATCTATCATTTTATTCATGTACATATTCATTCACTTATTTCATTCTTTTAAAGATCGATTTACGTATTTATTTATCAATTCATTTATTTTATAATATTTATTCTATTTATTCCATTACATGTTAATTAATTTATCTATCTATGTATTTACTTATTCATTCATTCATCTATATATATTTATATACCAATTTATCCATCCATCTTATCTTATAGAATACTTAACGTCAAACTCTCATAGTAACAATAATTAATCTACATTCATATAATATATATATATATATATATATATATATATATATATATATATATATTATATCTTTATTACTCCATACACTCACGGCCACCATCGTGTACCAGGCGACCACCTACCGACTTCCTTACCTACCTGTACAATCCACCCATTGTCTACCTGTCTCTACCTTTAATCCACTATCCCTAATCCCGTCTCGTGACTTGTGTCACCGCCTCACCAGGTAGCCAGTCAGTCTTTGATCTCGTCGGCACGGGCACCGCCCACCTTCGCCTATACCGCCAAGCAGTTGTCTTCCTTGAGTCGATTCCCTTCTATTCTCCCCCTGGAGTGAGCCATTGTTTGTCTGGAGATGGTGTCCAAGCGGGCGCTGGGTAGGGATTTCTCCACCAGATAACCTTATAGTACATCTACCTTATCAATGTCTGCTAGGCACACTGACAAAACAATTTTTTCTTTTAAATGTCATCATCATCATCATCATCATCATCATCATCATCATCATCATCATCATCATCATCATCATCATCATCATCATCATCATCATCATCATCATCATCATTCATCTATTAATTAATCATCATCATCATCATCATATATTATTATCATCATCCATCATCATCATCATCATCATCACATACATATCATCATTATCATCATCATCATCATCATCATCATCATCAGCATCATCATCATCATCATCATCATCATCATCATTAAGCGCTTAGAGTCTATTGTCTCGGAGTTATAGCGCTATATAAGTTTTCAGCATTATTATTATTTCAGCTTTATCATCAAACGGGGTGCAGTCGAGAATTTTTAGATTTAGTGTTAGATTTGGTGGAAAGTACTTGCGCGGTAGACTAGCGTCTTATCCAAAGGATATCAAGCAATTTCTATTGTCCGTTTCACGCTATAGAAACCTGGATAAACTCCGGCTACGTGGGCCCTAATGGCTCTGAAGAACTACTTTATTTTATGAATCCAATCCAATCATTCGATAATCAATCAATGAATCCCCCATCCGTCAACAATTCAATCAATCATTTAGTCCACCCACCCGTCTCTCTTGCCATCAATCAATCAATCAATCAATCAATCAATCAATCAATCTACCCATCCGTCAACAATTCAATCAATCATTCAATCCACTCACCCG
>NC_088371.1:10813532-10816032 GCF_034508935.2 Berghia stephanieae
TCAAGATATGATATTTGACTTTTTAACTCTCTCCTTACCAATCCTTTTCAGTATTTTCCCAAAAAGCTGTAAGGTCTTTGCTTCGTACCCGAAATGTACCAAGTTCGATCACCCGCCGCTGCGCTGGTGTGGGCTTGAGCAAGTCACCTCGCCCTAGCTCAATTTGAGGCGCTGCACTGCGGCTGACGCATGGGTTATTTCAGTCTTCCCTTGGAATAGACCCTTTAGACAAATTTCCCCTATGGGATGAAAAAAGGGGATTATATTTTATTTTTCCATCTTTGGCTTATTTAGGCACCCCTAGATTTTGGTTTTCCGTGTAAAAAGTGTAAAAGTTTACAGGTGAACAAAAAAAAGGCTTTTTTTCATTGTATTATAATAGTGTAGTAGCTAGTCCTATCGCTGTGGAATAATGTCTTGGGTGTTTACCAGTGTTTACACGACAATGGATGAGATGAAGTCGTGTCTGTTGCATGCTGGGATGGTCGTCTGTCTCGCTGTTGGAAAGGGGAGTCACTCTTTTTTGTTGTTTTGTTGTTGTTTTGGTGGAATTTAGAATGAGACAACAGTAGGGTATTAATGTATTGGTGATAGGTCATGAAATTATGGTTGTGGTGTTTGATGGATGGATGGATGGATTGGTGGTGGGTGGGTGGGTGGGTGGTGGTGGTGGTGGTCGTGGGTGGTGGTGGGGGCGGAGGTGGAGGAGGTGGTGGTTGTTGTTACTGTGGAGGAGGAATGAGAGATTATGAGAGGCTCAGATTGACAGATGGATAAATAAATAGACAGCTAGATAGATAGATAGATAGATAGATAGATAGATAGATAGATAGATAGATAGATAGATAGATAGATAGATAGATAGATAGATAGATAAATGGATAGATAAATGGATAGATAGATATATAGATAGATAGATAGATAGATAGATAGAAAGATAGAAGATAGATAGAAGAAGATAGATAGATGAAGAAGATAGAAGAAGAAGAAGAAGAGAGAGAGAGAAGAAGAAGAGAAGAGGAGAGAGAAGAAGAAGAAGAAGAAGAAGAAGAAGAAGAAGAAGAAGAAGAAGAAGAAGAAGAAGAAGAAGAAGAAGAAGAAAGAAGAAGAAGAAGAAAGAAGAAGAAGAAGAAGAAGAAGAAGAAGAAGAAGAAGAAGAAGAAGAAGAAGAAGAAAGAAGAAGAAGAAGAAGAAGAAGAAGAAGAAGAAGAATGAAGAAGAAGAAGAAGAAGAAGAAGAGAAGAGAAGAAGAAGTAAGAAGAAGAAAAGAAGAAGAAGAAGAAGAAGAAGAAGAAGAAGAAGAAGAAGAAGAAGAAGAAGAAGAAGAAGAAGAAGAAGAAGAAGAAGAGGTGGTGGAGGAGGAAGAGGAGAATGAGTAAGGGGAGAGCTAGTATTGTAGTTGGTAAATCAAGAAGGGTGGGGTAAGTGAATTCGAAGGACAGATGACCTAGTGATTGTGTCTTGGGGAAGAGTGTTAGGGGGAGGGGGGGGGGGGGCAAAAGGGGTGAGAGGGGGGTGCGAGAGGGTGGATGGGGGGGGGGTTGGATTGGTGACTGGAATGGATGAATCAATTCTGATAATGAATGAATGGGTGACATTTGACTTGTAAGTGGATTAGCCTGTGGTAGATTTATGTGTCTGTTGTAGTATGGGTGGTGAGTGGTACACGGTGGGTTGGTGGGTGGGGGGGGGGGGGGAGATGGGAATGGGGAAGGTGAGGGGGGGGGGGGGGGGGGATGGAAGAAGAAGAAGAGAAGAGAAGAAAGAAGAAGAAGTGGAAGAAGAAGAAGAAGAAGAAGAAGAAGAAGAAGAAGAAGAAGAAGAAGAAGAAGAAGAAGAAGAAGAAGAGAATGATGATGATGATGATGAGGAGGAGGAAGAGGAGGAGGTGGAGGAGAACGACAACGACGACGACAACACAGAATTATGAGAAAAGAATATTCTAATGATGATACTGATGATGACGATGAGGATGATAAATATCATCATCATCATCATCATCATCATCATCATCATCATCATCATCATCATCATCATGAGGAGGAGTATAAGAAAGAGAAGAATACTTTTTTAAAAAAAGGATGAACATAGTGAAAAGGAAAAAGATGAGGAGGATCCAGAGCGGAGGAGAATGAGGAAGAGGAAGAGGAGGAGGAGGAGGAAGAGGAGGAGGAGGAGGAGGAGGAGATAATGAATGTCAATGAAGAAGCAGGAGGGGACGAGAAGCAGATATAGAAAGTATTCCTCCACTCAGCTTTCGTATTCTAACACATTGAAGCTACCTTATTCAAATGAAGACATGTAATACTGCCTTACTCTGTAAAAACCCAGATTTAAAAATTTGGCCAGAAAACTCGTCCTTCAAATATCGATCGATTTAAATGACCCTCATTTTGGAAAAAAAAATTTTAAAAACCTCTCAAACCTGGGACTTCGCAAAGTCTCAGGTGTGAAAGTTTTTGTCAAGATGATGGTCATTTAAATCGATCGATGTTTGAAG
>NC_088371.1:10821032-10831032 GCF_034508935.2 Berghia stephanieae
TGTACATAGATCGTTTTCTTCAACTACCATTAACATGTAAAAACTAAAAAACATTAGCTTTGATATAATATGTCCCCTCTCCATAATTTGTCTCAGAAAAATGTAATAGATAGGCATGGGCTAAAAGTAACGTGGATAAATTACGGATATAGTCGGTGTTAGGGTTGAGTGAGTTTGTTTTTTTTGTTTGTTTTTGCCTTAGGTTTTCAACACAATTGAGGTTATATGAGAGACCGCTGAAACAAAAAAACAACAATCTACAAAATAGTACAAATGTAAATCTAAATATAACTAAAGATATCATAAGCTAAATTATAAATAACCAAGAATAACAGCAGAAGATTTACGAAAAAAATATCCCCTGTCAAATATCCAATCACAACCAAGAAGCATGGATAGATAAAGAGAAGAAGAAGACTCATATGGACCGTACACCATGCGAACATTAGGTATATGATTCAAGGTGATGCTCATCAACCCGGTTGAGTGAGTTAATTTAGTTGTTTGCTGAATAATACGTTTAACTCGAAACCTACCACTTTCAACCTTATTTTCTTGAATCTGTTATATAATAAGTACGTGGTCTTGTGGTATGACACTCGCTTTCGGATCGGAAGGTCCTGGGTTCGAGCCTTGCTCGGCACATAATTGAGTCATTGGAAAGGGCTCTTTACTCACATTCTCTCACCAAGCATGTGTAAAATGAGTACCTGGCCGTTAACAGCGTTGTCACTGTCGGAAAAAAAATGTAGTATCGCCTAACAAACGTCATGTATAGTTCTCTATGTTACTTGTTGCTGTAGGTCAGGGGACCCATTGTTAAGCGCTTTTAGCACGTTTAGTGGATTTTGCTCTATATAAAAGCTCAAGTTTCTTTGTTTAAAAAAAATAAATATGAATTTCGGAATCCTTGACAACCAAACAGTGTGTATTCATTCGGTAATCTAGGTTATCCAAAGTCAAATTTATATTAATAGTTGTTAGCTGAACAATGTTTTAAGACTCGATACCATGTGCGTCATTTTCCTTGAATCTGTTATAATATTGATACTGGTTTCCATGACAACCAAACAGTTTACAGTCGGTCATCTAGGCTAGTCAAAGTCAAGTTTATATTAATTTAGTTGTTCGTTGAACAATACGTTTAACTCGAAACTTACAACTTTCTACCTTATCTTCTTGAATCTGGTATAAAAAACAATGTGAAATTGAATTTGAGCTTGAATTTAATATAGGAAAACAGATAAAATGGACGTTTCGGGTTTCCCCTTCATCAACAAAACAGGATCACTTCACAGTTTGTAGGGTTTAACATTGTAAACTTGTTAAAACTCTTCACATAATACTAATAAAAAAGTACATAGATTATTATTTTTTTAAGTCACGCTGTGAAAACTCAAGCAACCGCGTGAAGGCATCTTGGCAACCATTTTCAGCCACTTAATAATAATAATAATAATAATAAATAATAATAACATAATAATAATAATATAATAATGATAATAATACTAATAATAATAAAATATAATAATAATAATATAATAATGATAATAATACTAATAATAATAATAATAATAATAATAATAATAATAATAATAATAATAATAATAATAATAATAATAATAATGATAATAATAATAATAATAATAATAATAATAATAATAAAGTGTCCTTTTGTAGCGCTAAATGCCGACGCCTCAAAGCCTAGGACTTCATATACTCTATAGATAGTATGCAGATGACGTCACTCAGGCCTTTTTATTGTTTTTGCCATCCGCGTTTGTGAGTTGTTCTCACTAAACTGTATAAACCGGACTATAAAAGTTCATGGTTACACAGAGTTTGTGTGTTGGTCTGTTATACTTCCGGATGGCAATGTTGTGAATTCCTTGGCCAAGCGCATTCTATCTATAGATGTCACTGCTCAAAGCGCTTTACAATATAGAACGTATCAAACCATAAACACACTCGTACCGAGCCAAACAGACACACACACACACACACACACACACACACACACACAACAGTCACACACATTGACTATGCACGTTTTACAAAATGAAATTCAGATTCAGCTTCACTTCAGCTTCTTTTCCTTGAATCTGTTATAATGTTGATATCGGTATCCATGACAACCATAGAGTGTGTATTCTGTCATCTCTTTCTATTCTCCTCTGCTATCAGTGATAACACACGAGTCTTACACAGAAGCATATTGTGTATAATCGTCGTATAGAGTTGTTGAAAACCTCCTAGACTATGATTTATTATTGCCTGGATATAATAGATATAGACATTGTAGTCTCTCGACAGCACTTTGGTAAAATGCGTTTTTATTTAAAGTATGAGCAGCAACAACATAAAGAAAGTAAGAAAGAAAGAAGAAAGAAAAAGGATCTCTATAGATAGAACAAATCGCAACCAAAAAAAAAAAAAGAAAGAAAAAGAAATAAAAACAGCAACAAACAAATAAATCAAATCAAAACAAATAAAAAAAAATTGAAATACAAATATTAAATAGAACAAATCAAAACAAAACATAAAGAAAGAAAGAAAAAAGATATCTTCTGAAAATTTATATCTAGATCTATGTAAATAATGACCAACCCCAAAGTGCAAACGGAGTTTTAATTCTAATTAAGACTCAAATATACACGTCCTATGAATTTGAGATTTTTCTTTTTAATGTATAGAGTAACCTGAGACCGTCCGCGATGTAATGTAATGTTCAAATCTATCCCCCCCCCCCCCCCCTCCTTCCCCCTCCCTCCTCTCCTCCCCCAAACTGTATTAACAAAAATTGAAAGGAAGGAATCGAAATTTGATTTAGTTTCTTTATTTTAGCATTTTTATTTTATTTTCAAAGCGTCCCCAAAAATATTCCGAAAAGTGAAAATCGCCATCTCGTGTATCACGGAAGGACGAGGGGTTGGTGAGGTCATTGGAGATTTAGTGGACGTAACTCTTCCTCTTTCCCGTCATTTTGGCACGAGTTACGGCCCTTACACCACGCCAGTCACTCGATTACCTCCCTTGTAAACAACGCGCTGCCAGCCAAACTGTCCACGGGTTGTCGTGACAATGTTTGTTTTTTTTTTTTCAATTTTTATTTTTATTATTATTATTTTTTTAAATTCTCTTTTTAAAAAGACGATAGTTGATATTGATCATCATCATTAAGTGAAATTGATTTTTAAATTCTGTATATGAAAAACTCTATTTTGATGGAATCGGAAGTATAGGGAATGAGATTTCAAAACAGATTTAAGAGTAGCGCCCCTTTGTTGGAAGTCGCGTCTTGACAACCGACAGACGCTATCGCCATTATTAGTACCAATCATTAGCGGGAAGTTCAGTAAGTTTAGGAAGGGTTGTCTCATCGTATTGTATTATTTATCAACATCTTTTATTTTTAATTTGTAGTCTTCATTATATTTTGTTAACATTTCATAATGGAGAAAACTAAAGAAATGATCTACGTTGATTATGATATGCATTCTTGTACAGAAATATGAATGATAAATTTTGTATTTGGAGCGCTTGGCTTGTAGTTGGTTTGTTTAGAAATAACTTCTCCGCCGGTGACGCCCAATCAAGGGACGCTACTCTTCCGCTAATCTCATTCCCTATAATGGATTTTAAACAAAAGTATTAAAAAATCTATCTCGGGGAATAATATGTTTGTCATCGGTTATGTCCCTTAATTGTGAGCAACGCAGTGAACACAATACAATGATGGGTACAACAGCTCAATTGAAACAGACAAAACATTTCAAAGAGCCAATATAATATGATTTACACAAGTGAATAAAACTCACAATACACAGAAAACAACAAGCAACAATAGGTATGAGTGGGCAGTTGTGATTTTTACCTGGTCATTGATCCATTGATGTGTGTTATATAATATATATATATATATATATATATATATTATATATATAATATATATTGAATCGTGCTGGATACAAATATGGTACGAATAGTGTTCGACATGTAACAAAGGAGGGAATTATTATTGTAATATTTACAACGATGTTGGAGTCGGTCAACATCGATGTTTCAGGCCTTGTGGCCATCGTCAGGACTGTGTGTTACATGGGTTTGGTGTGTTGTGTGTTGTTGTTGCTTGTTGAAATGGTTCCGTAGATTTTTTAGTTGATTAGTAATCAACCACTTCAACAAGCAACAACAACACACACCACACCAAACCCATGTAACACACTGTCCTGACGATGGCCATAAGGCCTGAAACATCGATGTAGACCGACTCCAACATCGTTGTAAATATTACAATAATATATACATATATGTAAAATATGTGTGTGTGCGCGCGCGCGTGTGTGTGTGTGTGAAGATGTTAAAAGTTACACATCATGTTGTCGTACTTACACTTTTAAAAAGTTTTGGCCAGAAAAATCATCCTTCAATAAATTACATTGATCGATACAAATGACCCCCATCATCATGTCGAAAACTCTCAAACCTGGGACTGAAGTTGTATGAATGAATGGATCAAGGATACACCTCAGTAGCATAATCAATACACATAGCAAAATCCTAATATTAATAGGGTCCGATATTAATATAATATTCCCTTTATTCATCCCATAGGGGAAATTTTTCTCTAGGGTCTATTCCAAGGGAAGACTGGAATAACACAGGCGCAGCGCCGCAAATTGATCTAGGATGACGTGATGTGCTCAAGGCCACATAGCGCAGCGGCAGGTGATCGAACTCGGTACCTTCCGGCTGAGCCACGCTGCCCCTGATAGGGCTGAGAACCCGTGACGCCACACCCTCTATTCTTCCGGTTCCAAAACCCTTTGAAGTGTGTATGTACCAGTCCTGAGGAGAACTAATAATGAATAAGTTTACATATTGAACCATTAGGTGGGATAATTATTTAATTTAGTAGCGGGATGTAGAAGTATTAGGATTACGGTACGAACAAGAGCGAGGATGGATGATCTTTATTGACGACCAGCATATGATTAGAAAAAGAAGATAAGTCCCAGTGTAGGTTGAATTGAGCTTTGACCAGAGGCCAAGGCCAGTGGCATTAGCTTTAGGAAACACTATTTTTGATCAACTGCTGAAGTAGTAGTAGTAGCGTATGGCTACACCTCCACATTTATTTCGTCAACCCAGCTTCTAAAGTCTTTCTCCGCCCTAAGGATGGTTTCGTAGCCACCTTCAAGTTTAGTGACTGGACAGATGAGGACGATGTGATCGCTGGTCTCTGGGGCTGCCTGACATTTCTGGCAGGCATCACTGTTTCGAAGAACTGCTGAAGCCGATCGATAAAGAAATTCCAGCGTAGCTTGTAAAAATCTTTCATAACTCCTGACCACTGTTTACTTTCATAATTTGATTCAATAGTCTGATGTCACGTCGCCCAGCAACGGCGAGCAGCGTGGTTCTAAACAAAGAAAATCGGTATTTTTTATTCTTCATGCTTGCTAGAACTTTTTCATAATGTCATGTGATCAGAATGTATAAAAGTCAAAACATGAACAGATTTATAATGTTTTTCTCCTCTGGATACACTTTTATGCCCGTCGGAGAAGTATTTCATTAGGGCATCCGCCATTGATCCGATAGTTTAGAACCAGTTACTAAGTTACTATGCGTCATTTTGAGGGAAGTGACGTCACGACGGTTGAAGCCTATTACATAAGGTATGAATCCAGTCCTCCCGAAGAGTGGTTTTACACTTCCAATGAGAATGGAACCATTTTTTTTGAAATCACTCTTTCGTTCCCTATTGATTTGAGGAGGGAGGGGGTGGGGGGGGGGGATGATATTTGTGACCCTTCGCCTCAAAACGGTATTAAGTCGGGTTAGTTAAGATGTTGAAAATTGAATTTATAGTCAGATATATCAGACTTGTGTTGAGTTTATACATTTTATTGAGGAGAATGGATACCACATTTTAGGGTGCTAATGCCAACAATTTATATTTTTGACCAGTTTCACATTAAATTCCGCTTTTAAACAACTGGTTCGTTCCGACATAATACCGTTTTGAGACGATGGGTCACATTTAGGTATAACAGAATGTCATAGAGGGTGTGTGTAACGACTCAGCTCAGACTTCGTTAATTCAATTTATTTATTATCAATCATAATAAGGTAAATTTGAAACAATGATATAATACGACCTGCTAGGACGGAATTATTTCAGTAACTAACTTAATACACAAACAACGTCTGACGATGATTCTAAGTAACAAAAAGTGCTAATACGTTCACGCCGTCAACACTCACACTCACATGCAAAACATGCACAACACATAATGCGTACCTCTATTGATAGAATGAAGTTGGCGTCATTCGGGTCTTTGTTATTGTTTTCTTTTTTTTTTTTTTTGCCATCCACGTTAATGAGTAATTCTCACTTACATGTATTAACCAGACTATAAAAGTTCATGGTTACACATAGGTTTGTGTGTTGGTCCGTTATATACTTCCGGATGGCAATGTTATGAGCTTCTTAGCCAAACGCATACTATCTTTAAAGAACTCTTACATACTAGACGAACAACTACATTCGCACATAATATCCAAACAACTCCAATATAATATTATTACAATACATGTTACACTGTGCAATGAACGTGCGTGTGGGCTGATGGATTCTGGGACAGACAGATTTGTGACCCTTCGCCCCAAAACGGTATTAAATCGGGTTAGTTAAGATGTTGAAAATCGAATTTATAGCCAGAAATATCAGACTTGTGTTGAGTTTGCATGTTTTATTGAGGAGAATGGATACCATATTTTAGGGTGCGAATGCCAACAATTTATATTTTTGACCAGTTTAACATTAAATTAGGCTTTTAAGCATCTGGTTCGTTCCGACACAATACCGTTTTGAGACGATGGGTCACATATAGTATCTTTCGCCCATAGGGTGGTTCGATGGCTCAACGTTACGCACGGTTCTGGTCTGGTCACAAAAGTCAAGCGGCGTTAAGCGTGGTCTGTGGCCGGATGGGTGGCAATGATCGTAGGGAAATTCTGGTCCCGTCGTAGCGGCCTTGGGCAAGTCACTCAACATAATATATTGCCCCTATTCGACGACTCAGGCGTGAATGAGTACCTGGTTATAGGCAGAGACGAATATTGTAAGGGCCTGGCAGGTGAATGGTACTTTATGAAATGGAAAAATGCTCCCATACGTCGTGCGGCTATGTGGTCTTGTGGCATGGCACTCGCTTTCCGATCGGAAGGTCCTGGGTTCGAGATAGAACGTTGTGAAACGTATAAAGCATTGTTAATAAATCTGTGGAGATGAGATATACAAATGTTTATGTTATTTTATATTTTTTATCAGTACCATAGCTGCATTTTTACTATTATACCCCTCTCTCTCTCTCTCTCTCTCTCTCTCTCTCTCTCTCTCTCTCTCTCTCTTTTTCTCTCCTGTCCACCCAGCATTGATTGGGTAGCTGGTTCTGCTATATCTGGCAGAAAGAATGTTGCTATATACTAGCGTCCTATCCAAAGGATAGCAAGCAATTGCTATTGTCCGTTTCACGCTATAGAGACCGGAATATACTTCGTCTCCATGGGCCTCATGGCTGTAGTGAAGGGAAGGACTACATCCCAGAATCCATCAGCCCGCACGTCCATTTTCCACTCTCAATAAAACAGACTCAAACATACTTTAAAAAAAAAAAAAATCCCCATGAAATTAGAACTCCCAAAGCACACACACGACACACTCAAATCCCATCTCACGTATTCGACTCTGATTCCTCGCAACCGATAGTAGCTGCAACGGCTATTCCCCCAGCCCTGCCCAGGCCCCGCCCATCCCCTCAGCCAAGCATGCATTATTCATGGAAACCCCCCGATTTATTAGGGCGATACCGGCTTTTGGCTGGGCATAAATAATTTTGTCCAATAGAGTGAGGAGATTAGGCGGATACCGATACTGTGTGACTCTGATGGATTTCCAGATAACACAAAAATATTCAATCTTTTTCTCTCTATGTTTTTCTGATAGGGCTTCCTTTTTTCTTTTTCTTTTCCCCCCTTCTCTCAGTGTTTGGTATATCTGATCTAAGAGAGAGAGAGAGAGAGAGAGAGAGAGAGAGAGAGAGAGAGGGGGGGAGACAGACAGATAGATAGATAGATTGATAGATAGATTGATAGATAGATAGATAGATAGATCGATAGATAGATAGATAGATAGATAGATAGATAGATAGATAGATACATGAATAATAGATAGATAATAGATAGATGATATAGGATAATAGATAGATGGATGGATAGATAGATAGATAGATAGATAGATAGATAGATAGATAGATAGATAGATAGATAGACAGATAGATAGATAGATAGATAGATAGATATAAAAATAGATAGATAGATAGATAGATAGATAGATAGATAGATAGATAGATAGACAGATAGATAGATAGATAGATAGATAGATAGAATAGACAGATAGATAGATAGATAGATAGATAGATAGATAGATAGATAGATAGATAGATAGATAGATAGATAGATAGATAGATAGATAGATAGATAGATAGATAGATAGATATATAGATTTTGATTGATTGATTGATTGGTTGGTTGGTAGACGGAGGGAGATGTGCGGGAAAGGGTAGACAGAGGGATGAGGAGAGAGAATGAGAGGGAGAAATAGAGGAAGCGAGAAAGAGAGAATGGGAGAGATAGTGAGAGGCTATAGATATAGAGGGCGATATAGAGGTTGGAGAGACTGAGATAGACAGGGAGAGATAGAGAGGGAGGGAGAGAGATAGAGAGGAGAGAGAGAGAGAGAGAGAGAGAGAGAGAGAGAAAGAGATGGAGAAGAGCTCGTAGAGATCGAACAATAGATTTTAAAAACAAAACAACAACAAAAACTTGAGTTTTTATATAGCGCAATGTTCACTAAACGTGCTCAAAGCGCTTTACAAGGTTTTACTAGCCAACAGCAACACTTAACATTTAGGACGATATTAAAATATTGTTGGGCGATATTACAAATTATTTTCCGACAGAGACAAAGATGTTAACGGCCAGGTACTCATTTTACGTCTGAGCACGGTGAGAGAATGCGAGTAAAGAGCCTTTTCCAAGGAGGCTCGAACCCAGGTCCTTCCAATCCGTAAGTGAGTGTCATACCACAAGACCACATAGCTGCACAACGTAAAGTATTTTTATCTTACGTATATCCCCTGTTGTATTAAGTTGTAAAAGATGTCTGTGTGCATTGTTAAATAAATATTTTACGAGGATCATATTATCATTATCAGCTAATTTCTCATAACATATTTCATCTATTATCTACTTTATATTAAATATTTACGTTCAGTCTAATCATTTCACTAATTCCATCTTAATCTATATTATCTATCTATACCATTCCTCATACTACATGCAGCTTCTCCTATTGCGATCATATCTATCTATTTACTATAATCTATATCCATTCATCATTTCCCATCCATCTATCTATCATATCATGTCATGTCTATCTATCTTCTTCTTATCTTTATTATCTAGCTTCCTCACCTTTTTCTCCCTCCCTCCCTCTTTTTAAAGACTCAGAAAATCTACTTTGCTGTAAACTCTATACCTCTTTTTACCTAATTCCATTTAGCCCCATCTCTCTCTCTCTCTCTCTCTCTCTCTCTCTCTCTCTCTCTCTACCTATCTATCTATCTATCTCTCTATCCCTCTCTCTTTCTCTCTCTCTCACTATCTCTCTCTTCGAATTTCTCTCTCTGCCCCCCCCCTCTCTCTCTCTCTCTCACTCTCTCTCTCTCATTCTCTCTCTCTTTTTCTCTGTCCCTCTCTCTCTCTCTCTCTCTCTCTCTCTCTCTCTCTCTATCTTATTTCAAAATATTTAATTACTCTCCTCTCATTCTTTCAAAGACAAAATCACACAAACATACACAAAAATTCTCATCACAAGTCTTACTTCCAGACAACCCCCGGGGTTTGGTTGGGAATAGAAGGGGGAGGGGGG
>NC_088371.1:10858532-10863532 GCF_034508935.2 Berghia stephanieae
ATTTTTTTTATTTTTTTTTGGTTGTTGTTGTTTTTATTAAATTGACGAAGATCACGGGAAAGAGTTATCGGTGAGTTGTAATCAATAGCTCAGCCAATGGAATCATTTGTTTCCTTGAGCAATTCTAACAACAATTCACTTTTTACTGTCGTCGTTTGGTGATCATCGTCTTTTATTGTGACGTCATTTTTTTGGTCAGTGTCAGCATAGCAATCGTTAACTTATAGCCTGACACTGACCATAAAAATGACGTCAAAATGCCAGTCTTTTGCGCAAAAGAAAACAAATCGTGAGTTGTATTCAATAGTTTAACCAATGGGACCACTTGTTTCCATGAGCACTACTAACGACAACTCACTAGGCGGTGCAAAAACCAAATAATGACGTCAAAATGCCAGTCTTTTTGGATTTCAGTTTCAGGCTATAACATAACGATGGCTACGGTGTCAGCCCTTTAATTTTCGAAGGCCACTCACGGTTGGATACAAATGAAATAAGGGACAGAAAACTGTGATACAGCATTCAAAAAATAAAATGTAACATACTAATGTAAATCCTAACAACGCCACGACCACATCATCTCATTCATCTGATGTGTTTCATTCATCCTGTTTGTTGATAAAGGGGAAACCCGAAACGTGTCCATTCTATCTGTTTTCCTAATAAAATTGAAGCTAACATTCAATTTCACATTGTTATTAATTTATTTGTTACACACTTAACATCATGATAACACACCTTTACATCTAGGTTACACACCATCATGTACGTGTTTATGTGTGTACCTAATAGTGTGTAGTATGTAAGTAGTGTGTAGAGTGAGTAGTGTGTAATAATACATCCTGACACGACGAATCCGCCGATGACTACTCTATCTAACGATTCATCATTTCAACGTGTCATGCCTGTCCCATTCCGACGTGAGCAGCTTCTTTGATGTGCAATTTATGTCGTGGCAAAAACCCCCAGTATGTGTCGAGAATGCGATGAAAACTCATATTTATGGCTCATAAAAAATGCGAATCTTTCTTACGGCGAAGAGATGAAATAAATAGTTAAAAAAACAAAAAGGATTTTTATTTTTATTTTATTTTTGGAGCGGAGTTACCAGTCTGGCATATCTAAAGCCGAATTGAGAAATTTTTAATTTTTTTTGTTAGAATTATGTTTTAATCGTCAGTAATTTGTTTTCTCTTCCTAATTATTTAATTGGTTTGTTTTAGTGTGTTGGGGGAGGGGAGGTGGGGGGGGGGGGCATTTAATTGTTTGTTGTTGTTGCTGTTTTGTTTTGTTTTGTTTTTTGTATTTGCTTTTTTTGTTGGTTTTCTTTTCAGTTTTTAGATATTTTTATTGTCCATAATATATTCTTGAAGCCGTTAAGTCGTTCGTACCTGTTCGATAGATTAGTAATCATAACATGGAATTTTAAGTTTGGTCATATTATTATGCAAACTGGAAAAGCGAGTAATCACTCTTACTAGTTGACGACGAAGTATATTTTAAAAAAGGAAAAAGAAAGCAACAACAACAAAAAAAAACATTGTTTTTTTTTGTTTTTTTTTTTGTGGGGGGGGGGGGGGGTGTTGTTTTGTTTTTTTGTTTTTTTTTTGTTTTGTTTTTTTATTGATAAAAATCATGTCGCATTGAGGACCCATCGCCTATAGATAGAATGAAGCTGACGTCACTCAGGTCTATGTTATTGCTTTTGCCAGCCACGTTTATGAGTTGTTCTCACTAAACTGTATTAACCAGACTATAAACATTCAAGGTTACACATAGTTTTGTGTGTTGTTCCGTTATACTTCCGGATGGCAATGTTGTGAACTTCTTCGCTAAGCGCATACTATCTATAAGTAGCCGGTATCATGTCATAATTTAGATAATGAAAATTAAATAAATCGGCAAAATATGACACTTTTCTTTTTTCTTTTTTCTTTTTTTTTTTTTTTTTTTTTTTTTTTTTTTGGTTTAGATTATTAAGAATAAATCTCGTTATTCTGTGCGGCTATGTGGTCTTGTGGTATGACACCGGAAGGTCCTGGGTTCGAGCCTTGCTCGCTCGGCGCATAGTTGAGTCCTTGGAAAAGGCTCTTTACTCACATTCTCTCATCGTGCTCGGGTGTAAAATGAGTATCTGGCCGTCAACAGCGTTGTCTCTGTCCGGAAAAAAATTGTAATATCGCCTAACTGGCGTCATGTCTCGTTCTACATGTTATGTGTTGCTGTTGGTCAGGGACCATTTTTGTAAAGCGTTTTGAGCACGTTTAGTGGATATTGCGCTATATAAAACCTCAAGTTTAGTTTACAAAATGGATAATCTACATCTATTTTACGTTATATTTGAACATTTTATCTGTAAATTCACATAATTGGATTGAATAGTCTGATGTCACGTCGCCCAGCAACGGTGACCATCGTGGTTCAAAACAAAGAAAATCGGTACTTTTTATTCTTCATGCTGTTTAGAACTTTTCATATGAATTGTGATCAGAATGTGTAAAAGTCAAAACATGATAAAATACAATGATTTTTTTCCTCTGGATACGCTTTTACGCTCGGAGAAATATTTCATAAGGGCGTCGGCCATTGTTCCGATAGTTTAGAGCCAGTTACTAAGTTACCATGCGTCATTTCCAGGGAAGTGACGTCACAACTGTTAATGAGTATTTCAGTATGTGTTAGCATCGACATAATACCTGGTTGTTACGAGTGGGTCATATTTCTTATTATATTGCTTTTATAAACTTGGCTTTTATTTTCATAGCATTTAGCATTGTTTATTTGGCTTATTATATTGCTTTTATAAACTTGGCTTTTATTTTCATAGCATTTAGCATTGTTTATTTGGCTTATTATATTGCTTTTATAAACTTGGCTTTTATTTTCATAGCATTTAGCATTGTTTATTTGGCTTATTATATTGCTTTTATAAACTTGGCTTTTATTTTCATAGCATTTAGCATTGTTTATTTGGCTTATCAGGCAATGTTTGTCTATTAATTCACTCAATCCTAGAGATTTTTGCTAATTTTCAAAATTGGAAAAAATATATTAAAAACGAGCGTGTGCATAGATAGAGAGTTTTATTCAACTACCATTAACATGTAAAAACTAAAAACATTAAATTTGATACTACGCCTATAATTTGCCTCATAAAAATGTAATAAATTATAGGAATGGGGTAAAAGTAACATGGTTAAGCTACGGATATAGTCGGTGTTAGGGTTGAGTGAGTTAAAAAACAAAAATCCTATCTACGAACCCAAAGTTTGAATCTAAATAGTCTTCAACAGTCGTAACGTCACTTCCTTCCTAATGACGCATGGTAACTTAGTAACACTGGCTCTAAACTATCGGAACAATGGCGAACGCCCGTATGAAACATTTCTCCGGCGAGCATAAAAGCGTTTCCAGAGGGGAAAAAACCCCATAAATTTGATCATGTTTTGACTTTTACACATTCTGATCACAAAGCATATGAAAAGGGAATGAAAAGTTCTAGCCAGCATGAAGAATAAAAAGTAATGATTTTCTTTGTTTAGAACCAAGATGGCCGCCGTTGCCGGGCGACGTGACATCAGACTACTGAATCCAATTAAGACAACTTGTCAGCAGCTAAACAATGGAAAGGAAGACTGAGAGATAAACAATGTACACACTTTTATCACTGCAGAGATACAATTGAAAACAATGAGAATAATATGAGGAAAATTCAAATGATTACAACAATCCATATTTCTTTCTGTATTTTTTTAAAACCTAATATTGATGCTATGAGTTTAGATAAAATAATCACCAGTTCCACCCAACATAAAAACTATGCGTTATGTTTATATTCTGATTGATAGAATTTAGCGAGAACTAATCGCACATTTCACGGTCTAAAAAAATCAACAACGAACAGCCCAGTGACATCACCTCATTCATCCAATCGTCTGATTAATAGAATTTAGTGAGTCGGAACGAAGCCATCGTTAACTTATAATAGCCTGACACTTACCAAAAAAGGACGTCAAAATGCCAGTCTTTGGCCACCAAAGAAAACAAATCGTGAGTTGCATTCAATAATTCAACCAATGGAATAACTTGTTTCCATGAGCACTACTCACAACAACTCACTAGTCGGCCCAAAAACCAAATAATGACGTCAAAATGCCAGTCTTTTAGAGTTTCAGTGTCAGGCTATAACTTAACGATGGCTACGCCCTGACACTGACCAAAAAATGACGTCAAAATGCCAGTCTTTTGCCACAAAAGAAAACAAATCGTGAGTTGTATTCAATAGTTCAACCAATGAAATAACTTGTTTCCATGAGCTCTACTAACGACAACTCACTAAGCGGTGCAAAAACCAAATAATGACGTCAAACTGCCAGTCCTTTTGGATTTCAGTGGCTATAGATAGAATGCGCTTGGCCAAGGAGTTCACAACATTGCCATCCGGAAGTATAACGGACCAACACACAAACTCTGTGTAACCATAAACTTTTATAGTCTGGTTAATACAGTTTAGTGAGAACAACTCACAAACGCGGATGGCAAAAACCATAACAAAGGCCTGAGTGACGTCATCTGCATACTATCTATAACATAACGATGGCTACGGTCAGAACGAAGCCACCGTGAACTTATAATAGCCTGACACTGACCAAAAAATGACGTCAAAAGACAAGTCTTTGCCACAAAAGAAAACAAATCGTGAGTTGTATTCTATAGTTCAACCAATGGACAACTCACTAGACGCTGCAAAAAAAAAAAAAAAAACTTTAAAAAATGACGTCAAACTATAAATCCTTTTGGGTTCTTGTGTCAGGCTATAAAGTTAACGATGGCTTCGGTCGGAATCACGAAACTGGAACGATTTGACAAACAACAACAAACAGCTGAGGGACGTCAACTTAATTCGTTGTATAGATAGTATGCGCTTGGCTAAGTAGCTCACAACATTGCCATCTGGAAGTACAATGGACCAACACACAGAATTATGTGTAACCATGAAC
>NC_088371.1:10878532-10896032 GCF_034508935.2 Berghia stephanieae
CTGAGCAAAAACGTTGAAATTGCGTTTTGTCAAGTTGTAATGTCCAAATTATGTCTTTTGCTTGCTTGAATCGCCAAACTAACCGCCGCCCCCCCCCCCCCCCCCCCCCCCCCCGCCCCGCCCCGCCCCTTTCTCATATTGTAATAATGATAGCAATTCACAATAATATCATTATTATTATTTTCTCCTCCGTCGAATCCTCATCATTGCCAATCAAGAAGTGTTTTTATTTACTATCCCTATAATGATTGCTAGTCAATCTTCAATCATCATCGTCCACCGATTGCCAGAAAGATTGATTGAAAATATAGATAGAACGAAATTGACGTCACTCAGGTCTTTGTTGTTTTTTTTTTTTTTTTTTTTTTTTTTTTTTTTTTTTTTTTTTTTTTTTTTTCTTGCCATCCGCGTTTATGAGTAATTCTCACTTAACTATATTAACCAGACTATAAACGGACACCTGACTGTTAGGCGATATTACAAAAAAAAAATTCGAACAGAGACAACGCTGTTAACGGCTAGGTACTCATTTTCACCTTAATACGGTGAGAGAATGTGAGTAAAGAGTCTTTTCCAAGGTCTCAACTAGGCGCCGAGGGAGGCTCGAACCCAGGATCTTCTGATCCGAAAGCGAGTGTCATACCACTAGACCACATAGCCGCTAAAGACGTGAACAGCAAAAATTAATAAAGAAAAGTAATAAATAAATAAAAATAATAAATTCCTTTTGTTCATCCCCAAGGGGAAATTTGTCTTTGGGGGTCTATTCCAAGGGAAGACTGGAATAACCCAGACGCCAGCCGCAGTGCAGCGCCGAAAAAGTGAGCTGGGCGATGTGACTTGCTCAAGGCCACAACAAGGCGGATAGTCGAACTCGGTACCTTTAGGGTACGAAGCAAAGACCGTAGTGCTGAGCCACGCCGCCCCTAATTAAATATATCTTTTTTAAAGAAAAAAATGAGCATTTTATACAGCGCAATATCCACTCAATGTGCTCAAAGCGCTTTACTTGGGATCCCTGACCAACAGCAACAAGTAACATGTAGAACGAGACATGATATTGCATTTTTTTTCGGACAGAGACAACGTTGTAAACTCATTTTACACCTGAGTACGGTGAGAGAATGTGAGTGAAGAGCCTTTTCCAAGGACTCAACAATGCCAGACCCGAATCCGGGAACTGCCGTCCCGAAAGCGAGTGTCATACCACAAGACAAGACCACATAGCCGCACTTATTAAAACAGCTTCGAAAAAGACCAAAAATACCAAACACGAAACGTTTCGGGCTCAAAACCCTTCTTCAGCCAACAACAAAAGCAGTAAAAACATAAATTTAAATTACATTACTTAAGAATCAGAGAGACGTCAGCAAGTAATGTATTTATGTTTTTACTGTGGTTTTTTTTTTGTGGGGTTTTTTCTTTTGTTTGTTTTTGTTTTGTTTTGGGGTTTTTTGGGGGGTTTTTTGTTGGTTTTTCTTTTTGTTTTTTGTTTTTTGTTTGTTTGTTTGTTTTTTGTTTTTTGTTTGTTTGTTTTGTGTTTTTTAGGGGGGGTTGTAATTAGCTGAAAAAGGGTTTGAGTCCGATACGTTCCGTATTTGATATTTATTTGTTCTTGCTTTGAAGCTATTATTATATTATTCATTTTTATTTATTGATTTTTACACCTTCTCGATGACATTTTGTAAACATTTAATTTTCCTCTGTCCACCCAGCAGAGATTATTGGACAGTTGGGGTTGACTGGAAGTTTTAAAAAACAACAACATTAAAGTAGAGCATTATCCTATGAATGTGCTCAAAGCACTTTACAAAGGGTCTCTAGTCAACAGCAACACATAACACATACGTAGGACGAGACACGATGCATGATGAAAAAATTGAGCTTTAAAATTGAGCTTTATATAGCGCATGATCCACTAAATGTGCTCAAAGCGCTTTACAATGGGTCCCTGGTCAACAGCAACATTTTACATGTAGGACGGGACATGACGCCTGTTAGGCGATATTATAATTTTTCGGACACAGACAACGCTGTAAACGCTGGCCAGGTACTCATTTTACACCTGAGTACGGTGAGAGAATGTGAGTAAAGGGCCTTCTCCAAGGACTCAACTATGCGCCGAGCGAGGCTCGAACCCAAGACCTTCCGATCCGAAAGCGAGTGTCATACCACAAGACCACAAAGCACTATACAAAGCGTTTCTAGTCAACAGCAACTCATAACACACACGTAGGACGAGACATGACGCATGGTGAAAGGCGATAATACAAGTATTTTTCAACAGAAGCAACACTGTTAATCAACGGCCATAATGTACTCATTTTACACCGGAGTACGGTGAGACTATAATGAAAGTAAAGAGCCTTTTCCAAGGACTCAACTTTGCGCGCTCAGAGCGGGACTCGAACCTGGGACTTACCGATTCGAAGGCGAGGGTTATAGATTTTTAAATATACATATATATATATATATATATATATATATATATATATATATATATATATATATATATATATATATATATATAGCTCATTATTTTTTGTAATATACAAGACTGGAAATTAAAACTGGAATTAATGAGAGAAATTTTAAAGGTGGAAAAAAAACCCAAAATAACATGCGTTGGGCAATGTGGTAGAAAAGGACATGGATGTTTGGAGATTAGAGGGGGGGGGGGGGGTGGTAGAGATAGAATGGAGGAAGGGGGGGGAGGTTGGGGATGGGGGAAGGGGGGGGGGGGAGGCATATGGAGGCAATTATGAAATCAAAGACACGCCAGTTGCCTTAAACGACTTTGCAGACATCGGTGATAAAATTTTATGATCGCATAGGAGGTGTGGGTTTTATTCTCTTGGCGAACACAACAACAGCGCATTGAGACGAATAAAACGTGCCTTAGAATGCAGTGCAACTGTTTGCTAGATTGATGGATGGATGGGTGGGTGGATGGGTGGGTGGTTGGATAGAGGGGTAGATTGGTAGGCGGGTTGGTTGGTGGATGTGTGAATGGATGGGTAGATGGAATGGTGGCTGGATGGATGGGTGGCTGGCTGGATGGATGGATGGATGGATGGATGGATGGATGGATGGATGGATGGATGAATGGGTGGATGGGTAGATGGAATGAAAGATGGATGGGTTGATGGATGGATGGATGGATGAGTGGATGGATGGGTATATGGAATAGTGGATGGGTTGATGGATGGATGTATGGATGGGTGGATGGAATGGTGAATGGATGGATGGATGGGTGGGCTGATGATTTAATTACTGATAAACGGATGGGTGGATGAATTGATGGATGGATTGATGGATAAATAGGAGAATAGGTACATTCTTTTACACATTCTTTGACAATTGTAGTTTAACACTTCATGTCATGTTGTTGGTTTTTTATTTTTGTTGTTGGTATTTATTCATTTATTTTGTTTGTTTGTTTGTTTTGTTGTTTTCTTTGGGGTTTGGGGGGGGGGGAGGGGGCGGGGGGGGGGGTAGAGTTGTTTTGTTTTGTGTTTGATTTTTACATTACCGCATGTACAAGTATTATTTGCATAAATCGATATGCGATATCGCCACTCTCCTTTCCCCGACCCGCTCTCTTTTTATTTCCTGTAGAATAATCTTCGATATAAAGATGTCACACAAGGTTTTAATATTCATGAATCGATATGGATATCAATAAGAAATGATAGTGGGAAGATGAGAAGAGGTTTGGTTGAAAGGGGAGTGGGGGAGTGGGGGGGGGGGGGGTCCATGATGTAGAGATCTTGTTTTTCAAGCAAAGGTTTATCAATGAGTGATGCAGTGGAGATTTATATTTTGTGACTCTCGCTTATTCTCTCGGTCTATTAGATAGTAACTACCCTGAACCAGGATCTCTCTGCATATCAAACATTTCTGGATTCAGATGCGGCCGAATTAATCCCTGAAGAACTGATAAATATTGCAGTGCCCTCCGTACTAAAGTCACAACAAGATCTTGACAGCCTCAAAACTCTGGACCAGGGCCGTGACCAATGGAAACAATTAACAACATGGATGGAGAGAGCAGCTATACTCATCGACTATGACTGAATCACACAATTCTCAGCAAGCGTCGTTCGGACTGCGAGGCTTACTACTACAACAACAACAACAACTACTACTACTACTACTACTACTACTACTACTACTACTACTACTACTACTACTACTATTACTACTACTACTACTACTACTACTACTACTACTACTACTACTACTACTATTAGATATGGTGGAAAGTACGCTGTAAAAGCGTCCTATCCATAGGATAGTAAAGAATTACTACTGTTAATTTAACGGAATGAACTCCGGCTAATTTGCCTTACGGCTTTTGTGTTCGGAACGTAGAATAGGAATTTTACAAAAGCCTTTTTTTTTTTTACCCTCTCCTTACCACCAAGAACATCAGATTGTTTTGTAGTTTAAAAAATCGATATTTCTGATGGGTAAGCCTGCCATTTTGGGAAAATATTGAAAATGATCGGTAAGCAGAGAGCTAAACGAATAACAATGTGAAATTGAATGTAAGCTTCTATTTAATATACGAAAACAGATAAAATGGACGTTTCGGGTTTCCCCTTTATCAAGAAAACAGGATGAATGAAACACTACAGACGATTGAGATAATGTGGTAGTAGCATTGTTAAGATGAAGAAACAAAAACATTGATGGGCAGGAAATTGTTTGCTCTTTTGTAACGAAAGAGTGATCTGTGAATGGCGTAGTTATTGAGGTGAATAAAGTAAAAAACTGTTTATTTAAAATGTTTATTTACACATCTCTCATTCGTCTTTCGTGGATAAAATCAAATATAAAAGCCTGGCATATTATACCTTTTTTTAACTTTGAACTTGAGCTTTATATAGGGCAATATCCACTAAATGTGCTCAAAGCGCTTTACAAGGGGTCCCTGGTCAGCAGCAACATTTAACATTTAACGGGACATACCGTTAGGCGATATTACAATTTTTCGGACAAAGACACCGCTGTTAACGGCCAGGTACTCATTTTACACCTGAGTACGGTGAGAGAGTATGAGTAAAGAGCCTTTTCTAAGGACTCAACTATGCGCCGAGTGCGAGGCTCGAACCCAGGACCTTCCGATCCGAAAGCGAGTGTCATACCACTAGACCACATAGCCGGTTACTTGAGTTACGATCCCTTTTCTGGCGTATCCCAGAAGTTCTCTTCTGACCCCAGTAGTTAGTTGTAGTATCAAAACCGTCAAGGATCAATCTATTTTTAGAACGATATAACAGATAATGAATGACGGACGGCTTCTCATAGCTTATCACCATCGGCAAGTAAGTAAGTAAGTAGGTGTGTACATCGTCCTTTGACGGGTGCCTAACGAGGGAATAAAGTTGTCAGGAGATGCATGAAAACTGACGACATAAAACCTTTACCGTTATATAGCGGCATGCTACAGGCCGCGTACGGTTTACGAGGCATTTTATAGGGATTGGAAGAAGAATTGGGATACATTACCGTTATAGCGGTATGATCCCTGGTAAGGTTTACGATACGTTTTATAGGGATTGGAAGAAGAATTGGAATACATCACCGTTATAGCGGTATGATCCCTGGTAAGGTTTATGAGACGTTTTATAGGGATTGGAGAAAGACCGGCTGGTGAGAATTTTGACAGAGTTTGCATTCCAGCGTTAAGAGATGGTCATATTATGAAATAATCGTATGTAAATGTTGCTGCTCGAAGTTCGAAGAAAAAATAACAATGTGAAATTGAATGTTGGCTTCAATTTAATAATATACGAAAATAGATAAAATGGACGTTACAGGTTTCCCTCTTATCAACAAAACAAGATGAATGAAACGCCACAGACGGATGAGATAATGTTGTAGTGGCGTGTTGTTAAGATGAATTTTTTGATAAAGGGGAAACCCGTAACGTCCATTTTATCTGTTTTCGTATATAAAATTGAAGTTTACATTCAATTTCACATTATTTATTAAAAGATCACACTACGTCCAAAGGAGTCTTCGTGGAGGTTGGAGGATGAATGATTCTGGCCCCTAAACTAGAAGGCTCTTGGTTCAAAACCCAATATTATGGGAATTACAATACAGTAGTTGGCCGGCTATATTATGGGCGTTTAGTGGTATGACACTCGCTTTCGGATTGGAAGGTAATGGATTCGAGCCTCGATCTGTGCGGCGCATAGTTGAGTCCTTGGGAAAGGACAATGATCTTGACCTTTCACAGACTCCGGAGTATATTGTGTGTTGGACTCTCTACCAATGGGGACAACAATGATTTTGACGTTTCACAGACTCCGGAGTATTTTGTGTGTTGGACTCTCTACCCAAATAGGGAAAACAATGATTTTGACGTTTCACAGACTCCGGAGTATTTTGTGTGTTGGAATCTCTACCCAAATAGGGAAAACAATGATTTTGACGTTTCACAGACTCCGGAGTATTTTGTGTGTTGGAATCTCTACCCAAATAGGGACAACAATGATTTTGACATTTCATAGACCGAATTATTTTGTCGGATGGATTCTCTACCCAATGAGGACAAGAATGGTTTTGACGTTTCACAGACTCCGGAGTATTTTGTTAGTTGGATTCTCTACGAATGGGGACAACGATTTTGACGTTTCATAGACTCGGAGTATTCTATGTGTTGAACTCTCTCTCTCTCTCTCTCTCTCTCTCTCTCTCTCTCTCTCTCTCTCTCTCTCTCTCAAAGGGGACGATTTATATCATTGTTCCTCTTGCTCGGGTCATTGGTCACATTGAAAAATATCCTCAAATTAACATAGAAAATAAAAACTGTTTACCGTTTTCGAAATAACCCAACATAAAATTGTGTCACATTTGGTTAGTTTGATCCATGCGTATTTTTCAACTTTTATAAACAAAGCAATAAATAATGTGAAATTGAAATATTAGCTTCAATTAAATAACACAAACAGATCAAATGAACATTTCGGGTTTCCCCTTTATCAACAAAACAGGATGAATGAAACACTACATCTTAACTACGCCACTACCACATTATCTCATTCATCAATCTGTAGCGTTTCATTCGTCCTGTTTTGTCGATAAAGGGAAAACCCGAAACGTTCATTTGATCTGTTTTTGTAATTAAATTGAAGCTTACATTCAATTTCACATTATTATTTATTTCTTCGAGCTTCGAGCAGCAACATTTACATATAAACAAAGCAGCGTGTTTACATCTATTAAGAAATAAATACCCAATCGTTGTACAGAAGCAAAACATGATCAGTGACTCATGTGGACAAAACCTGAATATAGATAGAATGAAGTTGACGTCACACGGGTCTTTGTTATTGTTTTTTTTTGCCACCCGCGTTTGTGAGTAATCCTCACTAAACTGTATTATCCAGACTATAAAAGTTCATGGTTACACAGAGTTTTGTGTGTTGGTCCGTTATACTTCCGGATGGCAATGTTATGAGCTTCATGGCCAAGCGCATACTATCTATAGATGGTCCAATTGATCTATTGATTTATTTCAGATTGATCCAAAGACTTGATTCGTACTAGGAAAAAAGAAAGACGATTCGGATTTGAGCCTTCTTCAGCTCATTTATTGATGGAGATACTTAGTGTCAAGATGAATGAAATGAAAAAAGGAGATCTTTGTATTGCGTCGATTAGAGAGAGAGAGGGGGAGAGAGAGAGAGAGAGAGAGAGAGGGAGAGGGAGAGAGAGAGAGAGGGGGGGGGAGAGAGAGAGAGAGAGAGAGAGAGAGAGAGAGAGAGTGGGAGGTGAAGTTACTAGGTTGGATGATCTTGAAGGCGGATAGCATAATTAGATCAAATACTGTAAAGTTTAAATTGCTGTAAACCTGGTTTTTGAACGCTTGTGCAACGAGAAGCGCCAATTAAGCTACTACCCCTGTTGTCTCGTTTTGCCTCATCCACGGAACACGCCTCTGCTCGCAAGTTGTAGTAATCGTCGTTTTATGGTCCGTTTAGGAATCAAGGAGAAAAGAGTTACCGGCCCTCGCAACTGCTGGTTTAAAAGGAGGCGTAAAGTGGAACAAGATCACAAAAGAGTTACAATTGTTTTTTTATTGCAGTGATTAATACAAATCGTCGCTTTTGCTCTTTTTTTTCTTTTTTTTTTTTTTTTTGGGGGGGGGGAGGTTGTGGAGGTTGGGATGGGGGGGGGGGGGGGGGGTTGAGGGAGAAAACCGTTATATTGTTATAGTTATAGTTATTGTTATTGTTATTTTATTACATTTTCGGGGGTTGCGGGATGGATGGTTTTTCTTTCTAAATAGTATTAAGTACACTTGGGAGAGGGTTGCATGTTAACCCACTCCCGGCGAGTTTCCATTCTAATCTAAATCGTTTTCTGTTGGTATTTTTGGTCCTTTTTTTTAAAAATTTGTTTGATGTTTTTTGTTTGTTTTTTTTTTTATTTGTTTGTTTGTTTGTTTGCTTTCTTGTTATTGTTTGTTTAGTTTTTTTGTTCTTTTTTGTTGTTGTTGTTGTTTTTTGTTTATTTGTTGTTTGTTTTGCTTTTAAATTAGTCAACAAAAGCCCTTTGGAGACAGAGTTTATTCCAGTATCTATATGGCTAAACAGACAATAGCAATTATTACTTCCTGCTCTTTGCATACGTAGCTGATCTATCTATCGCAGTGTACTTTCCGTCAGAGCTACCAGACCCAGCTACCCGCTAATCCCTACTACTGGGTGGATGGATAGGAGGGATCATAATGATATAAAATCTCGACTTGGAATCGAGGTCCCTTTGCTTGCGGAGTATATTATAAGAGCTCAACAAAATGGGCTGACGGTAGATACCCCCGAAAAGGTTTGTTGGTTAGTTTGTTTGTTTGTGTCTGTTGTATGTTTTTGTTTGGTCTTTTTTTTTTTTGGGGGGGGGGGAGGGGGGGTTGTTATTGCTTTTTTGTTGTTGTTGATTTATTTATTTATTTTTTTTTTTTTGTTGCTTTTTTGTGATTTTTTTTTATTTGTTGGAGTTTTTTTTATTGTTTTTGTTTTGCTTTGTTTTTTGTTTTTTTTTTTTGTTTGTTTGTTTTTTGTTTTTGTTTTTTTGGTCTTTTTTTTCTTTAATGAATAAGCCCTTTCCGCCAAAGCGTTTCATTAAGGAATTTAGGCAATGAATCACACGTCTGATGTCAACAGGAAATCATAGTTGTTGTGCAAAGTTAGAAAAGTGTGTGTGTGTGTGTGTGTGGTGGGGGGGGGGGAGAGTTGCCAAAAAAAAAATTAATAATAAAATTAAGAAAGTGCCTGAAGCAGGTCTCAAACCCGGGACCTTCCTGGTCCACAGTGCAATCAATGCATTATTTAACGGCTCAACCACCTCGTACGACCTCACGCACACCCAAAGAAAAGGCGAGGTGTTCATTAAAATTTAATCGCAAGATAAATAATGCTGGGGAAATTTTATGATTTGGAGGCAGGCAGGGAATTTATCTCTGGCCGTAAAAGAGTTAATACGAGAATTTGGGAGTTACTTTAATGGGAGATCAAAGAGGGTGCATGATTGTCATTTTTAATGTCTTCACATTATAACTGCTATACTCTGAAAAAATACTTTCGTTAAAATTTTGGCCAGAAAACTCGTCCTTCAAGATATCGATGTTTTAAACTGACCCCTGACCCTCATCTAGTGAAAAAATATTAAACCTGAGATTTTATTAAATTCCTAGTGTTAAACAATATGAGGGTCGTTTTAATAAGTCGATAGATACTTAAAGGATGAGTTTTCTGGCCAAAATTTTTACATCATGTTATAATTAATTTGTCTTTCTAAAGAAACAGCATGGCATAGAATCTCTAACATTTCTCTGTTGTAGAAAAAGTTCTTGTCATTTAAACGTCGTGCTAGTTTGGAGTTGGAAGTCTTAAGTGAGATACTCATCGTCTGATTCTTAGATTCTACAGCACAGGGATGTGTTGTGTGCTGTGTGTTGGATTGCGACAACATATCGTGTCAAATTCCAAATAATTTCAATATTGGATAATATATGTGACGCATCGTCTCTAAACGGTGTTTTATTGTGACGGATAATAATATTATGTTAAAATTCCAAGAATTTTCTTCGACAGAAGGGACATACCGAATATTTCTAGTCAATCTGTTTTTAGTGATGTATTCGTACCGAATATTTCTTTTTAGTGATGTATTCGTACCGAATATTTCTTCTTAGTGATGTATTCGTACCGAATATTTCTTTTTAGTGATGTATCCGTACCGAATATTTCTTCTTAGTGATGTATTCGTGCCGAATATTTCTTTTTAGTGATGTATTCGTACCGAATATTTCTTTTTAGTGATGTATTCGTACCGAATATTTCTTCTTAGTGATGTATTCGTGCCGAATATTTCTTTTTAGTGATGTATTCGTACCGAATATTTCTTTTTAGTGATGTATTCGTACCGAATATTTCTTCTTAGTGATGTATTCGTACCGAATATTTCTTTTTAGTGATAATAATAATAATAATAATAATAATAATAATAATAATAATAATAATAATAATAATAATAATAATAATAATAATAATAATAATAATAATAATAATAATAATACTTTATTGCATCCCAAAAAGGAAATTTTTTGTACAGACGTGTTACAATTTACACATAAGATAAAAATACAATGGAAATAGGATGTATATATATAAAAAAGGAGCAGCTCTATAACCAGAGCTGCGCTTTATAATATGAATAATTTCAACACTGTAAAATAGTTAAAACTGTCACTATAAATTGAAAATTGAAAAGATTGCAAAACAAATAAATTAATAAATTAATATTTATATTTTTAAAAAGTAAAAATGAGAAATAATTATATAAATGATTATTGCTTGTTGTTATAAAGCCTAATACTGGACGGCAGAAAAGATTTTCGGTGTCTCTCTGTTTTCGTTGAAATAGAGAAAGGGCGGCCACTTCTTTCTGACATAATAATTGATGGTCTTAGTGGATGATACTGGTCATTTAATATTTTAGTTATTTTATTTATACAAAATTTCTCGTATAAAAGATCTACATCGTCAACATCATTTATATAGCGTTTAATGGATTTTTTATATTTGAATTTATTTTGTTCCTTTCCACTGCTAAGCAATTGCCTCCCACAGCTGTTATACAAAATGACAAAACACTTTCGATTACTGCTCTATAAAATAATGTGCAGAGGGTTTTATCTATTCTAAACTGAGAGAGTTTCGATAAAAAATATGTACGTCTGCACATCTTATGCCTAATATTTTCAAGTGTTCATCCCACTTGAGCCTGTCATCAATCGTTACACCAAGGTATTTGTAGTGAGGAACTCGCTGGACGAATTGGTCCTTTAATTTTAACGGTTCTATCTGTTCCTTCACTCTCCTAAAGTCAATCACTAGCTCCTTTGTCTTGCTTATGTTAAGCTCTAGGTGGTGGGCATCACACCAAGACACAAATCTATCAATTTCTTGCCTATAAGCCACTTCGTGTTGCCATTTGTTATGAGGCCTTGAAGAGCGGTGTCATCTGCAAACTTTATTAAAGGTACACTCAGGTTTTGACTTCTACAGTCATTCGTGTATATTGTGAATAATACAGGGGACAATACACAACCTTGAGGAGCGCCAGTATTTGTAGTTATACAGGAAGATTTGTTTTGCCCTAATTGAACATATTGTGCTCTCTCCGTAGAAATTCGAGCACCCAAGCAATTATATACTTGTTTAAATTCAGACTAGTCAATTTTTGAACAACCAACTGAGGTTGCATTGTATTGAACGCTGAAGAAAAATCTGCAAAAAGCAATCTGCAATAGCTCCTAGCGTGATCTAGATGCCTGTAGATGTTGTTTGTAAGCAGCAAAATGGCATCCTCTACGCCACGTCCTGGTTTGTAAGCAAATTGATGACTATCACTCAATGGCATAAACTGATTCCTAATTTTAACAAGAACAAGTTTTTCTAAAGATTTCATGACTATGAAGTCAGTGCAACAGGTCTGAGATCGTTCATAGTTTCAAGTTTTTCTTTTTTTGGAACAGGAATAATTTTCGAAGTTTTCCAAATTTCAGGGATTGAAACGCATTGGAGGGACCAGTTAAAAATATGTGTATAAATGGGGAAAGCTGTGGGCACATTCTTTTAATAGTTTTCCTTTCAATCCATCGGCCCAGCAGCCTTCCTCTCGTTTAGTTTCGAAAATACGAATCTCGTTTCCTCTTCACTGACCTCAACAGCCATTTCATCTTCCAAAGCCCTGTCTAATTTATGTTTTTCATTTTCAATATCAAATTTGTTTGCTGTGTCGAAACGTGAATAAAATTTATTTAAAGTTTCAATTCGATATCTTCTGATATAATCGTGGGCTTTGGATTATAGTTCACAGCAGTTTTAAGCCCCCGCCACGTGTCCCGTATATCCCCAGAAGAAAAGCATTTTTCAATTTATTTTTGTACTTGTCTCTACAACTAGATATTACCCTCTTTATCTCTTTTTGTTTTGTTTTCAGATCTTTTTTGTTTCCACTAGTATAGAGAGTTTTCTTTTGGTTCAATAAAAGTTTTAGATCTTTTGTTATCCAAGGCTTGTTGTTAGGAAAAATATTTATTTCTTTTTTACAAGACACTAGCTGTTCACAGAATTTTAAATACTCACTCACACAGTCATTCAGCTCATCCACACTATCACATGATTCGATAAAAACATTCCAGTCAGTGCATTCAAAACAACCACCAAATCTTCACACACACTTCCGTTCCAGATCTGTACACTTTTCTTTACTGGTTTTACACGTTTAAAAACAGGGCGGGTAGGTGGGGAGTAGCAAGAGCATGCAGTGGTCAGATAAACCTAATGGGGCACGGGGTAAACATTTATAACTATTTTTAATATTACACAGGAATAAATCTAATGTTTTTTTGTCCCTTGTCTCGCAGTCCACGTATTGATGAAGTCCCGGGAGAGTAAAATCGTTACATTGGTTAAAATCGCCCAGTGACCATCAATACGGCATCGGGTGACTTAATTTGAATGTCCTGTATTTCTTTCCTCAAAATATTTTTCGCTGTGGTGTTGTCTGATGATGGTGGAATGTAGACGTTGATGATGATGACATGAGTATATTCCCGGGGTAGGTAATATGGTCGTGACGAAACAGTAATAAATTCAATATAATCGTCACAATACATTTTCTTTATCTGACAGTTATTGGGGTGGCACCATTTGTTGTTAATATAATGTGCACACCCCACCCCCAGTTCGTTTATTTACATTAGTCCGATCTCCTCGAAATATGAATATTGTTCAATATTAAAACATGATGATGGTATGTGAGGAGATAGCCAAGTCTCTGTTAACGCTATTATGGAGGCTTGACGATAGTCACTATTAAAACGACACAGTGAAAACAGTTCATCAATTTTATTTTTTCAGTGATCTTACATTACCTGTCACTACACAGGGTAAAAATGGACGAAAAGGCCCGTCTGTTAAATTTTGTTTTTTATTCCTCCTTTCTCCCCCTTTTTTACTTTAATAAACGATGTGTCAATAGTGGGTGTGGGGGTGACACGGGTTGAGGGATCGGAGAGTCTCTGGAGTTTAAAGTTATCGATAGGCTTATTTTGGCAGTAAAATCACAGGCTAAAACACAATTTATGCTTATTAAATTTACTAATAAATATAAAAATCAGGAACAATATATACTTCACATCCATTTTGAATAAAAATTAGGCTTAAATTCCGACGATTGAATGATAAATGAATAAAAATATGTGTAGAAAATAGGTAAATATTCACAACACGCCTGTGTCGCCGGAAGCCAGCGCCTTGCTGATTTATTCGTACCGAATATTTCTTTTTAGTGATGTATCCGTACCGAATATTTCTTTTTAGTGATGTATTCGTACCGAATATTTCTTTTTAGTGATGTATTCGTACCGAATATTTCTCGTCAATCTGTTTTTTAGTGATGTATTTGTACCGAATATATCTCGTCAATCTATTTTTTTTAGTGATTGTATTCGTACCGAATATTTCTTTTTAGTGATGTATTCGTACCGAATATTTCTCGTCAATCTGTTTTTTAAGTGATTTATTTATATTTTTAATGTTGCTGTTTCGTTTTTGTTTTTGTTGTTGGCTGAAGAAGGGTTTTGAGCCGGAGGGTGGGGGTGTGTGTGTGTGGGGGAGGGGGGGGGGGGGGGGGGGTTCGTACTCAGGATGAGCACTGGCTTTATTGCAAGAAGACCGTTATCGATCAATGATGAGGTAGTAGTAGTAGTAGTAGTATAGTATAGTAGTAGTAGTAGTAGTATAGTAGTAGTATAGTTAGCAGTATAGTAGTAGTAGTAGTTGTAGTTAGTAATGTAGTAGTAGTAGTAGTTAGTAGTATAGTAGTAGGGAGATTCTTTCTCAACCTATGAATTCTTTCTATGTTATATGATACTTGTTAGTTTTTTTTTTCATGAATTTGCTTGTTGTTTTGGTGAGTTTTATAAAGTGACGTGCCGCAGAATACGATAACCCGTGGATGTTAGGCGGTTTATAATAATAATATGTTCATCATTTATTTATTTTTCTTTATTTTAAAAAATGTATTATTTATTTATTTACATACTTACTTTTTTATTCATCTATATATTTATTTTTATCTATTTATTTATTATTTGTTTAGTTATTTATTTATTCATTTATTTATATTAATTTCTTTGTTTATTCATCTAATTAGCTATTTATTTATTTATTCATTTATTTATTTATTTATTTATTATTTATTTATCTATTTATTTATTTATTTATTTATTTACTTATTTACTATTTATTTATTTATTTATTTATTTATTTATTTATTTATATATTTATTCATTTATCTATTATTTATTATTTACTTATTTACTATTTATTTATTTGTTTATTATTTATTTATTTATTATCTATCTACTAATTTGTTTATTCATTTATTCATTTATTTATTTAATAAACTATTTATTTGTTTTATTGTTATTTATTTATTTATTAATTTATTATTTATTTATTTATTCATTTATTATTCATTAATTTATTCATTTATTTATTTATTTATTTATTTATCCATTTATTCATTTATTTACTTTTTACGATTTATTATATATTTATTTATTTACTTATTTATCTATTTATTTATTTATTTATCTATTTATTTATTTTCGACGATATGGTGTTTGTAATATTTTTCATTGGACTGTCACAATGCTATGATATAAGTAGCTTGGTTTGTTTGTCTATTTTGCCATCGGCTCGTTTCCTATTCACAGTGGAGTGAAATGGTCTATTTTACACTGTATTGTGCGATGAGTTTAGGTAAAATGCTCAAAACATCCGCCAGCTATGTGTCACTTTGAACGTTTATCGTCTGATTGATTTCATTTAGTGAGAAATTATCACCAATTTGGCTGTCGAAAAACAATAACAAAGAGCTGAGTGACATCTTGTTCCGTTCCTTCTATAGATAGAATGCGCTTGGCCAAGGAGTTCACAACATTGCCATCCGGAAGTATAACGGACCAACACACAAACTCTGTGTAACCATGAATGTTTATAGTCAGGTTAATACAGTTTAGTGAGAACAACTCACAAACGCGGATGGCAAAAACAATAACAAAGGCCTTGGTGACGTCATCTTCGAACTATCTATAGTTCGATGTTGTTAGAAAAAAGAAAACTTGGTCATTTATGTAGTGTAATATCCACAAAACATGCTCAAAGCGCTCTCAAGGGGTCCCAAGCCAGCAACAACACTTAACAGTAGGACGAATCGTGACACCTTTTAGGCGATATTATAATATTTCTGTTTCCAACAGAGACAACGGTGTTAACGACAAGGAACTCATTTTACACCTGAGTACGGTGAGATAATTTGAGTAAAGAGCCTTTTTCCAAGGACTCGACTATTCACCCCTCAATAAGAGCGGATTTCGAACCCATGACTTACCGATATGGAGGCGGGTGTCTCTCTACACACAAAATAACTACATAACCGCACAAAAATGACGAGGAGAAAGAATAAAATGAACATTATTCATTGCTTGCTACCCTCCGCCTAGGACACTAGATAACAATCTATCGCAAAGCAGGACAAGACTAGCGTTGCTTCTCTCTACATTCGAGACGTCTATCTACACCCAAACTAAATTAAATTCACACCATAAGGCGCGAATAATTCTTCATTCTCTCCGCGTGTGCTTCTGTGCATTCATTCGCCTATTATATCAGTGCTCATGTAATATATTTTTTTTCTCCACTCTTCCTCCCTCTCCTGCCCTCCTTCATCCTTCTCCCTCCCTCATCCTTCTCCTGCCCTCACTCCCTTTCTCTCACCCTCTAAGTCATTCACTCTTATAGGAGATTTTTTTTTTCACCACCCTTCCTCCTCACCCCTCCCCCCCCCCCCCCCCCCCCTCCCCACCCCCTTCCCGCCCTCCTTCATCCTTCCCCCTCCCTCATCCTCCTCCTTCCCTCACTCCCTTTCTCTCACCCTCTAAGTCATTCACTCTTATAGGAGATTTTTTTTCACCACCCTTCCTCCTCACTCCTCCCCCCCCCCCCCCCCCCCCCTTCCCGCCCTCCTTCATCCTTCTCCCTCCCTCATCCTTCTCCTTCCCTCACCCCCTTTCTCTCACCACCTTCTCAGTCATTCACTCTTATAGGAGATATTTATTTTTTTCTTTCCCTTGTAAAAGATTTCTAAACCGGACTAATTCCCCCATTTCACGCCTTCCGCCTGGTCTCATCTCAGCCCAAGTGTCCCTCGGTTCATAAACCACGTCACACCCGACAAAGTGGCGGAGGGATCTCGGTGCAGTAGGGAATTGGACCAGCCATAAAGTAGTTCTCATCTTGCCATAAAGTAGTTCTCTTCTTGCCAAATCTCTAGCCCCCCCCCCCACCCCCCCCCAAAAAAAAAAAAAGTTAAAGGGGTGGTGGCGGGGGATTGTTCTCACACTTCTAACAGTATTGTAAAAAATAAAAAATAAAAAAAATAGTAAAATTCCCTTTATTCATCGCCAAGGGGAAATTTGTTTTTCGGGTCTAGTCCAAGAGAAGACTGGGATCAACCCAGGCGTCAGCCGCAGTGCAGCGCCGCAAAGTGAGCTAGAGCGAGCTGACTTGCTCAAGGCCACACTACAAGGAGGCGGGTAGTCGAACTCGGTACCTTTTGGGTAAGAAGCAAAGACCGTACCGCTGAGCCACTTTGATAAAAAAAAAGTTTTTTGAAAATCATCTTGGTCAGATAAAATCTTTACATAATGATATTGCACTTCAAATGGGGATTATGACGCAAAACTTAAATGATTCACTAAAATCTCGAATTATGAGTCTTGCTTCTAAGTTGATGTAATTTGAAGCGCCAAGAGAATCATTGTTGAGGATACTGTGCGCTCTATAAGAGTCTATTATTATTATTATTATTATTATTATTATTATATTATTATTATTATTATTATTTT
>NC_088371.1:10901032-10904815 GCF_034508935.2 Berghia stephanieae
TACCTACCTACTCCCTGTAGAGTACACGAATTTATATTATATCACCGATAAAAAAAAAAAAAAAAAAAATTGAGCTTTTATATAGCGCAATATCCCAGGGGTTCCCTTAGCCTAACAGCAATACTTAACGTGTAGGACGAGACATGACGCTTGTTAAGCGATATTACAATAATTATTTTTTTCCGACAGAGACAACGGTATCAACGGCCAGGTACCTATTTTATACCTGAGTACGGTGAGAGGATGTGAGTAAAGAGCCTTTTCCAAGGACTCAACCATGCGCCGAGCGAGGCTCGAACGCATGACCTTCCGATCCGAAAGCGAGTGTCATACCATAAGACCACATAGTCGCCCTATATGTGTTGAAAACTAGGATACTACAAAATAATGATTATAGGCTTTTTGGCATAGATAATCATACCTAACTAGTTGTACCTTTTTTTTTTTAATTCGTAGTTTTTTCAAGAAATATTTAAAATCAAATTAAAATAATATTAAAAAAAAAAAAAAGAAATCTTAAAAACTGTGATTTTAAAGAAATTGTACAAAATAAATGTCTCAGTTTTTGTTTGTTTATATTACTTCTTGTATCTAGTTTATTTGTTTGGTTTTTATTTTTGGGTTTTTTAAATGTTTATTTTTTTTTTTTTTATTGTTTTGTTTGGTTGGGCTTCTTTTTTTTTTTTTTTTTGGGGGGGGGGGGTCGGATTTTTTTTTATTGGGGGGGGGGGTCGTTATTCTTTTTTTTTTTTTTGTAAGTTATTGATTTTTTGTGGGTTTTTATTTTGTTTGTTTGTTTGTTTGTTTGTATACGTGTTTGCTCTTTGTTCTTTTGTTCTTTGTTTCTTAAACCCCTTTTTTTTTTTGGTCAATTTGGGGTCATCTTAATTCATCGACACTTTAAGTAAAAAATTTCTGGCCGAATTTTTTTTCTTATGATAATTATAAATAATAATAATTAGCATATTTCTATAGCATCTTTCGCCGAAACCTCAAAGCGCTTTTAAAAAAGAAAAAAAGAAGGACATTGTTTACCCAGGTAACAATATTGCAAATCCAATCAACCAATATCATAACATTAATAGCATTTAACGGGCATCAAAAACATCATCAATACAATAGTCACATACAATACATTTAAAACTCAATAAAGTAAATATTTTCTGAACAGATATGTTATCAGGAGGGTTTTTTTTTAATGTCTATTGAGCTCGAGAATCTCACAGATTGAGGGAGATCATTCTAAATCGTGGGTCCGAATTTCATAAGAGACCTATCGCCAAAATATTTAAGTTTAGTTTTATGAAATGCTAACAATTTTAAATCGTGGGATCTAAGATTTCTCAGAGGTACGTACGGTTGGTTGAATGTAGAGAGGGACAGAAGACTCAAATTAAATACTTAAACGTTTTTTTTTTTTTTTATTTTTTAGTAGTACATACCTACTTTTAGAAGATTATGATAATGATAATGATAATGATGGCTTTTGTCCAAAAAAAAGATTTATTGTGAACCAACCTGGGATAGATTAACATTTTATTTTTTTGACATAGGATGTAAATAGACGGATATATATATAAAACTATAAAACATCTATAGAGGATTATAAATAACCATATTAGTCTAACGTCATAATTTAACATGCGTCTGTGATGATAATGTTATTACGATAATAAATATAATATGCCACAGAAAACTCTGACGCACTGTGATAAAATCAACGATAAGTATTAAATTGTAAGCTTTTATTTATTATACGAAGACATAGTATACTGTGGACGTTGCGGGTTTCCCCTTTATCAACAAAACAGGATGAATTAAATACTGCAGACGAATGAGATAATGTGATTGTGATAGTGGCGTTTTAAAGGTGGAAGGATTCATCTTAACAACGCCACAATCACATCCTTTTGTTTTGTTGATATAGGGGAAACCCGAAACGTCCACAGTATTTGTCTTCGTCTAATAAATTGAAGCTTAACAATTTAATACTTATCGTTATTTTAATTTTTTTCGATCAAGCTTCAAATAGCAACATTTTCATGATGATAAAAACAAGTACTTATAAAATTTTGGCCTGAAAATCCGTCCTTCGATTATCGATTAATTAAGACGATCCACATCATGTTAAAACACTCTCAAACCTGGGACTTCACGGAATTCTCAGGTTTGAGAATTTCTGAGAAAAAAAAATATGGCTACAAGACTAAGATAAATAATACAGATAAGTATTGAATTGAAAGCTTTTTAATTTATTAGACGAAGACAGATGCTGTGGACGTTTCGGGTATCCCCTTTATCAACAAAACACGATGAATGAAACACTAAGGACGAAAGAGATATTATGTGTGAATGGCGTAGTTAGGTGAACAAACAAAAACAATGATGGGAACAATGACGGAACACCAAAGTTGTTGTTTATTCACCTTAACTACGCCATTCACCAATAATATTATCTCTTTCGTCCTTCGTGTTTCATTCATCGTGTTTTGTTGTTAAAGGGGAAACCCGAAACGTCTACAGTATCTGTCTTCATTATTATTATTATTATTATTACTATTATTATTATTATAACTCGCTTTGGTCAATATTTTAAAGAAAAAACGGATACCATCAGGAAAGAACTGTCATCTGAATCGATCCATACAACATTTGACACATTTCATGGTGATTCGTTAACACATTTTTCAATGATTACTGAAGCTGACTTATGTGATTGCATTATGTCGTCTCCAACTAAAAGTTGTGATTTAGACCCCTTAAATACTGCCATTTTAAAAAAATGCATTGATGTATATTTTAACACCATTTACATGTATTGTTAATAATTCGTTGCAATCAGGTGCTGTACCAGACATTTACAAGTTGCTCATGTCAAACCCCTTTTGAAAAAACCTGATCTCGATAAAGGAACTTAAAAAACTATCGCCCTGTCTCTATCTTCCTTTTCTCTCTAAGATCTTAGAAAAGCTTGTTTTGAAACAATTACTGTCTCATCTTAAAAATAATTGTCTTGAAGAAAAATTTCAGTCTGCTTATAGGCAACATCATTCGACGGAAACCGCACTTGTTAGGGTTGTTAATGATCTCCTCTCTGTTATAGACAATGGTTCATGTTCTTTGCTGAATTTGCTTGACCTATCGTCTGCTTTTGATACTATTGATCACAATCTTCTTCTCAAACGTCTTGAAATTACTTATGGTGTGTCTGGTGCAGCGCTTGATTGGTTTAGATCATATTTGTTTAATCGTAAACAGATTATTACGGTGGATGAATATAGATCGGAGGGAAATCTTTCTTGATTGTGGGGTTCCCAGGGTTCAGTACTTGGACCCGTTCTTTTTGTTTTGTACGTTGGCCCTCTGTCTAAAATCATCAGAAGTTTTGGTCTGTCTTACCATCAATACGCTGATGATACGCAATTGTACTGCGTTTCCAATACGAGAAATTTACAAGAAGTATCAGCCAATAGTAAGAATTGTATCCAAAGTGTTAAGAAATGGATGAATGAGAACAGACTGAAACTGAATGATGATAAGACGGAGGTGCTGTATGTGGGGAACAGGAAGTGGAAAAGTGAAACAGATTTGAAGTTGGGGGATGCCTCTATTCAAATTGTTGACAAAGTGAAAAACCTTGGCACATTCTTAGACTCTGGACTGTCGATGGAGCATCAGGTTAATAATTTGGTTAGATCTCTCTTTTTCCAACTAAAAAAGATTGCTTCATTAGACGGTTCATATCTGAGGATGTGACCAAGCACCTGGTTGTGTCCCTCGTAC
>NC_088371.1:10904915-10919915 GCF_034508935.2 Berghia stephanieae
GGCTCGTCCAAAACAACTTGGAGGAGAAGCCTTCCCAAGATTGTCCTCTCCAATCTTACCGGAGGGGGAAAAACAAGGTCTGTGCCAAGGACAGACGAAGTGGAAGAGTGCTTTGAGACCATATGCTTTCACTAGGACCAATAGAGGCTAATCAAAGTAAGTAATTTATATAATTGACCATGGAAAATGCGCTTCCCAGTGTTTCATTTATTCCTCCAGAATCCTATTTCCAATAAATACAGTACCAGTAACATGTTGGGCGTCTTTTTGTGTGTCCATCCACTCTTACATATCTACTACCCGCCTTTAGCCAGGTACGTTTTGAGTCGATGGCCACATATTGTTAATAAAATAAAATAAATAAAAAAGAAAATTCTCTTTACTCATCCCCAAGGGTTAATTTGTCTTTATGGTCTATCACAAGGGAAGAATGGAATAACCCAGGCACCGCAAAAGTGTGGCGGTTGCGAGGTGACGCTAAGGCTACACTACAACGGGAGCGGGTAGTCAAACTCGGGTATCTTTTGGTTACGAAGCAAAGACCGTTTGATTGATATAATTTAGTGAAAACTAATCACCAACAGGCGTCTAAAAATAATAAAAAGAGCTGAGTGACGTCAACGTCGTTCCTTCTATACTGTGGGTCTGGATAGCTCAGTTGGTAGAAGTACTGTTTCACACGCAAACGGATCGAGATCGATCCCGGTTACAGTATCATTTTTGTTCTAACCCCCCCCCCCCCGCCCCTCTCCTGTCCACACAACAGTGACTGGGTAACTGGGTCTGTTAGATCTGGTGGCGGAAAAAAAACTTTGCGCACACTAGCGTCCCATCCAAAGGATAGCAAGCAATTGCTATTGTTCGTTCCACGATATAGACACCGGGATGATCTCCGGCTCCATGGGCATTTTGGCGCTGTGGGACTATTAAAGTGAATACTAAACGGGTATAACTGTTATAAAAAAAAAAACAAAACAAAAGAAGAAGAAACAAAACAACAAAACAAAACATCTTGAAGAAAAGTGTAGTAATAACATGACATACGTAAAATCTTGACTCCGAACGTTTTGGGCTTAAAACTGTTTTTTTCTCTAGATGACAACGAAAAGAGTTAAAATGGTAAAAATTTCCTGGATTCATACTAGCATCACTTCCCAAAGGAAACAACAATTAATTGTTGTTGTCCATTTCACACTATAGAAACCGGAATAAACTCCGGCTCAATTAGTCTAATGGGTATTAAAGACTCACTACGAGCGCTTAAATGACCTACATACTGGTAAAGCGCCATTAACTCACTCAACCCTAACACCGACTATATCCGTAGTTTACCCGGGTTACTTTTACCCCATGCCTATTTATTACATTTTCTGATACAAATTATAGACGTAGTATAAAGCTAATGCTTTTATTTTTTTTCCATGTTAATGAGTAGTTGAATAAAACTATCTATGCACATACTCATTTTCAATACATTTTTTTCTCCAATTTTGAAAAGTAGCAAAAATCTCTAGGAGTGAGTGAGTTACAACACTTAAAAATATAAACAAACAAAGACTACTAGCTCCTTTCAAAAATTTTTTTTTAGCTTTTCTTTCTTTTTTTTTTTTTTTGAAGTTGTATAATCCAATATTGTTTAACAACAAATTTATGGAAATGAAAGGGTTTTCAAATTATATCGATTTTGTATTGAAGAAATGACAAACTCCGAAGGCTTTGAAGGGCTTTGTCACGAATCTGTGTTTTGATTTGTCAAAAAATTTACGGTTAATATATAGAATGACGTTTACGTCTTTGTTATTGGCTTTTTGCCATCCGCGTTTATGAGTAATTTTCACTAAACTGTATTTACCAGACTATTTAAAAAAAAAGGTCAGGTTACACATTGTTTTGTGTGTGTGTTGGTCCGTTATAACTTCCGGGTGGCAATATTGTGAGCTTCTTAGCCAAGCGCATACTATCTATGCCATCTGTTTGTAACGTTACAACATCATTTACATCCCACATCAATCTGACTGAAATGTAACACATAAATCAGTTAATTCTTCACCAAGGCGTCTTTCTTTCACAACGCTGACATACTTCATCAATACGTGCGGATATGTGGTCTAGTGGTATGACAGGGGATGCAACCTAAAATAATTTCTTCTCAAATCATATTTCATGAGTTGTTTCCCTTCCATAACTACAATCTTTCACACTGGTATTATTCTACTCTTCTCGGCCTGAAATGTGTACAAGCATAATATTACACGCATACTGAAACGAATGTATCTCGTTGGATTTTACGACCGATGCTTACCCCGGTTTTCTGTTCACGAAAGTATCTAAGGAGATTGCTTATTCTCTACCAATCCACGATGTAATAGATTTTAATAGTTATCAGAAATGGGAGAAAAATAATTGGCACTCATAATGCCATCCTTCAGAGATGTGGTCTAGTGGTATGAACACTCCTTTCGGATCGGAAGGTCCTGGGTTCGAGCCTGCTCAGCGCATAGTTCCTGGGAAAAGACCCTTACTCACATTCTCTCACCGTATTCAGTGTAAAATGAGTACTTGGCCGTTAACTCACTCAACCCTAGAGATTTTTGCTACTTTTCAAAATTGGAAACAACATGTATTAAAATGAGCATGTGCATAGATAGTTTTATTCAACTATCATTAAACATGTAAAAACTAAAAACATTAGCTTTGATACCATGCCTATAAGTTGTCTCAGAAAAAATGTAATAAATAGGCACGGGTAAAAGTAATACCGGGTAAACTGCGGATATAGTCAGTGTAGAGGTGGAGTGAGTTAACAGCGTTGTCTGTGTCCGAAAAAATTGTAATATCGCCTAACAGGCGTCATGTAACGTCCTACATGTTAAGTGTTGCTGTTGGCAGGGACCCCTTGTAAAGCGCTTTGAGCATGATAGTGGATATTGCGCTTAATAAAAAACTCAAGATTTTAATAGTTATTCAGAATGGGAAAAAAATAATTTGCACTCACAATAAATACCACCCTTGAGATCAAAAGGAGTAAGTAAAATACAGCGTTATTTCCAGTTTTTTCCCCTTAACTACGTCATCCTCTCATTCCTCTTTAGTGTTCCAATCATCGCGTTTTGTCCACATTATCCATCTTTGTATAGATAGTATGCACTTGGTTATGAAGCTCACAACATTGCCATCCGGAAGTATAACGAACCAACACACAAAACTATGTGTAACCATGAACTTTCATAGTCTGGTTTTTTAATTCAGAAAAGTGAGTGGAGCAGGCACTTATGTTGGTAACAACAAGATATGAAGTGAGTAGAAAAGTGCCAGAAGACAATAGAGAATAAAATTTTTTTTTTCCGCGGCGGTGGTGGGGTTTGAACCTGCGACCTTATTGGTACGACAACTCCGCCTGGCAGGTGAGAGCGTGGCTCTACCGTGTGAGCTATCCACGAACACAAAAATATTCGGTTCAAACCCAAAGTCATTTCTAGATCCCTCTCTCACCCACTTCTTGAGATCGCCGATTCGTTCACCACCATCGCGAAGTAATTTTGACCAGCAGTTAAGCTTAATAGCCAATATTCGCAAAATTCACCCCATACACCGGAGCATACTCAATGTCTCAATCGTTTCTATGTTATATGTTTGTGATGAGAATATTGGCTATTAAGCTTAACTGCTGGTCAAAATTACTTCGCGATGGTGGTGAAACGAATCGGCCGATCCAAGAAGTGGGGTGAGAGAGGGATCTAGAAATGACTTTGGGTTTGAAACGAAATATTTTTGTGTTCGTGGATAGCTCACACGGTAGAGCCACGCTCTCACCTGCCAGGCGGAGTTGTCGTACCAATAAGGTCGCAGGTTCAAACCCCACCACCGCCGCGAAAAAAAATTTTTTATTCTCTATTGTCTTCTGGCACTTTTCTACTCACTTCATATCTTATAGTCTGGTTTATACAGTTTAGTGATAATTACTCATAAACGCGGATGGCAAAAAACGATAACAAAGACCCGAGTGACGTCAACTTCATACTATCTATATATAAGATTTTTGTCATTGAGCATATAAACTTCACCCAAGCTTCAATTTTACAAAAGATTACCAATTCAATTTTTCAGCATTCCAATCTCCGCGACATAACACCATTGCGTCCCACACCATTTTGAGTCGATGGGTCACATAATAATTAATTATGTAGAAGGAACGAAACTAACATCGCTCAGCTTTTTTGCTGATGACGTTGTCCGTCAGAGCCATTAGGCCCGTGGGAGCCGGAGTATAATCCCGGTTTCTATTACGTGAAACGGACAATAGCAATTGCTTGTTATCCTTAGGGTAGGACGCTAGTCTATGGAAAAAACTTTCCGCCAAATCTAACAGACGCAGCTGTCCATTCACTGCTGGGTTAACAGTGGGTGTGGGGGGGGGGGGGTCAGAAAAAAAAAATTCGACTGCACCCGGGATCGATCTCCGTGCCTTTGCGTGTGAAGCGAGCGCTCTACCAACTGAGCTATCAAGACCTCCTTATGATATGCACCACACTTTAAAAAACAACATTAAAAAAAAGTATGGCCAGAAAAATCGTCCTTCAAATAAAAATAAATTATAATGACCTCAATCTTGTCAAATAGTCTCAAACCTGGGACTTCAATGCCGTCTTCAACGAGTCCTAGATTTGAGAAGAGTTATTTTCATTAGTTTTGTGTTTTATGTTTTTAAGGGTTTTAACGGCGTTTTTCAACTTACTTATTACTTACTGACTTATCCGAACCAGCGACCACCTGAGCTCTAGTCCTTCGGTCTTGTGCCATGACGTAGAAGTTAGACGCTTTTGTCGTTGTTTCATGTGACTATACAATGTGTTACTGATGCTTGGATTTGGTGGGAGGAATGTGCATCTCAGATCTTCAAGAGGTATAAGCGGTTGCAACACATTTAGGTCAAATTATCAGCGCCAGTAAAAAGGAAGGAAGGAAATTTTAAAGAAAAAAACATTCTAAAAAGACTTGAAGAAAAAGTAAGACAAGGCGAAATGGTTCAAATAGGGAACAGATGCAGATTCCACGAGTACACTCTCATTGTCCTTAGTTTGAGATTTACTAACAGTCTCACCCATGCACCAGCACAAGATCCCACTAGAGAAATACACTAACAATCAAATCAACAAAAAATGGAAAAAAAAATATCCAAAAACTATAACTATACATTTGGCTGTTTTCCTCCCATCCAAGGTCTCTGGCCAGGGTCAGGAAAAAACTAAGTAATCTCATTACAAGACAAAGACAGAAAGCAATTGGAAAACAGGTATAGGGGTATAGAAGACACAGTGAGTACCTCCCTGCCCACTATGGGGGGTCGGGAACCCCATCCAGGAGTTAATCTAATTGATCGATATTTAACCCTTTCCTTACCATTCATAGAAAAATCGTCACATTCGTTTCGATACAACAGACAATTTGCTCATTCTGATTTCTTTTGTACATCACAAAATCTAAATAGATGCTTTGATTACAACTATAAATACTAAACACTGTGTTGAAGGCATCATTTTGCTGAACAACATTCTGTATAGAATGCACTTACTTGTTACTTTTTTGGTTGATTCGGAAAAGTCGGGTGGGTGTGAATTTTCAGGGGAAATTCTAAAAATAGCTGATAAGACAGGAGAGAGTTAAAGGACTGCTCAGTGTTCTGGCCAACAATGGGCCATGATCTATAGTCCCCTTCCATGTGCTCGAGGTCTTGGTCACATTGGAATATGTGTTCAAAGTGACCTACATAGTGAAAAGTGTTCACAGCTTTTGAAATATTTAACATCACGATTGGTCATTTAGCTCAGCTTGACACATTGTATGTTTACAACTTTCATAAACAAAGCAGCGTGTTTACATTTGAAATATCCAATCGTTGGACATCAACAAATCATGTGATTGATGACTCGGTTGGACGAAAACATGAATATAGATAGTATGCGCTTGGCTAAGGAGTTCACAACATTGCCATCCGGACGTATAAAGGACCAACACACAAAACTTTGTGTAACCATGATCGTTTATAGTCAGGTTAATACAGTTTAGTGAGAATTACTCACAAACGCGGATGGCAAAAAACAATAACAAAGACCTGAGTGACGTCAACTTCGAACTATCTATAGATAGTACGCAGATGACGTCACTCAGGCTTTTGTTATTGTTTTTGCCATCCGCGTTTGTGAGTTGTTCTCACTAAACTGTATTAACCAGACTATAAACGTTCATGGTTACACAGAGTTTGTGTGTTGGTCCGTTATACTTCCGGATGGCAATGTTGTGAACTCCTTGGCCAAGCGCATTTTATCTATAGATGGAATGCGCTTGGCCAAGGAGTTCACAACATTGCCATCCGGAAGTATAACGGACCTACACACAAACTCTGTGTAACCATGAACGTTTATAGTCTGGTTAATACAGTTTAGTGAAAACAACTCACAAACGCGGATGGCAAAAACAATAACAAAGACCTGAGTGACGTCATCTGCATACTATCTATAGATCGCTCCCATTTTTAATGTATTTTCTCCGAGTACGGTAATATAGACGTTTCTGTAGTTTAGTTTTGTAATGGCCATAATAATAATGTAAGACTTAAGCCCGTGTTATTTATGCCATAACATGGACCAGAAAGTCATTTTACATTAGCAAACACGGCGATTAAGTGTGTCGTTCGTGTGTGTAATCGTGTCAGCTAGGACATGAAAGGCGTAAAAATGTCACACTTTGGTCATGTGACACGGCACGGACACACACGCTCAAAAGAAAGACTCTTATTTTTCCTCTTATCTCTTCTTTTCCCCTCTCCTCCTCCTCCTCCTCCTCCTCTCTCTCTCTCTCTCTGTCTCTCTCTCTCTCTCTCTTCTCTCTCTTCTCTCTCTCTTCTCTCTTCTGTGCGGTATGTGGTCTAGTGGTATGATCGGAAGGTCCTGGGTTCGAGCCTCGCTCGACGCATAGTTGAGTCCTTGGAAAAGACTCTTTTCTCACATTCTCTCACCGTACTCAGGTGTAAAATGAGTACCTGGCCGTTAACAGCGTTATCTCTGTCCGAAAAATTGTAATATCGCCTAACAAGCGTCATGTCTCGTCCTACATGTTAAATGTTGCTGTTGACCAGGGACCCCTTGTAAAGCGCTTTGAGCACGTTAAGTGGATATTGCTCTAAATAAAAGCTCAAATTTCTCTCTCTCCCTCTCTCTCTCTCTCTCTCTCTCTCTCTCTCTCTCTCTCTATATATATATATATATATATATATATATATATATATATAATATATATACAGAGAACGAATATGACGTCACTCTCGTCTTTGTTATTGTTTTTTTTTGCCATCCACGTTAATGAGTAATTCTCACTAAACTGTATTAACCAGACTTAACGTTCAAGGTTACACATTGTTTTGTGTGTTGTCGTTTTATTTCCGGATGGCAATGTTGTGAGCTTCTTAGCCAAGCGCATACTATCTATAAATTAATATTAGGTATAAATAACTACAAATTACAAAGATCACCCCGACACCACACCATGACGCTGGGTCACATTGGTTATGTAAAATATTGGACTTGAATTTCATTTAAAATCCATACAATTTATTGATTGTCCCATAAGAAGAGAAAGACAAACTTTCATATCTCTGAACATTTCAACTCATTTCATTTCACTGTCTGGCATTAGGACGTCGCCATCGTTACGTGAAAGCCTGACATTGACCACAAAAAAAAATAAAAAAAAATATTACGTCAAAAGACAAATCTTCGGCCACAAAAGAAAACAAATCGTGATTTATGTTCAATAGTTCAACCAATGGGATCACTTGTTTCCTTGAGCTCAATGTATAAGTCTTAGCGGTTCTAGTGTCAGGCTATAGATAGAATGCGCTTGGCTAAGAAGTTCACAACATTGCCATCTGGAAGTATAACGAACCAACACAAAAAAAAAAAAAACTATGTGTAACCTTGAATGTTTATAGTCTGGTTAATACAGTTTAGTAAGAATTATATAAGTTATATAAGTTTTCAGCATTATTATTATTATTATTATTAATTACTCATAAACGCGGATGGCAAAAAGCAATAACTAAGACCTAAGAGTGACGTCAACTTCAGACTATCTATAAGTTAACGATGGCTACGATTATCAGGTGGACATGATGCTTAAAACTGAATTTCAACCATCGTGTCCACCAACTATAATAAAGACTAATTATTTTTTTAAATTGAGCTTTATATAGCGTAATATCCACTAAATGTGCTCAAAGCGCTTTACAAGGGGTCCCTGGTCAACAGCAACATTTAACATGTAGGACGGGACATGACGCCTGTTAGGCGATATTACAATTTTTGGACAAAGACAACTCTGTTAACGGCCAGGTACTCATTTTACACCTGAGTATGGTGAGAGAATGTGAGTAAAGAGCCTTTTCCAAGGACTCAACTATGCGCCGAGCGCGAGGCTCGAACCCAGGACCTTCCTATCCGAAAGCGAGTGTCATACCACTAGACCACATAGCCACATAAAGAGTAAGATGTTCATTACATTAATGTCGATTTAGGTGCCCTAAAAATCGCATTTGTCATTTTCTTATTGTACGAATTAGTAACCTTTTAGTTTCAGCTTGCTCTAATACTTCTTCATTAGTTTTCTTCTCTGTCCATGAGATTTTTAACATCATTCTCAGAAACCACATATCTGCTACCTCCAGTTTCTTTCTAATATCTTCTGTAATTGTCCAACTTTCACAGCCATATAATAATACTGACCATACATAGGCCTTCAAAACCTTATGTTATGTTTTTCACTTGATTACAACCTCTTATAGATGCTTAGCGCTTGGCTAAGAAACTCACAACATTGCCATCCGGAAATTTAACGGATCAACACATAAAACTATGACTCACCTTGAACGTGGGTATTATTATAGTCTGGTTAATACACAGTTAAGTGAGAATTACTCATAAAGATGAATGGCAAAAAACAAAAACAAAACAAAAACAAAACAAAAACAAAAACAAAACAAAACAAAACAATAACAAAGACCCGAGTGACGTCAATTCGATCTCTCTATAGATAGTATGCGCTTGGCTAATAAGTTCACAACATTGCCATCCGAAATATAACGAACCAATACACAAAACTATGTGTAACTTAAACGTTTATAGTCTGGATAATACAGTTTAGTGAGAATTACCTATAAATAAACGCGGATGGCAAAAACACCCCCCCCCCCCAAAAAAAAAAAACAAAAAAAAACAAAACAAAAAAAAAAATACCCCAAACCCCAAAACCCAAACCAAAAAAAAAACAAAAAAAAAAAACAATAACAAAGACCCGAATGACGAGTTGACGTCATTCGGCTCTTTTTGATTGTTTTTAGACCATCTGTTGGGTATTTCGATCTCACTGAAAGTACCTCTAACCTTCGCCTTGGTAAAGTCATAGCCTGACACTGACCAAGAAATGATGTCGAAATACAAGACTGAGACCACCGAAAGGAAGCAAATCGTGAGTTGTATTCAATAGTTTAAAAAATTGGATTATTTGTTTCCTTTCAGCACGACTAAAAATAAATAAATAAATATATGAATTAAAAACCACAAAAAAAAAAACAAAAAAAAAAAAAACAACAACCAAAAAAACAAAACAAAAAAAAAACATTAAAAAAAACAACGCTGGGCGCTGAAATAACTTAAGAATGATGTCCAGTAAGATTCTTAGTGTCAAGGTTTTAGTTAACGAAGGCCGCTCAAACAGACTATGAACGTTTACGTTACACATAGTTTTGTGTGTTTGCATGATTCATCTGGCGTAGAAAACAGGTGTGTATTTATCTAAACGTATAGCATCAATGTAGGCTATAAATGTTTTAAAGTTAAACATAGTTTTTCACGTTGGTGCGAGTGCTTTGGCGGAGGGCAGTACTGGCGAGTAATTTACCAAAATCGCACATCGTAAATAAAATAGATTATCATTGTGTATAGTATATTTTCTATTCTATTTAACTGTGTGCTCGTAAATAAATAGAGCCAGATGAATGCTATCTCTACAAACCTGACTAGAGCTTAATATTAATCATGGTTCTGATTCCTCGCCGGTCAACTACTGTGATATAAATAAAAATAAACGTACCTAGTGCACGGGCCAGCCAGGACAGGCCACCAGCCACCAGCAAAGCCAGAAGCCATCTTTCGGATGGTCTCTCTCTCATGGCATGAGGACGAACCCCTAAATCAACCAGCGTCCACTAAGACCCTGGACAGGCCAGAAAGAAGGTCTTGGACATAGCGTGTGTCCCCCGCAGGTCTCACTTGGTTTATGGTCGGAAACGCGCCATAAATCCTTCATATCCCTCATTGCGCATGACGGAACAGCCAGACAAAATGGCGGCACTGAGTGTGTCTGGCGTCATCCGATGATCTCCCTTGCCACTTCACTATCTTTGCTGACTGTCTTTTATCTTTAATATTATATTATTAAGAAGAAAAAAACAAAACAAAACAAACACCAAGAAAGAACAAACTTACATTTCTACTAGAATATTCTTCCATTTATATCTGTCAAGAGATAATATACTATAACGTTATTTCGAAGTGAACTGGAGATTGTTTTTGATCTGTTTTTGTTTTGTTTTGTTTATGTTTGATTTTGTATTTTGTTGGGGTTTTTGTTGTTGTTGTTCCCCCCCCCCCCCCCCACCTTTTTTTTATCATCTTAGCATTTACAGAGAAATAACCTTTCTCTATATATCTATCTATCTATTTGGAAATATTTCTATCTATCTATCTATCTCTCTATCTATCTATCTGGAAATATTTCTATCTATCTATCTATCTATCTATCTATCTCTCTCTATCTATCTATCTATCTATCTATCTATCTATCTATCTATCTATCTATCTATCTCTCTATCTATCTGGAAATCTTTCTATCCATCTATCTATCTATCTTTCTGGAAATCTACCTATCTATCTATCTATCTATCTATCTATCTATCTATCTATCTATCTATCTATCTATCTATCTATCTATCTATCTATCTATCTATCTATCTATCTATCTATCTATCTATCAATCTATATATTCATCTCCATCTCTCTCCCTCTCTCTCTCTCTCTCTCTCTCTCTCTCTCTCTCTCTCTCTCTCTTTCTTTCTCTTTCTCTTTCTCTCTCTCTATCTCTATATCTCTCTCTCTTTTTTTAAATACCTATTTCTCATTCTCCTTCTTTTCTGCTCCTTCTTTGCATCGCCTCAAAACAATCAAGACGGCTACCAACGTGCATAATATAACTGCAGGTCTGATAAACGAACCCAGTCATGGGCTTGAATTAACAACGTTGTATTGACCAATATTTTTCTGTTGGTTTGGGCCTATTTCCATGACAAAAAAAAAAAAAAAAATGAGCACACAATTGGGTTATCAGACCTGTAAATAAATACACGCAGGCCAAGACCGTTGAATGGGTGACAATTTAATCTGTAGTAAGAGATACTAGATTTGTGTCAACATTGTTTGTTTGGATTAGAAGAAAAAAAATTGAGCTTTTATATAGCGCAATGTCCACTAAACGTGCTTAAAGCGCTTCACAGGGGATCCCTGTCCAACAGCGACATTCATTTAACATTTAGGACAAGACATGACGCCAGTAAGGCGATATTATACTTTTTTTTTTCGGACAGAGACAACACTGTTAACGGCCAGGTACTCATTTTACACCTGAGTGCGGTGAGAGAATGTGAGTAAAGAGCCTTCTCCAAAGACTCAACTATGCGCCAAGCGTGGCTCGAACCCAGGACCTTCCGATCCGAAAGCGAGTGTCATACCACAAGACCACATAGCCGCACAGAATAACGAGATTTATTCTTACAAATCTAACCCCCCCCCCCCCCCCCCCAAAAAAAAAAAAAAAAAGAAAAAAAAAAAGCTGTAGAAGCTGGACTGTAAAAATTAATGAACAAAATGAATACATTATAACAGATTTTAAATAAAAGAACAAATTACGAAACACGAATGTTTTGGGCTCAAAATCCTTCTTGAGCAAAAACAAAAACAATGTAAATATGAATAACATCATTTACAGTGGGAGCGATCTATATTCATGTTGTCGTCCAACCGAGTCATCAATCACATGATTTGGTGTTGTCCAACGATTGGATATTTCTGAACAAATGTAAACACGCTGCTTTGTTTATGAAAGTTGTAAACATAACAATTTGTCAAGCTGAACACAATGGCCAATCGTAATGTTAGATAGTTCAAAATCTGTGAACACTTTTCCCTATATAGGTCACTTTGAGCACATATTGCAATGTGACCAATGACCTGGAGCACATGGAAAGTTAATATAGATCATGCCCATTCCGACAGACGCAGAGAAATACAATTTGACCAGTCAACAGTGCGGCTGTGGGGTCCAGTGGCGCATAGTTGAGTCCTTGGAAAAAACTCTTTACTCACATTCTCTCATCGTACTCAGGTGTAAAATAAGTACCTGACCGTCAACAGCGTTGTCTCTGTCTGAAAAAAATGTAATCTCGTCTAACAGGCGTCATGTCATGTCCCGTTCTACATGTTAAGTGTTGCTGTTGGCCAGGGATCCCTTGTAAAACGCTTGAGGACGTTTAGTGGATATTGTGCTATAAACAGCGTTGTCTGTCTGAAAAAAAAATTAAATATCGTCTAACAGGCGTCAAGTCCCGTCCTACATGTTAATGTTGCTGTTGGTCAGGGATCCCTTATGTAAAACGCTTTGAGCACGTTTAGTGGATAGTGCGCTATATAAAAGCCCTGGGAAAAACACGAATTTAAAAAATTGGCCAGAAAACTCTTCCGTCAAATATCGATCGATTTAAGTGACCCTCGATAATTGGATTCAAAAATCTGATGTCACGTCGCCCAGCAACGGTGGCCATCGTGGTTCTAAACAAAGAAAATCTGTTCTCTTAATTCTTCATGCTGGCTGGAACATTTCATATGTCTTATGATCAGAATGTGTAAAAGTCAAAACATGATCAGATTTATAATGGTTTTTTCCCCTATGGATACGGTTTTATCCTTGTCGGAGAAGTTTTCATAAGGGGAGTCCGCCATTGTTCCGATAGTTAGAGCCAGTTACAAGTTATTGACTCATTTAGGGACCTTATTTTTTATTACTAAGTTACCATGCGTCATTCCGAGGGAAGTACGTAAGGACTGTTGAAGAGTATTGAAAACGACTTTTTTCTGGCAAGAATTCATTTTTGAATCATGTATTTCCAGAACAACGCCCACCCTTACGAATAAACTGCCGTACCTGGAAAAAAACCATATTAAAAAATTTGGCCAAAAACTCGTCCTTCAAATATCGATCGATTTAAAAAAAGCTCTCATCTTGGCAAAAACTCCCCAAAAACCCGGAACTTTAAAAGAAGACTTTGCGAAGTCCTAGGGTTGAGAGTTTTTTGCCAAATGAGGTCATTTTAAAACGATCGATATTTTTAAGGAAGGGTTTTTTTTGGCAAAATTTTTTAAAATGGGTTTTTTTTTTTTCAAAGTCTCATTCATGTTGTTGTCATTCCTTGAGACTGAAACCATGAATACTGTTGTTGTCTCTGTTGAACGGACCGAAGGGCTCGAGCTCAGGTGGTCGCTGGTTCGGATAAGTAAGTAAGTAAATCTCTGTTGAACAGTCATAAACCATCCATTGTCAAAACTAGACAGGCCTACCAACTATATCGATTTTGTCCGGAAAATCTCTATAATATTATTTGTCCTTGTTCTTGATTTCTCATGTTTCCGACATTTTTTTTTCTTCTGATTTTGGATAGAATATTTTGTTTATTGCAGACCCACAGCACAAACACTGGATTACAAAAGAGACCCAGATAACCATACCTCTCGGACAATCTCATAATGTAAACAATGGCAGTGATTGGTAAACATAGCAGGGAACACATGTTTTACTATTGATGGTATGTGTCTATGTAAAATACTCACTGTTCTAGCGCTTGATCATTAGAACCTATAGATAGTATGAAGATGACGTCACTCAGGCCTTTGTTATTGGTTTTGCCATCCGCGTTTGTGAGTTGTTCCACTGAACGTTTTTAACAAACTATAAAAGTTCATGGTTACACAGGGTTTGGTTTTTTGGTCCGTTATACTTCCGAGCAATTTTGAACTCCTTGCTAAGCGCATTCATCTAACATAAAAATTTTGGGAAATTTTAAAACCCTTTTTTAAAAGATAAGACAATCGTGTGATAACAGTCCCCTTTTTGGCGTATCAAAACAAAACTATGATAAAGGGGGGTCGATTCCATTCAGGGTTATTGTTTATAAAACCCCAAATTGTTTGTCCGAGCACGTGTGGGGCGTGCAAAAATTTCCCCTTTTTTTTGGGGTAAAAAACCACTGTTAATCGAAAAGGGGGAAAATTTTTTGCAAACTAACAAAATTGAATAACTGTGTGGGGGTTGACTAAAAAGCCCAACTTTCCCCCAAATTACGACCAACAAAAACAAAAAACTTTTACCTTAAACGTTTAAATCGGGGAATACATTTAGTGAAATTTAAACTCAAAAAAGCGGGGCAAAAAGCATTAACCCCCCATAAACGATCAGGGTTACACAAGTTTTTTTGTGGGGCCCTTTTTTAATTTCCCGGGGTGGCAAGTTATGAACTCTTACCAAGGCAACTACTATAGAAAAACAAAAAGTCATCACTCAGGTCTTTTTTTTTTTTGTTTGCCACCCCTTTTTTTATCATCAAAAAACCCCAATGATAAAAAACCCCAAGGCTAGGGGAAAAATATTTGGTAAATGCAAATTAAGGTGAAGATTATCCATAGTACAAAACTTCCCGTCTAAAAAATTGAAGCTTAAAATTCAATACTTATTTTTTAAATTTAAAAAACAAGCCCAAAAATTTTGGGGAAAACTTTCGCCCTGTATTTTTATACGATTGAATTTTTTAAATTTGAATTTTACGTCATTTGGGCTTTGTTTTTG
>NC_088371.1:10924915-10926427 GCF_034508935.2 Berghia stephanieae
CCCAAAAACTGTCTATCTATCTATCTATCACTATCTTCTATCTTCTATCTTCTATCTACTACTATTTATCTATCATCTATTTATCTTTCTATATTTAAAACTATCTATTTTGTTTTTTTTTCAATTCATAATAAAATTTTCCCCCCCCCCCCCCCTTTTAAAAAAAAAACCCCAAAAAAAAAAAAAAACAAAAAAAAAAACCCCCAAAAAGTACAAACAAATAAATTTTTTTTAAAAATAGAATTTTTAATTTTAAACACACACCACAAAACACACAAAACACACAACACCCCCCCCCCTCCCCTCTCCCATTCTTTTTCCACCCCCCCCCCCCCCCCCCCAAACCCCAATTTCCCTCAACAGGTATTTCAGCTTTTTAAACGCTAACTTTTTTTAAACACCTTCACCAAAACCCAAAATTTGGGCCCAAAAGGGGCAGGTGTACCACTACCACACGCCCCAAATTTTGATTTAGATTCTAAAAGGTAAAACGACGAAAAACCAACCCCCTTTTTAAAAATTTTTTTTTTTTTTTTTTCTTTGTTTTTTTTTTTTCAAATTCCAGAAAGTAGAAAGGTTTTATGCTGGGCTGTCCAGTTAAGGGGAATGGGGACAAGGCGAAAAAAAAACTGGGCCATCTAAACAACATGGCTCTAAGTAAAAATGGCAATAAATAACTCAATCCCCCTTTTTTCTGAAGAAGTTAAACTCAAAAAACTGGCCATCTCACCTAACGGCATTAAGATTTAAAATTTTAAATTTTTTTCGATACTGCCCTTTTTTCTAAGAGAGTTTTAAAGCTGTAAAAAGACGCCACAGAAAAATGGCCTCCACCGAATTGGCATTAAAAAATTTAGTTAACATTTATTTCGATACTGCTTTCTTCGAAGGGAGATAAAAACCCAAAAAAGACGCGCAATTCACGGGCAACATGTTTAATCTTTAAAAGTGAAACAGGAGCCCTAAACCGGAAGTATGGCGGAACGGTACGGAACGGGGGGTTTTTTTTGGACGGGGGCATATTTCTTCAAATGGAAATCAGACATAAAATTTTTTATATACTATTCCAAATATTATTTTCCCAAAAAATTTCCCGGAATTTTTAGGGGAAACCAGGTTGGGCGTCAAACCCGTCAGCAGTTTAGTTTGTCGGCCCCGGTCTTTTTTTGGGGAAAAAAATTTTGGGGGGCTGGGCCCCGGTTTTTTTGGGAGACAGAAGGTTTAAAATGAATGCTAACTTTTATAGAAAAAACGTGGACTTAAAAAATTTTTGGAAAAAAAAAAAAAAAAAAAATAAAAAAAAAAAACCCCCCCCCCCTTTTTTTAAAAAAAAAAAAAAAAGAAAAAAAAACAACCCCAAAAATTTTTCGGGCCAAAACCCTTTTCCTCAAAAAAACCCCCCCCCCCCCCCAAAAAAGCATTAATAGAAATTAAAAATTTGAACGTTTTAAAATCCCACACAAAAAAAAAAAAAAAAAAAAAAAAAAAAAATAGGTGGGGGGGGGGGGGGGG
>NC_088371.1:10939026-10949026 GCF_034508935.2 Berghia stephanieae
CTATTTATTTATTCATTATTTCTTTGTTTATTTATTTAATCGTTTCATTTATTTAATGTTTATTCATTTATTTAATCAATTTATACATTTGTTTATTATTTATTTATTTATTTATTTATTCATTTCTTTGTTTATTTATTCAACTTTATTCTTTCTATACCGTAAAACTTTTTTTTTTTCTGAGCAAAAACGTTGAAATTGCGTTTTGTCAAGTTGTAATGTCCAAATTATGTCTTTTGCTTGCTTGAATCGCCAAACTAACCCCCCCCCCCCCCCATACGCTCATACTGTAATAATGATAGCAATTCACAATAATATCATTATTATTATTTTCTCCTCCGTCGAATCCTCATCATTGCCAATCAAGCAGTGTTTTTATTTACCATCCCTATAATGATTGCTAGTCAATCTTCGATCATCATCGTCCACCGATTGCCAGAAAGATTGATTGAAAATATAGATAGAACGAAATTGACGTCACTCAGGTCTTTGGTTTTTTTTTGTTTTTTGTTTTTTTGTTTTTTTGTTTGTTTTTTTTTTTTTTGTTTTTGTTTTTTTTTTTTTTTTTTTTGTTTTTTTTTTTTGTTTTTTTTTTTTTTGCCATTCGCGTTTATGAGTAATTCTCACTTAACTATATTAACCAGACTATAAACGGACACCTGACTGTTAGGCGATATTACAAAAAAAAAAAAATTCGGACAGAGACAACGCTGTTAACGGCCAGGTACTCATTTTACACCTTAATACGGTGAGAGAATGTGAGTAAAGAGTCTTTTCCAAGGTCTCAACTAGGCGCCGAGTGAGGCTCGAACCCAGGACCTTCTGATCCGAAAGCGAGTGTCATACCACTAGACCACATAGCCGCTAAAGACGTGAACAGAAAAAATTAATAAACAAAAGTAATAAATAATTAAAAGAAATAAATTCCTTTTGTTCATCCCCAAGGGGAAATTTGTCTTTGGGGGTCTATTCCAAGGGAAGACTGGAATAACCCAGACGCCAGCCGCAGTGCAGCGCCGAAAAAGTGAGCTGGGCGATGTGACTTGCTCAAGGCCACAACAAGGCGGATAGTCGAACTCGGTACCTTTAGGGTACGAAGCAAAGACCGTAGTGCTGAGCCACGCTGCCCCTAATTAAATTATATTTTTAAAAGAAAAAAATGAGCTTTTTATACAGCGCTATATCCACTCAATGTGCTCAAAGCGCTTTACTTGGAATCCCTGACCAACAGCAACACGTAACATGTAGAACGAGACAATATATTGCATTTTTTTTTTTCGGTCAGAGACAACGTTGTAAACTCATTTTACACCTGAGTACGATGAGAGAATGTGAGTGAAGAGCCTTTTCCAAGGACTCAGCAATGCCAGACTCGAATCCGGGAACTGCCGTCCCGAAAGCGAGTGTCATACCACAAGACCACATAGCCGCACTTATTAAAACAGCTTCGAAAAAGACCAAAAATACCAAACACGAAACGTTTCGGGCTCAAAACCCTTCTTCAGCCAACAACAAAAGCAGTAAAAACATAAATTTAAATTACATCACTTAAAATCAGAGAGACGGCAGCAAGTAATGTATTTATGTTTTTGCTGTGATTTTTTTGTGGGGTTTTTTCTTTTGTTTGTTTTTGTTTTGTTTTGGGGTTTTTTTTTTTGGGGGGGGGGGGGGGTTGTTGTTGTTGTTTTTTTGTTTTTTTTATTTTTTTTTTTTGTTTTTTGTTTTTTTGTTTTTTGTTTGTTTGTTTTGTTGTTTTTTTTTTTTTTTGGGGGGGGGGGGTTGTAATTAGCTGAAGAAGGGTTTGAGTCCGAAACGTTCCGTGTTTGATATTTATTTGTTCTTGCTTTGAAGCTATTATTTTATTATTCATTTTTGTTTATTGATTTTTACACCTTCTGGATGGCATTTTGTAAACATTTAATTTTCCTCTGTCCACCCAGCAGAGATTATTGGACAGTTGGGTTGACTGGAAGTTTAAAAAAACAACAGCATTAAAGTAGAGCATTATCCTATGAATGTGCTCAAAGCACTTTACAAAGGGTCTCTAGTCAACAGCAACACATAACACACACGTAGGACGAGACATGATGCATGATGAAAAAATTGAGCTTTAAAATTGAGCTTTATATAGCGCATGATCCACTAAATGTGCTCAAAGCGCTTTACAAGGGGTCCCTGGTCAACAGCAACATTTTACATGTAGGACGGGACATGACGCCTGTTAGGCGATATTATAATTTTTCGGACACAGACAACGCTGTTAACGCTGGCCAGGTACTCATTTTACACCTGAGTACGGTGAGAGAATGTGAGTAAAGGGCCTTCTCCAAGGACTCAACTATGCGCCGAGCGAGGCTCGAACCCAAGACCTTCCGATCCGAAAGCGAGTGTCATACCACAAGACCACATAGCCGCTCAAAGCACTTTACATAGGGCCTCGAGTCAACAGCAACACATAACACACTCGTAGGACGAGACATGACGCATGGTGAAAGGCGATAATACAAGTATTTTTCAACAGAAGCAACACTGTTAATCAACGGCCATAATGTACTCATTTTACACCGGAGTACGGTGAGACTATAATGAAAGTAAAGAGCCTTTTCCAAGGACTCAACTTTGCGCGCTCAGAGCGGGACTCGAACCTGGGACTTACCGATTCGAAGGCGGGGGTTATAGATTTTTAAATATATATATATATATATATATAATATATATATATATATATATATATATATATATATATATATATATATATATATTATATATATAGCTCATTATTTTTTTTTTAATATACAAGACTGGAAATTAAAACTGGAATTAATGAGAGAAATTTTAAAGGTGGAAAAAAAAACCAAAATAAACATGCGTTGGGCAATGTGGTAGAAAAGGACATGGATGTTTGGAGATTAGAGGGTGGGGGGGGGGGGGGTGGTAGAGATAGTAGAGGTTGGGGATGGGGGAAAAGGGGGGGGGGAGGCATATGGAGGCAATTATGAAATCAAAGACACGCCAGTTGCCTTAAACGACTTTGCAGACATCGGTGATAAAATTTTATGATCGCATTGGAGGTGTGGGTTTTATTCTCTTGGCGAACACAACAACAGCGCATTGAGACGAATAAAACGTGCCTTAGAATGCAGTGCAACTGTTTGTTGGATTGATGGGTGGATGGGTGAGTGGATGGGTGGGTGGTTGGATAGAGGGGTAGATTGGTAGGTGGGTTGGTTGGTGGATGTGTGAATGGATGGGTAGATGGAATGGTGAATGGATGGATATGTGGCTGGATGGATGGATGGATGGATGAATGGATGAATGGGTGGATGGGTAGATGGAATGGAAGATGGATGGGTTGATGGATGGATGGATGAGTGGATGGATGGGTAGATGGAATAGTGGATGGATGGGTTGATGGATGGATGGATGGATGTCATGTTGTTGGTTTATTTTTTTTATTATTATTTTTTTTTTTTTTTTGGTGTTTTATTCATTTATTTTTTTTTTGTTTGTTTGTTTTGTTGTTTTCTTTGGGGTTTTTTTTTGGCGGGGGGGGGGGGCGGGGGGGGGGGAGAGTTGTTTTGTTTTGTGTTTGATTTTTACATTACCGCATGTACAAGTATTATTTGCATAAATCGATATGCGATATCGCCACTCTCCTTGCCCCGACCCGCTCTCTTTTTATTTCCTGTAGAATAATCTTCGATATAAAGATGTCACACAAGTTTTTAATATTCAGGAATCGATATGGATATCAATAAGAAATGATAGTGGGAAGATGAGAAGAGGTTTGGTTGAAAGGGGAGGGGGGGGGAGTGAGGGGGGGGGGGTCCATGATGTAGAGATCTTGTTTTTCAAGCAAAGGTTTATCAATCAGTGATGCAGTCGAGATTTATATTTTGTGACTCTCGCTTATTCTCTCGGTCTATTAGACAGTAACTACCCTGAATCAGGATCTCTCTGCAAATCAAAAATTTCTGGATTCAGATGCGGCCGAATTAATCCCTGAAGAACTGATAAATTGCAGTGCCCTCCGTACTAAAGTCACAACAAGATCTTGACAGCCTCAAAACTCTGGCCCAGGACCGTGACCAATGGAAACAATTAACAACATGGATGGAGAGAGCAGCTATACTCATCGACTAGGACTGAATCACACAATTCTCAGCAAGCGGCATTCGGACTACGAGGCTTACTACTACAACTACAACAACTACTACTACAACTACTACTACTATTACTACTACTACTACTACTACTACTACTACTACTACTACTACTACTACTACTACTACTACTACTACTACTACTACTACTACTACTACTATCACTACTACTACTACTAATAATAATAATAATAATGCTGAAAACTTATATAGCGCTATAACTCCGAGACACCAGACTCTAAGCGCTTAAATTACAAATTACTTTGGCTGAAACATACTCATTCACACACACAAGCACACACACACACACACACACACACATACACACACACAACACAACACACAACACAAACCAAAACTATCTTGCTTCTCATACCATCTACTAAAATCGAAACAAATATGTTTTAAGCGAACGTTTAAAAATAGACAAAGATTCTTTTTCACGAATGCTCTGCGGTAAGGCGTTCCAAATAGAGGGTCCGAAATGAGAAAAGGATCTCATTCCAGCATTTTTCCGAATTCGAGGGACAACTAGTTTTGTGGAATCACTGGCCGAACGTAAGGGGCGGGGTTTTGAATATCTTTCAATTAGTTCTGAAAGGTAGGAAGGGGCAGTACCTTCAAGACAACGATACACTAAAACACAAGCTTTGAATTTAATTCTTTTCTCAACAGGCAGCCAATGCAGGTCATGAAGTAGAGGTCCGGCAGAGTCGCACCTACGCTTCATAAATACTAGTCTGGCAGCGCTGTTTTGGACAATCTGAAGACGTTTCAGATTGTATTGCGAAACGCCAAACAACAGAGCATTACAATAATCCAATTTCGATAGTACGAGGGACACAACCAGGTGCTTGGTCACATCCTCAGATATGAACCGTCTAATGGAAGCAATCTTTTTTAGTTGGAAAAAGAGAGATCTAACCAAATTATTAACCTGATGCTCCATCGACAGTCCAGAGTCTAAGAATGTGCCAAGGTTTTTCACTTTGTCAACAATTTGAATAGAGGCATCCCCCAACTTCAAATCTGTTTCACTTTTCCACTTCCTGTTCCCCACATACAGCACCTCCGTCTTATCATCATTCAGTTTCAGTCTGTTCTCATTCATCCATTTCTTAACACTTTGGATACAATTTTTACTATTGGCTGATACTTCTTGTAAATTTCTCATATTGGAAACGCAGTACAATTGCGTATCATCAGCGTATTGATGGTAAGACAGACCAAAACTTCTGATGATTTTAGACAGAGGGCCGACGTACAAAACAAAAAGAACGGGTCCAAGTACTGAACCCTGGGGAACCCCACAATCAAGAAAGATTTCCTCCGATCTATATTCATCCACCGTAATAATCTGTTTACGATTAAACAAATATGACCTAAACCAATCAAGCGCTGCACCAGACACGCCATAAGTAATTTCAAGACGTTTGAGAAGAAGATTGTGATCAATAGTATCAAAAGCAGACGATAGGTCAAGCAAATTCAGCAAAGAACATGAACCATTGTCTATAACAGAGGGGAGATCATTAACAACCCTAACAAGTGCGGTTTCCGTCGAATGATGTTGCCTATAAGCAGACTGAAATTTTTCTTCAAGACAATTATTTTTAAGATGAGACAGTAATTGTTTCAAAACAAGCTTTTCTAAGATCTTAGAGAGAAAAGGAAGATTAGAGACAGGGCGATAGTTTTTTAAGTTCTCTTTATCGAGATCAGGTTTTTTCAAAAGGGTTTGACATGAGCAACTTTGTAAATGTCTGGTACAGCACCTGACTGCAACGAATTATTAACAATACATGTAAATGGTGTTAAAATTACATCAATGCATTTTTTTAAAATGGCAGTATTTAAGGGGTCTAAATCACAACTTTTAGTTGGAGACGACATAATGCAATCACGTAAGTCAGCTTCAGTAATCTTTGAAAAATGTGTTAACGAATCACCATGAAACTTGTCAAATGTTGTAGGGATCGATTCAGACGAGAGTTCCTTCCTGATGGTATCCGTTTTTTCTTTAAAATATTGACCAAAGCGAGTTGGTAGATATGCACGATCGATTAAAGATGGGAGAGCTGGTTGCGTCTGTTGTCCCAGCAGTTCCTTGGTCAAGGCAAAGAATTGTCTCGAACGTCCCACGTTTTTGAGGCTTTCTTCATAGAATTTCTTTTTGGCCCTGAAATTGACGGCTTTTGCATCATTTCTAGCCGCGATGTATCGCTTCTTATCGACAGCATCTCTGGACTTGAGCCATTTTCTTTCTGCCCGCCTCCTGGCTAATCCATTCAATTTTATTTCGGTATTATACCAGGGTGCTTGACGTCTCACTTTTACTGCTCTAGTTGTTAAGGGAGCATGCTTGTCCACCGTACCAACAATTGACTCGTGGAGACCATTCGCATCATGTTTATTTTTAACGTTATGGTCAAGGTCTTGTTTAAAAATGTTCATGTTTATATTCTTCAAATTACGAGATGTTATCATCTTTTTTACTTCGTGCTTCATTGGAAATAAAACGCAAAACACAATTAAATGATGGTCAGAGATTAATTTATCAATATTTGAGACAGATGAAGAGAGAGAATGTTCAATGTCTGTAATGACATGATCTATTGTGTGGCCATGGTTGTTTGTAGGACCGCTTACAAGTTGAATATAGTTGTTTGTGTCAATAATCTCCCGAAATACTTTCGATTCATTTTTGTTTCCGAAATAATCAATGTTAAAATCACCCATAAAAATATTATGCTTTTTGTTAATGGATTGCATAGACATAAATTCTCCGAACTCAGATAAAAAACCAATTGTTGATATTTTGTTTTGTTGGCTTGGTGGTGGGCGGTAGACACAGTGAAACGACTTTTTAAAATTATTTTCATGAATGGCAAATCCAGCGTATTCAAAACTTCTAAAATTATCATGGTGAAATGATATCTTGTCAAAGAGTGACAAGTTGTAAATAATTGCAATACCACCTCCTTTCCTCCCAATGCGTGGAAATGATTTAATACAAAAGCCTTCGGGTGTAATTGCTTTCATAATTGGATCATCATATGAATGATTAAGCCATGTTTCCAAGATGACAAAAATATTAATTTTATGATCTTCAATAATGTCGATTATGTCTTGAGTTTTATTACGACACGATCTAACATTTAGTAATCCAATTTTTAAACTGGTATGATCACTACGTGCAGGTTGTTGTTGTTGTTGTTGTTGTTGTTGTTGTTGTTGTTGTTGTTGTTGTTGTTGTTGTTGTTGTTGTTGCTCAAGACGGTGCTGTTGCTGCGAGTTAATTTCATACTGACTGTCACGGACAGTGTTGACATTTGACAAGGAACGGTGAGGATTACTCATTGAAGTGATTAGATTGGATGGGGGACGAGTGTTGATAAATTGAAGCGAGGATCGAGGTCGTAGGGGGAGCGGGCGTGGGGTTGGCCGATGACCAATGACGGTGGTTATAGGGCGTTGTTTTCGTCTACCCCCTCTGAGTCTGTTCACAAACTTAGTATTATAAAAAGATCGATGTACACGGTAGTTGTTAAAAGTTGTAAAATATAGCACAGTGAATAAAGTTTCCAATATGGCTGTAAACAAATAGCAGTTTAAAACTATGTTCGACTTTGGAAAATCCATACTTAAATTTTAAAATTTTAGAAAAATCCTCTGTTAGAAATCGTTAAAATGTATATCAATAAAACCACAAGACTATCACAAATCAGATGGTATTAAAATCCAGGCGAAATGTCAGATAAAAATCACTCAAAACACGTAAATGAAAGAGCCAACAAAAACAAGACTCGCCGGTCAGGCGTGTTACAATATACTACTACTGTTAAAATACTACTACTACTACTACTACTACTACTACTACTACTACTACTACTACTACTACTACTACTACTACTACTACTACTACTACTACTACTACTACTACTACTACTACTACTACTACTACTACTATTAGATATGGTGGAAAGTACGCTGTAAAAGCGTCCTATCCCTAGGATAGTAAAGAATTACTACTGTTAATTTAACGGAATGAACTCCGGCTAAATTTGCCTTACGGGTTTTGTGTTCGGAACGTAGAATAGGAATTTTACAAAAGCCTTTTTTTTTTTTGACCCTCTCCTTACCTTAAAGAACATCAGATTGTTTTGTAGTTTAAAAAATCGATAATTTCTGATGGGTAAGCCTGCCATTTTGGGAAAATATTGAAAATGATCGGTAAGCAGAGAGCTAAACGAATAACAATGTGAAATTGAATGCAAGCTTCTATTTAATATACGAAAACAGATAAAATGGACGTTTCGGGTTTCCCCTTTATCAAGAAAACAGGATGAATGAAACACTACAGACGATTGAGATAATGTGGTAGTAGCATTGTTAAGATGAAGAAACAAAAAACATCGATGGGCAGGAAATTGTATGCTCTTTTGTAACGAAAGAGTGATCTGTGAATGGCGTAGTTATTGATGTGAATAAAGTAAAAAAAAAAAACTGTTTATTTAAAATGTTTATTTACACATCTCTCATTCGTCTTTCGTTAATAAAATCAAATATAAAAGCCTGGCATATTATACTTTTTTGAACTTTGAACTTGAGCTTTATATAGGGCAATATCCACTTAATGTGCTCAAAGCGCTTTACAAGGGGTCCCTGGTCAACAGCAACATTTAACATTTAACGGGACATGCCGCCTGTTAGGCGATATTGCAATTTTTCGGACAAAGACACCGCTGTTAACGGCCAGGTACTCATTTTACACCTGAGTACGGTGAGAGAGTGTGAGTAAAGAGCCTTTTCTAAGTACTCAACTATGCGCCGAGTGCGAGGCTCGAACCCAGGACCTTCCGATCCGAAAGCGAGTGTCATACCACTAGACCACATAGCCGTTTACTTGAGTTACGATTCTTTTTCTGGCGTATCCCAGAAGTTCTCTTCTGACCCCAGTAGTTAGAGTTGTGGTATCAAAACCGTCAAGGATCAATCTATTTTTAGAACGATATAACAGATAATGAATGACGGACGGCTTCTCATAGCTTATCACCATCGGCAAGTAAGTAAGTAAGTAGGTGTGTACATCGTCCTTTGACGGGTGCCTAACGAGGGAATAAAGTTGTCAGGAGATGCATGAAAACTGACGACATAAAACCTTTACCGTTATATAGCGGCATGCTACAGGCCGCGTACGGTTTACGAGGCATTTTATAGGGATTGGAAGAAGAATTGGGATACATTACCGTTATAGCGGTATGATCCCTGTAAGGTTTACGATACGTTTTATAGGGATTGGAAGAAGAATTGGGATACATCACCGTTATAGCGGCATGATCCCTGGTAAGGTTTATGAGACGTTTTATAGGGATTGGAGAAAGACCGGCTGGTGAGAATTTTGACAGAGTTTGCATTCCAGCGTTAAGAGATGGTCATATTATGAAATAATCGTATGTAAATGTTGCTGCTCGAAGTTCGAAGAAAAAATAACAATGTGAAATTGAATGTTGGCGTCAATTTAATAATATACGAAAATAGATAAAATGGACGTTACAGGTTTCCCTCTTATCAACAAAACAAGATGAATGAAACACCATAGACGGATGAGATAATGTGGTAGTGGCGTGTTGTTAAGATGAATTTTTTTATAAAGGGGAAACCCGTAACGTCCGTTTTATCTGTTTTCGTATATAAAATTGAAGTTGACATTCAATTTCACATTATTTATTAAAAGATCGCACTACGTCAAAAGGAGTCTTCGTGGAGGTTGGAGGATGAACGATTCTGGCCCCTAAACCAGAAGGCTCTTGGTTCAAAACCCAATATTATGGGAA
>NC_088371.1:10951526-10956526 GCF_034508935.2 Berghia stephanieae
TTTGTTCTTTTTTGTTGTTGTTTTGTTTTTTTTTTTTGTTTATTTGTTGTTTGTTTTGCTTTTAAATTAGTCAACAAAAGCCCTTTGGAGACAGAGTTTATTCCAGTATCTAGATGGCTAAACAGACAATAGCAATTATTACTTCCTGCTCTTTGCATACGTAGCTGATCTATCTATCGCAGTGTACTTTCCGTCAGAGCTACCAGACCCAGCTACCCGCTAATCCCTACTACTGGGTGGATGGACAGGAGGGATCATAATGATATAAAATCTCGACTTGGAATCAAGGTCCCTTTGCTTGCAGAGTATATTATAAGAGCTCAACAAAATGGGCTGACGGTAGATACCCCCGAAAAGGTTTGTTGTTAGTTTGTTTGTTTGTGGTCTGTTGTATGTTTTTGTTTGGTCTTTTTTTTTTTTTTGGGGGGGGGGGTTGTTATTGTTTTTTTGTTGTTGTTGATTTTTTTTTTGTTGTTGCTTTTTTTGTGATTTTTTTTTTATTTGTTGGGTTTTTTTTTTTTATTGTTTTTGTTTTGTTTTGTTTTTTGGTTTTTTTTTGTTTGTTTGTTTTTTTGTTTTTGTTTTTGTTTTTTTTTTGGTCTTTTTTTTTTCTTTAATGAATAAGCCCTTTCCGCCAAAGCGTTTCATTAAGGAATTTAGGCAATGAATCACACGTCTGATGTCAACAGGAAATCATAGTTGTTGTCCAAAGTAAGAAAAGTGTGTGTGTGTGTGTGTGTGTGTGGTAGTGGTGGGGGGGGGGGAGTTGCCAAAAAAAAAAATTAATAATAAAATTAAGAAAGTGCCTGAAGCAGGTCTCAAACCCGGGACCTTCCTGGTCCACACTGCAATCAATGCATTATTTAACGGCTCAACCACCTCGTACGACCTCACGCACAGCCAAAGAAAAGGCGAGGTGTTCATTAAAATTTAATCGCAAGATAAATAATGCTGGGGAAATTCCCGGAAATTTATGATTTGGAGGCAGGCAGGGAATTTATATCTGGCCGTAAAAGAGTTAATACGAGAATTTGGGAGTTACTTTAATGGAAGATCAAAGAGGGTGCATGATTGTCATTTTTAATGTCTTCACATTATAACTGCAATACTCTGAAAAAATACTTTCGTTAAAATTTTGGCCAGAAAACTCGTCCTTCAAGATATTGATGTTTTAAACTGACCCCTGACCCTCATCTAGTGAAAAATATTAAACCTGAGATTTTATTAAATTCCTAGTGTTAAGATTTTTTAAACAATATGAGGTCGTTTTAATCAGTCGATAGATACTTAAAGGATGAGTTTTCTGGCCAAAATTTTTACATCATGTTATAATTAATTTGTCTTTCTAAAGAAACAGCATGGCATAAGAATCTCTAACATTTCTCTGTTGTAGAAAAAGTTCTTGTCATTTAAACGTCGTGCTAGTTTGGAGTTGGAAGTCTTAAGTGAGATACTCATCGTCTGATTCTTAATTCTACAGCACAGGGATGTGTTGTGTGCTGTGTGTTGGATTGCGACAACATATCGTGTCAAATTCCAAAATAATTTCAATATTGGATAATATAATGTGACGCATCGTCTCAAAACGGTTTTTGTTGTGACGGATAATAATATTATGTTAAAATTCCAAGAATTTTCTTCGACAGAAGGGACATACCGAATATTTCTAGTTAATCTGTTTTAGTGATGTATTCGTGCCGAATATTTCTTTTCAGTGATGCATTCGTACCGGTTATTCTTTTTAGTGATGTATTCGTAAGTGATGTATTCGTACCGAATATTTCTTTTTAGTGATGTATTCGTACCGAATATTTCTTTTTAGTGATGTATCCGTACCGAATATTTCTTTTTAGTGATGTATTCGTACCGAATATTTCTTTTTAGTGATGTATTCGTACCGAATATTTCTCGTCAATCTGTTTTTTAGTGATGTATTTGTACCGAATATATCTCGTCAATCTATTTTTTTTAGTGATTGTATTCGAAACCGATTATTTCTTTTTAGTGATGATTCGTACCGAATATTTCTCATCAATCTGTTTTTTAAGTGATTTATTTATATTTTTAATGTTGCTGTTTCGTTTTTGTTTTTGTTTATGGCTGAAGAAGGTTTTGAGCCGGAGGGGGGGTGTGTGTGTGTGGGGGGGGGGGGGGGGTTCCAGGTAGCTCAGTTGATTGAGCACTGGCTTTATATGCAAGAAGACCGTTATCGATCAATGATGTAGTGGAGATTCTTTCTCAACCTATGAATTCTTTCTATGTTATATGATACTTGTTAGTTTTTTTTCCATGAATTTGCTTGTTGTTTTGGTGAGTTTTTATAAAGTGACGTGCCGCAGAATACGATAACCCGTGGATGTTAGGCGGTTTATAATAATAATATGTTCATCATTTATTTATTTTTCTTTATTTAAAAAAAAATGTATTATTTATTTATTTACATACTTTTTATTTATTCATCTATATATTTTTATTTCTATTTATTTATTTATTATTTGTTTATTTAATTATTTATTCATTTATCTATATTAATTTCTTTGTTTATTTATCTATTTATCTATTTATTTATTTATTTATTATATATAATTTATTCATTTATCTATTATTTATTTATTTACTTATTTACTAATTTATTTTATTTATTTATCATTTATTTATTTATTATCTATTTACTAATTTGTTTATTCATTTATTCATTTATTTATTTAATAACTATTTATTTGTTTATTGTTTATTTATTTATTTATTAATTTATTATTTATTTATTTATTCATTTACTTATTCATTAATTTATTCATTTATTTATTTATTTATTTATTATATCCATTTATTCATTTATTTACTTTTTACGATTTATTTATATATTATTTATTTACTTATTTATCTATTTATTTATATATTTATCTATTTATTTATTTCGACGATATGGGTTTGTAATATTTTTCATTGGACTGTCACAATGCTATGATATAAGGTTGCTTGGTTTGTTTGTCTATTTTTGCCATCGGCTCGTTTCCTTATTCACAGTGGAGTGAAATGGTCTATTTTACACTGTATTGTGGCGATGAGTTTAGGTAAAATGCTCAAAAACACCCGCAGCTTGTGTCACTTTGAACGTTTATATCGTCTGATTGATTTCGTTTAGTGAGAACTTATCACCAATTTGGCTGACGAAAAACAATAACAAAGAGCTGAGTGACATCTTGTTCCGTTCCTTCTATAGATAAATGCGCTTGGCCTCAACAACATTGCCATTCCGGAAGTATAACGGACCAACACACAAACCTGTGTTAACCATGAATGTTTATAGTCAGTTAATACAGTTTAGTGAAACAACTCACAAACGCGGATGGCAAAAACAATAACAAAGGCCTTGGTGACGTCATCTTCGAACTATCTATACTTCGATGTTGTTAGAAAAAAGAAAACTTGGTCATTATGTAGTGTAATAAACCACAAAACATGCTCAAAGCGCTCTACAAGGGTCCCAACCAGCAACAACACTTTAACATAGGACGAATCGTGACACCTTTTAGGCGATATTATAATATTTCTGTTTCCAACAGAGACAACGGTGTTAACGACAAGGAACTCATTTTACACTTGAGTACGGTGAATAATTTTGAGTAAAGAGCCTTTTTTCCAAGGACTCCAACTATGCACCCCTCAAAAGAGCGATTTCGAACCCATGACTTACCGATATGGAGCGGGTGTCTCTCTACAACACAAAATAACTACATAACCGCACAAAAATGACGAGGAGAAAGAATAAATGAACATTATTCATTGCTTGCTACCCTCCGCCTAGGACACTAGATAACAATCTATCGCTAAGCAGGACAAGACTAGCGTTGCTTCTCTCTACACTCGAGACGTCTATCGACACCCAAACTAAATTAAATTCACACCATAAGGCGCGAATAATTCTTCATTCTCCTCCGCGTGTGCTCTGTGCATTCATTCGCCTATTATATCAGTGCTCATGTAATATATTTTTTTTCTCCACTCTTCCTCCCTCTCCTGCCCTCCTTCACCTCTCCTCTCCCTCCCTCATCCTTCTCCTCCCTCACTCCCTTTCTCTCACCCCTAATCATTCACTCTTATAGAGATTTTTTTTTCACCACCCTTCCCTCCTCACCCCTCCCCCCCCCCCTCCCCCCCCCCCCTTCCCCCCCTCCTTCATTCCTTCCCCCTTTCCCTCTTTCCTCCCCCCTTCCCTCACTCCCTTTTCTCCCACCCCTAAGTCTTCACTCTTAAAAAGGAATTTTTTTTTCACCACCCTTCCTCCTCACCCCCCCCCTTCCCCCCCCCCCCCCCCCCCCCTTCCCCCCGCCCTCCTCCCCCCTTCCCCCCTCCCCATCCTTCTCCCTCTCCCTCACTCCCTTTTCTCCTCCACCACCTTCTCAGTCATTCACTCTTATAGGAGATATTTATTTTTTTCTTTCCCTTGTAAAAGATTTCTAAACCGGACTAATTCCCCCATTTCACGCCTTCCGCCTGGTCTCATCTCAGCCCAAGTGTCCCTCGGTTCATAAACCCGTCACAACCCCGACAAAGTGGCGGAGGATCTCGGTGCAGTAGGAATTGGACCATCCATAAAGTAGTTCTCATTTGCCATAAAGTAGTTCTCTTCTTGCCAAATCTCTACCCCCCCCCCCCCCCCCCCCTTTCCCCCCCCCCCCCCCCCCCCCCCCCCAAAAAAAAAAATTAAAGGGGTGGGCGGGGATTGTTCTCAGACTTCTAACAGTATTGTAAAAAAAAAAAAAAAAAAAAAAAAAAAAGTAAATTTTCCCTTTATTCATCGCCAAGGGGAATTTTGTTTTTTGGTCTAGTCCAAGAGAAGACAGGATCAACCCAGGCGTCAGCCGCGTGCAGCGCCGCAAAGTGAGCTAGAGCGAGCTGACTTGCTCAAGGCCACACTACAAGGAGGCGGGTAGTCGAACTCGGTACCTTTTGGTAAGAAGCAAAGACCGTACCTGAGCCATTTTGATGAAAAAAGT
>NC_088371.1:10961526-10974026 GCF_034508935.2 Berghia stephanieae
GGTCAGGCGCCCCTTTCTCCATTAAATTGATAGTTACATCCACCCCACCACCACATCTTCCCTCTTCCCAAGGTAGGTAGGTGGTTTATTATACAGGGAGAGAATGGATAGCCTACCTACCTACTCCCTGTAGAGTACACGAATTTATATTATATCACCGATAAAAAAAAAATAAAAAATTGAGCTTTTATATAGCGCAATATCCCAGGGGTTCCCTTAGCCTAACAGCAATACTTAACGTGTAGGACGAGACATGACGCTTGTTAAGCGATATTACAATAATTATTTTTTTTTCCGACAGAGACAACGGTATCAACGGCCAGGTACCTATTTTATACCGGAGTACGGTGAGAGGATGTAAGTAAAGAGCCTTTTCCAAGGACTCAACCATGCGCCGAGCGAGGCTCGAACCCATGACCTTCCGATCCGAAAGCGAGTGTCATACCATAAGACCACATAGTCGCCCTAAATGTGTTGAAAACTAGGATACTACAAAATAATGACCATAGGCTTTTTGGCATAGATAATCATACCTAACTAGTTGTACCTTTTTTTTGTTTAATTCGTAGTTTTTTCAAGACATATTTAAAATCAAATTAAAATAATATTTAAAAAAAAAAAAAAGAATCTTAAAAACTGTGATTTTAAAGAAATTGTACAAATTAAATGTCTCAGTTTTTGTTTGTTTATATTACTTCTTGTATCTAGTTTATTTGTTTGGTTTTTATTTTTAGGTTTTTTAAATGTTTATTTTTGTTGTTTTTTTTTTTTTGTTTGGTTGGGCTTCTTTTTTTTTTTTGGGGGGGGGGGTTGGATTTTTTTTTTTTTTTTGGGGGGGGGGGGGTCGGTATTTTTTAATTTTTTTTGGTAAGGTATTGATTTTTTTGTGGGTTTTTATTTTGTTTGTTTGTATACGTGTTTGCTCTTTGTTCTTTTGTTCTTTGTTTCTTAAACCCTTTTTTTTTTTGGTCAATTTGGGGTCATCTTAATTCATCGACACTTTAAGTAAAAAATTTCTGGCCGAATTTTTTTTCTTATGATAATTATAAATAATAATAATTAGCATATTTCTATAGCATCTTTCGCCGAAAACTCAAAGCGCTTTTAAAAAAGAAAAAAAAAGGACATTGTTTATCCAGGTAACAATAATATTGCAAATCCAATCAACCAATCATCAAACAATAATAGCATTTAACGGTCATCAAAAACATCATCAATACAAAAGTCACATAAAATACATTTAAAACTCAATAAAGTAAATAATTTTCTGAACAGATATGTTATCAGGAGGTTTTTTTTTTTTAATGTCTATTGAGCTCGAGAATCTCACAGATTGAGGGAGATCATTCCAAATCGTGGGTCCGAATTTCATAAGAGACCTATCGCCAAAATATTTAAGTTTAGTTTTAGGAGATGTTAATAATTTTAAATCGTGGGATCTAAGATTTCTCAGAGGTACGTACGGTTGGTTGAATGTAGAGAGGGACAGAAGACTCAAATTAAATACTTAAATGTATTTTGTTATTTTTTTAGTAGTACATACTACTTTTAGAAGATTATGATAATGATAATGATAATGATGGCTTTTGTCAAAAAAAAAAAGATTTATTGTGAACCAACCTGGGAGAGATTAAAATAATTTTATTTTTTTGACATAGGATGTAAATAGACGGATATATATATATATAAAAACTATAAAACATATATAGAGGATTATAAATAACCATATTAGTCTAACGTCATAATTTAACATGGTCTGTGATGATAATGTTATTACGATAATAAATATAATATGCCACAGAAAACTCTGACGCACTGTGATAAAATCAACGATAAGTATTAAAATTGTAAGCTTTTATTTATTATACGAAGACATAGTATACTGTGGACGTTGCGGGTTTCCCCTTTATCAACAAAACAGGATGAATTAAATACTGCAGACGAATGAGATAATGTGATTGTGATAGTGGCGTTTTAAAGGTGGAAGGATTCATCTTAACAACGCCACAATCACATCCTTTTGTTTTGTTGATATAGGGGAAACCCGAAACGTCCACAGTATTTGTCTTCGTCTAATAAATTGAAGCTTAACAATTTAATACTTATCGTTATTTTAATTTTTTTCGATCGAGCGTCAAGCAGCAACATTTTCATGATGATAAAAACAAGTACTTATAAAATTTTGGCCTGAAAATCCGTCGTTCGATTATCGATTAATCAAGACGATCCACATCATGTTAAAACACTCTCAAACCTGGACTTCACGGAATTCTCAGGTTTGAGAATTTCTGATTTTAAAAAAATGTGGCTACAAGACTAAGATAAATAATACAGATAAGTATTGAATTTAAAGCTTTTTAATTTATTAGACGAAGACAGATGCTGTGGACGTTTCGGGTATCCCCTTTATCAACAAAACACGATGAATGAAACACTAAGGACGAAAGAGATATTATGTGTGAATGGTGAAGTTAGGTGAACAAACAAAAACAATGATGGGAACAATGACGGAAACACCAATGTTGTTGTTTATTCACCTTAACTACGCCATTCACAAATAATATTATCTCTTTCATCCTTCGTGTTTCATTCATCGTGTTTTTGTTTTAAAGAGGAAACCCGAAACGTCTACAGTATCTGTCTTCATTATTTATTATTATTATTATTATTATTATATTATTATTATTATTATTATTATTATTATTAATTATTATTATTGTTATTATTATCATTATTATTATTATTATTATTATTATTATTATTATTATTATTTTTATTATTATTATTAGTATTATTATTATTATATTATTACTATTATATATGTTTATTATATTATTATTATTGTTTATTATTATTATTATTTTTATTATCACTTATATTATTATTATTATTATGATTTATTATTATTATTACATATAATCATCATCATTATTATTATTATTATTATAATTATTATTATTATTATTATTATTATTATTATTATTATTATTCATCATTATTATTATTATTATATTATTATTATTATTATTATTATTATTATTATTATTATTATTATATTATATATTATCATTATTGCTATTACTATTATTATTATTATTATTATTATTATTATTATTATTATTATTATTATTATTATTATTATTATTATTATTATGAAACATAAAATTACTATCAGTAATCTAAGTCGATGACAAAAGACCTTTGCAGCATTTCTTTTAAAATCCTTCAAAAACTTCAGTCGCTTCTGTTGGGATTTAAAATCAAAAGGAGAAAAAAATCTCTCTATCTCTCTCTCTCTCTCTCTCTCTCTCTCTCTCTCTCTCTCTCTCTCTCTGTGTGTGTATATATATATATATATATATATATATATATATATATATATATATATTCACTCTCTCACTCTCTATCTCTCTTCTCCCTCTCTCCTCTCCTCCTCTCTCTCTCTCTCTCTCTCTCTCTCTCTCTCTCTCTTGTTTTTGGGGTTTTTTTTTCCTTTTGTCGCGAACTGCAAGATATATATTATTAAAAACCTTCTATTGATTTATGGATCTGTTGTCAAAACCGATTAACGTGGCTGATTGACTTTTATTGATCGATTAAGCCAAACGTGTCACCAGTTTACCGCCTATTTTGTTTAACCATTTAACTGACGTACTCTGGAAAAAAAATCGTATTTAAAAATTTGGCCAGAAAACTCGTACTTCAAATACGATCGATTTAAATGACTCTCATCTTGGCAAAAACTATTAAATGTGGGATTTGATGGAATATCTCATGAAGTCCCAGGTTTGAGAGCATTTGCTAAGATGAGGGTCATTTAAATCGATCGATATTTTTAAGGATAAGTTTTCTGGCCAAATTTTTAAATACGATTTTTTTTTTTTCTAGAGTTAACGGGTTGTTATAATCTGGCGTGTTTAACGAGAAGACACTTCGTCTGTTTTATTCTATTTTAGTTGGGACTTTTTCCCCATTCAAAAGTTTTAAATATTTTACACAACCTTTTATAAGCCGCGTATATCTTATGTATTTTACTCGAATTTGTAACCGATTTGTCTCAAAAAAGGTATTAGTCTACTAGACGGTGTGTTGTGTTTGGTGAACGTGTTGAAAAGTTAATCCACAATTAACAAAAATGGATATTGTATTGATTGATTACGACCGGTCTGACGTGTACTATTTTAAAGGTCTGACAACCCAAAATATTATGGGCTCATTGTTGTATTGGATGGAAAAACTCTCAAACCGAAAGCAAATTTTAAAACAAGCCCATAATACGCTTCAACAGTCGTAACGTCACTTCCCTCGTAATGACGCACGGTAATTTAGTAACTGGCTCTAGACTATCGGAACAATGGCGGACGCCATTATTTCTCCGACGAGCATAAAAGTGTATCCAAAGGAAAAAAAAAACATTATAAAATTGATCATGTTTTGACTTTGGCACATTCTGACCACAAGACATATGAAAAGTTCTAGCCAGCATGAGGAATAAAAAGTACTGAATTTCTTTGTTTAGAACCACGATGGCCGCCGTTGCTGGGCAACGTGACATCAGACTATTGAATCCAATTGTGTTCGAATATCAGACCAGCTTATAACATGTGTTTGCGCGATTGATTTCGTGCTCAGGATATAAGTGTTAACCCTCTCCTTACCACCGACAGCAAAATCGTCACATTTGTTACGACACAATATACGTTTTTATCTTATTCAGATTTATTTTGTACATCACAATGATCTTTGTTTAATTAATAAGAACATAAAGTTGTTTTATAGAGATATTGTTTGAGTTTTTTTTTTAAGCAATGTTTCTGCTGGGTAAGCCTGGCAATTTTTGGGAAAATACTGAAAATGATCAGTAAGGAGAGAGTTAAATAAATAGAACAGATAGCTCGTATTTCCTCTTTATTCATTTATTTCTTTCTTTTTCAAAATTCATTTTTCATTTGGAAGTCATGCATAGCACAACGTGACGTCATCATGCTCTACGTCTGTCTTATGATTTCTATTTATAGAACAAGAGAACAAACCGTGTTAGTTAAAAAAAAATAATTTTTTAATCCATATCGTGGATTCATTACAATATTGTGATGGACGCAGTAATCGATATTGATGCTGTACGTATAGGTAAAATACTCACCACCTCCGTCAGCTGGATATAACGTATCAACCTACAAAACTATGTGTAACATACTCATTAAACGATCATAGTCTGACTGATTGATAGAATTAAGTGAGAACTCATCAATAAAATGGCTGTCTAAAAACAATAACAGAGAGCTGAATGAGTGACGTCAAACCCGTTCCCTCTATATCTTAATTGAATTTCAAAGAAATGTGACCAGCCGCTTGAAAACAGTATTATGTAGGGGTAAATATTATGATGTTTTAAGTGTATTAATTCAAGGCAAAACTGATGAAACAAACGTTAACATTGAAACCCTGTTTGTAAAGTATTTGCTATGGTTCATCAACTCCAACATTAATCAATTTTCTCATTCTGATAATTTTGACATTATTGATTTTAGACGAATAAATGAAAGGAGGATCCAATGGATGGATGGATGGTAGGATGAATGAATGAATCAATCAATATATCATATAATCAATAATAATATGAATGAATGAATGAATCAATCAATCAATCAATCAATCAATCAATATATCTATCAATGAATGAATGAATGAATGCATGAACGAATGAATGAATGAATGAACATTTGAATGAATGAACGAATGAACAAATGAGTGAATGAATGAATGAATTAATAGCTGATTATATTATTTGGTAAGATGTAGGATAAACGAATGAATAAATTAATGATTTATCAGATTTAATTAATTAAACCATAAATCAAACATTCAATCCAATTAATTGATCGATCAATTAATTAATGATTAAATAAAAGGTTTGATGAATTTGACTTGTAAATCACCCCTTGCCAAAGGGCGCTGCAAACAAACTCAACATTTGTATGTAATTATGATAATATGTGACCCATTGTCCCAGTGCGGTGTTATGTCGGGATCCATGAAAATGCGCCATATATAAATAAATCAATGTTCATGAACGAATGAATAAATTCATTCAATGTTAACTAGATGCATAATAAGTAGAAAACGGTAGGGGCTGCCTGAAGCCTGTGATCGTGAAATACTAACGAAAATGTGAAATTGGAGAGGCTTCGTATAGAAACGATAAAGACAATGGACGTTTCGGGTACAACGATAATACTTCACCTAATATGTTACAGTGAATGACATAATCAGTCGGATGGTGAAAAGGTTTGAACTGAGACATTGCCAGGTTTAGTTAGAAAGTCAATTTTTATCCAAAATGAGTCCTTGTCATAAATGATTAAATCAACCCTTTTTTGTACATCTTCAGGAAATATCAAAGCTTATTTTCACTTCTAAATATTTTTTTACAGCTAGTCAAGTTGAAAAAGTATGAAATTTGAGAAAAGTTGCTGGATACCTTTCCCATACATCTGACCATAACTCATGAAAAAATCACCCGATTTACTTCAAATGAAGAATAAAATGCTCTGGTGAGCCTATTAATATTCTTTCAGATAATGCAAAAAAAATTTAATCCAAAATTTTCACCTTCCGACTGATTATGCCATGCACTTGACAATTAATAAATATAGTTAAGGATAAAAAATATGACACCCTTTCTAAGCATTTCATGAATGAATACGGTTAAAAAATCCATCACACAAATCAAACGTCAGATGTCAATGGAGATCATCCTAATTGCCGAAAGTGAGCAAATTGGGAGTTGGTAGTCTTGCCCAAGGAAAAATAACAAAAGCACCTCAAGCGGCGGGGCTCTTACCTGAAGCCTAACAGTACTCGGTTTAATGCCTGAACCACACTGACAACCTTTCTCTCTCTCTCTCTCTCTCTCTCTCTCTCTCTCTCTCTCTCTCTCTCTCTCTCTCTCTCTCTCTCTCTCTCTCTCTCTCTCTCTCTCTCTCTCTCGTCCGAGAGACAGGAGAAAAGATTGATTGAACTATATAGCACTGAAGATGAAGACATCATTAAATGGACTTTTTAAAAAAACTTGAGCTTTTATATAGCGCAATATCCACTAACGTGCTCAAAGCGCTTACAAGGGGTCTATGGCCAACACCAACACTTGGCATGTAGGACGTGACATGACGCCTGTTAGGCGATATTACAATTTTATCGGACAGAGACAACCCTATAAACAGCCAGGTACTCAATTTGCACCTGAGTACGATGAGAGAATGTCAGTAAAGAGCATTTTCCAAGGACTCGACGTCGAGCGAGGCTCGAACCCATGACCTTCCGATTAGAAAGCGAGCGGCATACCACAAGACCACATATCCGCATTTAAGACGAGCGAGAGACAACAACACGGAGATACTCACCTACTATAGACATCCAAGGATAAAACGATGGTGTGTCCGCATCACCAGGAACTCCCACGGTCTTCGTACAAGGCGATAACGTGTCAGCCCTTCCTTGAACAGGACCACAGTTCGCACCCAACTGCGCATCCATCCCGTCTCCGAATCGTCCCATTCCCATGTTGGTCATATTTGGGTACCCGAACGGGGTCCGAGCTGCCCCCTGCAATCCCATACGAAAGTCCGTATGGGTTCTATGCTGCTGCTGTAGCGCTGCGTCCATTCTGCAGGCGTCAGCGGCCGTGTTGTAAGCGGCGCCCATGTAATATCGAGGGTTCCTGTAGTTTCCAGAAGGACAGATTTCCGGGATATTCAGAAAGTGCTCCATATTGGCCATGTAGGAGTTCCCTTCTGCGGCGGTCATGCCAGCCGGACCACCCGCTGCTGCTGCCATGCTGTTGTGCATGACGTCATCAGTTCCTCCAGTTCCGGTCATGTAACCACGAGGGCTGGTGCCAATGCCGTGGGTGACGGAAGTCCCATTGTGACGTAGAGGAAGGTAAGAGCTCATGTTGACGACTGCTGATGCCTGATGCCAATTGAGGTCTTCTTGGAAGTTGTAGAGGATGTTGGAGTTACCCTTGAAGTTGGGGATATTGTCAAACTCCAAATTAATATCGAATTTCAGCAAATGTTTAAATAAATGTTTATCTTTGATTGTACTTGATAACAATGATAATAAAACTTATTATTTGTTTTTCTGTTATGGTAGACTAAGTAGTAAATATGGATTGTTTTTTGTTCTGTTTCATAGAATTTATCAATTAACAATGCTTGAAGAATGATGTGTATGTCATATCAGGGCTGGCACTTGATGATAATGAATAATGTGGTGGTGGTGGTGGTGGGGGTGGTGGGGGTGGTGGAGGTGGTGGTGGCGGTAGTTGTGGTGGTGGTGTTAAGGATAATTAATTGTGCTAATTGTTGATATTACTTTTTTCAATTTTTCAAAGCTTTTTTTTAACTTTGAAGACGGGTTTGAACACTTTTAGGTCATATTAGTGAGTACTAATGCTTGCTTATGAAGCTACTGTTGCAGGTTGATGTGAGTGATGGTTTTCTATATTGATGATAATAATTGGGCCCGCAGGGCGGGAGGGTGTGGTTGAAGAATTGTAATCACTGCAACAGTTAGTAGATATCAATTGAGCAATTATTTTATACCATGGTCATTGTGCTCGGTTCTGTTTCCTGTTTCCTGTTTGTTGTTAATAGCTGCTTGCTGTTTCCTGTTCGTTGCTGGTTGTTTCCTGTTTTCTGGTTGCTGTTTCCTGGTCGTTTACTGTTTGTTTCCTGTTTTTTGGTTGCTGTTTCCTGGTCGTTTACTGTTTGCTTACTGTTTGCTGGTTGCTGTTTCCTGTTCGTTGCTGGTTGTTTACTGTTTTCTGGTTGCTGTTTCCTGGTCGTTCACTGTTTGTTTACTGTTTTCTGGTTGCTGTTTCCTGGTCGTTTACTGTTTGTTTACTGTTTGCTGGTTGCTGTTTCCTGTTCGTTGCTGGTTGCTGTTTCTTGTTAGGACATATAATAATTATTTTCTCTCCCGTTGCTCTTGCTCTCTTCTTGCTGGTTTTCTTGTTCTTGTTGATAGAGTTAGGGGCCAATATGCACTGGGTGAAAACCTGAAATGAAATATATAAATATCATGAAAACAAAATTATGCAAACACAGGGGATAAAACTTGTCAAATTTCAAACATTATCTCTTTAAGAATTTGCATAAAAGATACATAAAATTGAGGAGGTGACATTTCTTTTTAAACTTGAGCTTTCATATAGCGCAATATCAACTAAGCATGCTCAAAGCGCATTACTTTTTTAGTTCTCTGGCCAACAGCAATATTTCATATGTAAGAGGATAGTTGACATGACGCCTGTTAGGCGATATTGTATGATTTTTTTTTACTGACATAAACAACGCTATTAACATCCATTTAGTCATTTTACACCTTGAGTACGGTGAGAGAATGTGTGCGTAAAGAGTCTTTTCTAAGGACTCAACTATTCGCCGATCAGAACGGGACTCAAACCTATGACCTTTCCGATCTGCATCATGTGCCATACCACTAGACCACATAGACATTTTTTTTATCCTGCTAAGTCGCATTTTCATAATTCGGAGAGAACTTCAACTTTTTTATTTGTCATTATTTTTAAATTTTTTTTAGTTGATTGTTTCTTGTTGTTTTTGTTTTTTTTTTTGGCGTTTTTTTTTTATTGTTTTGTTTTGTTTTGTTTTTTAGGGGGGGGGGGGTTGGGTTGGGGATTATTGTTTTTAAAAAAAATTTGTGTGACTTCTCAAAGAAATTACCCTAAATGTTTTGAAAGTTCATATTTTTTATGTTGATTCTAAGGTGTTCTATGGGGGTCCCGATAGCTCAGTTGGTAGAGCACTCGCTTCACAACGCAAAGGGAGCAAGATCAGTCGAGGGTTTGTTTTTTTCTGATCTCCCTGTCCATCGCCAGCAGTAAATGGGTAGCTGAATCTGTTAGACTTGGAGGAAAGTACTTCGCGATAGTCTAGTGTCCTACCCAAAGAGTAGCAAGCAATTGCCATTGTCCATTTCACGCTATAGAAACTGGGTATAAACTCCAGCCCAATGGTTCTGAAGGACAACTTCTATTTTAAGGTGTCCTATAAATTGTATGAAAAATTTAAGTTTTTAAAAAATGGCAGGCGTAAACAGCAGAAAAATTGATTTTTTAAACTCAAACAATCTCTCTACAAAACAACTTTTGTTCTTATTAATTAAACTAAGATCATAGTGATGTACAAAATAAATCTGAATAAGAAAAAATGTATATTGTGTGGGTGGTAACAAATGTGACGATTTTCCTGTAGGTGGTAAGGAGAGGGTTAATAGGTTTCTAGCTAAAGTCATCTCTCCAAATAAACGTGAGTCACGTGGTACATCCTGCGTATGTTTCTTTAAAATATTTTTTTTTAATTAAACATATAAAAATGATATATTGAATGAATAAAGAAATGAATGATAGATGATAAATAAATAAATTAACAAATAAATAAGATATGATTAGATAGATGAATAACAAAATAAATGATAGATAGATAGATAGATAGATAGATAGATAGATAGATAGATAGATAGATAGATAAGATAGATAGATAGATAGATAGATAGAATAGATAGATAGATAGATAGATAGATAGATAGATAGATAGATAGAATAGATAGATAGATATAGATAGATAGAATAGATAGATAGATAGATAGATAGATAGATAGATAGATAGATAGATAGATAGATAGATAGATAGATAGATAGATAGATAGATAGATAGATAGATAGATAGATAGATAACATTAATATATGACAAATCACCTCAAAACGGTATTATGTCAGAATGAAACATTCTGAAAAGAGTAACTGGCAATACTGGGTAATGTAAAGGTTGCTGTTCGAGGCTCGAAGAAATGAATAACAATGTGAAATTGAATGTAGGCTTCAATTTAATATAGGAAAGCAGATAAAACAACGCCACTACCACATTATCTCATTCGTCCGTAGTGTTTCATTCATCCTATTTTGTTGATAAAGGGGAAACCTGAAACGTCCATTTTATCTGTTTTCGTATATTAAATTAAATTGAATCTTACATTCAATTTCACATTGTTATTTACGAAAAGAGTTGATAAATTAAACTAGGAGGAATTGGTCATCATAATTATTTTTTATTGTTTCATTGTAAAGAGCTATCTTTATTCTCCTCAATAAAATAACATAATATTATAAGCTTAACCAGGGTCTCATACATAGATTAGAAATTCATTTTTAAGCAACGGAATTAAAGCGACATAATAATAATACCATTTTAAATGAATAAATACTTAGGTAAATCAAATCCAATGATTGAATGAACCAATCAATTGATTTATCTAGTGATGGATAACGTGTTAGATAAATGAATGAATAGATAACTACTTGGTAAGTAAATCATTAAATAAGTAAATAAATAAATAGATGAATTAATCAATAAATGAATAGATGGATAAATACATAAATAGATAGATAAATAAATACATAGATAGATGAAATATATAAATGAAATATATAAATTAATAAATGAATAAGAAGTATATAAAAAAATAAATAAATCAATCAATAAAAATGAAATAGATGAAGAAAGAAATAATAAGTATATATATATATATATAATATATATATATTAATATTAAATTTAAAATGAAATATATATATAATTAAATGATAAGTAAATAGATAACTAGATAAAGAAATGATAAGTAAATAAATAAAGAAATAATTGATAAGTAAATTGGTGAATAAATAAGTAAATAAGTAAATGAAATTATGTAAATAGATAAATAAATAAATGATATGTAAATAAATACATAAATGAATAAATAAATGAAACAAATAAATAAATAAATGACAAGTAAATAGATAAATAAAATACAACATCTCGAGTAAATCAATCTTCTTTGATCTAGTCCTGTTATCTCACAAAACATGTACACACATAGCAATTAATGTGTAACCGATAATCTCCCACCCTTTGTAATCTGTTATCGTTAGAACCATGGACAAGATAATCGTTCCAATAAATATCACCAATCTCACCCAGAATGGTGTATCTATCAAAGACCCCCTTGCTGAGTTTGTACAGATAACAACTTGACAATATCAGAATGTAAACATGGAAATATTTATTTAGAGAGAAAAAAAAAAAGTATGTAGTTCTTAAGAGTCATAATTGGCTCCATGAAAGAAATTTTCCTTCAGAGCCATTTTGAGCCATGGAGCCGGATCTTATCCCGGTTCTTTCTATAGTCTGAAACGGACAATAGCAGCAATTGCTTGCAACCCTTTTGATAGGACGCCAGGCTGTCGTAAAAGTACTTGCCGCTAGATCTTATAGACCCAACCACCCGATCACTTGACAAGATGAGGGGTCATTTTAATCGATCGATATTGAAGGACGAGTTCAGCAATTTCAAGACTTCCACATATAGATAATGCCTGCAGGATTCACAACATGCCATCCGGAGTATAACACAACACAAACTTCGTTGTACAGAAC
>NC_088371.1:10979026-11011526 GCF_034508935.2 Berghia stephanieae
ATCCAGCAACTTTTCTCAGATTTCATACTTTTTCAACTTGACTAGTTGTAAAAAATATTTAAAAGTGAAATTCAGCTTAGATATTTCCAGAAGATGTACAAAAAGGGTTGATTTAATCATTTATGACAAGAACTCATTTTTGATTTTAAAAATTGGCCTTCTTACTAAACTTGGCAATGTCTAAGTTCAAACCTTTTCACCATCCGACTGATTATGTCATGCACTGTAACTTAATATGTAACTTATTTCTCCACAGCGATGTTATGTCAGAATGTGAGAACTATTTCACTTTGGTGTCAGACGTCACAACTGACTTTTTCCAATTTCCTGTTCTTTAAAATTAAATTAATTTCTATTGACGTACACTTATTTGCAGGTCCTATTACCTAATTCCTTTTGTATGGGCTCATTGTTGTAATGGAAATCAGAAATCTCAAAAATGACGTGAAATATTGTCCATTACAACAATGTTAAACTAGGCCTATAAGTGGGTTCGGATGTCAGACCTGCATATAAGTACACGTTGGTTTCTATAGATAAAGAATTCTATCGTTCGTTTGAATGGACAAATGATTTGTCAGGTCAAACTAATCTTATTTTTAATCCATTTATTTATATATTCATTTTCTACCTATATTATTTATTTATGTATATATTTATTTACCTATGTATTTATATATTTATTTATTCATTTGTCTACCTACAGTATTTATTTATTTATTCATTTATTTATCTATCTATTTATTTATTTATTCATTATTTATTTATTTATCCATTTATCTACCAATATTATTTATTTATTTATTCATTTTTTAAAATTTATCTATCTATTATTTATTCATTTATTCATTTTTCTACCTATATTATTTATTTGTTGTTTTTTTTTTTATTTTATTTATGTAATGATTTATTTATTTAATAGTTAAACGTTTTTATTATTATTTGTTTATATTTGTTTACTTAGTTGTTTGTTCATTTATTTATCCATCTGTTCATTTACTTATCTATTTATTTATTTATTTATCTATTTATTATCTTATTTTGTTTTCTTATTTGTTTGTACATATTTTTTTCATTTACTTCCTTTTTTGTATATTTTTAAAGTCCTTTTACTTATATTGGCTATTACTTATACGAATAGAATGATATGTTATTTATTTCATCAATATTTTTTCTATGCATTTATCTAATTATCTAATTTTTTAATTAATATGTGAATTTAATGTTTTTTGGTTATCATTTGCTTTATTTTACTTTATTAAATTTTTAAAAATATAATGTTAATATCGCGCATTTTCACTATTCTCCCATGCCCAATGCGTTCACAAAATTTCAATCATTGCTTTTGTCAAATCATCATTTTCCAAAAAATAATCTATTAAATTTACCTAATGATGCTATGCATTTAGGTAAAATACTCACAACATCCGCCAGCCGGATATATAACGTACTAAAGACACACACACACACACACACACACACACACACACACACCACAACAATGTAATGTAACCTTGAACGTTTATAGTCTGATTGATATAATTTAGTGAGACAGTAATCAACAAAATGGCTTTCTTTTTGTTTAACTCACTCAACCCTAACACCGACTATCTATAGATAGTTCGAAGATGACGTCACTCAGGTCTTTGTTATTGTTTTTTGCCATCCGCGTTTATGAGTAATGCTCACTGAACTGTATTAACCCGACTATAAACGTTCATGGATACACACAGTTTTGTGTGTTGGTCCGTTATACTTCCGGATGGCAATGTTATGAGCTTCTTAGCCAAGCGCATACTATCTATATCCGTAGTTTTTTTTTTAACTCCAAATCTTTATATTACATTTTTCTCAAGACAAATTATAGGCGTAGTATCAAAGCTAATGTTTCACGTTTTTACATGTTATGTTAACTCACTCAATTCTAGAGATTTTAGCTACTTTTCAAAATGGGAAAAAAAATGTATTAAAAATGAGCATGTACATAGATAGTTTTATTCAACTATCATTAACGTGTAAAAAATAAAAACATTAGCTTTGATACTACGCCTATAATTTGTCTCAGAAAAATGTAATAAATAGGCATGGGGTAAAAGTAACCCCGAGTAAACTACGGACATAGTCGGTGTTAGGGTTAAGTGAGTTTACTCAATTTATTAAGGGTCAATTTGTTTTAAACTCAATTTGGACAGCGTGGCTCAGCGGGCCTTTTGCTTCGTACCCGAAAGGTACCTAGTTCGACAGCCCTGTGTAGTCTTGATCAAGTCACCTAACCTTAGCTCACTTTGAGGAGATCCACTGCGGCTGACGCCTGGGTTATTCCATCTTCCCTTGGAATAAACCCTAAAGAAAAATTTCCCCTTAGGGATGAATAAAAGGAATTCTTATTATTGTTATTATTATTATTATGATTATTATTATTATTATTATTATGATTATTATTATTATTATTATTATTATTATTATTATTATTATTATTATATTATTATTATTATTATTATTATTATTATTATTATTATTATTATTATTATTATCATTACTATTATTATTATCATTATTATTATTATTATTATCATTATTATTATTATTATTATTATTATTATTATTATTATTAGACTTCGTTGAAGAGTTGAACTTTTGAGTATGAGGTCAATTCCGACGTAACACCGCTTCATGGTTATGGGTCATAAAATATTTTGTTTAACTCAAATTTCGTAAGTTCAGTTCAACAGTTATAATAATATGAGTTTGAGGTCAGTCTTGACAAAACAACGTTTTGGAATCGGTTTTATTGTAAGTTTAACAGTTGAACATAAAGTATAAGATCCATTTCGAATATCCTTTTGGCGGTGGTGCTTCATTTACCTTAAGCAGAAAAATTGATTTTTTAAACTCAAACAATCTCTCTACAAAACTAATTTTTGTTCTTATCAATCAATCAAAGATCATTCTTCAAAGTTTGTGATGTACAAAATAAATCTGAATTTAAAAAATGTATATTGTGTCGTAACAAATGTGACAATTTTGCTGGAGGTGGTAAGGAGAGGGTTAACTTGTTTATATATATTATTATTATTATTATTATTATTATTATTATTATTATTATTATTATTATTATTATTATTATTATTATTATTATTATCATCATCAATTTCTTTTTAAAGTCTAAATTTACAACTGAACTTTTAATATCAGCATGGGGTCAATCTGGACATGATTACATTTTAGGGTGAATGGTCAACAGTTATTTGAGTTTGAGGTCAATCTTGAGACAAAATAACGTTTTGGGGTGGTTTCAGGGTTAGTTAGTTTAACAATGTCAATTTCGATAGAATAATATGTGTCAGTTTATGACATAATCAGTCGGAAGTTGAAAAGGTTGGATTTGTATTTTATTTTTCTTGCATTTTCTGAAAGCATGTTATGCTCACCAGAGCATTTTAATCTATATTTGAAGTAAATCGGGTGATTTTTCATGAAGTTATAGTCAGATGTATGGGAAAGGTATCCAGGAACTTGTCTCAAATCTCATACCTTTTTCAATTTGACTAGCTGTAAAAAAATATTTAGAAGTGAAATTGTGACCCCTCGTTTCAAAACGGTATTAAGTCGGGATGATTATGATGCTGAATATGGAATGTGTAGCCAGAAATATCATGTTTAAGTTGAGTTCATATGCTTTATAGAGGAGAAGGAATATCATATTTTACTGTGATAAATACCAACGTTTCATATTTTTGACCAGTTTAACTATAATTTGACTTTTTAGCATCTGGTCCATCCCGACATAATACCGTTTTGAGACGAGGGGTCACAATTAAGCTTTGATATTTCCCGAAGATGCACAAAAAGGATTGATTTAATCATTTATGACAAGAACTCATTTTGGATAAAAATTGACCTTCTAACTAAACTTTGGCAATATCTCATTTTCACCATCCGACTGATTGTGTCATTCCCTGTAACATTTTAAAGTTTTGGCGGTGGTGATTCATTATTCACCTAACATGTTTACATCTAATTGCTAAAAGCCTAAATTTACAGCTGAACTTTTACTATCAGCATGGCGTCAATCTGGACCGTAGCCATCGTTAACATAATATTACAGCCTGACACTAGAACCATCTAGGACTTATAGTTTGATGTCATTTTTGTAGATTTGTGCAGCGTCCAGTGAGTTTTCATGAGTAGAGCCCAAGGAAACAAGTGATCCCATTGGTTGAATTATTGAATACAACTCACGATTTGTTTTATTTTGTGGCCGAAGACGTGTCTTTTGGAGTCTTTTTTTTTTTTGGTAGTCAGTGTCAGGCTATAGATAGTATGCAGATGACGTCATTCAGGCCATTGTTATTGTTTTTGCCATCCGCGTTTGTGAGTTGTTCTCACTAAACTGTATTAACCAGACTATAAAAGTTCATGGTTACACAGAGTTTGTGTGTTGGTCCGTTATACTTCCGGATGGCAATGTTGTGAACTCCTTTGCCAAGCGCATTCTATCTATAGATAGTATGCACTTGGCTAAGAAGCTCATAACATTGCCATCCGGAAATATAACGGACCAGCACACAAAACTATGTGTAACCGTGAACGTTTATAGTCTGGTTAATACAGTTTAGTGAGAATCACTCACAAACGCGGATGGCATAATACAATAACAAAGGCTTGAATGACGTCATCTTCATTCTATCTATACATTAATAATGGCTACGGTGAGTGTCGGGCTATAAGTTAACAATGGCTACGATCTGGACATGATTTGAAGTAATGGCTGGGTTCCATAATTAGTTTAACTCAAATTTTTCAGCCTAAAAGTTTTACAGATAAACTTTGAGCATGATGTAGGTCAATCCTGAAATAATACCGTTTTGGGGTGGTTGGTCACCAAATTTGTTTAACTCAAAACCTACGTTTTACATGTGAACTTTGAGCATGAGGTCAATTCTGAAAAAAATTACCATTTTAAGGAGGTTGGTCACATATTTTGACTCAATCAGACTCAATTTTTACTCAATTTTTTTTAAATGTAGGCCAAGTGTAACAGTTATTGAACTTTAAGCATGAGGTCAATTCTGACAAAATGCCATTATAAGGAGGCGGGTCACTTATTATGTTGAACTCAGTTTTTTTTAATTATATTATAGGTTAAGTGTAACAGTTGAACTTTAAGCATGAGGTCAATCTTGACTTAATACCGTTTTGAGACGATAGGTCACGTGTCGTGGTCAACGGAATGTTAAAAATCGACGTTACAGTTTGTTTTTTTATGATTGAAAGAGTATCTTACAGGCTTGTTAGCCCATTGGTCACGTGACGGTGGTTAGCATCAGACAGTTAAAAACAGCTTTAAAGAAAAAGTGTTAGAAGACCAAAGGCGACAACAGGAACAGCAGATTGTGATAATAAAAATAATCATAAAAATGTTATTGCTTCATGCACTGGTTAACCATGGACCTTTTATCGTTATTGTTATCATTTTCGTTGTCGTCGTCGTCATCATCGTGGTCGTTGTTAATATCGCTGGTAGCGCTAGGGTAATATAAAGGCTATAATAGATAATGGCTGGCCTTTTATTGTTATCTTTATCGTCGTCCTCGTCGTTATCACTGTTGCGGTAAAAGCAATAATAATAATAATAATAATAATAATAATAATAATAATAATAATAATAATAATAATAATAAGCCGTTGATAGATAACGACAGTCCACACCAATGAAGTGACACTTTTAAGACACCTAACTGAAGGAGTTAGTGATACAGTTACTACAACTACTACTACAACTACGACTACAACTACTACTACATCAACTGCTACCAATAAAAGTACAACCACATTAAAAACACTCGTACCGGTAAAAGAACAATTAATCCCACATAAGGTTATTGTTATGGTCGTTTATCGTGTAGCTCCAGAAACAGAACCAGAGGCAGCACCATTGGGAACGAAGCCTGCTGCTGCTGTTGCTGCTACTACTATTAGCAGTGGTGGTGGCGGTCGTGGTGGTGGTGGTCGTCAAAGTTATTGTGGCAATTATTATTTTTATTATTGTAGTAAGTTCCGTAATAATGGCGGTTTAGGAATCGAACGCGGTTGTTATTGCCTGCACGAGAATAACGCTGTGAATAGCCAGGGTTGTAAAATCCGCCTGCAACCGTCAATAAACTGGCCAAATTGTTTTTAGCACTATCACAATCATTTGAAGACGACGGTTAAGAATGGTCTGGAGACTATAAAACGACAAGAATATAGCTCTCCTTTCGCTCTTTGAGGTAGGAGTAAAAAGATGAAACCCTCACAAAAACGAAATCTTACAACTTCCGCCGTAGGATTGAATAGGCTTCCTAAACCACGAAACAAAATGTTCACGATTGTGTGTGTAAGGTGTTTTTAGCCAATCACAGCGCTTCAATATGACCCTGTCTGACCTCGGTGAGTTCGCAGGCGTTGAAATGATTGAAATGATGACCTGGTAGGCGGTGTTAACTGTCTATCGTCTGCTGTCTTGGCCCCGCCCCCTCGTCGTTTGGTTGGATATGAGATCGGCAGACGATTGATTTTTGTCTTTAGTTTCTGGTCTGCGTTCAAGGAAGACGCAAGGAACTTGGAATAGGGTTGAAGTTGAAGATCGTTGAAGAAAAGAAGAAGATTGAAGAAGAGATGTTTGTGTAAAAGAGGGAGGGGGAGAGAGAGAGAGAGAGAGAGAGAGAGAGAGAGAGAGAGAGAGAGAGAGAGAGAGCAGGAGAAGCAGGGGAGGTAAAGAACTGCATTGAGGGAATGGGCGGGTAGTATTAACATGGAATTTAACGATTATGTATTATGAAGAGCCGTGAAATCTTTGTGAAATTGTTGAAAAGACAACACTGCCATCGTCTGAAAAATCACGTTTTTAAAAATTTGGCCAGAAATCTCGTCCCCCAAATATGGATCGATTCAAATAATCTTATCTTTTCCAAAACATTCAAACCTGGGAATGAGACGAAGTCCCGGGTTTGAGAGATTTTGACAAAGTGAGGGTCATTTTAATCGGTCGATATATATGAAGGACGAGATTTATGGTCAAAAATATTTTAACGAGATTTTTTCAGTGTATGGTAGAACAGATCGTGCCTATGAAGTGATAGCAGCGATGAGCGAATGGATCGAGTTGATAAAGGAATAAATTTAGAATGATTAAAGACGAAAAAGGAAAGAGAATGGAGAATGGAGCAGACAGCAGAAGCAGCAGAAGCGATCCCTTTGAATAGGGGGAGTCGTGTGTTAGATGATGCAATAAAATCTGACACAAAGGAAATCGCGACGTGTAAAGCACAATCACGATGTGCTAAGCGCGAGTCAGTTTATTATTATTAATTGTCTTTTGGGTGTGAGATTAATGTCGGTGTGTATCGGTGGCTTTCCCAGTCGTAATTCTTCGCCGTGTTATGTGTCGTATTATATGATTTTGGTTTTGAGATTATGAACACGTTATGATTGTTGTAGTGTCTAGTCTACGAGGTGTCTCGGATTTGATGGTGAGTTGATAATTATGGGTACTTTGGGCAATGAAAATGGTGACCTTTTTGGTTTGTTGTGTAACTCTACTACGAGTCTGTAAGAGTTTTATTCTTTCCCCTTTTTATGTCGTTACATTAGTGTAATCCTCTTTTCTTTTCTTTTTTTCTTGTTCTTTTTTTTTTAGGTGCATGATTGAAGCCAAAATATTTTGTTCTATAGATAGTATGCGCTTGGCTAAGAAGCTCACAACATTGCCATCCGGAAGTATGACGAACCAACACACAAAACTATGTGGAACCTTGAAAGTTTATAGTCTGGGTAATACAGTTTAGTGAGAATTACTCATAAACGTGGATGGCAAAAAATAATAACAAAGACCTGAGTGACATCAACTTCATTCTATATATTATATATATATATATATATATATATATATATATATATATATATATATAAATGAATGTTGTCATCGTTACTAATTCATAGTCTGCTCCGTCACAATATCATACGATCAACAAAAGAAAGTGAACAGTGACTTGTATGTACTAAGCAGTGGTGATAATAACATTTTTTATTGAATTGATTGTGTCATTGATGCTTTTGGGGCCGGCATAGTTCAGTTGGTAGCGCACTCGCTTCACAACCAAAGGGAACGAGATAGATCCCGGATGAAGTCGGGATCTTTTTTGTTAACTCGCTGTCCACCCAACTGTCATTGATTATGTAGCTGGGTCTGTTATATCTGCGGATCTGGCGGAAAGACTCTGAGATAGATTAGCATCTCAACACTTTTCACGTTTTCACGCTGTCTGTGAGGCTTTGTGGTCTTGAGGTATGACACTCGCTGTCGGATCGGAGGATCCTGGGTTCGAGCCTCGCTCGTTGAGTCCTTGGAAAAGGCTCTTTACTCACATTCTCTCACAGTACTCAGGTGTAAAATGAGTACATGGCTGTTAACCAAAAAAAAACATTGCAATATCGCCTAACAGGAGTCATGTCTCGTTCTTAATGTTATGTGTTTCTGTTGGTCAGGGACCCCTTGTCATGTAACGCTCTGTGAGCACATTAAGTGGATATTGCGCTATATAAAAGCTCAAGCTCAAGTCTGTGGGGTGTTGTTGTCTTGTGGTTATAACACTCGTTCTTGGCCTGTAGGTCTCTGCTACAAAGGTCCATTCTGGACGCCATTACCTTGTATCCTTGGAAAAGACTCTTTTCTCACAATCTCAACCTGGCCGGTAACAGCGTTGCCTCTGCTGGAAAAAAAATAGTAATAATCGACTCTCCTCGTCCTTCTCCATGTCAGAGGTTGCTGTTGAGTTGGGGTCTATTGCAACGAGCTTTGAGCACATTTAATGGATATTGCTCTATTTTTATAAGCTTAATTATTAACCCCCCCCCCCCCCCCAAATAATTTTTTAATCTCTTTTTTTTAAAATAATTTTTCTTTCTCTTCCTTTAAAAAAAAAATCGTATTATTATTATTACACATTCTAAAAATAGCAACCTGTCAGCTAGACTGTCAAACCGTGACATCATATAAACCACAAGGAGTCTGACACGCGCAGGCTCATCAAACTCAACCAGCTCAATTTATGACGAGTGATTTTACGGGGCGGAGCACAGTAAAAAGTAAATAAATACACAGTAAAACGTGTAGTTATGGACTCATAAAGGGTTACTGCTTACACATCTTACGACGCTCTCTCTGTGATTTGTGTGCTTAGCGTAAAAGATTACGAAGGTGCTGCTAAGTTGTCATATATTATTATGTATTATGCGGTCCCGATGGCCCAGTTGGTAAAGCAGTGGTTTAACCACCAAAGATTCTTGGGTGCAGTCTAGTTCGTTGTGTTTAACCTCTCCCCCCCCCCCCCCCCCCCCCCAAAAGATAAATAAACAAAAAACAATAAGCCACCCCCCAAGCAAAAAAAAAAAAAAAAAAAAAAAAAAAAAACAAGAACCCCCCCCCCCTCAAAAAAAAATTTAATACAAAACAAAAGAAAACAAACAAAAAAAAAAGAAAAGAAAAGAAAGAAAAAAAAACAACAAAGTAAATCGTCTTAGCAAATTGTAGTAGGACAATAACAAAATACGGTAACGACTTTAATATTAATACATCACTTTAAATCCAAGACAGACGGCAGTTGAAAGCTACAGAGACCGGGATTGCTTCCGGCTCCAGGTGTCCCATGACAACGAAACACTAGTAGGTTGGTTCAAACCAGATTGTTTGACACAACACATTGTGATATGGACATTAATAATATTATGGTCAAGTTAACGATCAAGTTAAGAGGAAGTCATCCAAGTTTATGGTTCCCCACTCAAGAATGGATGCCCACTTGTACTCGTTCAAACCATCGGCATTAAGACAATGGAATAGTCTCACATTATCTCCAGTGAAAGAAAATTACTGTGGTCCGTGGAATCTTCAAAATTTGAAGTTACAGACTTAAAAGGGAAGAAGAAGAAGAAGAAGAAGAAGAAGAAGAAGAAGAAGAAGAAGAAGAAGAAGAAGAAGAAGAAGAAGAAGAAGAAGAAGAAGAAGAAGAAGAAGAAGAAGAAGAAGATATTGAACAGTATAATGAATATTAAACTAAGCCTTTGAGATGGTTTGGAATCGGAAGTCAACCAGCCTCAGTATCAAAACAAAAGTTGCATTTTGAATAGCAATGCAGATGTCTGCAGTGTACTCTTCTGTTGTATGTGTCAGACTGTTGGAAGGCAACAAATGCAACAGAGCAGCGATTAGGAGTTAGAGAAGTGTTCCAGACCAACTGCTTAAGAATATTACTAATCCAAAAACTGAAGTGAGTAGGAAAATGCCAGAAGATAACAGAAAATATCTATTTTAAAAAACGTCGCGGCGGCAATGGTGGCTCGAACCCGCGACCTTACTGGTACGACAACTCCGCCTGGCCGGGGAGATTGTGACTCTACCGTATGAGCTATCCACGCCCCCCAAAAAGTCGCTTCAAACTGTAGTCTAACTAGAGCCTTCTCGCCCCGACTTATTACCAATCCAATATGGTTAGAAATGAAGACCTCCGTCAGAATATGTACGAGGATGGGGATTGTTCCAGACACCATAATAGGAGCCTCCAAATAACAATGTGAAATTGAATGTAAGCTTCAATTAAATATACGAAAACAGATTAAATGGACGTTTCGGTTTTCCCTCATGTTTTTGTTTATTCATCTTAACAATGCCACTACCACATTATCTCATTCGTCTGTAGTGTTACATTCATCCTATTTTGTTGATAAAGGGGGAAAACGAAACGTCCATTTTATCTGTTTTCGAATATTAAATTGAAGCTTGTATTCAATTTCACATTGTTATTCGAGCTACGAGCAGCACCATTTACATAATAGGAGCCAGACGTTGGAGGTGACTTTGTCATGGCTGGTCTGCAGCGTACTAATCCAGAGAAGAAATATACAAACAAAATGAATAAGTGACCCATCGTCTCTTAAAAGCCTAATTTGATGTTAAACTGGTCAAAAATATAAATTGTTGGCATTCGCACCCTAAAATATGGTATCCATTCTCCTCAATAAAACATGCAAACTCAACACAAGTCTGATATTTCTGGCTATAAATTCAATTTTCATCATCTTAACCCGACTTAATACCGTTTTGAGGCGAAGGGTCACATATATCAATTTCAACAACTACTACAAAAGAACACACTACTTAACACAGAACGTTTCGGGCTCAAACCCCTTCTTCATCCAATAATAAAAACATTAAAAATGTTAATACTAATTGCCGTCTGTCTTGGATTCAAAGTGATGTTCTAACGTGTTTTGTTTTTTTTTTTTTTTTACTGTTTTTGGTTCTTGGCTGGATGAGGGTTTTGAGCCCGAAATGTTCAGTGTTTTGGTTCTGTGCTCTTTTTGAAGTTGTTATATTCATTATTGAACATTACTTTTCACAGTTCACAGCTTCTAGCAGCTTAGTATTCACAACATCCAGAGAGACGCATTCCACAAGGAAGAAGGAACATAATACGAGCAAACCCAAGGAAACTCAAAGAAGGCCAATGGAAATAGAACTGATATGCTGAAGCCGAGACCCGCACATCGCAACCTATGCAGCGAAATTCCGACAAAATTGGTGACCCCTGCTGTTGTTGCCTCAAACGTCTGAGGCACAAATAGAGATTTTTGTGAGTGAGTGAAAACGGGAATCGGACTGAGCATGTCTTTGGCGGGGAATTGGGAAACGAACGATTCTGCAGTGACATTGGGATGAGCTCCAAACGGAAATAGAGGGAAAGGAAGTCCCAAAAATAATATTATATACTCTTGGGTCTGATTCGTGGATCGAGTTTATGATCGTCTCGGACAATAACAAAGTCTGAGACTTCGTAGTCCAAGACTTGAGGAAGTCCGAGCCAACGAAAAGTAAGCTATTCATGGAGTCAGACTTTGTCTCTGACTAGGACAACGTGTGCGAAGTCTCAGACGACAGAGAGGTCAATCTATTTTTAACTGTGGATTCTCCGGAAATGTTTGACAAAACGTCATCTTCTTCTATCAATAGACTGATTAATAAAGTTTTGTGAGAATTACTCATAAACGCGGATGGCAAAAACAATAACAAAGGCCCGAGTGACGTCAACTTCATTCTATCTATATAGAACGAAGATGACGTCACTCAAGCCTTTGTCATTGTATTTTGCCATCCGCGTTTGTGAGTGATTCTCACTAAACTGTATCAACCACACTATAAAAGTTCATGGTTACTCACAGTTTTATGTGTTTGTCCGTTATACTTCCGGATGGCAATGTTATGAGCTTCTTAGCCAAGCGCATACTATCCTTAGGAAGACTTTTAGGATTACGGGGCGTAAAATAACGACGATGGAAGATCTTTATTTATCGACGACCATCATAATCATTTATAAGCAAAAGAAGTCTTTTTGATCTGACCCGACGAAACAACTGACGTAAATAAAGCTGATTTCTGTAAGACACGAGGCGGCGCTGCTGTCTTCAACTTCAACGTGATTAACAATGAATCATTTACATGTATCATCACCCTTAATGGACATGATCTATATTAACTTTCCATGTGCTCGAGGTCATTGGACACATTGCAAAATGTGCTCAAAGTGACCCACTTAGAGACGCATTCCACAAGGAAGAAGGAACAGACAAGCAAGTGTTCACAGCTTTTTAAATATCTAACATCGCGATTGGTCACTTGATTCAGCTTGACACATGGGTATGTTTACAACATTTGTAAACAAAGCAGCGTGTGTACATTTGTTAAGAAATATCCAATTGTTGGACAGCAATAAATCGTGTGATTGATGACCTGCTTTTACGGAAATTACATGAATATAGATCTCTCCCATTAATTTGAGTACCGTTGCAGTTTTAATGTCTCGATAAGGAACCAAGGGGGATAAACTCATAATGAATACAATTATTACCGTTACCATTATCATTAATGGTGAATCTAATGAGCTAGAAAAACTTCTTCAAAATCTCGTTTCAAGTGGATTCGGGGTTTAAGCAGGATTTCCAATGAAAGATATCATATTAGCAGATATCTCGTGTTGACAATTTTTAGGGCACCTAAATCGACATAAATGTATTGAACATCTTGCTCTCACAGGAAAGATAGAAGGTAAAAAGAGTAAAGGTAGACCAAAGAAAAACATATTTGAATAGTTTGAACAGCTGGGTGACAAAGAAAGAGAAGAGTAATATTAGTTGGTTTTTTTTTAAGGTTGTCTGACAGAGAGATGAATGGCGTACCATGATCACCGATGTCTGGTACAGACTTGGTACTTGTAGAAGAAGAAGTGTTGTTGATTTTCTTTCGATTTTCCAAAAATAACAACAAAATAAATCTAATTCAAACAATTTGATTCGATTTGGAATTGTTTTGAAAATGTCCGATTTGACAAAAGAAACACTCCAATCAAGGCTTTTAATTTCGAATCAAGTCGAATTCAATCTGCACAGAACTGGTTATGTCAGTGTTCTTGTTTAATGAACCGAGTTGATAATAGGGCTGGAACTGTTTAAAGGTGTTCTATTTATACGAGAGGGATGAAAAAATATCTTAAGTTGTTATAGATTTAGGATTATGTCAAGTGGGTCATTCATAACGGATCGCGTCGGCCCTGACTGAGTGACTCCAATAATAGGCATTGGCGAGAGTAATAACAGTAACAGTTGGGAGTGATAGCATTGTGTCACATTCTGCTTGTTGAGTGGCCCGTGATGGAATTAGGATAATATCAAAATAAATGGAATTTTTACAGTATTGTTGTTGTCGTCAATAATGTGCCCGGCAGCTGCTGTAAGGTACAGTGAAATCCTTTGGGAACGATCTATAGATAGAATGCGCTTGGCTAAGAAGCTCACAACATTGTCACCCAGAAGTATAACGGACCAAAACACAATTCTATGTGTAACCTTGAACGTTTATAGTCTGGATAATGCAGTAAAGTGAGAATTACTCATAATTGCGGATAGCAAAAAACAACAACAAAAATCAGAGTGAGATCATCTTCGTTCTATCTATAACGGAAAATAAGGGGAAAAAATTGTTATATAACAAAGCTGTTGGGAAAGGGGCGGGGGGTGGTGTCTTGTTTTGTTGTTTTTGTTTTGTTTTGTTTTTTGTTTGTTTGTTGTTTTTTTTTTTGTTTTTTTTGTTTTTGTTTTTTTTTTTGTTTTTTTTTTTTTGTTTTTTTTGTTTTTTGTGTGTTTTTGTTTTTTTTTGTTGTTTTTTTGTTTTTTTTTTGTTTTTTTTTTTTTTTTGTTTTTTTTTTTTGGGGGGGAGGGGTGGTGGTTTGGTTTGGTTTTTCTTTACAATTTCATAGGATTTTGAATAATTGCATTTAAATAGATTTGTAGTTGATTGTGCAACGAGACAAGGCGCAACACGTGTTGCACTCAGCGTAACGACGAATTTGAATGGCGATTTCATACAGATGGTGTGTATTGTATTGTACTTATCGATAATGTATTGATCACAACACGGAAGAAAACTTGGATCTATTCTTATAGATAGAATGAAGTTGACGTCACCCGGATCTTTGTTACTGTTTTTTTATTATTTTTTTATTTATTATTTTTTTTTGTTTTGTTTTGTTTTGCTATTTTGCCATCCACGTTTATGAGTAATTCTTACTTAACTGTATTATCCAGACTATAAACGTTTTGTGTGTTGGTCCTTTTTTAATTCCGGATGGTAATGTTGTGAGCTTCTTAGCCAAGCGCATACTATCTATTCTTCTCTTTAGCCTTTAGGCCTGAGAGACACGAGTGCCTACTATAGATAGAACGAAGTCGACGTCACTCTAGTCTTTGTTATTGTTGTTTGCCATCCATGTTTATGAGTAATTCTTACTAAACTGTATTAACCAGACTATAAACGTGTAAGGTTACACATAGCTTTGTGTGTTGGTCCGGTATACTTCCGGATGTCAATGTTGTGAGCTTCTTAGCCAAGCGCATACTATCTATACAATACTAACACGATTTTTTGTGTTTGTGGGTAGTTGGTTTTTTGTTTTGTTTTGGTGTTTGTGATTTGGCAAGGTTTGTGTTTGTTTTTGTTTTGTTTTTTTTTGTGTTGTTGTTTTTTTTTTTTGTGGGTTTTTTTTAGTTTTTGTTTTTTGTTTTGTTGGTTCTTTTTTTTTGCGTTTGATAAAACGATTTGAAAAGTTCATATTATATTGTGACCTATTACATCAAAACGGTATATTTATTGATGTTTTTTTCAAGAGGGCAGTTACAGTTTTTGTCTTCAGTGAAGATTATTTTGGGGCTAAGTGGTCTTGTGGAATGACACTCCCTTTCGGATTGGAAGGTCCTGGGTTCACCTGTTCGCCGCATAGTTGAGTCTCTGGAAAAGGCTCTTTACTCACATTCTGTCACCGTGCTCAGGTGTAAAACGAGTACCTGGCCCTTAACAGCGCTGTCTCTCTCTCTCGGGGGGATAAAGGGTAATATCGTCTAGCATCCCGTGACACTCCTACCTCACTTGCTAATCCGTGACACTCCCATGTATTACGTCATCAGGCGAGCCTCTCTCTTCGTAGCCATCGTTAACATATAGATAGTATGGGATTGTCTAAGAAGTTCACAACATTGCCATCCGGAAGTATAACGGTCCAACACACACAACTATGTGTAACCTTAAACGTTTATAGTCTGGTTAATACAGATTAGTGAGAATTACTCATAAACGCGGATGGCAAAAAACAATAACAAAGGCTGGAGTGACGTCATCTTTGAACTATCTATAGATAGTTCGAAGATGACGTCACTCAGGTCTTTTTTATTGTTTTTTGCCATCCGCGTTTATGAGTAATGCTCACTGAACTGTATTAACCCGACTATAAACGTTCATGGATACACACAGTTTTGTGTGTTGGTCCGTTATACTTCCGGATGGCAATGTTATGAGCTTCTTAGACAAGCGCATACTATCTATAGCCTGACACTTACCAAATGATGACGTCAAAATGCCAGTCTTTTTTGTCATAAAAGAAAACAAATTGTGAGTTGTATTCAATAGTTCAACCAATGAAATAACTTGTTTCCATGAGCTCAACTAACGACAACTCACTAGGCGGTGCAAAAAAAAAAAAAAAAACAAACCATACAACCAAAATACTGACGTCCAAAACTTCAGTCCCATTTTTGGTTTCAAGTGTCAATCATCGCCTGGTTTCATGGTGTGATGTCTCACTGAAACTGTATTAACCGACTATAAAAGTTCATAGTTACACAAGTTTGCGTGTTGGTCCGTTATACTTCCGGATGGCAATGTTATGAGCTTCTAAGACAAGCGCATAACATTACGATGGCTCCGTTTGACGCCACACGAACCTAAAAAATGACGTCAAACTGCCAGTCCTCGAGGGTTCGGTTCTTGTGTCAGGCTACGCTCTCTTTCACCTCCCCCCATGCCCCCTCCCCCTCATCCCTTATCCCTCCAGCAAGCGGTGGTGCGCTTACCCAAAGATGACGTCAAAATACATGTTCTTGTGTCAGGTTTTAAATTAACGAACGCAGCAGTTCCAAACGCAGCAGCTCTGGACTTACTCATTCGGCTGCTAAGCTCGCTACTGTCTGGATTGGTAAACAAACTCAAAAAGCTACTTTTTAATCGTAGAGTTGAAAATGGAATTTCAATGGTAGACATTGGATTCAATAGTCTGATGTCACATCGCCCAGCATCGGCGACCATCGTGGTTCTAAACAAAGAAAATCGGTACTTTTTATTCTTCATGCTGACAAGAACTTTTCATATATCTTGTGATCAGAATGCATAAAAGTCAAAACATGATCAGATTTATAATGGGTTTTTTTCTTCTGGATACACTTTCATGCTCGTTAGAGAAATATTTCATAAGGGAGTCCGCCATTGTTCCGATATTTTAGAGCCAGTTACCAAGTTACGGGGGAAGTGACGTCACGTCTGTTGAAGGGTATTCAGTGAGATAGTACAAGATAAGACAATCAGTTGTTCTGTAATTACCTCAACGCTCATTGTAAAACAAAAACAAAGAAAAAGAAGCAAGAAAAAAAAGCCCCACGCACTGCCAAACTCACAATGTAAAAAAAAAAAACGCAAAAAACTAGGGCTTTTATATAGCGCTTTACAAGAGGTCCCTGACCAACAGCAACACGAAATATGTAGAACAAGACATGACGCCTGACTGTTAGGCGATATTACACATTTTCCGACAGAGAAAACGCTGTTGACGGCCAAGTACTCATTTTACACCTGAGTACGGTGAGAGAATGTGAGTAACGAGTCTTTTCCGAGGACTCAACTATGCTCCGAGCTAGGCTCGAACCCAGGACCTTCCGATCCGAAAGCGAGTGTCATACCACGATACGACATAGCCGCACGATATTTACATTTTTGTCTGAAAATTTTACCATTTCTATTAAAATGGCCTCCGATATCGAGCATTCTTCCAAACCCGAGTCTTCAAACGGGCTTTAAATAAGATAAATTTAAGACTTTATTTTAACAAGCTGATGGTCATTTAAATTGTTTCATTGACGAAGGAAAAGTATTCAGTTCAACATTTTAAAACCCTTTTTTTTTCTTTTTTTTTTTTTTTTTTTTTTTGGGGGGGGGGGGGGGGTTCTTTTTACTTTTTTTTTTTTTTACGCGTGCGATTTCCGGGGGTCTGATGAGTGACGTGGTCGTTGTGGCGTGTTGCAGATTGTGATAAACACGTAAACACACATCCTGACGTGTGTAGAGTCTGGCGTCTTTGAAGTCAACACTACCTACATCATTGTCTATAACCTGTCTCAATGAGACATCTCACTACAGTCGTATCTCGTTGAACAGGACATCATGTCTAAGAACATATTGGAAGTCAACACTACCTACATCATTGTCTACAATGTCTCAATTAGACATCTTATCACAGTCGTATCTCGTTAAACAGGGATTCAACACGACCCACATCATTGTCTATAAACTGTCTCAATGAGACATCTCATTACAGTCGTATCTCGTTAAACACTATCCCCTATCTAAGAAAATCTTTGAAGACAACACTACCTACATCATTGTCTATAACCTGTCTCAATTAGACATCTCATTACAGTCGTATCTCGTTAAACACTATCCCCTATCTAAGAAAATCTTTGAAGACAACACTACCTACATCATTGTCTATAATCTGTCTCAATGAGACATCTCACTACAGTCGTATCTCGTTAAACAGTATCCCCTATCTAGGAAAATCTTTGAAGTCAACATAACCTACATCATTGTCTATAACCTGTCTCAATGAGACATCTAACTACAGTCGTATCTCGTTAAACAGGGATTCAACACTACCTACATCATTGTCTATAACCTGTCTCAATGAGACATCTCATTACAGTCGTATCTCGTTAAACAGTATCCCCTATCTAAGAAAATATTTGAAGACACCACTACCTACATCATTGTCTATAACCTGTCTCAATGAGACATCTCACTATAGTCGTATCTCGTTAAACAGTATCCCCTATCTAAGAAAATCTTTGAAGTCAACATTACCTACATCATTGTCTATATCCTGTCTCAATGAGACATCCCACTAAAGTAGTACATTGTTAAACTGGATCTCCTGTCAAAAACTTGAGCACTATCCACTAAACGTGCTCAAAGCGCTTTGCAAGTGGGTCCCTAGCCGCAAGCAATATTTTATTATGACGCCTGTTAGGTGATAATATTACAATTTTTCTAGGATAAAGACAACGCTGTTAATGGCCAGATACTCATTTTACACATGAGTTCGGTAACAGAATGAGAGTAACAAGCCGTTTCCAAGGACTCAAGTATGCACCTCTCAGAGTGGATCTCGAACCGATTGGTAGGCGAGAGTTATACCATTGAACCACATAGCCGTACAAACCCAAACCCAAACCCAAACACGGAAACCCAACTGATACGGCATCCTCCAATTGGATTCAATAGTCTGATGTCACGTCGCCCATAACGGCGGCCATCGTGGTTCTAAACAAAGAAAATCGGTCCTTTTTATTCTTTATGCTGTCTAGAACTTTTCATATGCCTTGTGATCAGAATGTGTAAAAGTCAAAACATGATCAGATTTATGTTTTTTTTTTCCCCTCTGGATACAGCTTTATGCTCGTAGGAGCAATATTTCATATGGGCGTCCGCCATTTTTCCGATAGTTTAGAGCCAGTAACTAAGTTACCACGCGTCATTACGAGGGAAGTGACGGTACTACTGTTGAACCGTATTAACCAGTATATTTTTCACCAATCAAAACATGGAAATTGTGACACACCTCCACAAGTTCTCGGACAAAGATAGATGGTTATTTATAAACTGTAACGTGAATTAAATTGACCTCTCTCTGATCATTGTTATTGTTTTTATACTGCCAAAATGGTGATAAGTTATCACACAGTTTTCTCGATCAGATTATGAACGTTTAAATTACACATAGTTTTCTGTATTGGTTCTATTGATCAAGCGGTAGAACATTGGGTATTTTACTTTAACACATATCATCCATAGTAAAACCTGTGTAGTTTGCCGTGTCTACCAACCACTGCCATTGTTTACATGATGACGATTGTCCGAGAGGCGTGGTTATCTACCTGTCAATTGACGAGTAACAGAGCAATTCGCCACATACAACATAAATATGGATTTAGTAAGTGGATTATTTTGAAAAAGAAAGATTTTTTTTTAAAAAGACTAAAAACATTTCTTTCAAAATTAATGTCTTTGGTGAAGTCCTAAAATTAGGAATTGAGAAATACTGTGTGTTTTCTGGGATTAAAAAAAAAATTTTGAGTGGAGTAAAGAAGGAAGTTGGGGGGGGGGGTGTTCCGGGACATAGTTACAACAACAACAAAAAAGTGAAAAAAATATTTTTTAAAAATTTAAAAAAATAGAAATAAGCAGGACATTTCTAGGTAGGTCTCTCAAGTTCGGGTTTGTACTTTATCCCATGTTCTGTTTTCTTCTGGCATTTTTCAATTATCTACATAAGTTTATTTTTAAAATATATATTATATGAAAAGAAGATTAAAAACAAAAAACAACGACAAATAATTTCAAATAATGATTGTCTTTGCAAAAAAAAACTTTTTTTTATCAATTCTGAATTGGCAATTCTGGAAGTCTCTTTGAATCTCGTCTCCTGCAATAAAATCTACTGTAAACATCTTAATGGTTAATTTATGTAATGCAATGGTTGCATCGATTGAAACAAAAACAAAGCACGGAAGCGATACAGAAGTATCTAGCGGCGGCGGGGGGCCACATGCAAGCATGGGATGCAACGAGAGCCAGCCGAGCCGACAGTCGAGGGGGGAGAGAGTCTATGGGGAGAGAGATCTGCTGGCTCTATGGTAAACAACGTTCTATACCACCCACGGCGTATCTTGTCTCCCTCCGTCCGTCCGTCCGTCCTTATAGCCGCACTCTTCCAACTCTGGCACTCCCTTTTTAGCAATCCACTTCAAGCCTCTCTATCTATCTCTCTCTCTATCTCTCTCTCTCTCTCTCTCTCCACTCTCTGATCTCTCCACTCTCTATCTATATATCTCTCTCCAGTCTCTATTTACCTAACCCCCTCCCTCTCTTCCTCTCTCTCTCTCTCTCTCTCTCTCTCTCTCTCTCTCTCTCTCTCTCTCTCTCTCTCTCTCTCTCCCTCTGTGTGTGCGTATGTGTGTATATATGTGTGTATGTGTATCTGTCTGTCAATCTCTGTCTCATATAAGCCGTCCTTCATCTTCCAGATACATTGCTGTAAGATGCTCTCATCAAAGTAAAGATACCAAAAAGTGTGTATGAAACATTGTCAGACAAAGCAAGGAAAAAAATATACAAGAGAAAAGATTTTTAAAAACCCTTCCTTGACTGGGGATCGAACCTCAAACCTCCTGATTACCGCTCAGACGTGCCTCCATTACACCACAGAAGTTACACGATAGTTGACGGGATTTAGTGCCTATGTACATCATTCTTCAAAAACACATCATTGCCTTTTTCACCCTGGGTCAGGGTATAGGCCACAGACAGTTTCCATCCTTCTCTATCCTGGGCTAACTTTTTTAAAATCTCATTCCATGTCTTATCACTTCTCTCTTCAAGAACACAGTTTGTTTTTAACGGTTTTAAGGCGTTTGCGACACAGAAGGTCATATCAGCGTCAGTAAAAAGGAAGACAATGGGATAGTAATAAGTTCTAGAAGTACAATTAAAGCATCCAAGAAAAGATTAGACAAAGGGGAAGTGGTTCAAATAGAAAACAGGTGTAGATTTCAAGAGCACACGCAAAGTAATTAGTTTGAGATAACCTAAAAGTCTCATCCAGACACAAGCACACATGTCCCAACTAAGAGGGATACACTCTACTGTTAAAACATAATACAATGCATAACAGAGAGATGATTTACAAGGAATGAAATATCATCTCCAAAAACTAACTATACATTTGACTGTTTCCCTCTCAGCCAGGGTATCCGGCCTGGGCCAGGACAAAAAAACAAGTAATCTCATTCCAAGACAAAGACAGAAAGCAAGTTGGAAAACAGGTATAGATAGTTCGAAGATGACGTCACTCAAGCCTTTGTTGTTATCAGCGGTGTGGAGTATTGACGGCATATGGTGGTGCCATGATTAGAAGAAGAAAAAAAAATTCTTAAACAGTGAACACTATTAAGAGAAGAGAGCACATGTTAAAAACTCTCTTTTTTGGAAGGGTGGGGGGAGGGCCGATGGTTTCTACGAGTGGACAAAACTCACACAAACAAATAATTCATGAAAACAACAAGCCACAACACTGAGATACAATTTCCGTGTGAAAAAGTCTTTGTAATTATTCTTTGTCCACCATTTAAAGGATTTGATTTGGTAGATAATGCAATCAATATGTTATAAATGTAAATCAAAAGAGAAAAGAAAAACCTATGACAGAAATTACTTTTAGTACTTGTAAAAAAAATCTGCACGGCGATGTTTCATCTCTGCAAATCTTTTTATAATTTGTTTATTGAAATCTGGAATGGCATCTATTTCAGCTTTGTGAATTGACAGAATCATAAACGAATTTAACCGCTCCTGTTTCATCGAATTTTGCGAGAAATTTTTCACTCTTTTAAGGGTGTTTAACAACGTTCAGGAGGTCAAGAAATACGATGGAAGTCGTTAAGGTCACTATAGCCTATAGATGTCCATGATTTGTCAGTGTTTGTTGTATCTGTAAAAAGTAGGCAATAAAAACAAAAAAAAACTTTGTTTTTTCTAAACGAACTGTGAGCCATTCATGTATGTCATACCATGTCACTGAAAAAGAGCGTTTTCGAGATTTCCACACCTGTGTTAATTCAAAATCAGTTGGTTGGTGAGGAACTAGTCTTTTTATTTCTAATTTGTCATCTAGTGTCAATCTCCCAAACGGTCGTAAAGAGTGAAGTAAAGAGTCAACTTGATTCATTGCAATTCATCGTTTAACAAAACAAAACTTCAAAGTATATCTCAAATAATGGAAATCAGTGGAATACGATTAATGATTGCACAAATAAAAGGTAGCAGATCTGAAAGCATCACAAAGAAAAAATCACTCCACTTAGGTCTAAGTACTTAAGAAATCAAAAAACACACCAAAGTATAACTGTTGACAATTTTCGCTTTCTTTCTCTGACTGACACAAATACACAAGCACACACACACACACACACACAAATAAACACTCATACACACGTAACCATCAACTCGGCACTACAAGCAAGAAAAATGTTGGTAAATTCATCCACAATTCTTCGTTGAAAAGAATTACTTTATTCAATAATCGTGAAAAAGAGGTGGGGGGGGGGGGGGTTTGATATGTCATTATTTTAAGTTTTATGTTTTTTTCTTTGCTGCTTACAAATAAACTTGACAATGATCAGTGTTTTTGACAGTTAATGTAATATTTTGGATGGCCGAAGTTACCCTAATTATGACGTAAATGGTGCAACATTGGCGCATCCCCCCAGTCCAACGATGGAGCTCTCAGATCCTGGCACAAGTCGAGGGTTTTTCCGCTATTAAGGATATAATTCGACCCAGTTTCTCGCTCAATACAGTAGCGATACTAAAGGATAAGAGCATTAAACTGCAAATAAATTGAGTGTTAGAAACGTGCCAAAACCAAGAGAGATAAACATTTTATCGCGGCGAAGTGGGTTTGAACCTGCACCTAATTGAACGACAATCCGCGAAACAGGTTGAGAGAGTGCCTAAGCGGTACCCAACACGTATAAAACATTCGGTTTCAAACCAATCATTCTAGATCCTCTCAACAAAACTTCTTAGAAGTGCCGATTGTTAGACGACCATCGAAAGTAATTTTGACAGCAGTTAAGCTTAATAGCCAAATTCTCATCACAAATCATATAAACAAGAAACGATTGAACATTTCATGTAAGCTTCCGTGTAATGGTGAATTTTTAATTCACAAAAGTGAGTGGATGGCTAGATATGGAACAACAAGATATGAAGTGAGTAGAAAAGTGCCAGAAGACAATAGAGAAAAAATTTTATCGCACGGTGGAGGAGTTTGAACTGCGACCTATTGGTACGAACTCCGCCTGGCTGGTGAAGCGTGGCTGTGACCGTGTGAGCTACCCACGAATCACAAATTTCGTTTCAAACCCAAAGTCCTTTCTAATCCCCTCAATTTCCACTCTTTAAGGATGCGATACGTTCGACATCGACGAAGTAATTGACCAGCAGTTAAGCACTATAGCCATATTCCTCATTACAAATATAACATAAAAAGATTGACATTGAATAACACGGTATGGTGAATTTTTATCAGAAAATGTGAGGAGCAGAGCTCTATCTGGTAACATAAGATAGGGTGAGTTTAAAAGGCCGAGACAATAAAATAAATTTTTGTCGCGGCGGTGGTGTGTTTTTAACCTGCGACCTTATGTAGTACAACTCCCCTGGCGGAGAGACGTGCTCACCATCTTCACACGTAACAAACAAAACTTAAGCCAGCGAATATGTCGTACCAATAAGGTCGCAGTTCAATACCCACCACGCCGCGATAAAAATTTATCCTCCACTTGTCTTCTGGCACTTTAACTCACTTCAAAATCTTGTGTTACCAACATAAGTCCTGCTCCACTTCCTTTTTCTGAATAAAAATATCACCCCATACACCGAGCATAACTCAATGCTCAATCGTTTCTAGTAATCTTCTGGATGAAATATGCTATAAGTTAACTGCTGGCCAAAATTACTTGCAAGATGTGCGAACGAATCGCGATACAAAGAGTGGGGGGGAGGGGATCTAGAAATGACTTTAGGTTTGAATTGAATATTTTTGCTGCGTGGATAGCTCACAGTAGATCCACGCTCCACCTTGCAGCGTTGTATGGCCGTACCATAATGGTCGCAGGTTCAAACCCCACCACCGCCGCGATAAAAATTTTTATTCTCTATTGTCTTGCACTTTTCTACCACATTCATATCTTGTTGTTACCACATTAAGTTGCTCTCACCATTTTCTGAATTAAAAAGACATCTGGTACTAAGGATTGCTTGCATGACGGTGGTTGATTTAGTCACTTAATTCGCACTAGATGTCAACCAACACACGAGTGGCCAGTGCGTGATTCGGAATTTTGAATAGAGTGGGACTAAAAAGGCGGTATGTTGTTGGTGAGTTGGCGAAAGACAGTGGAGTTAACATTTCTCAGTTTTATTTTAAATTAAATTATGCTGTTAATGATTTTTAAAAGATTGGTGTGGTGCCTGGCACCATTCGATCCAATGGCCCCACGCCACTGGTTGTTATATTTTGCCATCTGCGTTTGTGAGTTATTCTCACTGAACTGTATTAACCAGACTATAAAAAAACATATGTTTTGTGGTTCAAGTCAGTGATAACATTCCAGTTATGTAAATTAATAGCTGTTAATGATTTTTAAAGATGTGGTGCTGGCACCATCGATCCATGGCCCACGCCACTGGTTGTTATATTTTGCCATCTGCGTTTGTGAGTTATTCTCACTGAACTGTATTAACCAGACTATAAAAGTTCATGGTTACACATAGTTTTGTGTGTTCGTCCGTTATACTTCCGGATGGCAGTGTTATGAGCTTCTTAGCCAAGCGCATACTATCTATACGGGGATAGAAGACACAGTATGTACCCCCCCCCCCCCCCTTGACACTTTGGAAGGTCAGGAACCCCACCCAGATTCTTCACAAGGGAGACCCTTATCCATTTAAGACCATACCAGACCAAAAGATAGTATGCACTTGGCTAATAAGTTCACAACATTGCCATCCGGAAGTATAACTGGCCAACACACAAAACTGTGTGTAACCATGATCGTTTATAGTCTGCTTAATATAGTTTAGTGAGAATTACTCAAAAACACGGGTGGCAAAAAACAATAACAAAGACCTGAGTGACGTCAACTGCATAGCATACTATCTATAGGGCTGAGAATAGTCATGACATTACGTCTTCTACTCTTCCGGCACCAAATTCCTTGGAAGTGTGTATATGTAACCAGTCCTTGGAATGACTAATAATGAATAGGTTACATATTGAATCATAAGGTGGTACTGTATAACTATTTCAGTATCAGGATGTGTAAGGAGATTCTTATAAATAGTATGCGCTTGGCTCAGAAGCTCACAAATTAACACCACCACTACAACTACTACCACCACCACTATCACTAACACTACCACCACAAGCACCACAACCACCACCACCAATAAATGACGTTTATGTATCTAGTTTACATTTAACTCGTGTATCGCTCGACAGCCAAGGGAGATAATTCCGTCAAGCTGTCAGCCATTAGTAGCCATCACCCGTCTCCACACCCACCCCAATTCTCACTAATTAATAAATAATGTGGGAACATTACTCACCTACTCCGGGAAAATATAATTTTTAGAAAATGTTTTAAAATTAATTTGGCCAGAAAATTCTTTGCGTCAAATTTAGTCCAAGATTTGAGAGTTTTTGACAAGATGAGGGCCATTTTAAGTTTATCGATATATTTGGAAGAAGAGATTTCTGGCCAAATTTTGAAAAATGTTGGGGTCTCTACGTTGACATCATTAACTTGGATACAGTATGAAGTTGGCGTCACTCAGGTCTTTGTTATTGCTTTTTGCCATCCGCCTTTATGAATACTTCTCACTAAACTGTATAGATAGTATGCAGATGACGTCACTCAGGCCCTTGTTATTGTTTTTGCCATCCGCGTTTGTGAGTTGTTCTCACTAAACTGTATTAACCAGACTATAAAGTCATGGTTACACAGAGTTTGTGTGTTGGTCCGTTATACTTCCGGATGGCAATGTTGTGAACTCCTTGGCCAAGCGCATTCTATCTATTAACCAGTCTATAAAAGTTCATTTGGTCCGTTATAGATAGAATGCGCTTGGCCAAGGAGTTCACAACATTGCCATCCGGAAGTATAACGGACCAACAACAAACTCTGTGTAACCATGAACTTTTATAGTCTGGTTAATACAGTTTAGTGAGAACAACTCACAAACGCGGATGCAAAACAAAAACAAAGACTGAGTGACGTCATCTGCATACTATCTATACTCCCCATGGCAATGTTGTGAGCTTCTTAGCCAACCGCATACTTTAGCACAGGTGAGTCCTTGGAAAAGACTCTTTTCTCACATTCTCTCACCGTTCTCAGGTGTAAAATGAGTACCTGACCGTCAACAGCGTTGTCTCTGTCCGAAAATAAATGTAATATCGCATAACAGGCCTCATGTGCCGTCGTCATAAATGTTAAATGTTGCTGTTGGTTGGCCAGGGACCCCATTGTAAAGCGCTTTGAGCATATTTAGTGGATATTGCGCTATACAACAGCTCATTTCAATTTATTTATAAAATGAGTTTTGTGGGATGGCAGCCGTAACAGTAAATTCCTTTTGGCGTTTTAAAACTTCCGGTCCATACGTGCAGACGGACTTTATCATTATTATCGACATTCTGGTTTTTGTAGCGCGAAGCGAACTCTGACAATTATTTTTGTAACCCATCGTCTAAAAACAGTATTATATCGCTATGGTTTTTTAGACTTAAATTTGTCATTTTTACATCATTCATCACATTTCATCATCTCGGTCACAACTGACATAATACCGTTTTGAGTTGGTGGGTCACAATTTCGTACTGAGATTGTCCCAAAAAGTCGTTTTCACGATAAAATACTCTAGTACTAAGCCATTTTGAAAAACTACGGGAAAAATAGTTTTCATCGGTTTCCATCAGTTATAGTTAGAATGAAGGTGACGTCACTCAGGTCTTTGTTATTGTTTTTTTTTTTTGCCATCCGCTTTATGAGTAATTCTCACTAAACTGTATTAACCAGACTATAGATAGTATGCGCTTGGTTAAGAAGCTCATAACATTGCCATCCTGAAGTATAACGGACCAACACACAAAACTGTGTGTATCCATGAACGTTTATCGTCTGGTTAATACAGTTCAGTGAGCATTACTCATAAACGCGGAGGGCAAAAAACAATAACAAAGACCCGAGTGACGTCTCTTCGAACTATCTATAGATAGTATGCAGATGACGTCACTCAGGCCTTTGTTATTGTTTTTGCCATCCGCGTTTGTGAGTTGTTCTCACTAAACTGTATTAACCAGACTATAAAAGTTCATGGTTATACAGAGTTCTGTGTGTTGGTCCGTTATATTTCCGGATGGCAATGTTGTGAGCTTCTTAGCCAAGCGCTTACTATCTATATCGCTATGGGTTTCTTTAGTCTTTAGGGTCTATTCCAAAGGAAGACTGGAAAGCCCCCAGAGTCAGCAGCAAAGAGCAGCACCTCAAAGTTAGTTTGGGAATGTATAGTCCAAAAGTAATAATTTGGTAATTAGAAGGTCTGAGGTTCGATCCCTAGCCGAGGTAGACTGCTTTTTTGGGATGGTATTTTTCTTCGATTTTTCTTTCTTGCTTTGTCTGGCACCTTTCGTACACACATGTTCAGACCTTTATATTATAGTGGTGCCTGCTCCTTTTTTTCTTCAACTAAAAGGGACGAAACTTTGTCCACTTAAAGCAGACCAGATAGATGTTAGCCCGCTCACTGTACAACATTTTACAACTGCGTACGGTGAGAGAATGTGAATAAAGAGCCTTTTCCAAGGACTCAAATAGGCGCCATTCAGAGCGGAACTTAAACTCAGGACCTTCCGATCCGAAGGCGAGTGTCATATTACAAGACCAAATTATTATAGCGGCACTATAATATCTGAGTTCATCTGTGTTTTAAGTAAAAGAGAAAATGTGACCCTTCGCCTCAAAACGATATTAAGTCGGGTTGGTTAAGATGTTGAAAATTGAATTTATAGCCAGAAATATCAGAGGAGAATGGATACAATATTTTTGGGTGCTAATACCAACAATTTATATTTTTGACCAGTTTAACATTAAATTCCCGCTTTTAAGCATATGTTTCGTTCCGACATAATACGGTTTTGAGACGATGGGTCACAAATGTGGCCAACATTTTATGATATGCGTTTTGTCGTTTTGTCGGCAGGTGTGGGAAGGGAGGGGAGAAGAGATGAGGGTGTGAGCGTGATTTACCTTATCTCGTAACTATTACAGTTAGTGCGTTACGGTGGCATTTATATAGCGGACATTTGACATGCATGATGGATTCCAGAACTGGATTCAAGACTCCGCACAGTGTTTGTTATTCTATCTACTTTAATTGTCATTATAGGGAAAAGTAGCATCTGTGTCATGCCCAGCTCCATCTCAAGCGTTCGGGTACAAAATTAAAACAATGTTGTAAGACTGTAGGTACTTTATCAAGGCTATAGATAAGAATGCGCTTGGCCAAGGAGTTCACAACATTGCCATCCGGAAGTATAACGGACCAACACACAAACTCTGTGTAACCATGAACTTTTATAGTCTTGTTAATACAGTTTAGTGAGAACAACTCACAAACGCGGATGGCAAAAACAATAACAAAGGCCTGTGTGACGTCATCTGCATACTGTCTATAGATAGAACGAAGCTCTCTGTTATTGTTGTTTGCCATCCGCGTTTATGGGTAATTCTCACTAAACTGTATTATCCAGACTATAAACGTTCAAAGTTACACATAGTTTTGTGTATTGGGTCGTTATACTTCCGGATGGCAATGTTATGAGCTTCTTAGCCAAGCGCATACTATCTAAAGAAAGTATGCAGATGACGTCACTCAGGTCTCTGTTATTGTTTTTTGCCATCCGCGTTTATGAGTAATGCTCACTGAACTGTATTAACCCGACTATAAACGTTCATGGATACACACAGTTTTGTGTGTTGGTCCGTTATACTTCCGGATGGCAATGTTATGAGCTTCTTAGCCAAGCGCTTACTATCTCTAGATAGAACGAGGTCTCTGTTATTGTTGTTTGCCCATCTGCGTTTATGAGTAATTCTCACTAAACTGTATTAACCAGACTATAAACATTCAAGATAAAACATAGTTTTGTGTGTTGTTTCGTTATACTTCCGGATGGCAATGTTGTGAACTTCCTAGTCGAACGCATGCTATATATAGGGTCCCGCTAACTCAGTAGGTAAAGCACTCGCTTCACACGCAAGGGGACGAATAAGAGCGATCCCCGGGTGCAGTCGATATTTTTTTCTGACGCCCCCCCCCCCCAATGTATACCCAGCAATGAATGGGTAGCTGGGTCTCTTAGACCTGGAGGAAAGTACTTTGCCAAGTTACGTCGTTCTATCCAAAGGATAGCAAGCAATTGCTATTGTCCGTTTCAAGCTATAGAAATCGGGATAAACTCCGGCTCCTTGAAGGACTACTTTATGAAGGCTGTGCCTACCTCTAGGCACAAGTTGATAAACAGTCTGAATGCTATCGACGTCTCGGGTTTTGTAATGAAAGTTACAAGTAAGGGGAATTATGGGCCTAGTTGTCTTACATTGTTGTAATGGACAATATTTTGCGTCATTTTTTAAGATTTCCATTATAACAATGAACGAGCCCATAAGGAATTATGTTATCAGACCTGCAAATGAGAGCACGTTGTCCATAGTATATTATTATAAAATATCATTACCTTTTCCTATGAACGAGTTAGAGCTTATATGTCACGTATTTAGTACAAGTTGCACTCTTACAATAAATATGTACAACGTCACAGCCATCTGAAAGTAAAATAAAATTCCCTTTATTCATCCCGTAGGGGAAATTTCTCTTTCGGATTTTATTCCAAGGGAAGAGTGCAATAACCCAGGCGTCAGCCGCCGTGCGGCGCCGCAAATTGAGCTGCGGCGAGATGATTTCCTCAAGGGCACACAGCGCAGCGGCAGGTGATCAAACTCGGTACCTTTCGGGTACGAAGCAAAGACCGTACCACTGAGCCACGCTGCCCCATCTTCTCCGGAGACGCGTTAATTATATGTTTATATAATTATTTCAGAATCAGTATGTCTCGATCGTTTTAATAAAATTTGTTAATATATCACGCTAATTGACCTTTGCCTTTATAATAAGATGATACACAAAATCTCTTCAGTCGAAACAAATAAAACGAAAAAAAAAACCCTCCAAAAGAAGCAGATTAAAAAAAAAAACTAAAATCTTCACAAATAATATTTGTATATAATGCGTTGCCAAGGAAACGTCCGCCATAATTGATTTTCAAACAAGCTTATAAAATCTCATCAAAATTGATTTATTTATTTCCTCCCTCCCAGACACATCCTCAACACAACCAACCAAGCAGACAGAAGAGTTACACTGGACAGTGAGTGGACAGAGACGTCATATCCTGTTCGCCGTTGACAAAGTGGGTCCTCCACAGCTGCAGTCCAGGGGCGGTCAGTCACTGCATTCACGGATATTGAATTACCGCCCTTGCTTGCTTGCTCAAGCTTTGGACAAGTCAAGATTTATGTCCCGTTGTGAAATGAGATGAACATGAATATCGACTGCAGCAGAAGTATCGTGCAGATCCTATCATATAAAACTGTGGGGGCTGCCGGAAGCCTGTGATCGTGTAAATACTAACGAAAGAGTAAAAATGGAGAGGCTTCGTATAGGAACGATGCAGACAATGGACGTTTCGGGTACAAACCCTTCGTCAGCACCATCGTGCCACACAAACAGCTTCATTTATAGAAATAAGAATACAATCTTGTCATACCACTAGACCATAATGCCGCTTCATTAGACTCTTTACTTACATTCTCTCACCGTACTCGGGTGTAAAATGAGTACCTGGCCGTTAACAGCGTTGTCTCTTTCGGAAAAAAATAAGAATTATATTATCGCCTAACAACAGGCGTCATGCTGTTGTCCAGGTACGTGCCTTTGTAAAGCACTTTGAGAATTTTATTTGATATTGCGCTATATAAAAGCTCAATTTTTAGGGTTGGGGGGGGGGGGGGGGTATTTAAAGCTACTTCTACATGAGACTCATGAGTATGGATCGAGACTGTCTATCAAGCAGGTGATTTCCTCTCGAAGCCATACTTTCTAGTTCTTTAAATAGAACTCTTTAGAGCTTTTATATAGCACCATATACACTAAACGTGCTCAAAGCGCTTTACAAGGGATCCCCGACCAACAGCAACATGTAACATGTAGAATGAGACAAGACGCCTATAAGGTGATAATACATTTTTTTTTCCGACAGAGACAACGCTGTTAGCGCAGGTACTTAATTTAAAAAATAAAAATATTGAGCTTTTATAAGCGCAATATCCACTAAATATGCTCAAGCGCTTACAAGGTCCCTGACCAACAGCAACGCGTAACATGTCGAACGAAACATGACGCATATAGGCGATATACAATTTTTCTGACAGAGACAACGCTGTTAACAATTTTACACCGTAAAGAGTCTTTTCCAAGGACTCAACTATGCGCCGAGCGAGGCTCGAACCCAGGACCTTCCGATCCGAAAGCGAGTGTTATTCCACAAGACCACATAGTTATAGCATTTCATCCTTTGTGAATTTGAGATTGATTATATATTACCAATCAGATGGGGTCTCCTCCTGATTTATGAATGGACGGCTCAATGGATTGTCCGGCAATGCCTGACCACTGGTCAGTGTGGTTGGTCACTATTGTGGAGAGGGTGGTCAGTCGGTTATGCTGGAGTAACGTTTGGTAATCTCTTGGAATCAGAGGATCTGGCAAATAACGTTGTTATCATTGGTATGGTGAAATGAATATGTGACCCCTCGTCTCAAAACGGTATTATGTCGGGATGGACCAGACGCTAAAATGTCAAATTATAGTCAAACTGGTCAAAATTTAAAACGTTGGTATTTAGCACAGTAAAATATGATATTCCTTCTCCTCTATAAACAAACAAACTCAACTCGAAGTCTGATTTTCTGGCTACAAATTCAATTTTCAGCATTTAGTCATCCCGACTTAATACCGTTTTGAGACGAAGGGTCACATATGTGTGTGATGTTTGATTGTTAATATATC
>NC_088371.1:11016526-11029026 GCF_034508935.2 Berghia stephanieae
TTCTTCTCTTCTTCTTCTTCTTCTTCTTCTTCTTCTACTTCTTCCCTCAACGAGGGAGCAATGTCACCCGCCATTCCCCTCGTTGGATTCCCCAAGGGACACGAAAGGTGGGGCGTCCAAAAACAGACATGGAGGCCCGCGCTCACTTGTCAGACGAAATTATGAAAATGGCAGTCCTCACCTGGGAGGCTGCCAAGAAGAGGGTCAAGGACAGAATAAGATGGCGGACGCTGGTAGAGGCCCTATGTACACACACGGAGACATGAGGATTTAGTCAAGTCCCTTTATTGATATTGACATCACAAGACTCGTTTGTTTTTGTTGTTTTTTTAATTGTTGTCTTGTGTCTTGGATATTATCATGAACAAGTGTGTATGAAAGGTGCCAGGCAAAGCATTGAGTTATCTTTCTTCAATTTTATCTCTTGCTTGTTGGACCTTTCTATTACACATCATGTTCGATTTTTATCTTTTTCTGGTGCCTGCTCCTTAATTTCTTTACTTTGATATTTTCATGCTACTTAGCATGTCACATTATTTTTCATTCCAGGCAGCTTAAACGAACACCATCAATAGCAACGAAAATCAAAATTCAAATCACTCTCTCAATCGGCTACAATAAAACGAGGGATTTGATTCTTTCTGAATTCTATTTGCCTCTTCCATGAATAACGATGGCATTTCAAGTCATTTAAATTTAAATTCAAATGTGTTCTTATCTAACTTGTCTATCAGCTTGTCTACCCATTCTTAACCTGCACACTGCAGCAGCTGTGAGCCATTATAATCTGCCAAAAACAATTTATTTATTCATTTTTTTAAAATTCATTTTGGCCAGAAAACGTTTACATCAATAAATAATGTGAGCAATCGTATCGAAACGGTTTTATTATAACACATTAGTTTTGGTAAAATCCGATTTTTGCTATAATGTAATAGGAAAATGTGACCCCTCGTCTCAAAACGGTATTAAGCTTATGTCGAGGTGGACCAGGTGCTAGAAAGTCAAATTATAGTTAAACTGGTCAAAAATATGAAACGTTGGTATTTAGCACAGTCAAATATGATATTCCTTCTCCTCTATAAAGCATTTAAACTCAACTTAAGCATGATATTTGTGGCTACAAATTCCATTTTCAGCACTTTAATCATCCCGATTTAAAACCGTTTTGAGATGAAGGGTCACAAATATTACGAAGCGTCCTTATAACCTTTTATTCAAAAGTAAGAATCCCCCCATATTCTCATATCACCTATGTCTTATAAAGCGCCATTGAACACATTATAAGCTGGATATTGACGCTAAATAAATTCTATTTATTATTTATTATTGATTTTTCTTATCTGGCCGTTAACAGCGTTATCTCTGTTGAAAAGAATTGTAACAATATTGTCATTATATGCGCCATGTCTCGTCCAATATGTTACGTCTTAAGTATTGTTGTTGTTGAGTTGCTTGAGACCCTTTGCAAAGCGCGTTGAGCAAGTGTAGTGGATAATATTGGTCACGCCAACCGCCGCCGTCCACTCGTACTTAAAAAGATTATCAGGTTCTTGACCTCAGCTTCCATCTTTGTCCTTCTCATCCTCATCTTCGTCTTTGCCTTTGCCTTTAAAATTGTCATTTAAAATAGAATGAAGTTGACGTCACTCGGGTCTTTGTTGTTTATTGTTTTTGTTTTTTTGTTCTTTGGTTTTTTGGGGGGTTTTTTTGGGTTTTTTTTTTTTGGTTTTGGTTGTTTTTTTTTGTGTTGTTTTTTTTTGTTTTTTTGTTGGGGGGGGGGGCGGTTGCCATCCACGTTTATGAGTAATTCTCACGTAACCGTATTATCCAGACTATAAAAGTTCAAGGTTACACAGAGCTTTGTGATGTATGTTGGTCCGTTTTATAAATCTGGATGGCAGTGTTGTGAGCTTCTTTTAGACAAGCGCACACTATCTATACTTCGACCTGATACCGCATAGAGACTGTGGGTCACAAATTCTTTTTGTCAAATTTCAGTAGACACCAGCAGCTGTGCTGTTTGTGGTATAATTTACACAGTACAACATCAACAGCAACTGGTAGACATCGGACTGCCTTAAAACTAAAACAAAACACTTTTTTTTTTTTAAATTGGCCAGAAAATTTGTCCTTCAATTACCAATCGATATAAAAAAAAAATACCCGCATCTTGTCAGAGACTTTCAAACCTAGGACGTCAAGAGCCCCAAAGTGTCTCAGGTTTGAGATGTTTTTTTGGCAAGTTGAGTGTCATTTTAATCTTATCGATATTTGAAAGGTCGAGTTTTCTTGCCGAATTATTCAAAATGTGTTTTGTTAAAGTACGGTACCGGATTGAACCCGCCCTCAAACCTGGGTGGTTCCGTTTCAAGCATAATTTGCATAATTTACTTTTAATTTGCTCGTATCGCCCAGCTGTAATCGATACGGGTAATCTTGCCGAGAACGGAATTAAAAGTGTCGATTTTGATTAACGAGGTTCGATTCCAGAGTGTTTGTTGTATGGGAGTGACGGGCATTTGCATAACAATGACGATACTTCTTTGTCGGGTATTCGATATTGCAGGTGACCGACCGCCCATTGTTTTTGGTGTTCTCTTAATGGGGTTGAAATGTTTAAAATAAAAATAATTTTTTAAAAAATAGAATAAAATAAAAGTCGAAACCAAAGAAAAGAATTGGTTAAAGTATTTGTTTGGGTGATCTCTCTCTCTCTCTCTCTCTCTCTCTCTCTCTCTCTCTCTCTCTCTGTCTCTCTCTCTCTCTCTCCTTCTCTCTCTCTCTTTCTCATTTGAATAACTCAATGTTGGTGTTCCTGAAATGGTAAGAGATCAACCCCCCTCCCTGTGCCTAAAAATAGTGATGGTATTGCCCTTAGGCATGGTAATGGAGGGATCAACGATTGCAACGTGTGTGTCTTTCAGGGCGATACAAGAATTTCATGGTCATTACAGCTGATCGGGACACCGCTGTCTGAACAATCTATCATTGTGTATATTTTTCCATCTTTTGTTAAGATTTCTGTATCATCCTAGCTATTCTACACTCTGTCTGTAACATCTTATTCACTTTTTCTTTTCTTTTTCCTCTTTTTTTTCATTTCTCTTCTACTTCTTCTTCTCTCTTCTTCTTCTTCTTCTTCTTCTTCTTCTTCTTCTTCTTCTTCTTCTTCTTCTTCTTCTTCTTTTTCTTCTTCTTCTTCTTCTTCTTCTTTCTTCTTCTTCTCTTCTTCTCTCTTCTTCTTCTCTTCTTCTTCTTCTTCTTCTTCTCTTCTTCTTCTTCTTCTTCTTCTTTCTTCTTCTTCTTCTTCTTCTTCTTCTTCTTCTTCTCTTCTTCTTCTTCTTCTTCTTCTTCTTCTTCTTCTTCTTCTCTTCTTCTTCTTCTTCATTCTTCTTCTTCTTTTCTTCTTCTTATTCTTCTTCTTCTTCTTCTTTCTTCTTCTTCTTCTTCTTCTTCTTCTTCTTCTTCTTCTTCTTCTTCTTCTTCTTCTTCTTCTTCTTCTTCTTCTTCGTAAAATCCAGATGGACGAGAGGAACGCAATAAGTTTCCTCTTCTGGATTTCTTGAGCCGTTCTCCTGTTCAAAATTGTACGTTAAATAACATTAATAAATTATTGATTATTCCATCGCACAATGTCAAAAATTGAATTATTTTCTGCTTTATTTACCACTAGCATAACATAATATTATCTGGGGGAAATACTGTTGATCTATATCTTGTAATCATATCGAAATAAACATTATTTGTCAAGAGAAAAAAAAATCACCGAAGTACCAGAGCAATTCTATTATTGTGAGCTCAATTACTTTTTAATAAAAATAAAAAAATCAAAGCCTAACTTTTTTTTAAATTATAGTATTTAAAACACCAAACTGGCAATCTGAATATCAAACAGACTTGATGTTCTTGGCATACCTGTTGTTTAACAACTCGTGCCAACAAAATGTCCAAACGACTTCCTATACCTGTCAGGGGCTTTTGAAGTTTTCGGCCATTTACAATCGCGAGCCGTTCCGTCATCAAGGCACGCTTCTGTTTTTTGTTCAAAGAATTGAACGTCTGGCTGATGAGGGAAGTTAATCGAGGAACTATTATACTCATTAGGGTGTAGTATTTCCTGTTTGAATGCATGCCGGGAATTTTTTTTTTTGGGGGGGGGGGGATGCTGGTACTAACACTTGGACTTCCGGTAAGTGGTGTCAATGTCATTAGTTATTTATTTATCTTTTTTACTTTTTTATTTTTTTGTATATTGTTTTTGTAGTGGTGTTTGTGGAATTTGGTGATGATGGTGATGATGATATGGAGATGGTGTTCGTGATGATGGTGATGATGGTGATGATGATGATGATGATGATGATGATGATGATGATGATGATGATGATGATGATGATATGGAGATGGTGTGTGATATGGTGATGATGGTATGAAAGATATGATATGATGATGATCATGACGATGGTGATATGATGATGATGAAAAAAAGATGAAGTCATATGAGATAATAAGATTGATGAGAAGATGATGATGATGATGATGTAGTACTGATGAAGGATCTGAGTCTATGAAGTGATTGCAATCGTATTGAGTGATCATTATGATGGTGGCGTGTTGGTAAATAAAAAAAGGATTGGAAGTGCATTTTGAAAGATAATTAAGTTTTATTAGTACCCGTGACGAAATTAGGTTATTCAAATAACCAATATGTTCATAGATGTTAGTTCCACCCCACGCTTTGTGTACAAGGGTGAATTCTGATGTGCTTCATTTGAAGTTTGGAAAAATTTCAGTTAAGTGTTAAAGTAGTGTTAATTATTTTGTAATAGGTGAAGAAATTTATTTTTAAAATATTATTATAAAAGATAAAATTAGCACGACATATATAATTCATTATAATATTAATGTGATTTATAACATACGATGATTATGCCTGTTATGTATCATGGTAGTGTTTCATAAATTAAGTGTTCCCTGTTCGCGTCTATACTTCCACGTAATATCATTAAGATTACTTGATATAAAATATAAAAACTTTATATTCAATTATATGTTCAACATAAGAACCGTTAAGTTCCACACACACACTACTGCATTTGGTGTACCCAACGGTCAAAGCACATGATTTTCAACTTCCCTGGCCCACATTCTAACAGTTTGAATTGAAGGAGCATTGTGCTCCAAAACTTTACAAAGATCTCCGTGTATTTCGATAGCAGACTTGTCGGGAAGAGTTGAACATTTAATTTGATGACAACCCGAACATCAATGATGGCATCAATGTTTTGCTTTCCTATATTCCTTTGATTACGCTTGGACAAGGAGCAAATGTTCAACTTGCCACTATTATTTAAATAATAGGGCTGAGGATCAACATTGTTTCGAACAGCCAATGTAAATATATATCATAGAGCACAGAATTACTGGCAAATCTAAAAATTATAAAACTATTTTTTACAGACTGACATACGAGTAACTTGCAAACCTTTTTAATGTTTCAGGCTAAATCTATCACCAGTTGACTCAAATAAATACGAGGAGAATCTGCTAGGTCGTAATACTCAGTCATTTTTTACCTTTGGCTTTCATTGCGAGTATAATTTATTCTACGCAATTCTAGCACATCCACAACAAAGATTGATGACGTGATTATAAGCCTCTCTTGATACTATCAGGTAAAGATAATCTTTCTAATCTATTCTTTTTAAAACTATGATTGGGGATTAACATTGCTCCGTAAAGACAATGTTAAATTTTTATCATCGAGCACTGAATTACGGGAAATCTAAAAATACAATACAGTTTTATAATAAGCATAATAGATGACCGCCTGTTCCAAATTGCCCTTATTTATCCCCAAAAATTGTGGTTTATCCACAAATGATGATAATGATGATGATAATAATAATAATAATAATAATAATAATAATGATAATGATAATGATAATAATAATGATAATAATAATAATAATAATAATAATAATAATAATAATATATAATAATAATAATAATAATAATAATAATAATAATAATAATAATAATAATAATAATTAATAATAAAATAATGATAATAATAATAATAATAAATAATAATAATTAATAATAATAATAATAATAATAATAATAATTAATAATAATAATAATAATAATAAATAATAATAATAAATAATAATAATAATAATATAGATATAATAATAATAATAATAATAATAATAATAATAATAATAATAATAATAATAATAATAATAATAATAATAATATTTTAATAATGATAATAATAATAATAATAATAATAATAATAATAATAATAATAATAATAATAATAATAATCATTATCATCATCATCATCATGAATGTTTCTCCTTTGCCTTGGTCCAAGTTTGGTCTTTTATGAGGAGAGCTGCACCGACTTATCAACTATAAGTAAACTCTGGTGATCATCATCATCATCATTTATCAAGGTGGTGTGTAATTAAAACCTGGTAGATGCGTCATTCAATAGGCTAATTAGCATGTACGTTGTGTGTTTCTGTGTGTGTGTATGTGCGTGTGTGTGTGTCTGTGTGTGTGTGTTTATCTATCAGGCATTGGAGACCATAGTTTGTCAGTGTCAAGAGTTGAAGCCAGACATTTTGTTTGTACGGAGACTGTTCTGCTTTTGGTGCTAAGCGTTTAAGTAAAATAATCACCAATAGAGATAGGCGGTGGTGTGTATCGGTGAGATAGATAGATAGATAGATATGTAGATAGATAGATAGATAGATAGATAGATAGATAGATAGAACCAAATTGATGTCACTCAGGTCTTTGTTATTGTTTTTAGCCAGCCATTTTTATGAGTAGTTATCAAATTCTATGAATCAGACTATAGATAGTATGCGCTTGGCTAAGAAGCTCACAACATTGCCATCCGGAAGTATAACGGACCAACACACAACACTATTTGTAACCTTGACCGTTTATAGTCTGGTTAATACAGTTTAGTGAGAATTACTCATAAACACGGATGGCAAAAAACAACAATAATGACCCGAGTGACGTCAACTTCATTCTATCTATACGCGTTTCAGGTTACACATTGTTTTGTGATATGACCTGTCATAGATCAGGCTGGCGGATGTTATGAGTTTTTCGAATCAACGCGATGCATCAATAGATAGTATGCAGATGACGTCACTCAGGCCTTTGTTATTGTTTTTGCCATCCGCGTTTGTGAGTTGTTCTCACTAAACTGTATTAACCAGACTATAAAAGTTCATGGTTACACAGAGTTTGTGTGTTGGTCCGTTATACTTCCGGATGGCAATGTTGTGAACTCCTTGGCCAAGCGCATTCTATCTATACTGGTGATGTTGTGTGTGATTAGAATTGAAATGATTCTATAGTATTCTATAGTAAATTATCAATTGGAAAACTGACCCAAGTCGACATGACTGAACCTAGACAATAATACTTCAGGTTTAGTTAAAATCTAAACCTTTAAACGTTGGGTTGAAGTTGTAGATACTAGTGAGTTTTTGTTTTGATTTTGTTTTTGTTTTTTTTTTTTTTTTGGGGGGGGGGGTGGGGTGGGGGGGGGGGGTTGTTACTTTTTAAAAAAATATTTTCAAAAGACTTTTCTCATCCTATCATTTGGTTTTTTTGGGGTTTTTTTTTTTAATCAATTTAGTCACTACGACATAATACCAATTTGACGCAATGGGTAACAAACATGAAATGAAGCAATTTAAAACACATGAAACAGCATGCATGCGATTTGTGTTTTGTTTTGTTTTGTTTTTATTTGTTGTTTTTTGTTGTCTGTTTTGTTTTGTTGGATTTTAAACAAATTTGTTATTGTATTTAGAAACTGTTAAAATTGAAAGACAACAACAACAAAAAAGGAATTGATAATTTTTATTTTTTTAATTTATAAATTAAAAAAAAACTTAAAGAAAGAGAAAAAAAAATAGCTAATTCAAAGAATAATCTTCTAAGTCGAGCAAAATCATAAACAAAAAAAATAAATAAATAAATAAAATTGATCTTTTATATAGCGCAATATCCACTTAACGTGCTCAAAGCGCTTTACAAGGGGTCCCTGGTCAATAGCAACATTTAACATGTAGGACGAGACATGACGCCTGTTAGGCGATATTACAATTTTTCGGACAAAGACAACGCTGTTAACGGCCAGGTACTCATTTTACACCTGAGTACGGTGAGAGAATGTGAGTAAAGAGTCTTTTCCAAGGACTCAACTATGCGTCGAGCGAGGCTCGAACCCAGGACCTTCCGATCCGAGAGCGAGTGTCATACCACTAGACCACATAAAAGCATCAAATATAGAGACAGGGTTGTGTATCGGTGAGATTCTTCTGATCTTGTGTTTGATAAGAATTGAAATTACTCTTTGGCAATTACCCAGGGGGAAACAGACCGAGTTGACTTAATTTGACCCAGACCATATCGCCCGCCAACGAGATCTCGGCAGTCCTCGTGGTTTACGAGAAGTGACGATGTCCAAGCGGTATTAGATGCGATTATCCCCAATGAGACAATTTCCTCTACGGCCCCTGGTCACTATGGTAGAGCCGTAAATCCCTTATAATGTGGTCAGTTGATGGACTTTGTGGTCAACGCTTGACCGCTGGAACGGGCGACACGAAATTGCTGGAATTGGCTGTGTCCATATAAATATTAGAGAGGTGATGAAAAGGTTATCAACGGAAGATATATATTGTGTGCCTAATATATATATATATATATATATATATATATATATATATATATATATATATATATATATGTGTGTGTTCGTGTGTGTGTGTGTGTGTGTGTGTGTGTGTGTGTGTGTGTGCTGATTTGGCAAAACCCGTCGGATGTCAGCATTGTCTCTGTCCGAAAAAATTATAATATAGCCCAACAGACGTAATGTCCCGTCCTACATGTTAAGTGTTGCTGTTAGCAGGGACCCCTTGTAAAGCGCGTTGAGCACGTTTAATGGATATGGCCCTATATAAAAGCTCAATTTTTTTTCTTTACTTACATTTTACTTACCGTACACATATGAAGACCACAGGGGAAAAACGATCAAAGTCACATTTTTCAGCTTTTGAGAAAATCAAAATTAAAGTTTGGAAACCCATTGAAAACGCCACATGATAATATGAATTGAACTGAATGTGAATTACTAAACGTTATCTTTTTACCACAAGTCAGATGCATATAAAAAAACAAGCTCTTGGTTGGTTTTAATACCAAATTATTGTGACATTAGAACAGTAAGTGTCTTTCGGACTTTGATCGATTTTCCCCTGTGGACTTATATGGAAAATGACTAGCAGCTATCTGGTGGCACAGACTAACCTGTGTAATCTGTGGCTGGTGGTAACTGCTCTGTCCCTGTCATTAAAAAAAAAATAAAATTCAATAACACCTTACGTGACTCGTTCAACGTTTTAAGCATTGATGTCGGCTTGGGACATTTTATAAAGCGTTTTGAGCACATTAAGTAAATATTACACCGCCGTATTTAACGCTCCAGTTATAATATTGTCTCACTTCTTCTTTATTTTTTATCTTCTTGCAGCATAGGTCATGCTTTGTCATTCGCCTCTATCATGGACTGTCTTTGTTACTCGTTTCCAACTACCAGCGGAATACAGTCCTCCGCACAGTTTCTTCCAATTTTGTTGTGTTGCTAGCAATAGATAGAATGAAGTTGACGTCACTAGGGTCTTTGTTGTTGCTTTTTGCCATCCGCGTTTATCATCATCATCATCATCATCATCATCATCATCATCATCATCATCATCATCATCATCAGCATCGTCATCATATATATATCATCATCATCATCATCTATCATCATCATCATCATCATCATCATCATCATCAATAATATAATAATAAATAATAATAATAATAATAATAATATAATAATAATAATAATAATAATAATAATAATAATAATAATAATAATAATAATAATAATAATAATAATAATGCTAAAAAGTAAAGACAAGAAAAGAAGAGAATAAAATTGTACAACAAAATTGTTTCTATGACGAGGACGTTGCGGAATTGCAAAATTGCAGCGATTGTGGAATTAAGACGGGTCCCTGGCCACGTGACACGCGAGTCGTAAATCGCATTGCTTTGCTTCATCTCCGACTGACATCTCTCGATCTAGTTCCGATCCCAATTTTGTATTGGTCAGACACCGGATGTTGATTTAGGGCGTGGAGGAAGCGATGGGGCATGCGCGCGATGTAATGATGAGAAGAAGGAGGTATCTGTGGAAGAATACAGTGTTAGAGAGAGAGAGAGAGAGAGAGAGAGAGAGAGAGAGAGAGAGAGAGAGAAAGAATTGGGAGATTTATGATAAGAATAGAGAAGAGAGAAGAGAAGAAAGAGATAAACAGATGAGGAAAGAGAGAGAGAGAGAGAGATATGATGGGGATAGACAGAGAATCAGAGAATGAGACAGACAGAGAAATATAGGGATACATTATATATATAATATATATATATATAATATATATATATATATATATATATAATATATTAAGATGAGAGAAAGAGAGAAGAGATAGAGAGAGAGAGAGTGAGGAGAGAGTGAGGAGAGAGAGTAGAGAGAGAGTGAGAGAGAGAGTGAGAGAGGAGATGAGAGAAGAGAAGATGAGGGGAGAGTAGAGAGAGATGAGAGAAGATTTGATAAGAATTATAATTTTTTTTTTACAAACATTTAAAATTGAATACAAATTAAACTGTACAAGTCGCTGGTACTTTCCATTTTACTAAACGGCTGCGAGGCATGGACATTAAATGCAGAATTAAGAGCCCAGAATCTGCGTTTTTGAGATGAAAAGTTATAGAAAGCTCCTGAGGGTGCCGTATAGATAGTATGCAGATGACGTCACTCAGGTCTTTGTTATTGTTATTTGCCATCCGCGTTTATGAGTAATGCTCACTGAACTGTATTAACCCGACTATAAACGTTCATGGATACACCCAGTTTTGTGTGTTGGTCCGTTATACTTCCGGATGGCAATGTTATGAGCTTCTTAGCCAAGCGCATCCTATCTATAGATAGTTCGAAGATGACGTCACTCAGGTCTTTGTTATTGTTTTTTGCCATCCGCGTTTATGAGTAATGCTCACTGAACTGTATTAACCCGACTATAAACGTTCATGGATACACACAGTTTTGTGTGTTGGTCCGTTATACTTCCGGATGGCAATGTTGTGAGCTTCTCAGCCAAGCGCATCCTATCTATACAGGACACATGAGTATGTTTACAACATAAACAAAGCAGCGTGTTTACATTTATTAAGAAATGTTCAATCGTTGTACAGCAACAAATCATGTGATCGATGACTTGGTTGGATGAAAACATGAATATAGATCGCTCCCATTACACAAACCTTTGTAGTATGTTGGCCACTATCATTGTTCGCTATTGGATATAATAGTCTGATGTCACGTCGCCCAGCAACAGCGGCCATCGTGGTTCTAAACAAAGAAAATCTGTACTTATTATGCTTCATGCTGGCTAGAACTTTTCATATGTCTTGTGATCAGAATGTGTAAAAGTCAAAACATGATCAGATTTATAATGGGTTTTTTCCCCTCTGGATACGCTTTTATGCTCGTCGAGAAATTTTCATAAGGGCGTCCGCCATTGTTCCCATAGTTTAGAGCCAGTTACTAAGTTACCATGCGTCATTACGAGGGAAGTGACGTTTCGAGTGTTGAAGCGTATTGCGAGCTGCCTTTATGAAAGTTATAATGCATTAGTATTCTTCGTAAAACACTACTAAAAATCGGCTTCTTGCTGTCTTTGTGGCAAAATCATGCACATTAGCAATGCGACTAACACCTTACTTGGAAAGGGGGGGGGAGGGGGGAAGGGGGGGAAGGAGGAGGGAGGCATAATAATAAAAAATCATGCATCCATAATCTGTGAGGCCTACCTTCTTTCCAACCTTATTTTGACTAGTTATAACCACTTTCAGTTCATCCTACCATCCTCATCGGATTGCCTTCCAGATGAGTACTAATCACAATGTATTGACATATATCTAAATGCAAAGAATTTTAACTGGCCTGTGAAAAGTGTTTTGAATCTGGAGGGCCCACAATTTCGACAAGTCGGCATGGATTGAAGACAGCTTTGGTCTGGGGGCCTCTCAGTTTCTCGGGGGTTATTCTCGAGGTGGGGGGGGGGGTGTATTTGCTTTATTTTTTGGTGGTGTTTATTTTGTTTGTTTGTTTGTTTGTTTTTGTTTGTTTGTTTGTTTGTTTTTGTTTGTTTGTTTTTGTTTTATTTTGTTTTTGTTTTTTTGTTGTTTTGTTTTGTTTTTGTTTTTTGTTGTTTTTTTTAGGGGGGGGGGGGAGGGGAGGCGTATTATACAAGAAACAGTAAATAAATGCCTGTTTTCCACTTAAGATATTACTACGTTTTCCCCAAAACTAAATAACATTTTTTTCTTTAATGTTGAGCTTTGTTTTTGTT
>NC_088371.1:11034026-11069868 GCF_034508935.2 Berghia stephanieae
ATTTTCATTTATCCTTAATCTTTCTCTACTACCAGTTCGAAGTGACCGGATATAATATTTGATGAAAGAGCCTTTCCCAAGGACAAATTTGATGCCAGTCTTCCATGCCAGTTCTTCTACTATTGATTGTTTTCTAGTGTATCACGAAACACAAGGCTATTTATTTACAATTGGTTTTGTGTTTAAGTTTAGCCTCCTCACCACTCACACTGGTCATTGTGTAGATATTTAAAGGGGAGATAACAAAGAGATTCATTGTCACACCAAGGGAGACAATCGAATGAATTGAATGCTCGGCTCTGTTTTCTTAATTACACTATTAACCATTGTGGTTCTGATACTTTACTGATGCATTGTCGATTGAGAAGAAACGCAGATAACTAGGAAATCATTAGGACTAAGGATTCCTGCCGTTAGAGAATTTCTCTCCTTAGAAATATGAATCTGAACCCCTACCCCATCCTCTCCCGCCATAACCCCCCCCCCCCCCCCCCCCCCCCCCCCCCCCCCCATTAAAAATAAATCAATAGACACACAAACAACTTCCCTATGTTGATGTCCATAAATCTGTATCTTAATCTCCATTATTCTATTTTTATTTTATTTTATTTTTTGTATTTATTTTCTTTTTCTCTCCTCAATTAATGAATTATATTTTTTTTTTTATTGTTTTGTCAGTTTGTTTGTTTGTTCTGTTCTGCTTTTGGTTTTGTTTTGTTTTGTTTTGAATGTTGTTGTTTTTTTGGGGTTGTTTTGTTTTTTGGGGGTTTTTTTTTATATTTAATGTTTTGTTTGTTTGTTTGTTTTGTTTCAAATAAATGAGTAATGTTTACAAGGACACATGACTGACCACCCATATCCATGGAACTACTATTGGCGTTATAAATTGACCACATCTATGTTGTACATTTTTCACAGTTTTCACACTTTTAACGTACCGGGGCTACTTAGGCCACTTAGTAGAATAAAAAAGGTTGCTTTTCATAAAGTTAAATTCATGAGTGCTTATTAGATCTATTGGGTTCTAATTATTTAAAAGATAAAAGCTACATGTAATTTATCTTTTAACATAAGCAATGCGCTTCCCAATACTTCATTTCTTATATCTCAGAAAATTGCATGAACTCAATCTTTATGTGATGATGTAAGTCAAGTTGTTTTTAGGGCCCTCTTTTAGTTCAAACCCTCTTAGGGCTAACACACACCAGAGACTGACTCCGACGACCGGGCACTGCCGTCCTCTGCCGTCTTCCGGGTAAAGACGTCGGGCACGGATAAAATACTAAGAATAAAGCGAAGAACCGCTAGACCTACCCAAACCAAGCACGAAAAAACCCCCAGAAAAACGACAGAGGACGCCGGGTGCTTGATATGGGTAGGTCTAGTAGCTCTTCTCTGTATTCTAGTACTTTGTCCGTGCCCGACGTCTTTATCCGGAAAACGACAGAAGACGGCAGTGCCCGGTCGTTGGAGTCCGTCTCCAGTGTGGGTTAGCCCTTACAGTGAAATTCGTCACTGTTGGTACTCACTCAAGAAGATAAATGTGACCCCACGTCTCAAAACGGTATTCTGTCGGGATGATTAAAATGCTGAAAATGGAATTTGTAGCCAGAAATATCATGCTTAAGTTGAGTTTATATGCTTTATAGAGGAGAAGGAATATCATATTCTACTGTGCTAAATACCAACGTTTCATATTTTTGACCAGTTTAACTATAATTTGACTTTTTAGCATCTTGTTCATCCCGACATGGTACCGTTTTGAGACGAGGGGTCACAAATAAGATTGAAACCAAACAAACGGTATTATAATATTGTAATTTTTTGAACTTTTAGAAGAGACACTCGGCCTTTTCAAAAAGGATCTAAACATGTATGTATCGACGTGCTCATAATTTCAGGTCTTATTATCAAAAACAGTGAGTTATAGGCTTGATTCAACATTGTTGTACTGGACGATAAAAAAATTGCGCATACTTGAGGGTTATTCCATGCCAAAAATAAACCCATAACAATTATTATTTAGATTATCAGACCTGTAAATGAGTACACGTCAGTTTGTGTGTGTTTGTGTATATATGTGTGTATGTGTGTGTTTGTGTGTGTATGTGTGTGTATGTGTGTGTGTTTGTGTGTGTATGTGTGTGTTTGTGTGTGTATGTGTGTGTATGTGTGTGTTTGTGTGTGTATGTGTGTGTTTGTGTGTGTATGTGTGTGTATGTGTGTGTTTGTGTGTGTATGTGTGTGTATGTGTGTGTATGTGTATGTGTGTGTTTGTGTGTGTGTGTTTGTGTGTGTATGTGTGTGTATGTGTGTGTTTGTGTGTGTATGTGTGTGTATGTGTGTGTTTGTGTGTGTATGTGTGTGTGTTTGTGTGTGTGTTTGTGTATGTATGTGTGTGTTTGTGTGTGTATGTGTGTGTTTGTGTGTGTATGTGTGTGTTTGTGTGTGTATGTGTGTGTATGTGTGTGTTTGTGTGTGTATGTGTGTGTTTGTGTGTGTTTGTGTGTGTTTGTGTGTGTATGTGTGTAGGTGTGTGTTTGTGTGTGTATGTGTGTGTTTGTGTGTGTATGTGTGTGTATGTGTGTGTTTGTGTGTGTATGTGTGTATGTGTGTGTTTGTGTGTGTATGTGTGTATGTGTGTGTTTGTGTGTGTATGTGTGTATGTGTGTGTTTGTGTGTGTATGTGTGTGTATGTGTGTGTTTGTGTGTATGTATGTGTGTATATGTGTGTGTATGTGTGTGTATGTGTGTTTGTGTATGTATGTGTGTATGTGTGTGTATGTGTGTATGTGTGTATGTGTGTGTTTGTGTGTGTATGCATGTGTGTATGTGTGTGTATGTGTATGTGTGTATGTGTGTGTATGTGTGTGTATGTGTATGTGTGTATGTGTGTGTGTATGTGTGTATACATGTGTGTATGTGTGTGTATGTGTATGTGTGTATGTGTGTGTATGTGTGTGTATGTGTATGTGTGTATGTATGTGTGTATGTGTGTGTATGTGTGTGTTTGTGTGTATGTGTGTGTATGTGTGTGTTTGTGTGTGTTTGTGTGTGTTTGTGTGTGTATGTGTGTGTATGTGTGTATACATGTGTGTATGTGTGTGTATGTGTATGTGTGTATGTGTGTGTATGTGTGTATGTGTATGTGTGTATGTATGTGTGTATGTGTGTGTATGTGTATGTGTGTATGTATGTGTGTATGTGTGTGTATGTGTGTGTAACAAAGCCAGACAACGCCGAAAGAAATATTACATCTCCAAAAAATATGTCTGCCTCAACTGGAGGACCGAACCCCAGACCTCCTGACTCCAGGTCAGTTATGCTATCACAGAGCTTACGAAATAAACAGGACAATGTTACGTTTCGAATCCTCGCCTGCATCATAAAAATAAATAATAAAATTGAGCTTTATATAGAGCAATATCCACTAAATGTGGTCAAAGCGCTTTACAAGGGGTTCCTGGTCAACACCAACATTTAACATGTAGGACGGGACATGACGGCTTTTAGGCGATATTACAGTTTTTCGGACAACGCTGTTAACGGCCAGGTACTCATTTTACACCTGACTACGGTGAGAGAAAGTGAGTAAAGAGCCTTTTCCAAGGACTCAACTATGGACAGAGCGCGAGGGTCAAACCCAGGACCTTCCGTTCCGAAAGCGAGTGTCATACTACAAGACCACATAGCCGCACAATAGCTTACGAAATAAGCAGGACAAGGTTGCCTATCGAAAACTCCATGCATAATGACCCTACATTGAACACGAGTCGACGAGGACGAAGACGAAGCATTCAATTCTTTCGATTGTCTCCCTTGGTGTGACAATAAATCTCTTTGTTATCTCCCCTTTCAATATCTACACAATGACCAGTGTGAGTGGTGAGGAGGCGAAACTTAAACATAAAACCAAAAGTAAATAAATAGCATTCTGTTTTCGTGATACACTAGAAAACAATCAATCGTACAAGTTCAAAGTTCAAAAACGTTTATTTTAGGCAATTGCCAATGTAACTCATACAAGAATATATTTTCATCAACAAATCAAATAAGTAAAATCAATAATAAAGCAAGGCAAACAACGAAAATAATAATGATAATAACAGTAATATAATAATAATAATAATAATAATAATAATAATAATAATAATAATAATAATAATAATAATAATAATAATAATAATAACAATGACAATAATAATAATAATAATAATAATAATAATAATAATAATAATAATAATAATAATAATAATAATAATAATAATAATTATAATAATTATAATAATAATGATAATAATAATAATAATAATAATAATAATAATAATAATAATAATAATAATAATAATAATAATAATAATAATAATAATAATAATAATAATAATAATAATAATAATAATAATAAAAATGATAATTATGATGGTGGTAATAATTATGTAAAATAATTTAAAGATTTAATTAATAGTTTAGTTATTTAATAGATTTTTAGACCTTGTTACAACTCAAATAATTCACGTTTTATGGATCAACATAAGATATGACAAGACGACAATGATTTTTTACACTGTACAATGGGATTTGTTTACATAAGATTAATATAACCATGAAATAATCTTACAGCAAGAGTAATATTATTGCCGCCACAACTACTATCACAACTGCTACCACCAGTACAACTACTACTACTACCACCACCACCACTACTACTAACACCACTACAACCACCACTACTATTACGTCTACTACCTCTACAACTACTACCACAACCACTACTACCATCACTACTGCTACCACTACCACCACTACTACCACCACTAATACTACGACTATTACTACTTCTACTACTACTACTACCACTACTACTACCCCCCCCCCCCCCTGCTATCACTACCACGGCTGCTGCTGCTACTACTACTACTACTACTACTACTACTACTACTACTACTACTACTACTACCACTACTACTACCTCCCCCCTGCTATCACTACCACGGCTGCTGCTGCTACTACTACTACTACTACTACTACTACTACCACTACTACTACCCCCCCCCTGCTATCACTACCACGGCTGCTGCTGCTACTACTACTACTACTACTACTACTACTACTACTACTACTACTACTACTTCTACTACTACTACTACTACTACTACTACTACTACTACTACTACTACTACCACTACTACTACCCCCCCCCTGCTATCACTACCACGGCTGCTGCTACTACTACTACTACTACTACTACTACTACTACTACTACTACTACTACTACAACTACTACTACTACTACTACTACTACTACTACTTCTACTACTACTACTACTACTACTACTACTACTACTACTACTACTACTACTACTACTACTACTACTTCTACTACTACTACTACTACTACTACTACTACTACTTCTAACACCACCACTCCTACTACTACTACTACTACTACTACTACTACTTCTAACACCACCACTACTACTACTACTACTACTACTACTACTACTACTACTACTACTACTAATATTACTACCTCTACCACCACCACTACTGCCACTACTACTGCTACTGCTACTACCACCACCACTACCACTACTACTACTACTACTACTACTACTACTACTACTACTACTACTACTACTACTACTACTACTACTACCGCTACTAATACTACTACTACTACTACTACTACTACTACTACTACTACTACTACTACTACTACTACTACTACTACTGCCACTACTACCACTACTACAACCACTACCGTTGCTACTACTACTACCACCACCACTACTACCACCACTTCCACTAGCACCACCACTATTACCACTAATAATAATGCTAATAATAGCAACAATAACAATAATAATAACAGAATCAATAATATCATTAACGCTATCATCACCATCACTACCACCATCGTTGTCATTATCATAATAAAAATAGCAATAATAGCAATGAACAGTGAGAGTGAAAATCAACATCAACAGACAATACTAATGATGGCAACAACAACGGTTGTGACTATGATCTTCATTGATTACCAATCATTATCTAATGTCACAAGATACTCATTCATTACAAGTAGCGAAAAATAAGAATTATACATATAGATACGTTAATTTAATATATTTCTCATATGCGTGTCAAGCTCAAGACATGCTCGATTATAATGACTGACAATCACACACGCCCTTCCTACACACATATCCACCCACCCACACAAATACACACACAAGAACTTGAAGACTGGCATCAATTTTTTTGTCCTTGGTAAAGGCTCTTTAATCAAATATATCAGGTCACTTCGAACTGGTAGTAATCAAGAGGCTTGAGGTTCGATCCCCAGTCGTGACATGCTGATTTTTGTTTCTCTTACTGTTTTGTCTGGCACTGTTTCATAACACCTTTTCCGATTTTTATCTTACACTAGAGCCTGTTCTCTAATGTGTTTCTCCTCAATAAAGGCACTTTAAAAACTAAAAATCCAAATGTAATGAGACAAGCTTAACCATATCCTTACCAACTATAGGAAAATCGTCACAATCGTTACAATACAACCAACATTTTTCTTTTTCAAATTTCTTTTGTACATCATAAAATGTAAAGGAGACGAACAGTGTGTTGTAGAGCATGTTTGACTAAATACATTATATCGCAATTATTTACTGCTATTGTGTTTGAGTGATTTTAAAAAATCTATTATTAGTTGGGTGTGAAGTTTTGGGAAAATCCTGAAAATGGCTGATAAGGAAAGGGTTAGATTCAATGTTCAACATCAGGACTATTCCGACATAGTACCGTTTTAAAAAGAATGAGCTTTTATATAGCGCAATATCCACTAAACGTGCTCAAAGCGCTTTACAAGGGGTCCCTGGCAAACAACACTTAATATGTAGGACAACGGTTAGGCTATATTACAATCTTTTTCGAACAGAGACAACGCTGTTGACGTCCAGGTACTTATTTTGCACATGAGTACGGCGATAGAATGTGGGTAAAGAGCCTTCTCCAAGGACTCAACTATGCGTCGAGAGAGGCTCGAAGCCAGGACCTTCCAATCCGAAAGCGAGTGTCATACCACTAGACCACATTATAGCCCCACGTTTTGAGATTCTTGGCCACATAAAACCTGCTTGATGAATGAATAAAACACTGCAACGCACATCTCATCTCATGTAGTTCCATATCTGAAGCAGACGTCGGAGGTCATCTTCCGCCAAGCTGATCTATCTCTTGCCAATTCTATTAAAGCAGCGCCACCTTTCTCAGCTTCATCTGTCCAAGTTCTTATCCCTTTCAAATACGTTATTCTTTGTCTTCCTCTTATTCTTTTTCCATTCATCTTTCCAGTCAAGGCGAGTATTTCCAAACCAGGGTGGCGGATAATGTGTCCTAAAAATTCCATTTGGCGTTTGATGATTTTTGTTATCAGTGATCTTTTTCTGTTTGCCATTTCTAAAATTTCTTCATTTCTTTTCCTTTCCATCCATGACACCCTCATCATTCTTCTGTAAAACCACATTTCCACTGCCTCCAGTCTTTTAACCATGGTCTTGTTTATGGTCCAGCTCTCACAACCATATAGCAGCACAGACAGTACATAGCAATCCAGGACTTTGATTTTTGTTTTCATGCTAATATTCCTGTTTTTCATAATTGTATGCAGCTGGTTGAATGCATTCTTCGCCATACCTATTCTTTTCTTTATTTCACAATCTGATTTTCCATTGGATGTTACATTGAAGCCTAAATATTTGAAACATTCAACTTGTTGTATTGTTTGTCCTCTGCTTGTTATTACACAGGCTGGTGGGTTATTATTTTTAGATACCGTCATACATTCTGTTTTAGATATATTCAGTTCCAGTCCCATATTTTCACTACTCCTGACTACAACATCCAGTAATTCTTGTAGTTCATGTTCAGATTCTGCCAGTAGAACCGTATCATCTGCATACCTCAGATTTGTTACATTCTTTCCTCCAATACACACCCCCTTCTTATGTTCGCACATAGAGCACGGAAATGCCATGAAATGGGTTATAAAAACGTGCATATATTTATATTTATGTTTTACAATCGGGTTAATCTAAAAAGGAGTTATAAGTTATTATAGTGATAAAGAGATAACTGCTAAAATATAATGACAAGAGAAAGACCCATGTTCTCTGAGTATTTTTATAAATCATTAATGAGTTGACTCACTCAATTCTAGAGATTTTGCTACTTTTCAAAATTGGAAAAAAAAAGTATTAAAAATGAGCATATATCTACATAGATAGTTTTATTCATCTTCATTAACATACAAAAACTATAAAACATTAACTTTGATACTATGCCTATAATTTTTCTCATAAAATTGTAATAGATAGGCATGGGTTAAAAGTAACCCGAGTAAACTACGGATATAGTCGATGTTAGGGTTAAGTGAGTTAACCTCTCCTGCTTTAAAGCCAATTCCTTTTAAAGTCCTTTAGTAGTACCGGTTTTAAGATCTTGTAGGGATACCTGCCGTTACAAGGGGAGATAAAAAGCAAGCAAAGAATGAATTCCTCATAATTTCTTCTTTACGGAGTTGCATTATCTTCCGTGTCCAATAATTTCCTTCATGCCGTGTGTCCACTAAATTAAGTATCAATCAAACTGACGTGACCCTAAGAGCACAGCGTAACGTAACTCCTTACCTCAAAATGCAGATCTGTCAACTACCTACGAATATTACGTAGATTTTCGAATCACTTGCCCTAATCTGAGAAGCATATCATCATCATCCATTGTGGCTTGAACTCGTCTTGAGCACGTTGCCGGTCAGCTGTCTCCACGAATCACGATCCTCTGCGCTGAGCTTGAAATCTGTATAGCTTTTTAAATCACTTTTAGCCATTCTTAGGTTATTTAGATGTGTCATATTATACAGGTCCTTTAATTCAATAAAAAAAACTTCTTGAAAACAAAGCTTTGGTATCAGAGCCTGTATCATCAGAGGTGACTTGTAAAGACGGCACTAAAGAGATCGCTCCATTCGATTCGGTCGTCTGCAATTCTTACAAAATGGACGTTGCGTTGCTTGGCAGCTTCAAATATTCTCACAGATTTATTGTGTGGTTGGTTTTTTAATTATCTGTTGTTGTTTTGTTTTTGTTTTCTTGTATTTGTTGTTTTGTTGGGTTTTTTTTTGTTTTGTTTTTTGTTGTTTTTTTTTATTTGGGGGGGGGGGGGGGTTAGTGTTCTTTTTGGGGTTGGGGGGGGGGGTCGTTTGGTTTGATTTTGTTTTTTGTTTTTATGTTTTTCTTTCTTTTTTTTTTATTATGGTTTTAATGCGTTTCACAACCATTATTGAATTTTATGTTGTAATATGTACATAATCAATATCAAAATTTAGTATAATTACGTATTATACAAATTCAGCGATATGCATATGTGTGTATGAGTTAATGGTGTGTACGCATTGACAATTGATTGTTTTATAGTTGCCATTCTAAACATTAGACCGATGTTATAACTGCCTTATTCTTTTTCTTCTTCTTCTTCTTCTTCTTCTTCTTCTTCTTCTTCTTCTTCTTCTTCTTCTTATTATTATTATTATTATTATTATTATTATTATTATTATTATTATTATTATTATTATTATTATTATTATTATTATTATTATTATTATCATCACTATTATATTATTATTATTACTTTATTATTATTATTATTATTATTATTATTATTATTATTATTATTATTATTATTATTATTATTATTATTATTATTATTATTATTATTATTATTATTATTATTATTATTATTATTATTGTCACAGTAAAGGTTGTTCACAATTATCTTATTAAATTTTATTTTATTAAGAACTGAATTCATCTCACTCCAGTTATATTTCGGTAGGCTTAGATAAACTTTACCTTCTTATATTAGATCGTCTTTCCTTTTATAGCCTTCCCTCGAATTAATTTCTAATTAGTGAATACTTTTCGTTCTACATTCTGTCACGTAGCCACTTATTATAAAAGCTGATAGGTCTAACATTCGACACTCACTTCTCTTCACAATCTATGCCGGACGGCCAGTCGCTCTATTCCTTCTATATACTGGAAGATTTTTATCTTTTGGGACTTTGTAGATATTATATCTACACCATTAAGACGCCGGAGCTTTTAACTTTGATTGTATAATCTTCAAGGATCAAACCCGAGCCCGCTGTCAAAGGATTACACAATAACCCCTTACCAATTGCCTGGAAGTGGAATTTTACGAGCCCGATCCTGTTATCAGAGGAATAGATCATCCAAGCCCATCAACTGCCTGGAAACGTAAACTTACGAACCTGACATATTATCATAAGTTACGTAAAATATTCATATCTCTATTTGTAACTGCCACGATCACTGTTTATCTCTTTTAATTAAATTTCATCATTATTTTTATTTCATTGTAAACAAATCGTTAATTGTTTTTCATTTATAGTAACTAGTAAATTCTGGGGCCTCACTCTACATATATCTTTATGCATAGTCGAGTAGCTCTTTACTCACTTGAGACCATGACAATTATTATTATCATTATTATTATTATTGTTATCATTATTATTATTATTATTATTATTATTATTATTATTATTTTTATTATTGTTATTATATATTATTATTTATTATTATTATTATTATTATTATTATTATTATTATTATTATTTATTATTATTATTATTATTATTACTAGCATTACCATTATTCTTACTATTGTTATTAGTATTATTAATATTATTGTTATTATTATAATTATTATTATTATTATTATTATTATTATTATTTTATTATTATTATTATTATTATTATTATTATTATTATTATTATTATTATTATTATTATTATTACTATTATTACCATTATTATTATCATTGTTATTAGTATTATTAATATTATTGTTATTATTATTATTATTATTATTATTATTATTATTATTATTATTATTATTATTATTATTATCATTATTATTATTATTATTATTATTATCATTATTATTATTATTATCATCATCATCATCATCATTATTATCATTAACATTATTATAAGTTACTGGAGGCTGTGGATTGTAAAAAGTAATAAACAAAAATGAAATTAACAGGATATGGTACTGCTGGGTAGTTGATTTGGAGTCAGGCAAGGACCGGAGTCCTAAACTAAATGGCGCAGAGACTGCAAATAGGGCTCTTATGATATGTCTCGAGGAGTGAGCAAAAATGAATAGAACTGCTTCAAAAAAGAACAAAATACTAAACACGGTCGTTTTGGGTTCAAAATCCTTCTTCAACTAAGAACAAGAACAGTTAAAACGGCGAGATTATTGTTTTTTATCCATTTATCAGGATATTATGCGTGAAGAATTACCATGTTATACTTTTTTTTTTTTTTGTTATTGGCTGACGAAGGGTTTTGCCCAAAACGTCACGTGTTTCGTATTTTGCCTGTTTCCTTTTCTGAAACTGTTGCATTCATTTTTTGTACCTTACTTGGCACATCTTGCAAGTTCTCTATTTATTGCAGTTTCCACTCCATCATTTTTTTCTTTTTTTTCTTTTTTTTTTTTAAATCTGGAATGAGAGACACCCACTGTTTGTCGTCACTTTGTCAGTTTAGAATTATCTCCGTCTTTTATATACGACAATAAACATAGGCATAGGGATATTGACCTAAAAAAAATATTTTTTAAAAAGTTTAAATAAAATTTAAAAATAAATGAATAAAGAAATAAGATAATAAATATATATAAGTTAAAAATAAATAAATAAATATATAAATAAAAACAAAAACAAAAAATAGATTTTATATGACTTAATAACCCTGGTCCACTCTTAGATAGGGAATTTAGATAGTAATCTTTGCTATCTACATATTATTCCCTTCCTCCATCATGTTCACGGCGACGGTTCTTGTCTGAGCGCTTGTCGACAACCCAAGAGTACCATAACGTTTGTAGATTGCTGAGAATAAAATTAGTGGACACACAACCTAAATGTTGAAAGTACACACTGGGTTGTTTTTCCATGAAGTGTCTTATCAAAATGTCCATCTTGACGTTATTGATATTTGATATACTCGTCCATACCAGAACAAAGCCAATTATGGTATGTCTGGTGATAATGGAAGGTGCTCGTAATTATGCATTATGACCGCCTTTATCGCACCAGTAGTATCATTAGTATCATTATCATCATCCCCATCGTCGTCGTCATCACCGGCACCATCATCATCATCATCATCATCGCCATCATCATCATCATCATCATCATCATCATCATCATCATCATCATCATGTTTTTTTCTTGTATTTTTCTTTCTTGCTTTGTCTGGCACTGTTTCTTACACACTTGTTCAGACTTTAATCCTACACCAGTGCCTGTTCCATAATTTGTTGTCACTTTGACAGCAGCAGCAGCAGCAGCAGTAGCACTACTATCACCGCTGCCACCATAATCATCATCATCATCATCAGCAGCAGCAGCAGCAGCACTACTATCACCACTACCACCATAAACATCATCATCATCATCATCATCATCATCAGCATCAGCAGCAGCAGCAGCAGCAGCAGCATCACCACCACCATCATCATCATTACCATCACCAGCATCATCATCACCACCACCACCACCACCACCACCACCACCACCACCACCACCACCACCACCACATATATAGTACCAATAAAGACGTCATTATATCCTAGAGATTTTCATTCATAATTTCGGAAAATCAACCACTCACACATTTCATTAACTTTTCTTTTCTTACTTTTATCTTGACATAATATAGAATAAAAAAAACTGACTAGAAAGTCACATCCAGATAATGTATATTGATGATCGGGTATCAAATCTCTCATGTCTCGAATTTCACGATCGGCTGGCCAAAACTCTGAAGTCGACATATCTACGAGCTTTGCGCACCATGTTTTATTCAATCTTTTGCGGATCCGCCCAAAATTAAATAAAACACGGTGCGCGAAGCTCGTATGTAATTTTTTTTTTAATAATAACGATAAGTATAGAGCAGTAAAGTTAGGTGCCCCAAACGTAAACAATAACAAGTTGCTAGTGATTTCCGTTAGGGACCGGAATAATTTACGCACAATATAGGTCTCCCAATTTTGTAGTTTGAGTTGTAGGCAATACACTTTCAGTATTGAAAATATGTTTACATAAAATCTAACAGTTGCAGAAATAATAATATAAGGCTAAATTATTATGAAAAACAGGCTCCGAATAATTCTCGTTTTGTTCACACCAGCGCAATAATTTGCTCTGGTCTAAAAATAGATAGACTGTAACTTTTGATAAATTTTAGAAAATTTTACCTTTTGTTCCATAAAATATCCATATCTAGACATTATTTGATGCATGATCGAGTATTTATGAATATGTGTTTCTTTTGCCACCTAACAGCCAAATTTTAAAGGTTATTTTTTTCTATTATTTACATTGGAACGTGAGCTGTCAAGACAGGAACATGTGGTTTGCCACGTGCTTCTCGACCTTTGTTTACGTTTGGGGCACCTAACTTTACTGCTCTATAGAAATGTAAGCTCCAATTTATTAAACAAAGACAGATGTTGTGGACTTTTCGGGTTTCCACTTATCAACAAAACACGATGAATGAAACACTAACATTAGCACCAACACTAGCAACATTTTCATTATGTAACTTCTGAGTTTTGAACCGCCGATCGTGAAAATCGGGAGTTCAGAGGTTTGATCCACTGACCATCGATATAGATGTAAAGAAGATGACGTCAATAAAGCCTTTGTTATTGTATTTTGCCATCCGCGTTTGTGAGTGATTCTCACTAAACTGTATTACAGACTATAAACGTTTAAGATTACACATAGCTTTGTGTGCTGGTTCGTTATACTTCCGGATGGCAATGCTATGAGTTTCTTAGCCAAGCGCATACTATCTATAGAAAATGAATTAGGTACCAGTGACAAAAGTTCTGTTGGACAGCTTTGAATCACCATAAGAAAAAAACATTAAGCTTCAAAATATTCAAGCTATTGTTTTATAACGCAAACAAGATATCTAATTATTTTCCCATTTATCATTGAATCGTTAACACGCCTTGTGGAACATAAGACTTCAATTTCCCAGTTCAGTCACTAAATAAATGATATAAAACACTGCAGTGTTCTCTGAATGATGAAAATGCGACATAGCAAGTTTTGAAGTTACCTCCTCATTTAAGTAGATGCAGCTCTATCAAAAGTTCACTTTCTTGTTTTGTTTTGTTTCGTTTTGATGTTGTGTTTTGTTTTTTCATTTTTATTTTTATTTTTATTTTGTTTGGGGTTTTATTGTTGTTGTTGTTGTTGTTGTTGTTGTTGTATTTTTTTGTTTTTACTCTATGGGTTTAATTTTCATCATCTAAATCACAACGATATAACAATTTATTTTTTACGATTTTTAACCGATTTCGGGAATTATATTGTCCCGAGAGTCGAAAGACCTAGTGTACGGGGTTTTTCCGTTACCGATTTTGGTCAAAAATCACATTTATAACATCTTATACTCAAATAATATAATTTGTTGGCGTATCACATCATCAGTCGGTCAAATATCATTTGTTATCTTAATTATATTCTAATTTGAACAAAGAAAAAAAGATAGGTGCTTCGAATATCATTTTGAAGCCAAATGTCACAATGTCCTAAATTTTGAATATATCGTTCTTGGCATAGCACCATGTTCTCTTTGTCAATACATTCGGATGGTTAAACGCCAAGGTACCCCTGTTTCGAGCTGAAATAATTCCTTGCAACCCTTATACGTAGCTTTCCTGGCTTCGAACAGAGCTGCATATACAAGATAGAAGTCGGTTTGGACGAATTCATTCCCTCGAGGGGCCGGAAAATCGACTCCTCCAAACTGAGGGAGAGGTTGCCAGGTTTTTCCACCAGCAAGAGGAGACACGACTGGGACTTTGCCGCCTGTCCAACATGTAGCCGTTGTGGTCAAGAGTCCGAAACCGCAGAGCATCTAATTGAACGGTGCGTTGTGACGAAACTGTCCTCGAATGCTATACTGATATATTGAATTCTATTGACAAAAAAACATGTCGGCTTGTGCGTTAACTCTTTTAGATCTCTTCTCTGCTTTCGACGTCATAGACCATGACATTTTACTTCATCGTTTAAACACTACTTTTGGAACCAGAGACACTGCAGTAGAGTTGTTTCAATAGTACCTTAGATTTTTAACACAAACTGTTGAAATAAATGGCAAATTTTCAAATGAATTTTATTTGATGCATGTAGTATCACAGGGATCTGTCCTAAGACCTATCATTTTTACAATGTATACACAGCCTCTTTCTAACATTTTGTATAATCGTGATATGAACTACCAATTTTATGCTGATGATACATAACTGTATAAAAGCGATACTCCTGATAATATTTTCCTCCTACAAAATCAGTTGTTGATGTATAAAAGCTGGTTGGATGTAAATAAACTTAATCTTAATAATGAGAATACAGAATTAATGTTATGTTGGGCAAAGAAAAATGATCCTTTCCCTGTGATGAACTTAGATATCAATGACAAATCCTAAAAACCAAGTAAAACAATTAGAAATTTAGGAGTGTGTTTAGGTAGCGATTTGGGCGTGAATTCACATGTTATGCAAAAGTTTAAATTCACATCTCAAGAAAATTGCTTATGTACGAACCCACTTGACTAAAGATGTAACGAAAAAGTTAGTAACAACATTTATATTATCAAGATCAGATTACTGTAATTCTCTTTTGGCTGGGATAACTAAAGATAATATCTTCAGACTTCAAACAATTCAGAATAGTGCTGCAAGATCGATTACAAAACAAACGATTTGAGATCGATGGGTTTTTTCTTCTTCGTGTCTGTTTGTGTGTGTATGTGTGTGTGTGTGTGTGTGTGCGTGTTTCTGTGTGTGCGTGTTTGTGTGTTAGTGATAGTTTAGATTGTCATTCTAGTAACTGTGAAGCGCATAGAGTATGACCTAGTCATGGTTGTACGCTGTACAAGTGCTATATATTATTATAATTATTATTATTATTATCATTATTATTATTATTATTATTATTATTATTATTATTATTATTATTATTATTATTATTATTATTATTATTATTATTATTGTTATCATTATTAATTTTATTATTATTATTATTATTATTATTATTATTATTATTATTATTATTATTATTATTATTATTATTATTATTATTATTATTATTATTATTATTATTATTATTATTATTTATTGTTATTAAGTTCATGGTGGAGAATAAATACAATTTCTTACAGAGCAAATGATTCACTGGTAGTATTTCTTATCATTTTAATTTTATAGTCACTTACTTACCGGGGTTGAATTTATCCCGACATTTGAAAACGACAAATCTCAAATCCTACTTTCTTTTAATCACTTATATTATTCTTGACCTTGAGATTGTCCGATTTCAATAAATTTTGAATTCCTTTTTTGGTTTTTTTTTTTGGGGGGGGGTTGTTTTTTTTTTTTTTGGAAGTGGGAGGGGGGTGTCGGTGGCGATTCTTTTTCTGTTTAAATAGAAAAAATACCATGTTTGTTTTCTGTTCCAACAAAAACACTCTTCATTCCCATCTAATCCTCTCATGATTTTATCTAAAGATTTACGCCGATTTCATCAAAGTAAAATCCTTATTCAGTTCTAACAGACACAGCTATTCATCGCATCACCAAAACTACCACACAACAATCAGTTACTAATTGCTACCAAAACTCATAACTTCTCTACATCTGACGTGTGTGAAGACCTCAAAGATCTCGACATCAAACCAAAAATATTCCAAGAAACGAACAAACCTTTCTTCGCCCTCTTCTGTTTCTTTTTCTACCAGTTCTCTCTGAGGTCCTACACTCTTTGGTTCCATTCTTCTTCTTCCCCTCCTCTCTCTGACTTCCGACTGACTTTTCACAACCCCTCAAAAATATTATTGCCTACTAAATACCGCCCCCGTTGTCTTGTGCTCTTGTTTTCCAAAACAAGGGGGCTGATTTAAACGGTGACAAATTACAACATTCCTGTCACTTTTGCCATCCTTCCTTCAATCCATCCCCGAACCCTTCTTCACCCATCAAACGATATGTCGATCGTACATCTGGTTATAACGATCTCACACGATCACTCCCCGCGCGACCACCGCGGGAAAAGATCGCGCGTCAAATCTTCAAAGGGAAGTAATTCCTATTAATAGACAATACTAACACCCATAATTCTTGAATAGTCTCCCTTGCTCGCTGTGTACGATTCGCCGTACGATTTGTCCGAAAAATAGGGTGTAAAAAGTTGTCGCCTCCGTGTGAATAGAGATCCTCGTTGGCCTCTCGTGTCGTGTAAAGAAATGGACGTGAATGCGATACGAAGGTGTCTTTATTCCAGATTACTTTGATCTGCCGTTTACTAAAATACAAGGGATACGTAGAATACGACGAACAATTCATAATACACATAAACCTATGCATATTATGCCTTTTCCCAACCCAACCCCAACCCCCATTTATCCTTAGAGCCTTACATGCACACACACACACACACACACACACACACACACAGACACGCACACACACACACGCACATGCACACAAACACACATTCATACATAAAACACAGAGCATCCATGCTTCCGCACGGACATGGAGAGTTAGCAAATAAATAAATCATATATAAATATATATATATATATCAGTAAAACGAATAAATAAATAAATGAATGAATAAATGGTGAAATCCGATACCCTGTTGAGGTGATGTGTCGCATAATATTCTTTTTTTTTTTTTTTCTCTTCATTACTTTTCACACCGCACAGCTTCAAGCAGCTTAGTACATATTATGTGTGATACTGTGGCTATAGATAGTATCCGCTTGACTAAGAAGCTCACAGCATTGTCATCCGGAAGTATAACGGACCAACACACAAAACTGTGTGTAACCTTGAACGTTTATATAGAACGTTAATACAGTTTAGTGAGAAAATTATTCATAAACGCGGATGGCAAAAGAAAAAATAAAAAATTCCCGAATGATGTCAACTTCATTCTATCTATACGATTCGTCACTATTGATAGGTACCTACGGACTCCGTCATATCTGAGTTCTTACAATAGATAGAATGAAGTTGACGTCACTCCGGCCTTTGTTATTGTTTTTTTTTTTATCATCCGCGTTTATGGGTGATTCTCACTGAACTGTATTAACCAGACTATAAACGTTCAAGGTAACACATAGTTTTGTGTGTTGGTCCGTTATACTTCCGGCTGGAAATGCTGTGAGCGTCTTAGCTAAGCACATACTATCCATAGATAGAATGAAGTAGACGTCAGAGGGGTCTTTGTTATTGTTTTTTTTTTTTTTGCCATACGGGTCTTTGTTATTGTTTTTTGCCATCCGTGTTTATGAGTAATTCTCACTAAACAGTATTAACCAGACTACAAACGTTCAAGGTTACACATAGTTTTGTGTGTTGGTCCGTTATACTTCCGAATGGCAATGTTGTGAGCTTCTGTCCAAGCGCATACTGTCTATAAACGTTCAAGGTTACACATAGTTTTGTGTGTTGGTCCGTATAGATAGTATGCGCTTGGCTAAGAAGCTCAAAACATTGCCATCCGGAAGTATAACGGACCAACATACAAAACCGTGTAGATGCATGAACGTTTATAGATAGTTCGAAGATGACGTCATTCAGGTCTTTTTTATTGTTTTTTGCCATCCGCGTTTGTGAGTAATGCTCATTGAACTGTATTAACCTGACTATAAACGTTCATGGATACACACAGTTTTGTGTGTTGGTCCGTTATACTTCCGGATGGCAATGTTATGAGCTTCTTAGCCAAGCGCATACTATCTATAGTTAGGTTAATACAGTTTAGTGAGCATTACTCATAAACGCGGATGGCAAAACACAATAACAAAGACCTGAGTGACGTCAACTAAGAACTATCTATAGATAGTTCGAAGATGACGTCATTCAGGCCTTTGTTATTGTATTTTGCCATCCGCGTTTATGAGTAATGCTCACTGAACTGTATTAACCTGACTATAAACGTTCATGGATACACACAGTTTTGTGTGTTGGTCCGTTATACTTCCGTATGGCAATGTTATGAGCTTCTTAGCCAAGCGCATACTATCTATACTTCCATATGGAAATGTTGTCAGCTTCTTAGCCAAGCGCACACTATCTATAGATAGAATGCGCTTGGCCAAGGAGTTCACAACATTGCCATCCGGAAGTATAACGGACCAACACACAAACTCTGTGTAACCATGAACTTTTATAGTCTGGTTAATACAGTTTAGTGAGAACAACTCACAAACGCGGATGGCAAAAACAATAACAAAGGCCTGAGTGACGTCATCCGCATACTATCTATAAATTAACCTCCAAAATATTGCGAAAATAAATGCTTTCTTTTCTAGTTTCGATTTCTTATGAAAAATTCACTTTGACCATATCACGTGTGACCCGGTGGGTCAGCGCTACGGGGTCTCTTCTTCTCACAAAAGTCAAACAATGTTAAGCGTGATCAGTAGCCGGGTGGGTGACAGCGATCGTGTAAAATAATTTGGTCCCAATGTTGTGTCGTCCTTGGATAAGACATGACGGATATTTTAAGAGTGTTAGTGCAACATATGGACGCATAGCAGACGACTGGTACTGTATGAAATGGTAATAAGATTCCATATGGTCTACTGGGAGAACAAATGTGACCCCACGTCTCAAAACGGTATTAAGTTGGGATTATTAAGAAGCTGAAAATGCAATTTGTAGCCAGAAATATCATGCTTAAGTTGAGTTTATATGCTTTATAGAGGAGAAGGAATATCATATTTTACTGTGCTAAATACCAACGTTACATATTTTTGACCAGTTTAACTATAATTTGAATTTTTAGCATCTGGTCCATCCCGACATAATACCGTTTTGAGACGAGGGATCACAAATGAAACATTGTGAATCACATTGAGCATAGATAATCCTTGGAAATGCGCAATATAAATGTTCATTAAAAAAAAAACCCACAGTATTCACTCCCTGAATCGTAATGAAAGGATTAGTAGACTTTTCACGTTAAATGAATTTCTTTACGCTATCGACAAAGACAGCCCTGTTCTTGTTTTCTATACGTACTTGACAGCATTGAGGTATCTTTGTGTGCTCCGTTAAATGGTCTTACTGTTTGTACAACTCTCAATAGGGTGGGGGTTTAAATACCCCTCCTCCCTCCTCCCCCTCCCCCCCCCCCTCTCCCCCACCCCCAAACCACACCCGCCCCCCGTCTCATTCGTACGTGTCCTCTGTCAATGTTACATTGATATCATTATCATAAAGCCTGACTTTGTTTGTGTTTGGCGTTTTTCAGGAATTATTGGAAAGTGGGATTAGCCTATGTTATTCTTATGATATGTAAATATTAGCATAACATTTATTCACGTTTGTTTTTATTGTGGTATTACCATTGTTGTATTTTTTAATATATATTTTTTGTGGTTATTAATGGTATCATTTTATTTTTTGATTCCATTCACCATTTTTTTCTCACTTTCATAAACTTTGAAACTTTTGAAATTATTACCATCTACTGTGCGTATTGAAATATAAGTTATATATCCCGGTGAAGAAAGTGGATTTTGATATAATTTTACTCTGCGACTGTGACAAAAAGTCGGGGTTTTTTCTTTTGTTTTGTTTTGTTTTTGTTGTTTTGTTTTTTTTTGGTTTTGTTTCTTTTTGTTATTTTTTTTTTTGGAGGGCATTGGTGTTTTTTTGTTTGTTTGTTTTGGTTTTTTTTGTTTGTTTTTTTTTGGTTTTTCTTTTGTTTTGTTTTGTTTTTGTTATTTTTGTTTTTTGTTTTGTTGGGGGTTTTTTTTGTCGTATGAGACGAGAGGACTAAGTATTGAAGAATTATAGAGAAATGAAACAACAAGTTATATTCATCATCTACCATGCGTTTAAAAATATAGTTTATATATCTCGGTGAACAAAGTGGATTTTAATATAATATATATGTTTTTAATGAGAGTTTTTATATAGTGCAATAACCACTCGAAGTCTCAAACCGCTTTACAAAGGGTCCCAGGCCAACAGCAACACTTAACATGAAGAGCGAGGTATGACGCCTGTTATTTAAGCGATATTACATTTGTCTTCGAGCAAAAACGCTGTAAAAGGTCTGGTTCTCATCTTTCACATGAGTACTGACTGCACTTCCAAGGCAGAATCGGATGAAGTGGACATTTGTGACCCCTTGTCTCAAAACGGTATTATGTCGGGATGGACCAGATGCTAAAAGTCAGATTATAGTTAAACTGGTCAAAAATATGAACCGTTGGTATTTAGCACAGTAAAATATGATATTCCTTCTCCTCTATAAAGCATATATAAACTCAGCTTAAAAGCATGATATTTCTGGCTACGAATTCCATTTTCAGCATCTTAATCATCCCGACTTAATACCGTTTTGACACGTGGGGTCACATTTCTGGTTTGTTTTTTGCGGCTATGTGGTCTAGTGGTATGACACTCGCTTTCGGATCGGAAGGTCCTGGGTTCGTGCCTCGCTCGGCGCATTGTTGAGTCCTTGGAGAAGGCTCTTTACTCGCATTCTCTCACCGTACTCAGGTGTAAAATGAGTACCTGACCGTTAACAGCGTTGTCTCTGTCCCAAAAATTTGTAATATCGCCTGACAGGTGTCATGTCTCGTCCTACATGTTAAGTGTTGCTGTTGGCCAAGGACCCCTTGTAAAGCGCTTTGAGCACGTTTAGTGGATATTGCGCTATATAAAAGCTCAAGGTTTTTTTGTTTTTTGTTTTTTGTTTTTTTTTTTTTCTCGTGTGGCTCGGTGATTCAGCGTTATTCAGCGCCGCTGTCGTCGTCTTAACACAAAAGTCACTCAATTTTAACCATGGTCAGTTTCCAAATTAACCAGAAGATTTTTTACCAATCAAAACACGGAATTTGTGACACACCTTCACACGTGCTCGGACAAACATAGTTGCTTGTTTGTAAACAATAACGTGAATGAAATCGACGTCTCTCTGACCTTTGTTACTGTTTTTTCATACCGCAAATGGGTGACGAGTTAACACACGATTTTCTCGATCATATAATAAACGTTTGAATTTACACATAGTTTTCTCTTTTGGTTCTATAGATAGTTCGAAGATGACGTCAATCAGGTCTTTGTTATTGTTTTTTTGCCATCCGCGTTTATGAGTAATGGTCACTGAACTGTATTAACCGGACTATAAACGTTCATGGATACACACGGTTTTGTGTGTTGGTGCTTTATACTTCCGGATGGCAATGTTATGAGCTTCTTAGCCAAGCGCATACTATCTATTGATCAAGCTGTAGAACAGTGAATATTTTACTTAGACACATACCATCAATAGTAAATCCTGCGTAGTTTGATATGTCAACCAATCACTGTCATTGTTTACACTATGACGACTGTCCGAGAGGCGTGGTTATCTAAGTGTCTATCAATGTGTGACAGTGATTCTGGAAAATTCTGATCCCGACATTGTGTCCTATGGTAAGGCGATTTACATACATTACCCAACTCGACTCAGGTGTGAATGTGCACATGGCTAATGAAGTGAGAGGTATTATAAGAATTTTAGGAAGCCTTACAGGCAACTGGTACTGTATGAAATAGAAATACGATTCTATAAGGCGGGTTTCTCCGAGTGAACAAAAAAATAAAAACGCTCACAAAATGGTATCATTCATACAAATAAATGACAATGGGAAATTGAACGTAAGCTTCAATTTAATATACGAAAACATATAAAATGGACGTTTTGGGGTTTCCCTTTTATCAACAAAATAGGATGAATGAAACACTATTTTCTTTGAGATACACCTTTAAAACAGAATGTGAGTAAAAAGCCTTTTCCAAGGACTCAACTATGCGCAAAGCTCGAGGCTCGAACCCAGGACCTTCCGATCCGAAATCGAGTGTCATACCACTAGACCACATAGCCGCAAAACTATGTATAACCTTAAACGTTTATAGTCTTGTTTTTAGTGATAATTACTCATATTATAGGTGCCAAAAAAAAAAACAATAACAAAGACCTGAGTGACGTCAACTTCGTTCTACGAGTATCTCTACAAGAGTAAAAAACTACCATCATCAAAAATAAATAAATCCATCTGACTGCCGCCCTCATAGGAGTAGACGCAGGATAGGATCTGGGAAAAAACAAATAGGCTTTTATCCAAGCACATGAACACAAGCCCTCGTATATTATTGTTACAAAACTCATAAAGGTGGTGAGGGAGTGGGGGGGGGGGGGGGGGGGGGGGGGGGGTTGTACGTTTTGCAAGCAACTTCTTCAGCTCAGAAAGGATGTTTATCAGCGTTTCTACCTATAAAAAAAAATGAAAAAGAAAGAAAATTAAATTATATAGAAAGACATGAAGCAAAAACAAACAAAAAATACCAAAATACAAAACAACAACAAAAAGAACAAAAGAATTATTTTTTAAAAAACAGAACAAACAAAAAAAAAACAGCGTAACTGGACAACGTTTTTAAATTTGACATGAAAGGGCATACGTTAGTATGTAGCAATGCAGCATATTGATGTAACTGTCATTTTGATCTAGAAATAGAGACAGATGATAAAGCATTGGTCTAATAAGAAAGAAAAAGAGAAAGAAATTTGATAATCTAACAACTTGAGTCTATAAAAACGCCTGATAAAATATAGCTTGACCTTTAACCCCTAGTCATATCTAACAGGAAGCAATTTCGCCATAATTATTCTTTGAGATACAATTTAAAACAAAAATAACATTTTGTTATCTTGAATCAAATTCTACCAATTCCACTTTCGCTTTTTTCAAACTAAACAAAGGGAGGCAACCGCAACAAAGCAGACGCAGACAAACAAGTTAGGATAAACGCTTTTGCCCACTCACTCAGACCCAGACACACAGGATGTGCCGCCATGTTTATGACGACATTAATGGACGCTAATCCCGCAGCTCGATGAGTTAGGGGTCGTTGATGTCCGGCCTAATGCCTCGTCTCCATCAAATCTCGACAACAAATGACTACTGTCCATCATAGCTCGTCAATACAGGCAAGACAACCCACTATTGTTATGGCAACGGTGGAGCTCTCTGGTTCAAAGAGGGAGAAAGCTGAAATCAGTTTGACTCACGATGCTGAAGAGGTAAAGCAAAACTCTTGGCTCCGAACCATCTGCCGAGCTATTTTAATCATTGGAGATCATTAAAAAGAAGGGAAAAAAAAAAGAGAGCAAAGTAGAAGGGGGGAGGAAACAAGAAGAAAAAAAAAGAAGAAGAAGAAAGTGAAAGAAGGAAGAGGTAGAAATAAAATAAAAGAGTCGAAAGAAAAGAAAACAGAAGGAAAGGAAAGTTGATAACAAAATTGAAAGAAGTGGCAAATAAATGATAAATCAAGTGCATGATTTGTTTGCTGTTCGTTTGGGTTTTTGTTTTGTTTTTTGTTTGGCTTTGTTCTTTTATTATTTTTCTTTTGTCCGGAAAAGGATAGAGGGGGGGGGGGCGGTGAGTTCTCTGGCTTTTGGTACCCTTTCACGACATGATACGTGAGTCATTTCCCTTAAAATAGTGCCGAATATGAGTTTTGCACAAGACAAAGTTAAAACTTTCGGTGTGATTTGATAATGATAATATCTAGATAGATATTTTTGTCAAGGTCAAAAATCTTTGAACATTCTCAGACTCGGAACTGTCGATTGACTACCACTTGGAGACACTGGTCCAATCATTAATCTGCCAGTTGAAAAGAATTGGATATATTCGGCAGTTCCTTTCTGAGGATGTGATTTTTAAGAAGAAAAAAATTGGCTCTTATTTTGAAATCTGGAGTACTGCAATGCTCTGTTGTTTGGTGCTTCGAAAAAATATGCTAAGTCGGCTGCAGACTGACCAAAATAATGTTGCCAGATTGGTCTTTCGAAAGCGGATTTTGGTTGGGTTTTTAAAAATGTCTTTTCATCTATTCATGCTCCACGCCTATGGAACGCACACAGTTCTCGGACAAAGTCCTTTGAAAATGTATCATCTTTCAGGAAATGTCTAAAGACTGAGTTGTTCTGTAAGGCTTATTTTTTTATGAAATAGATTTTGCTTAGATTTTGATTCTGTATTCTTGCTTATCGTGTAGATAGTGTCGTAATTTTTCTTTTTCTTTTTTTTTTTTTCTTTTTTTTTAAAAACATCTTAATAATGTAAAGCGCCATAGAGCACGATTAACGTAGATGTTTAGGCGCTATATAAATTCATTATTTATTATATTTATATTTACTATTTATATTTTGACTCGGCCACACCTCTACTTCGAAGATCACGCATGGGCTACCTGTTTCTTTATCGCTCTCTGGAATACTCGCCCCCTCCCTACCTTACAGATCTTAAGAAATATCCGACAACCCGATCCTTGCGTTCCTCCAAATGACCCCACCCGTACAAAGTAGGGGGAAAGAAGATTTTTTTTGTTTTTTTTTTAATTTGTTTATTATTATTATTATTTTGTTATTGTTATTATTGTTGTCGTTGTTATTGTTGTTGTTGCTATTTTTGTTGTTGTTGTTGTTGTTTATTTCAGAGTACGGCAGCACGCCTGCCGATGTCGTATTTATGTCGACCATCCTGAAATTCACATAGCTGTTATTATATTATATATATATATATATATATATATATATATATATATATATATATATATAATATGTCGTCAATGTTTGTAAATTAAAAAGAAAAAAAAATATCTTTCCTAGCATTGTGCAGGGTAGCACGCCTGCCGATGTCGTATTTATATATCGATCATGCTCAAATTCACATCGATAGCTGTTATATCGTCAATGTTTGTAAATTACAACAACAACAAAAAAAGTTTCCGAACATTGTGCAGGTCAGCACGACTGCCGATATGGAATTTATGTAGTCCATTCTCAAATTCACATTAATTTATGTTATTTATACTATGCGTTTAGGTAACATATTCACAACATCCGACAGTCGGATATAACGTAGCTCTACCAACACACAAAAAACATTGTGCAATCTTTAACCTTTATGGTGATTTGATAGAATTTAGTAGTAGTAGTGCCGTATGGTCTTCACACCTCCAAGTGTGACTCATTCAGCCATTTGATGTAGTCGTCATCAGCTTTGTGGATAGTAATTTAGAATTTAGTGAGAACTAATCAGCCGATAAGCTATGTAAAAATAAACCAAAAAAAATATTTAAAAAAAAGAGCTGAGAGACGTCAATTTCGTTCCTTCTATAGATAGATCGAAGTTGACGTTATTCTTGTCTTTGTTATTGCTTTTTTTGCCATCCGCGTTCATGAGTAATTCTCATTAAACTGTATTAACTAGACTATAAACGTTTAAGGTTACACATAGTTTTGTGTGTTGGTCCGTTATACTTCCGGATGGCAATGTTGTGAGCTTCTTAGCCAAGCGCATACTATCTATAATATCGTCAATGCCTGTAAATGAGAAGAAAAAAAATGTCCAAGCGTTGTGCAGGACAGCATGTCTTCGCTTCCGATGTCATATTTATGTCCATCTCCTAAATTCACGTTTGGTGTTTTATCGTCAGTGTCTCATTTAATCACAGTTTCCATGCGTTTAAGTAAAATATTCACGACACCCGACAGCCGGATATTCGTGCCAACACACACAAAAATGTGTAATCTTAAACGTTTCTGATCTGATCTGATAGAATTTAGTGAGAACTAATCAACTAACAGACTGTGTAAAAGCAAACCCAAAACAAAAAAACAAGCTGAGAGACGTCAATACGTTCCTTCTATAATATCGAAAAAGCCTGTAAATGAAAAAATAAAATGTCCTAGCGTTGTGCAGGGCAGCATGACTGCCGATGTCATATTTATGTAGTCTGTTCTCAAATTCACATTAATTTGTGATATTTGCACTATGCGTTTACGTAAAATATTCACAAAAACCGACAGCCGGATATAACCTTGCCAACACACAAAACATTAACCTTTATCCGAATTTGATATAATTCAGTGAGAACTAATCAACTAACAGACTGTGTAAAAACAAAAACAAAACAAACAAAAAAGAGCCGAGAGACGTCAACTTCGTTCCTTCTATAATATCGTCAATGCCTGTAAATGAGAAGAAAGAAAAAGTCCAAGCGTTGTGCAGGGCAGCATGACTGCCGATGTCATATTTATGTCCATCTCCTAAATTCACGTTTGGTGTTTTATCGTCAATGCCTGTTTTAATCACAGTTTCACCCATCCAGGCATGTTTAACGCCAGAGAAATGTCAAATAAATTATATGGGCTGGAACACACTTATCTCACGCTTCATATCACCGTAATAATCTGGTCATGCACAATTTATATTTTGTTCTTTTATCGTGGGTTTCTTTTTTTTATTATTATCATGGGGCAGCGTGTTCTCAGCTGTACGGTCTTTGCTTCGTAGCCGAAAGGTACCAGATTCGATTACCCGCTGCTGCGCTGTGTGGCCTTGAGCAAACAAGTCACCTCGCCCCTAGCTCAACGTGCGGCGCTGCACTGCGGCGGCCTTCTGGGTTATTCCAGTCTTCCCTAGAGACAAATTTCCCCTATGGGATGAATAAAGGGAATTTTCTTTTTTAAATTATTATTGGTGTGAGATGTTCGAGTAGGTAGGAGGTAGCGTTGCGCTAATATTCAAAAGATTTGAGTTTGAGTCCAGTTTACGCGGCAATTTGGGCAAGGTAGTTTAATCTTCTAGGCCAGATAGAGATTGTAAAGCGGTGGGCACTGATATTTGTCTAGGCCATATAGAGATTGCAAAGCGTGGTGGGCACTAATATTTGTCTAGGCCAGATAGAGATTGTAAAGCGGTGGGCACTAATATTTATCTAGGCCATATAGAGATTTTAAAGCGATGGGCACTAATATTTGTCTAGGCCAGATAGAGATTGTAAAGCGTGGTGGGCACTAATATTTGTCTAGGCCAGATAGAGATTGTAAAGCGGTGGGCACTAATATTTGTCTAGGCCATATAGAGATTGTAAAGCATGGTAGGCACTAATATTTGTCTAGGCCATATAGAGATTGTAAAGCGGTGGGCACTGGTATTTGTCTAGGCCATATAGAGATTGTAAAGCGGTGGGCACTGATATTTGTCTAGGCCATATAGAGATTATAAAGCGGTGGGCACTGGTATTTGTCTAGGCCATATAGAGATTGTACAGCGGTGGGCACTGGTATTTGTCTAGGCCAGATAGAGATTGTAAAGCGGTCTAGGCCAGATAGAGATTGCAATGCAGCGGGCACTAATATTTATCTTGGCCAGATAGAGATTGTAAAGCGGTCTAGGCCAGATAGAGATTGTAAAGCGGTGGGCAATAATATTTGTCTAGGCCAGATAGAGATTGTAAAGCGGTCTAGGCCAGATAGAGATTGTAAAGCGGTGGACACTAATATTTGTCTAGGCCAGATAGAGATTGTAAAGCGGTGGGCACTAATATTTGTCTAGGCCAGATAGAGATTGTAAAGCGGCGGGCACTAATATTTGTCGAGATTTTAACGTTAAAATAGTCAGAAATATTCTTGTCACTTCTGAAGTTTTAGAAGGAATGAAGTTGACGTCATTCAGCTCTTTGTTGTTGTTTTTAGACAGCCATTCAAATGATGAGTTCTCACTATATTATATCAACCAGACTATATAAACGCTCAAAGTTACGCATTGTTTTGTGTGTTTTGTACATAATATCCGGCTGTCGAATGTTATGAGTATTTTGAATAAACGCACAGCATCAATATTCACCCTACACAATAAAAGTTGTTTTTTTTTAAACCTCAACCGGTCAAAAAAAATCAATTTCAAATCATCTAAATCATCCCGACTCGATGTGTACATATATACAGGTCTGACTTCCGAACGCAAATTATGGGCCTAGTTTAACATTGTGGTCATGGACAATATTTTGCATCATTTTAAGATATTTTCATGATGACAATGAGCCCATAATAAATTGGGTTATCAGACCTGCAAGTAAGTGCCCGTTGTCCCGACACAATATCGCTTTTAGGTGATAGGTCAAATATATTCAGTTTTACTTTCCAACACTTAATTCGGATCCCTCTGTCTGAAAGCCAATCACCTTATCAATTCATTCATTCATTCATTCATTCATTCATTCATTCATTCATTCATTCATTCAATCATTCATTCATTCATTCATACATACATTAATTTTCTATACCTTCATTAATTAATTCATTCATTCATACATATATTCATTCATTCATTCATTCATTCTTCTTTTCATTCATTCATTCATTCATTCATTCGCTTATTCATCCATCCATTATTCCATTCATTTATTTATTGTTTATTTCATTTTATCAATTTATTCATAATGTGTCATATTTTCATTATTCAATTATGTTTAACCCATCTTTTAGTCTTCATTAAATCATTCTACGGTGGGGGGGGGGGGGGGTCTCTCATTCACTCACTTATTCATTTTTTATTCATTCACTCGTTCATTCCTTCACTCACTTTTTCATTCATATACATTCACTCGTTCATTTATTCATTCATTCATTCATTCATTCACATATTCATTTATTCATTCACTCTAAATCCCCCCAATCACGTATTCATTCACTCATTCCTTCATCCATACATCCATTTATTCATTCATTCCTTCATTCATTTCACTCATACATCCATTCATCTATTCATTTCAATTTTTATTGCGTTCGCCATTCTCTAAGAATTCATTCATTAATATGTCCTGGGTTTTCCTCCCCTCCATTCATCCAACAGCCTCACACACGGTGCCATAAAACCCTCAACCAATTGACATGCATTCCAGAATCGTCAAAGACGTTTTTTTTTTTTTTGCAACAATTGCCAAATGTGCCATAGAAATATGCCAGCAACACATGGTGTAAAAATGCCAACATTTCTTCTCTAACCACACTGCTTATTCTCTCTGACAAAAAATACTTTTATTATGTGGTCTAGTGGTATGCATGGCACTAGATTTCGGATCGGAAGGTCCTGGGTTCGAGCCTCGCTCGGAGCAGGGTTTAGTCCTTGGAGAAGGCTCTTTACGCACATCCTCTCACCGTACTCAGGTGTAAAATGAGTACATGGAGCGTTGTCTCTATACGAAAAAAAAAATGTAATATCGTCTAACAGGCGTCATGTCACGTTCTAAATGTTAAATGTTGCTGTTGACCAGGGACTCCTTGTAAAGCGCTTTGAGTACGTTAAGTGGATATTGCGCTATATAAAAGCTATTTTTAAAAAAAAAAACATAAATTTTGACCAGAAAAGTGTTGCTTCAAATATTGGGTGGATGCGTTAGCTCGCTACTTGCTTCAGTGACTGGAGTAATTTGTTCAAAGATCATTATGATTTTAAACGGGACTAGTAGCTTAAATATTGTGGCTTATTGCTCTCTAAGTCCAGTGTAATTTATGTGTTTCCCGTTCATTTATAAAAGAAATCATCAAGCCCTTAGAAAAGTTGATTTCGTGAAGAAAAAAAAATGTCCTAATTATTGTGTTCAATGCGTTGGACACAACAACGGGACATAATTGGCGATAAACGCATTCTTCTTATTTTGATCGATCCAAATGACCTCCGACCTACCAAAGTGACATCGTGAGTCGTATGTGGTAGATTGTGATGTCTTACCCAAGGACACTACACAAGGCACCATGAATATTTTTATCTCCCCATCTGTAATAATACGTCTTAGATGATTTGCAGACTTCAGGGACAGGAAAGATTAATGACCAACAAGAATTTTTAATTTTTGATAATTGTAGGACATACTGCTTTAGCGTAAATAAATGTCGCAGGCCAAAGGTCCAGAAAACTGTTGGCATAAGTTAGAATGAGTAAACTGGCTTATTATGGACATATTAGGAGACACAGCACCATCCAAAAATCAGTACTAGAAGGAAAAGTAGCTGGCAGAAAGGCATGGGGAAAACCAAGTAAGTCTTGGATAGGAAATGTGGAGATAACAACTGGCAAAAAGATAATCGACTGCTCGGCAATGGCCCTTGAGTGTGAAGAATGACGTTCCATGAAATTCAACCTCTGTAGGGAGACGGAACTCCGGTAAGATAAGGTAAATGTCGCAGAGATTGAACCATTTGATGGCAGCAGCGTTGGGAGCCATCGTGGCTCAGCGGTACGGTCTTTGATTGTACCCAAAAGGTACAAAAAGGTTCGACTACCCGCTTCGTTGTTTGGCCTTGAGCAAGTCCACCTCGCCCTAGCTCACTTTGCGGCGCTGCACAGCGGCTGACGCCTGGGTTATTCCAGTCTTCCCTTCTGAATAGACCCTAAAGACAAATTTCCCCTTGGGGATGAATAAAGGAGTTTATATTTATATTATATTATATTATGTTGTAGTTGGCATCAGAGCACACATGAAACTCCTTTGATATTCCAAGGGAATCTCGAACGGTGAATGATACCCACAGGATGTCCCGACAGCCCACGTCGTACCTGCGATGACTTCAAAATGCAAATGTCATCCTTTTTCAACAGGATACTATCGATGCCCCCATACATCCTCAATTTGTAGAAAACTCCCCAAGACCATAAAGTCAAAGTTCTCCTATAATAATACGCTTCCCAGATCTTTCTCCCATAGAACATTATGGGAGCTTCACGGTAACCCTCTCCTTACCAAATTAAGAAAAATCGTCACATTCGTTACGACACAACCAACATTTTTCTAATTCAAATATCTTTTTTACACCATAAAATTTAAAGAAAATGAACAGTGTGTTGTAGAGTATGTTTTGCTAAAGAAATTATGCATCGGAAGAACTTTACTGCTATTGTTAATTTTGAGTGATAAAAAATATAGTTTTGTGTTAGTTGGGTGTGAAGTTTTGGGGAAAATCCTAAAAATGGCTGGTAAGGAGAGAGTTAAGGCAAGGAGGGTACCCAAAACAATTCGTGATTAGGCAAGCGTATATTTATAGAGGAATTGAACAATAACACTGGAGACATAATTCAAAATTACACCATTTCCATCATAAGTCGAGCGATTCATGTTTTGAACTCAAACGGAGGGCATACAAGATATAAACATCGACATTTTAAAAAAAAAGGTTTTTTAGACTTTTTTAAAAAATGTAATGTTGATTTTGAACTCCTTCTGAGCACAGGGCTTCCATCATAGATCTCCAAAAGGAACGGTTTTGGGGAAACTTTCTTTGAGTCACCCAATACCATCGTGACCTTGGGTCTTCAGGCCTCAGTCCAGAGGCCGAACGAGCGCATTGGTAAACAAAGCGTTTTCACATGTCCAGGATCAGAATGTTAAAAGTTTTAAATGATCAGATTTATAATGTGTTTTTTTCCTATGGTACACATTTACATTGTCGGAGAAGTATTTCATAAGGGTGTCCGCCATTGTTTAGATAATTTAGAATCAGTTACTAAGTTACTATGCGTCATTACGAGGGAATGACGTCACGACTGTTGAATCCTCTCCAAAGGAAGACTGGATTAACGTATGCGTCAACATTTGCCACCCACCCGGTCTTCATCCAAACTCAACATGGCTTGATCTCATTACAGAAAAAGGCACAAACACCAGTTGGTTAAGGATAGAAAGGATCGCATATCAATGATTAGTAACGTTAAATTATTGAATGGGCCATTTTTCTTATTACATTTTAATGATTTAGAAAGCCGATTGACATAAAAAGAGGAGAGAGAGTAAAGGGGGGGGGGGGGGGGAGATAGAAAAAAATAGCAAATTTTATTTAAGTATTTGAGCATTTGGTTTTTTCTCCTTCATGATGTGAATATAGCCAAAATCCAAGAAAAACAAAATGCTTTTTTTTAAAAACATTTTGGCCATTCAATTTTTAAGACCTATATAGATTTATTAAGATGAATTCCAACTTGTCAAAACGTATCAAACTTAGTAGTAGGAACGGTTTTGGGGAAACTTTCTTTGAGTCACCCAATACCATCGTGACCTGGGTCTTCAGGCCTCAGTCCAGAAGGGACATTTTTCGATAGGGCCAATTGGATTCAATAGTGTGATGTCACGTCCGCCCAGCAACGAGCAGCTTGGTTCTAAACAAAAGAACTTTTTCACATGTCATGTGATCAGAATGTATAAAAGTTTTAAAATGATCAGATTTATAATGTGTTTTTTTCCCTCTGGATACACTTTTATGCTCGTCGGAGAAGTATTTCATAAGGGTGTCCGCCATTGTTTAGATAATTTAGAATCAGTTACTAAGTTACTATGCGTCATTACGAGGGAAGTGACGTCACGACTGTTGAATCCTCTTCCAAAGGAAGACTGGATTAACTTATGCGTCAACAATTGCCACCGACCCGGTCTTCATCCAAACTCAACATGGCTTGATCTCATTACAGAAAAAGGCACAAACACCAGTTGGTTAAGGATAGAAAGGATCGCATATCAATGATTAGTAACGTTAAATTATTGAATGGGCCATTTTTCTTATTACATTTTAATGATTTAGAAAGCCGATTGACATAAAAAGAGGAGAGAGAGTAAAGGGGGGGGGGGGAGATAGAAGAAAATAGCAAATGTTATTTAAGTATTTGAGCATTTGGTTTTTCTCTCCTTCATGATGTGAATATAGCCAAAATCCAAGAAAAACAAAATGCTTTTTTTAAAAACATTTTGGCCATTCAATTTTTAAGACCTATATAGATTTATTAAGATGAATTCCAACTTGTCAAAACGTATCAAACTTAAAACTTCTTTAAATTGGGCATCACGGTCATTCTCAAAGTCTCAGGTTTATTTATTTTTTTAACTTTGGCAATAATTCTAATTGGTTGATACAGTAATAATGTGAAGAGAAAGTTTTTCTGGCCAAGTTGTAAAAATGCAATTTGTCAACTTAGAATGGAATAGCTCTATTAGCATTCTGATGGCTGTTGTAATAGACATCGCTCTGCGTGGAATACCTCGCTCGGTAATAAAATCTTTCTTTGATGTCCGAAGACCGCTCGGGGTTGGTTTAACACATAAATCTTTTGTGACTGTTAAAATGATTAGCCTAAAAGGAGAAAAAAAATGGGGGAAAAAAAGAGGAAGGAGAGAATAGTGGTAGGAAGTGAAATGTTAAGGAGAGGGGGGGGGGAGTGAATAGAGGAGGAGACGGAGAAGGAGGAGGAGGAGGAGGAGGAGGAGAGGAGAGAGGAGGAGGAGGAGGAGGAGGAGGAGGAGGAGAAGTGGAGGGGGAGGTGGAGGAAAGAGAGGAGGAGTAGGAGAGGGGGAGAAGGAGAAGGAGGAGGAAGGAGGAGGAGAGGGTGATGGAGGGGAGGGAGTAGGATAGGTTAGGAGGAAGAGAAAGAAGGAAGGGTTGTAGGTTTAGATTGGTTTGTTGGGTCGTATGGAGAGAGGAGTAGGAGGAGAAAAAGAGGGAGAGGATGATGAGAGAAGACAAAAGTAGGAGATTAGCAGTAGAGTAGGAAGAGGAGGGGGAAGAGGACGAGATAGAAAGATAGTAGTAGTAGTAGTAGTAGTAGTTTGTTAGTAGTGTAGTAGTTGTAGTAGTTTGTAGGAGAGGTAGGAGTAGTAGTAGTAGTATTAGTAGTAGTGGTATAGTAGTAGTAGTAGTAGTAGTAGTAGTGTAGTATAGTAGTAGGTAGTAGTAGTAGTAGTGTAGTAGTAGTAGTAGTAGTAGTTGTAGTAGTAGTAGTTAGTGTTGTGTATTAGTAGTGTGTATTGTAGTAGTAGTAGTAGTAGTAGTAGTAGTAGTAGTAGTAGTAGTAGTAGTAGTAGTTGTAGTGTGTAGTGTAGTAGTCGTTAGTAGTAGTAGTAGTAGTAGTAGTAGTAGTAGTAGTAGTAGTAGTAGTAGTAGTAGTAGTAGGAGTAGTAGTAGTATTAGTAGTTTAGTAGTAGTAGTAGTAGTAGTAGTAGTTTGTAGTAGTAGTAGTTAGTAGTAGTAGTAGTAGTAGTAGTAGTAGTAGTAGTAGTAGTGAGTAGTAGTAGTAGTAGTAGTAGTAGTAGTAGTAGTAGTAGTAGTAGTAGTAGTATGTTTGTGTAGTTGTAGTAGTAGTAGTAGTGTAGTATAGTAGTAGTAGTAGTAGTAGTAGTAGTAGTAGTAGTATAGTAGTAGTAGTAGTAGTAGTAGTAGTAGTAGTAGTAAAACAGAAAATCTATACCTAGATACAGGTCGGTGAGAGAGGGATGTAAATAAAAAGGTTTTAGAACATGGGACTGCAAAGTAGAGAACCCTGGAAACGACTTTTTACTCACAATCATTTACCATGCCTTACTTGACGTAACACCTCTCGCATCCTAATAGTCAGACTGCGACGCCTCGGCGACGTCTTCTATTCGGTGAGTGAATTCTTTCATAGTCCTCCGATAGGGATCTTAAGCCGCCAATGTTCCCTCCTGTCCTATGTACGTTGGACTCCAATCAAGATGCTTTTGAAGTGGATATCTTCAAACTGCTTTATATAATGATATGAATTCATGAATATGGCTGTATGTATTATATATATATATATATATATATATATATATATATATATATATATATATATATATATATATATATATATATATATATATAAAGTCACTCACGTTTTGTTTGTTTTTTTTGTTTTTTTTTTTTTGTTGTTTTGTTTGTTTGTTTTTTTTTTTGTTTTTTTTTTGCGATACAATTGTTTCTACGTCCTCCATTTTGTCAGTCGAGCACTCTTGTACCGACAAGACCCAACAACACTCATGT
>NC_088371.1:11069968-11074968 GCF_034508935.2 Berghia stephanieae
AGGGGTTTCGGGGCCAGATAGAGATTGTAAAGGGTTTGGAAAAAATTTTTTGTCTAGGCCGATAGAGATTGAAAAAGGGGCTAGGCCAGATAGAGATTGAAAAGGGGGTGGACACAATATTTGCTAGGCCAAAATAAGATTAAAAAGCGGTGGGCACTAATATTTGTCTAGGCCAGATAAAAGATTGTAAAGCGGCGGGCACTAATATTTGTCGAGATTTTAACGTTAAAATAGTCAGAAATATTCTTGTCCACTTCTGAAGTTTTAGAAGGAATGAAGTTGACGTCATTCAGCTCTTTGTTGTTGTTTTTTAGACAGCCATTCAATGATGAGTTCTCACTAATTATATCAACCAGACTATAAAACGCTCAAAAGTTACGCATTGTTTTGTGTGTTTTGTACATAATATCCGGCGTCGAATGTTATGAGTATTTTGAATAAACCACAGCATCAATATTCACCCTACACAATAAAAGTTTTTTTTTTTTTAAACCTCAACCGGTCAAAAAAAATCAATTTCAAATCATCTAAATCATCCCGACTCGTGTGTACATAAATACAGTCTGACTTCCGAACGCAAATTATGGGCCTATTTTTAACATTGTGGTCATGGACAATATTTGCATCATTTTAAGATATTTTCATGATGACAATGAGCCCATAAAAAAATTGGGGTTATCAGCCCTGCAAGTAAGTGCCCGTTGTCCGACCCCAATATCGCTTTTAGGTGATAGGTCAAATATATTCAGTTTTACTTTCCAACACTTAATTCGGATCCCTCTGTCTGAAAGCCAATCACCTTATCAATTCATTCATTCATTCATTCATTCATTCATTCATTCATTCATTCTTTCATTCTTCAATCATTCATTCATTCATTCATACATACATTAATTTTCTATACCTTCATTAATTAATTCATTCATTCATACATATATTCATTCATTCATTCATTCATTCATTCATTCATTCATTCATTCATTCATTCATTCGCTTATTCATCCATCCATTATTCCATTCATTTATTTATTGTTTTATTTCATTTTATCAATTTATTCATAATGTGTCATATTTTTCATTTATTCAATTTATTGTTTAACCCATCTCTTAGTCTTCATTAAATCATTCTACGGTGGGGGGGGGGGGGTTCTCTCATTCACTCACTTATTCATTTTTTATTCATTCACTCGTTCATTCCTTCACTCACTTTTTCATTCATATACATTCACTCGTTCATTTATTCATTCATTCATTCATTCATTCACATATTCATTTATTCATTCACTCTAAATCCCCCCAATCACGTATTCATTCACTCATTCCTTCATCCATACATCCATTTATTCATTCATTCCTTCATTCATTTCACTCATACATCCATTCATCTATTCATTTCAATTTTTATTGCGTTCGCCATTCTCTAAGAATTCATTCATTAATATGTCCTGGGTTTTCCTCCCCTCCATTCATCCAACAGCCTCACACACGGTGCCATAAAACCCTCAACCAATTGACATGCATTCCAGAATCGTCAAAGACGTTTTTTTTTTTTTTGCAACAATTGCCAAATGTGCCATAGAAATATGCCAGCAACACATGGTGTAAAAATGCCAACATTTCTTCTCTAACCACACTGCTTATTCTCTCTGACAAAAAATACTTTTATTATGTGGTCTAGTGTATGCATGGCACTAGATTTCGGATCGGAAGGTCCTGGGTTCGAGCCTCGCTCGGAGCAGGGTTTAGTCCTTGGAGAAGGCTCTTTACGCACATCCTCTCACCGTACTCAGGTGTAAAATGAGTACATGGAGCGTTGTCTCTATACGAAAAAAAAAATGTAATATCGTCTAACAGGCGTCATGTCACGTTCTAAATGTTAAATGTTGCTGTTGACCAGGGACTCCTTGTAAAGCGCTTTGAGTACGTTAAGTGGATATTGCGCTATATAAAAGCTATTTTTAAAAAAAAAAAACATAAATTTTGACCAGAAAAGTGTTGCTTCAAATATTGGGTGGATGCGTTAGCTCGCTACTTGCTTCAGTGACTGGAGTAATTTGTTCAAAGATCATTATGATTTTAAACGGACTAGTAGCTTAAATATTGTGGCTTATTGCTCTCTAAGTCCAGTGTAATTTATGTGTTTCCCGTTCATTTATAAAAGAAATCATCAAGCCCTTAGAAAAGTTGATTTCGTGAAGAAAAAAAAAATGTCCTAATTATTGTGTTCAATGCGTTGGACACAACAACGGGACATAATTGGCGATAAACGCATTCTTCTTATTTTGATCGATCCAAATGACCTCCGACCTACCAAAGTGACATCGTGAGTCGTATGTGGTAGATTGTGATGTCTTACCCAAGGACACTACACAAGGCACCATGAATATTTTTATCTCCCATCTGTAATAATACGTCTTAGATGATTTGCAGACTTCAGGACAGGAAAGATTAATGACCAACAAGAATTTTTAATTTTTGATAATTGTAGGACATACTGCTTTAGCGTAAATAAATGTCGCAGGCCAAAGGTCCAGAAAACTGTTGGCATAAGTTAGAATGAGTAAACTGGCTTATTATGGACATATTAGGAGACACAGCACCATCCAAAAATCAGTACTAGAAGGAAAAGTAGCTGGCAGAAAGGCATGGGGAAAACCAAGTAGTCTTGGATAGGAAATGTGGAGATAACAACTGGCAAAAAGATAATCGACTGCTCGGCAATGGCCCTTGAGTGTGAAGAATGACGTTCCATGAAATTCAACCTCTGTAGGGAGACGGAACTCCGGTAAGATAAGGTAAATGTCGCAGAGATTGAACCATTTGATGGCAGCAGCGTTGGGAGCCATCGTGGCTCAGCGGTACGGTCTTTGATTGTACCCAAAGGTACAAAAAGGTTCGACTACCCGCTTCGTTTGTTTGGCCTTGAGCAAGTCCACCTCGCCCTAGCTCACTTTGCGGCGCTGCACAGCGGCTGACGCCTGGGTTATTCCAGTCTTCCCTTCTGAATAGACCCTAAAGACAAATTTCCCCTTGGGATGAATAAAGGAGTTTATATTTATATTATATTATATTATGTTGTAGTTGGCATCAGAGCACACATGAAACTCCTTTGATATTCCAAGGGAATCTCGAACGGTGAATGATACCCACAGGATGTCCCGACAGCCCACGTCGTACCTGCGATGACTTCAAAATGCAAATGTCATCCTTTTTTCAACAGGATACTATCGATGCCCCCATACATCCTCAATTTGTAGAAAACTCCCCCAAGACCATAAAGTCAAAGTTCTCCTATAATAATACGCTTCCCAGATCTTTCTCCATAGAACATTATGGGAGCTTCACGGTAACCCTCTCCTTACCAAATTAAGAAAAATCGTCACATTCGTTACGACACAACCAACATTTTTCTAATTCAAATATCTTTTTTACACCATAAAATTTAAAGAAAATGAACAGTGTGTTGTAGAGTATGTTTTGCTAAAGAAATTATGCATCGGAAGAACTTTACTGCTATTGTTAATTTTGAGTGATAAAAAATATAGTTTTGTGTTAGTTGGGTGTGAAGTTTTGGGGAAAATCCTAAAATGGCTGGTAAGGAGAGAGTTAAGGCAAGGAGGGTACCCAAAACAATTCGTGATTAGGCAAGCGTATATTTATAGAGGAATTGAACAATAACACTGGAGACATAATTCAAAATTACACCATTTCCATCATAAGTCGAGCGATTCATGTTTTGAACTCAAACGGAGGGCATACAAGATATAAACATCGACATTTTAAAAAAAAAGGTTTTTTAGACTTTTTTTAAAAAATGTAATGTTGATTTTGAACTCCTTCTGAGCACAGGGCTTCCATCATAGATCTCCAAAAGGAACGGTTTTGGGGAAACTTTCTTTGAGTCACCCAATACCATCGTGACCTGGGTCTTCAGGCCTCAGTCCAGAAGGGACATTTTTCGATAGGGCCAATTGGATTCAATAGTGTGATGTCACGTCCGCCCAGCAACGAGCAGCTTGGTTCTAAACAAAAGAACTTTTTCACATGTCATGTGATCAGAATGTATAAAAGTTTTAAAATGATCAGATTTATAATGTGTTTTTTTCCCTCTGGATACACATTTATGCTCGTCGGAGAAGTATTTCATAAGGGTGTCCGCCATTGTTTAGATAATTTAGAATCAGTTACTAAGTTACTATGCGTCATTACGAGGGAAGTGACGTCACGACTGTTGAATCCTCTTCCAAAGGAAGACTGGATTAACGTATGCGTCAACATTTGCCACCCACCCGGTCTTCATCCAAACTCAACATGGCTTGATCTCATTACAGAAAAAGGCACAAACACCAGTTGGTTAAGGATAGAAAGGATCGCATATCAATGATTAGTAACGTTAAATTATTGAATGGGCCATTTTTCTTATTACATTTTAATGATTTAGAAAGCCGATTGACATAAAAAGAGGAGAGAGAGTAAAGGGGGGGGGGGGGGGGGGGGAGATAGAAGAAAATAGCAAATGTTATTTAAGTATTTGAGCATTTGGTTTTTTCTCCTTCATGATGTGAATATAGCCAAAATCCAAGAAAAACAAAATGCTTTTTTTTAAAAACATTTTGGCCATTCAATTTTTAAGACCTATATAGATTTATTAAGATGAATTCCAACTTGTCAAAACGTATCAAACTTAGTAGTAGGAACGGTTTTGGGGAAACTTTCTTTGAGTCACCCAATACCATCGTGACCTGGGTCTTCAGGCCTCAGTCCAGAAGGGACATTTTTCGATAGGGCCAATTGGATTCAATAGTGTGATGTCACGTCCGCCCAGCAACGAGCAGCTTGGTTCTAAACAAAAGAACTTTTTCACATGTCATGTGATCAGAATGTATAAAAGTTTTAAAATGATCAGATTTATAATGTGTTTTTTTTCCCTCTGGATACACTTTTATGCTCGTCGGAGAAGTATTTCATAAGGGTGTCCGCCATTGTTTAGATAATTTAGA
>NC_088371.1:11078427-11083926 GCF_034508935.2 Berghia stephanieae
TTTTTTTTTTTTGAATAACATTACTAAATTTGGCACGGTTCTCGAAGCTTTTAATTTCATTTGGGTGAAAAACGTCTTATAAGATTATCTTAAACAACTATAGATAGTATGCGCTTGGCTAAAGCTCACAACGTTGCCATCCGGAAGTATAACGAACCAACACACTAAAACTATGTGTAACCTAAAACTTTTTTTAGTCTGGTTTTAGTGAGAATTACTAAATAAACGTGGATAACACAAAACAATAACAAGACCTGAGAGACGTCAAATTCATTCTATCTATATCAACTTTAAGGGTTACGAAAACCACAATAGATATTATGCGCTTGGCTAAAAAGGGCTCAAAACATTGCCACCCGGGAAGTATAACGGACCAACACACAAATATATCATGACTTTTATTCTGTTTAATTTACAGTTTATTGAGATTACTCATAAACAGGGGATGGCAAAAAAAAAAAAAAAAAAAAACAAAAAAAAAAAAAAAAAACAAACAAAAAAAAAAAGACCTAAAGTAACGTCAACTTCATTCTTTCTATATCAACTTTAAAGGTTACGAAAACAAGTCAATAGTCAAATGCTGTGTTTACGACTTGACATTCCATACGCATGGAGAGACTTTTGTTCAGTCTCGGTTATTGATAGGTATGACTTCATTGCCATCTATAATATAGCAATCATTTTATACATTGTCATTGTTGTACACCACCCTCAAAACTACTATAGCGCCACTGGCATCATCATAATAATTATTAGTCGTTGTCGTTTATCGTCATCGTCGTCGTCGTCATCATGGTTTTCATCATCGTCATCATCAAACATCATCACATCATCACATCAACACATCATCACCATCATCATCGTCATTATCATCATCATCAACATCATCATCATCATCATCATCACCATCATCATCCCCATTATCATTTTCAATATGACAAATTGCCATAACTTTATGATGAGAGTGGAACTAAAAAATATTATTGCACTTTCCATAATTAATGCCCCCAATAAAGAAATATTATAAATAAAACAACCAATGATCTTCTTTTTCATCTATTTTTTAATAACAAGCATAGTAAATCAGTCCAATGAAAGGTGTCCGATCAATGAACGTGAGGGTAAGTCGATCAATGGGCATGATCTATATTCTCTTTTCCCTGTGCTCGAGGTCATTTGGTCACATTGAAAAGTGTGGGGTCAAAATGACCCACATCGTGAAAAGTGTTCACAGTTTGAGAAATATCCAACGTTACAATTGGTCATTTTGCTCAGGGATGATTTTACATTAGAAATGTCCAAACGTTGTGGGTTTGGGCGAAAACATGAATATAGATCGCTCCCATTCAAAAATGTGTGCTTCAGGTGTTGAAAACAAATTTATACTGTGGCGGCTATGTGGTCTTGTGGTATGACATTCGCTTTCGGGTCGGAAGGTCCTGGGTTAGAGCCTTTCTAGGCGCATTTGTTGAGTCCTTGGGGAAGGCTCTTAACTCCCATCTCTCACCGTACTCAGGCATAAAATGAGTACGTGGTCGGTTAACAGCGTTGTCTATGTCCGAAAAAAAAATTGTAACATCGCCTAACAGGCGTCATGTCCCGCCCTAATGTTATCTGTTGCTTTGAGCACATTTAGTGGATATAGCACTATTAAAAAAGCTCAATTTTTTATTTTTCAAGTGAAAGGCGTGCCGATCATTTGAGCGTGATGATAAAGTCGATCAACTCAAAATTTATGATTCAAGTATTGAATCAAATTTGAACTCAAGTTTTTCGTATAGAAGAACGAAGTTGACATCACTCGGGTCTTTGTTATTGTTTTTTAAATTTTTTTTTTGGCCATCCGCGTTTATAATAATTCTCACTAAAAATGTGCTAATCAGGCTATAAACGTTTATGGTTTCACATAGATGTGGGTTGGTCGGTTATAGATAGTATGCGGTTGGCTAAGAAGCTCACAACATTGCCATCCGGAAATATAACGGACCAACACACAAAACTCTGTGTAAACCCTGAAATTCTATAGTCTGGAAATACAGTTAAGTGAGAATTACTCATAAACGTGGATGGCAAAAAAAAAAAAAAAAAAAAACCATAACAAAAACCCGTGTGATGTCAACTTCGTTCTATCTATACTTCCAGATGGCAATGCGTGAGCTTCTTAGCCAAGCGCATACTACCTTTTCACACAATACATTTTTTCGACTTCGTATGAGAACTCCACAGAGGTTTTTATTCAGACCAGGAGAGAATATTTTCTGAATTTAAGTAAGTTTATATATTTTCAAAGCACTTCTCGTAGAATTCTTTCCAAATACGCTTTAACAGTCGTGAAGTCAATTCCCCTCGTAGTGACGCATGGTAACTTAGTAACTGCTCTAAACTATCGGAACAATGGCGGACGTCCTTACGAAATATTTCTAGGACGACATAAAAGCGTATCCAGATGAAAAAAAACCCATTTTTAATCTGATCATGTTTGACTTTTACACATTTTGATCACCAAGAAAAGTTCTAGCCACATGAAGAATAAAAAGTACAGATTTTCTTTGTTTGGAACCAAGATGGCCGCCGTTGCTGGGTGACGTGACATCAGACTAATTGAATCCCAATTAGCTTAGTATTCTCTTAAGGCAGCATGCTGCGGCTGATTCGTCATGCAATTCAATTACAGAAGTAGATGGTTAAAAAAGATTGAAAAAAAAAGGAAATGAGGCGGAAGAGATATAACGATTTGGGTAGGTAAATCGATAGATAGATGGATGGATAGATAGAGAGATATGATAAAGGGGTTGATAGATAGTTGGATGGGTATATAGATAGATAGATAGATAGATAGATAGATAGATAGATAGATAGATAGATAGATAGATAGATAGATAGATAGATGGATAGATAGATATATAGATGGCTGTTACGTAGAGAAATGAAGGACGAGTCAAGGTATGAACACGTGCAAGAAATTTTGTTGATAGCATAAAAAAACGCGGATTTTACAGGCATTTTTCGGTTAATTATGAAGAGCCCTCGTATATAATAATAATAATAATAATAATAATAATAATAAATAATAATAATAATAATAATAATAATAATAATAATAATAAAATATAATAAAATAATAATAATAATAATAATAATATAAATATATATAGATAGATAGATAGATAGATAGATAGATAGATAGATAGATAGATAGATAGATAGATAGATAGATAGATAGATTGATTGATTGGTGTATCGATGGATAGACGGATAGATCTACAGACAGATAGAAAGATAGATAGATATATAGATGATATATAGATAGATAGATAGATAGAAAGATAGATAGATAGATAGATAGATAGATAGATAGATAGATAAGATAATAGTTTAGATAGATTGATGTATCGATGGATAGACAGATAGAATACAGACAGATAGAAAGATAGATAGATAGACTGATGACTCACCTGTATAGACGAGCTCATGATTTTTTTCCTCGATCATGGGTAAGAACGCCCCAAAGGGTTACAGATATTATTATTATTGATGTGCACTCAAAGAGGCCCCACCTTTGCACTTTCAACACCTCCCCAAAGGGCAGAGCACCTGACAAACCCATATACTTGATCGTTATAAATAACCAATGCACTCCCTCGACGTTCTTGAAATAGGAGAAAAACTAGTACGATCAAGGGTGTTGTTTTTTTTCTTTCGTCTTTTCTTGGGCAAAAATTTGTAGAGTTTGAAAATTGCACGCGCCGACGTGCCCTTATTCGGAGGCCTGACAATCCAAATGTGAGGCTATGTGGTCGAATGGTATGACACTCGCTTTCGTATCGGAAGGTCCTGGGTTCGAGCCTCGCGCTCGGCGCATAGTTAAAGTCCTTGGAAAAGGCTCTTTACTCATCGTACGCAGGTGTAAAATGAGTACCGGGCCGTTAACAGCGTTGTCTTTGTACCAAAAAATTGTAATATCGCCTAACCGGGCGTCATGTCCCGTCCTACGTGTTAAATGTTGCTGTTGACCAGGGACCCCTTGTAAAGCGCTTTGAGCACATTTAGTGGATATTGCGCTATATAAAGTTAATAAAAAATAGTTAATGGCATGTTTGCAATGGAAATCCTCTCAAACAAAGGGAAGGAAAAAGTCTATTTATAGCAACGATGAATTAGATAGCCCAAAATTAATTGCTTTCGGCTCTCAGAACTGCAAGGCACGCCCCAATTGGATTCATTAGTCGATGTCACGTCGTAAATTCTAAACAAAGAAAAATCGAAACTTTTTTATTCTTCATGCTGGCTAGAACTTTTCATATGTCTTGTGACCAAAAATGTGTAAAATTCAAAACATGATGAGTTTTTATAATGTTGTTTTTCCCCCTCTGGTGCCCCTTTTATGCTCGTCGGAGAAAATTTCATAAAGGCGTCCCCATTGTTCCGTTTGTTTAGAGCCAGTTACTAAGTTACCATGAGCATTACGAGTGAAGTGACGTTACGACTGTTGAAGCGTATTAAAAATATGAAAAATGTATGAAATAGTGCCAGACAAAGCTGAACACGTATCAATTAATAATTATGTAACCAGAAAGTCTCAAAGTGGGACTGATAAGAAAATTGATTGATTTACTTTACTTATTGCCGATCGCCTCCTATCTTCGGACTGACACGCTTTGGCAGCTTCTCTGATATTGTTGAGTGAGTTCTTTCGTACCACGGTTAAGTTATATACCTGACACTGAAACCCAAAAAGACTGACATTTGACGTCATTATTTGGTTTTTGCACCGCCTAATGAGTTGTCATTAGTAGTGGAAACAACTTGTACCATTGGTTGAACTATTGAATACAACTCACGATTTGTTTTCTTTTGTGGCCAAAGACTGGCATTTTGACGTCATTTTTTGGTCATTGTCAGGCTATAACTTTACGATGGCTACGGTTCTTTCCACCGATAACGGTCTGATGAGCTGCAATGGATCTCAGGTATTCTAAATCCATTTCGCATCTCAGTTCTTGTGCGTCCCTCGAGGCGCTTGAGATCTTCCACGAGGATGCTGTGAGTATTTTTTCTTAAACCCCATGGCATCAAGAGAGTCAAAGTTTATCACGGTTCCAGTAGCGTGAAAAGGATAAGTGATTACAAAGCTGTTGTGTATTGTAACAATTTGTGAGCAAAGTTGAGTATAACAGTTTCGAAAAATAACCCCAAAATATTAAACACAGAAAGTTTCGAGCACAAAACCCTCCTTTAGCATATATAAATTAGTTAACACATCACGTAAAATCCAGAAAAAACGACGATACGGTTCTCGGCACGACGTGTCAGGAAATACAATGATGAATAGTGAAAAGACAACATTCTTTTGAATTAAAACCTTACAGTTATGTCATTGACAAGGGAGGTAACAATGAAATATATCATGTAGTGCAAGAATGGAAATAAGTTGTCTCTCTTTTGCCTTCTCTCCATAACGTCTCTCTCTCTCTCTCTCCCCTCTCCTCTCGTCCTTTT
>NC_088371.1:11089026-11126526 GCF_034508935.2 Berghia stephanieae
CATGCCATTAACTATTTTTTATTAACTTTATATAGCGCAATATCCACTAAATGTGCTCAAAGCGCTTTACAAGGGGTCCCTGGTCAACAGCAACATTTAACACGTAGGACGGGACATGACGCCTGTTAGGCGATATTACAATTTTTTGTACAAAGACAACGCTGTTAACGGCCAGGTACTCATTTTACACCTGCGTACGATGAGTAAAGAGCCTTTTCCAAGGACTTTAACTATGCGCCGAGCGCGAGGCTCGAACCCAGGACCTTCCGATACGAAAGCGAGTGTCATACCATTCGACCACATAGCCTCACATTTGGATTGTCAGGCCTCCGAATAAGGGCACGTCGGCGCGTGCAATTTTCAAACTCTACAAATTATGCCCAAGAAAAAGACGAAAGAAAAAAAACAACAACGTTGATCGTACTAGTTTTTCTCCTATTTCAAGAACGTCGCAGGGAGTGCATTGGTTATTATAACGATCAAGTATTATGGGTTTGTCAGGTGCTCTGCCCTTTGGGGAGGTGTTGAAAGTGCACGGTGGGAGCCTCTTGAGTGCACATCAATAATAATAATATCTGTAACCCTTATGGGGCGTTCTTACCGATGATCGAGAAATATCATGAGCTCGTCATATACAGGTGAGTCATCAGTCTATCTATCTATCTTTCTATCTGTCTGTATATCTATCTGTCTATCCATCGATACATCAATCTATCTATCTATCTATCTATCTATCTATCTATCTATCTATCTATCTATCTATCTATCTATCTATCTATCTATCTTTCTATCTATCTATCTATCTATATATCCATCTATATATCTATCTATCTTTCTATCTGTCTGTAGATCTATCCGTCTATCCATCGATACACCAATCAATCAATCTATCTATCTATCTATCTATCTATCTATCTATCTATCTATCTATCTATTATCTATTATTATTATTATTATTATTATTATTATTATTATTATTATTATTATTATTATTATTATTATTATTATTATTATTATTATTATTATTATTATTATTATTATTATTATTATTATTATTATTATTATTATTATTATATACGAGGGCTCTTTCATAATTAACCGAAAAATGCCTGTAAAATCCGCGTTTTTTTATGCTATCAACAAAATTCTTGCACGTGTTCATACCTTGACTCGTCCTTCATTTCTCTACGTAACAGCCATCTATATATCTATCTATCCATCTATCTATCTATCTATCTATCTATCTATCTATCTATCTATCTATCTATCTATCTATCTATCTATCTATCTATATACCCATCCAACTATCTATCAACCCATCCATTCATCTATCTCTCTATCTATCCATCCATCTATCTATCGATTTACCTATCCATCGTTATCTCTCTCCGCCTCATTTCCTTTTTTTTTCATCTTTTTTAACCATCTACTTCTGTAAATTGAATTGCATGACGAATCAGCCGCAGCATGCTGCCTTAAGAGAATACTAAGCTAATTGGATTCAATAGTCTGATGTCACGTCACCCAGCAACGGCGGCCATCTTGGTTCCAAACAAAGAAAATCTGTACTTTTTATTCTTCATGCTGGCTAGAACTTTTCTTGTGATCAAAATGTGTAAAAGTCAAAACATGATCAGATTTATAATGGGTTTTTTTTCATCTGGATACGCTTTTATGCTCGTCCTAGAAATATTTCGTAAGGACGTCCGCCATTGTTCCGATAGTTTAGAGCCAGTTACTAAGTTACCATGCGTCACTACGAGGGAATTGACTTCACGACTGTTAAAGCGTATTTGGAAAGAATTCTACGAGAAGTGCGTGAAAATATATAAAACATTACTTAAATTCAGAAAATATCTCTCCTGGTCTGAATAAAAACCTCTGTGGAGTTCTCATACGAAGTCGAAAAATGTATTGTGTGAAAAGGTAGTATGCGCTTGGCTAAGAAGCTCACAGCATTGCCATCTGGAAGTATAGATAGAACGAAGTTGACATCACACGGGTTTTTGTTATGGTTTTTTTTTTTTTTTTTTTTTGCCATCCACGTTTATGAGTAATTCTCACTTAACTGTATTATCCAGACTATAGAAGTTCATGGTTACACAGAGTTTTGTGTGTTGGTCCGTTATATTTCCGGATGGCAATGTTGTGAGCTTCTTAGCCAACCGCATACTATCTATAACCGACCAACACACACATCTATGTGAAACCATAAACGTTTATAGCCTGATTAGCACAGTTTAGTGAGAATTACTTATAAACGCGGATGGCCAAAAAAAAATATTTAAAAAACAATAACAAAGACCCGAGTGATGTCAACTTCGTTCTATCTATACGAAAAACTTGAGTTCAAATTTGATTCAATACTTGAATCATAAATTTTGAGTTGATCGACTTATCATCACGCTCAATGATCGGACACGCCTTTCATTGAAAAAAAAAATTGAGCTTTTATATAGTGCTATATCCACTAAATGTGCTCAAAGCAACAGATAACATTTAGGGCGGGACATGACGCCTGTTAGGCGATGTTACAATTTTTTTCGGACATAGACAACGCTGTTAACGACCACGTACTCATTTTATGCCTGAGTACGGTGAGAGAATGTGAGTTAAGAGCCTTCTCCAAGGACTCAACTATGCGCCTAGCAAGGCTCTAACCCAGGACCTTCCGATCCGAAAGCGAATGTCATACCACAAGACCACATAGCCGCACAGTATAAATTTGATTCAACACCTGAAGCACACATTTTGAATGGGAGCGATCTATATTCATGTTTTCGTCCAACCACAACGATTGGACATTTCTCAATGTATATCATGCTGAGCAAAATGACCAATTGTAACGTTGGATATTTCTCAAACTGTGAACACTTTTCACGATGTGGGTCATTTTGAGCACACTTTTCAATGTGACCAATGACCTCGAGCACATGGAAAGAGAATATAGATCATGCCCATTGATCGACTTATCATCACGTTCATTGATCGGACACCTTTCATTGGACTGACTACTATGCTTGTTATTAAAAAATAGATGAAAAGAAGATCATTGGTTGTTTTATTTATAATATTTCTTTATTGAGGGCATTAATTATGGAAAGTGCAATAATATTGTTAGTTCCACTCTCATCATAAAGTTATGGCAATTTGTCATATTGAAAATGATAATGGGGATGATGATGGTGATGATGATGATGATGATGATGATGATGATGATGATAATGACGATGATGATGGTGATGATGATGTTGATGATGATGATGATGATGATGATGATGATGACGATGATGATAACCATGATGACGACGACGACGATGACGATGACGACAACGACTAATAATTATTATGATGATGCCAGTGGCGCTAGTAGTAGTTTTGATGGTGGTGTACAACAATGACAATGTATAAAATGATTGCTATATTATAGATGGCAATGAAGTCATACCTATCAATAACCGAGACTGAACAAAAGTCTCTCCATGCGTATGGAATGTCAAGTCGGTAAACACAGCATTTGACTATTGACTGTTTTCGTAACCTTTAAAGTTGATATAGAAAGAATGAAGTTGACGTTACTCAGGTCTTTGTTTTTGTTTGTTTTTTTTTTTTTTTTTGTTTTTTTTTGTTTTTTTTTTGCCATCCATGTTTATGAGTAATTCTCAATAAACTGTATTAACCAGAATAAAAGTCATGCATATATTTGTGTGTTGGTCCGTTATACTTCCGGATGGCAATGTTTTGAGCTTCTTAGCCAAGCGCATAATATCTATTGTGGTTTTCGTAACCTTAAAGTTGATATAGATAGAATGAATTTGACGTCTCTCAGGTCTTTGTTATTGTTTTGTGTTATCCACGTTTATGAGTAATTCTCACTAAACCAGACTATAAACGTTTTAGGTTACACATAGTTTTAGTGTGTTGGTTCGTTATACTTCCGGATGGCAACGTTGTGAGCTTCTTAGCCAAGCGCATACTATCTATAGTCTGTGAAGATAATCTTATAAGACGTTATCACCCAAATGAAATTAAAAGCTTCGAGAACCCGTGCCAAATTTAAGTAATGTTATTACAAACAAACAAATTATGAGCGAGTTGCTGTTTACCGACTTGACTTGGCCATCTAGATACACCTCTTCTGCTTTTAAAACCTTTTTTTCCACTCTCGAAGTTACCCGCCTCTGTAGTAACAAGAGATGAAGTGAGTAGAAAAGTGCCAGAAGACAATAGAGAATAAAAAATTATTTTTTCCGCCTCTGTAGTCCAGTCTCGGATTTATAATGACGAGTTTGATGATACAATATGTAATCATTTTTTTTTAAGTAAAAATTGAATTTATAACCAGAAAAATAAGACTTGTATCTATGTCATCAGTTCTATTACTCACTCAATCCCAGAGATTTTTGCTACTTTTCAAAATTGGGAAAAAAATGTATTAAAAATGAGCATGTAGATAGTTTTATTCAACTATCATGAACATGTAAACATTAAGAACATTACCGTTGATACTACGCCTATAATTTGTCTCAGAAAAATGTAATAAATAGGCATGGGGGTAATAGTAACCCCGGGTGTTAGGGTTGAGTGAGTTTAGAAGAAAGAGTTAAAACTCTGAAGGAGCTAAAAAGTAAAATGTCATATCTTGGATTATTTTAACTCTCAAGTCACTTTTCGTCATCTGGGTCATCCTGACATAATACCGGATTGAGTCGGTGAGTCACAAAATGTATGACTCTCGAATCCATGATATATATATATATATATATATATATATATATATATATATATATATATATATATCCTCTCTCTCTCTCTCTCTCTCTCTCTCTCTCTCACACACACACTCTCTCTCTCTCGCTCTCTCTCTCTCTCTCTTTATCTATCTATCTATCTATCTATCTATATATATATATATATATATATATATATATATATATATATATATATATATATATATATATATCTACATAACAGCTTGAATCTCTCAAAAATACTCAAAGAATCACATGTCTACAGCCACAAGAAAGTGAATAATATTAAGTTGAATTCATTAGTTCTCAACACATCCCCCCCAAAAATGAATTTTTGATCCCGCTGATTACACACTTAAATCCATAGTCCTTTTCACTTTGATTTTTTTTTTTTTTTTTTGGGGGGGGGGGGGGGGGAGAGAGAGAGGAGTGAGGGGCGGAAGAAAACCTGATTTGTAACCTTTGTAACCTTTGTAACCTTTGTAACCTTTGTAAACTCGTAGCCGACACTTCCCGAAAATTAGGTCACACAACACACGACGGCGATTACCAAAACAAAGTGAACAGTTCAGTTAATGCGTTGACAAATACAATCAAAGGGATCAATAGAAATATTACATTGAGTACTATAACGATTCTTTCGTGTCTTTGTATTTATTAAACGAGTTAATTTTATCGTGCCAAATAACACCACGAGCTTGCGAGTATGTGTTATTGCACGACAATAAGATATCGAGTTTAATAAATACAAAGAAATGAAAGAATATGTTTATTCCACCCCTACAAGTAAGATCATTAAATATTTTGTAACCAAATGGTATGGTGTTAGTACTTCTATTCACCATCATTTGTATCTTTCTCCTTCTGCTTGAATGACAAAACAAAAACATTAGATTGTATTCATGCGCACCAAAAGATTATTTATAATTACCAAACAGCTGTCTTTTACACCTTATTTAACACTAATAAAGTATGCGAAAATATTTTTTTATTCAACGCGGTCAAAGCTTTATTCAACGATTACGTATAATTTACTAATAAATAATAGGGTTTTTCAATGAGAGGGGTGGAATAATACTATTTAAGACACTTACTTTTGGGACAATCATAGACTATTAGTTAATGAAGGCTACGATAAACAAGATTCCTATGCCCTGGTTCTCCCCCACTCCCCCTTCCCCCTCCCCCCCCCCCCCCCCCCCCTCCCTTTCCAGCACACACACTTTAAGTGATTTAAAAAAAAAAAACAGAAACCATATTACCAAACCAAATCTTACAATAAATATGTGACCCCTCGTCTCAAAACAGTATTATGTCGGGATGGGCCAGATGCTAACATGTCAAATTATAGTTAAACTGATCAAAAATATGAAACGTTGGTATTTAGCACAGTAAAATATGATATTCCTTCTCCTCTATAAAGCATATAAACTCAACTTAAACATGATATTTCTGGCTACAAATTCCATTTTCAGTATCTTAATCATCCCGATTTAATACCGTTTCGAGAAGCCGGGTCACATATGTACAGTTTTATTTCTTGTTACATCTGGCCATTGTCCTCCTCTGCCCGTCCCAGTCTGTAAATGTCTGGCACGTACACACCGCCCCCTCTATGATCACGGACTGGCCTATGGGCAATGTCAGAAGGCCAATCTGGCAGTTAGGGCCTGGAAATGAAATGAAGGAAATTTAATTGGTGTTAGTTTCAAGATGGATCGTTTTGGGTTTTGTTTGTATGTTTTTGTTGGGCTTTTGTGTGTGTGTGTGTGTGTGTGTGTGTGTGTGTGTGAGTGTGTGTGTGTGTGTATGTGTGACGTTTTTTGAGGGTTTTTTTTGTTTTGTATTTTTTTTTTGTTGTCTTTTGCTGTTTTTGTTTTTTTTTTTTTTTTTTTTTTTTTTTTTTTTTTTTTTTTTTTTTTTTTTTTTTGGGGGGGGGGGGGGGTTTGTTTTGTTTTGCTTTTTAATTTTTTGATTATGTTTTTTTTTTTTTTGTTTTTATTGTCATTGATTTGATTTTGTTTGTTTGTTTGCTTTATTTGTTTGTTTTGGGGTGTTTTTATTTGTTTTTCATAGAGCTTCTGTTTTATTTTAAGCCTATATTGTCCATTTATAGCTTTTGTGTATTTGTAATTAAAGTGTTTGTTTGATTTGAGAGTGGGAGGGGGGGGGGGTCGCTTTAATCTATTCCAATAATTATTCTCATCTGTCTCCTCGTGAATATCTTCCCTTTTATCAACCTCCTCCTCCTCCTCCCCTTCCCCATTATCAACTCCCTCCTTCCTTACCCCTTCTTCACCACCTCTTTCTCATTCGCCACGTCCTCCTCTTCCTTCATCTTCTTATTCTCTTCCTCCTCCTACTCCATGTCCTCTAGTGTGTATTCCAAGGGAAGACTGGAATAACCCAGGCGTCAGCGGCAATGCAGCGCCGCAAATTGAGCTAGGGCGAGGTGACTTGCTCAAGGCCACACAACGCAGCAGCGAGTTATCGAACTCGGTACCTTCCGGGTACGATGCAAAGACCGTGCCCCTGAGCCACCAGCCCCCCTTCCTCTTCTTTCTCCTGTCCCTCGATAATTGAAATAAAACATTTTTTTAAAAATTGAATTAAGAAGGCATTAAACTCGCCAAGTATTCTTAATCCCTGAATCTCTAAAAGGTCTATGATAAGAATTTTTGAAATTTTGGGAGTCCTTTTTAGTTATCGATATATAATTTGAAGTACCAATATAATGTTTTCGGGTAAACTTTTTTTTTTTTAAGGTCTCTGGTTTTTTAAAACATCTTTTTTTTTCAAATATTCGTTTATATTTTTATTTTGTTTGGTTTGGGACCCCCCCCCCCTGCCCTTTTTAAAAAAAATTTTTTTTTTTTTTTCCTTTTTTTTAAAAAAAAATTTGTTTGTTGTTTATTTTTTGTTTTGTTTTGTTTTTTTTTTTTTTTTTTTTTTTTTTTTTTTTTTTTTTTTTTTTGGGGGGGGGGGGGGGGGGGTTGTTTTTTCACCTTATTCGGCAGTTTGTAGTCACACAACTTATTCACGATACTCACCGTGAGGACACACAGGACAACAAACTCCGTCTATTTTGACAGGATCGACACACTGGGACAGAGGACATGTTGTGACGTCACAGACGGGATTGCCTCCACCCAGGGGGCAATAGCACCTTACACACGCCTCGTTCCTGATTACCTCCCCTGGTTTATACAACTGGCCACCTGGGTTGCAAGAAAGGTGAAATAATTATGAAACTCAAAAGATTATCATTTTAAAAAAAATTAAAAAAGAAAAGAAAGAATAATGATAAACTTTAATATGTGACACACTGCAACAAATTGTTATTATGTCTGGATGGAATAATTGGATATATGAGATTTTGTTTGAAGTCAAATGTATCGGAATACAGAATTTTGCTGACTTTAATGATTATGATGATGATGGTGATAATGATGATGATGATGAGGAGGAGGAGGAGGATGAGGAGGAAGAGGAGGAGAAGGGGGGGAATAATAATAATAATAAGAAGAAGAAGAAGAAGAAGAAGAAGAAGAAGAAGAAGAAGAAGAAGAAGAAGAAGAAGAAGAAGAAGAAGAAGAAGAAAAAAGAAGAAGAAGAGAAGACGATTATGTAATCATGATGATGAGAGATGAGATGACGACTACGACGCGACGACGATGATGATGATTAATCATTACTAGATGTATCCCATACTCTTGGCACACCGGACAACACTGAGTTGTGTCATTGCCAAACTTGATACAATGTGTCTCTGGGCTGCAATCCTCCACCGTGCACTGGACAGGTCCTCCCCGTCTAGGGCACCTGCACTGAGTGCAAGGATCTGGTTTGAATGTCGTTCTAGGCGAGTACAGTTTCCCCTCGTACTCACACCAGCAATGCACGGCCTTTGGCCTTTCCTGCGTTTGTTGTCGTTGCCCATCATGTCTTGCCGAGTCTGTTTCGATTATCGTTGTGGACAAAACTAAAATGGCGGATAGAATGATGATGGGACGTGAATCCATGACCTGAGAGAAGAAGAAAGAAAAAACACAATTGTAAAAAAAAAGAAAAAACATTATGTGAAAAAAGTATTTGATGCTATGCGTTTAGATAAAATACTCATAAAATCCGCCAACCGGATATAACGTACCAACACACAAAACTATGTGTAACTTAGAACTTTTATAGATAGTGTGCGCTTGGCTAAGAAGCTCACAACATTGCCATCCGGAAGCATAACGGACCAACACACAAAACTATGTGTAACTTAGAACGTTTATAGATAGTGTGCGCTTGGCTAAGAAGCTCACAACATTGCCATCCGGAAGCATAACGGACCAACACACAAAACTATGTGTTACTTTAAACGTTTATAGATAGTATGCGCTTGGCTAAGAAGCTCACAACATTGCCATCCGGAAGCATAACGGACCAACACACAAAACTATGTGTAACTTAGAACGTTTATAGATAGTATGCGCTTGGCTAAGAAGCTCACAACATTGCCATCCGGAAGCATAACGGACCAACACACAAAACTATGTGTAACTTAGAACGTTTATAGATAGTATGCGCTTGGCTAAGAAGCTCACAACATTGCCATCCGGAAGCATAACGGACCAACACACAAAACTATGTGTTACTTTAAACGTTTATAGACTGGTTAATACAGTGTAGTGAGAATAACTCATAAACGCGGATGGCAAAAAAAAAACAATAACAAAGAGATTAGTGACGTCAACTTCGATCTATTTATAGTCAGATTAATAGAACTTAGTGAAAAACAATCACCAAAGTGGCTGTCTAAAAATAATTTTTAAAAGGAGTTGAGTGACGTTATTTCATTCCTTCTGTATTATTAAATTGAGTTAACCCTCTCCTTACCACCTGCAGCAAAATCGTCACATTTGTTACGACACAATATATATTTATCTTATTCAGATTTATTTTGTACATCACAATCTTGAAGAATCATCTTAAAGTTGTTTTGTAGAGAGATTGTTTGAGTTTAAAAAATCAATTTTTCTGCTGGGTATGCCTGCCATTTTGGGAAAATACTGAAAAGGGTCGGTAAGGAGAGAGTTAAATAATCATCTAATTAAACCAATTTCATTTTATGCATTCTCTGAGGAGATTTTTTTCATAAGTGTCATCTGAGGGCTGATAACCGAAAAAAATTAATGATGGGCTTGATTTAACATTGTGATAATGGACACTGGTTTGTGTTGGTTTGAGAGTAGTTCAAAACAATAATGAGACCATAACAATAGGATTCAATAGTCTGATGTCACGTCCGCCCAGCAACCAGCAACCAGCAGCTTGGTTCTAAACAAAGAAAATCGATACTTTTTATTCTTCATGCTGGTTTGAACTTTTTCAGAATGTATAAAAGTCAAAACATAATCAGATTTATAATGTTTTTCTCCTCTGGATACAGGTTTATGCTCGTCGGAGAAATATTTCATAAGGCCGTCTGCCAATGTTTCGATAGTTAAAGGCCATGTACTCAATTTACACCCGAGTACGGTGAGAGAATGTGAGTAAAGAGCCTTTTCCAAGGACTCAACCATGCGCCGAGGAAAGCTCGAACCCAGGACCTTGCGATTACGATAGCGAGTGTTTCATTACGACAAGACACCCCTCTTCCCCAAAGACCAAAAACTTCAAAGCTGAGAAATCAGATGGGAAAATTATGCCAACAATGTTTTGGGACAGCAGAGGTGTAACCCTCCCTAATTTCCTACTACAGGGGAGCCACTGGCATCTCTAAACGGTACAAACAGACCTTGAAACAACTGAAAGTAAGAATTTAAGAAAGTAAGAGTTAGATCGCCTTTGGAAATGGAACGAGTTCTGTTTCTTCGTGACAATGTCGTCCACACACAAAATGCCAGGAAAAGGGAGGTAATCGCATCATTTTGACGGACAACTCTGTCTCACCCTCCTTATTAATTTACCAGACTTCATTCACACTTTCAGACTTTTATCTTTTTGGTCCACTGAAGGAGGCAATGAGGGGACATGACTTTGAAGATGATAAAGAAGCCAAAACAGGTCGTGAAAAATTTGCTCAAAGTTCAGTCAACTCAGTTTTACGAGTTATTATTATTATTATTATTATTATTATTATTATTATTATTATTATTATTATTATTATTATTATTATTATTATTATTATTATTATTATTATATTATTATTGTTATTATTATTAATATTATCATTTTATTATTATTAATTTATTATTATTATTATTTATTATTATTATTTATTATTATTATTATTATTATTGTTATTATTTTATTATTATTATTATTATTATTTATTATTATTATTATTATTATTATTATTATTATTATTATTATTATTATTATTATTATAATTATTATTAATATTATAATAATAATAATAATATAATAATATTATCATCATCATCATTATTTCTATTATTGTTAGTCTTATCATCATCACCATCATCATCATGTAAATCATCATCATCATCATCATCATCATCATCACCATCATTATCGTCATTATTATTATCTATAATAATTCTACCTACTCTTTCTCGCACTGTATGTATCATTTACAAAAGCATGCCTTTTCCAGTTTGTCTAGTATAGATAGTATGCACTTGGCTAAGAAGTTCACAACATTACCATCCGGAAGTAAAACTGGCCAACACACAAAACTGTGTGTAACCCCGAAGGTTTATAGTCTGGTTAATACAGTTTAGTGAGAATTACTCATAAACGCAGATGGAAAAAAAAACAATAACAAAGACATGAGTGACGTCATCTTCGAACTATCTATAATAATAATGAATAATATGTCATTTAATTTGATCGAGTCGGGCGTACTTCCACGTTTTTTCATTGGAAATCCTAGCCAAAAAATGATAATAGACATAACAACGTTAAATGTCGATAACATGTTTTTTTAAAGAAATATGTAAAGAATGAAGTTGACGTCACTCAGTTCTTTATGGTTTTTAGGCAGCCAATTATGTGATCATTTCTCACTAAATGTATTCATTCAATCAGCCTATTAACGGTTACACACAGTTTTGTGTGTTGGTACGGTTGGTCTGGTGGGCAGATCTGTTAAGTATTTTACTTAAACACTTAACATCAATAGATGCCGTGCGCTTGACTAAGAAACTCACATCCGTAAATAAAACGGATAGAATGAAGTTGACATCAGTCTGGTCTTCGTTATTGTTTTTTTTTTTGGTTTGTTTTTTTTTTTTTTTTTTGTTTTTTTTTTTTTTTTGAAATCCACGTTTATGAGTAATTCTTACTAAACTGTATTAACCACATTATAAAACACAGCTTTGTGTGTTGCTCCATTATATTCCGGATGGCAATCTTGTGAGCTTCTTCACTAAGCGCATGCTATCTATACACAAAACTATGTGTGATCTTGAAGGTTCATAGTCTGGTTAATACAGTTATTTAGTGAGAATTACTCCTAAACATGGATGGCAAAAACCAAAAAAAACAATAACAAAGACCCGAGTGACATCAACTACGTTCTAACTATGCTATTTTGAGGCGATGGATGGGTCATAAAAATTCTAAAATGTATTTATCATCGAGTGAAATATTAATGGAAACAGAGACGAACATTCACTCTACGCCCGTTTATCGTGTTATCTGATAAAGTCAAATCCATTTTACTGCTGACAAAATAACTTTTTATAATTTTTTTCAGAAAGCTTTTTTCTTCATATTGATGTTATGCGTTTAGATAAAATACTCACAACGTCTGCCCGCTAGATGATGATATTATCAACACACACAAAAATGTAAACTTTAACGTTTATAGAATGAGTAGAGTAACTATTGTTACTATACGTTTAAGTATAATATCACAACATCCGCCAGGCAAATTTAACATTACACACAAAACTGTTTGTAATTGTGACCTTGAACGTTAATAGATAGATCGAAGTTGACGTCACTCAGGTCTTTGTTATTTTATTTTTTTTTTTTTTTTGCCATCCATGTTTATGAGTAATTCTCACTTAACTATATTATTATCCAGACTGTAAAAGTTCAAGGTTACACATAGTTTTGTGCGTTGGTCCGTTATACTTCCGGATGGCAACATTGTGAGCTTCTTAGCCAACCTCATACTATCCTGATTGATATGATTTAGTGAGAACTAATCACAATAATAATAACAGAGAGCTGGGTGACGTCAACTTCGTTTCTCCTCGATCGAATAAAATGACTCCTAACTTGTAACAATATTCTTAAACCGGAGACTTCTTGTGCGGCTATGCATAGTGGTATGACACTCGCCTTTGGTCCGGAAGATCCAGGGTTCGAATCCCGCTCTGAACTTGCATAATTGAGGCCTTGGAAAATGCTCTTATATTCTGTCACCGTATTCAGGTGTAAAATTAGTACATGGCCATTAACGGCGCTGTCTTTGTCCGAAAAAAAAATGTAATATTGCATAGCAGGCGTCGTGTCTCGTCTTACATGTTAAGTGTTGCGGTTGGCTTGGGACCCCTTGTAAAACATTGTGAGCACGTTTAGTTGATATTACTCTATATAAATGATTTTGGGTTTTACGTTTCTTTGAAGTAGTACCAGAGTAATTACTAAGTTATGTTTGAAGTCTCTTGTTTAAGAATGTTTGACAAGTTCGCGATTGATATATTATTGTAAAGTAAAAATTTTCGGCCAAAATTTTAAAAATATATTTTGTCAATTTTCAGCAAAATTAGATTATCCAGCTGTGCTGTAGAATTCTTTGATAGATTGACAGAGTGCTGCTTTGTTCGGGGCCTCGTTTAAAATATTAACACAGTGTTTATTAAGCATTTGCCTGTCCTGTGTTTTAAAATTATAGTTAGTTGTATAGCCCTATATACTCCTTGGAGTGGAGTTTGTTTTATTTTTATTTTTTGTTTTGTTTGTTTTGTTTTTGGTTTTGGTTTTTTTGCCTTGCCTTTAAGGGGGGGGGGGGTTGGGTTTTTTTTTTTTTTTTGTTTGTTTGTTGTTTTTTTATTTTGTGGTTTTTGTTTTTTGTTTTTTTGTTGTTTTTTTTTTTTTTTTTTTTTTTTTTTTTTTTTTTTTTTTTTTTTTTTTTTTTTTTTTTTTGGGGGGGGGGGGGGTTTCTGGGACAGTCGTCATTTATGAAAACAATGGAAGTGATTGGCAAACATAGCAAATTACTCAGGTTTTACAATCGATGGTATGTGTCTAAGTAAAATACCCGCTCTTCGTCCACTTAATCATTAAGTAGAATGAAAATGACGTCATTCAGGTCTTTGGGGTTTGTTTTTTTTTTTTTTTGGGGGGGGGGGGGGTTGCCATCCGAGTTTGTGAGTAATTCTCACAAAACTGTATTAACCAGTCAAGTTACACATAGCTTTGTGTGTTGGTCCGTGGTACTTTCGGATGGCAATGTTGTGAGCTTCTTAGCCAAGCGCATACTATCTATAGAACCAACACAGAAAAATAAGTGTATCTAAATTTAAACGTTTATAAAATGATCGAGAAAATCATGCGATAACTAGTCACCCATTTGGCGGTATAAAAACAATAACAATGATCAGAGAGAGGTCGATTCCATTCACGTTATTGTTTATATAAACAAACAACTATGTTTGTCCGACCACGTTAAAAGGTGTGTCACAAATTCCATGTTTTGATTGGTCAGAAATCTACTGGTTAATTGAATACAACTCACGATTTGTTTTCTTTGGTGATTGCTGCTTTGTATTTTGATGTCATTTTTTAATCAGTTGAAGACTTTGCGTGTACGAAGGCTCCTCTGGAAGAGATTAAAAAGTTGACTGTTCAATGGTATAGTTAGTATGCAGATGACGTCACTCAGGCCTTTGTTATTGTTTTTGCCATCCGCGTTTGTGAGTTGTTCTCACTAAACTGTATTAACCAGACTATAAAAGTTCATGGTTACACAGAGTTTGTGTGTTGGTCCGTTATACTTCCGGATGGCAATGTTGTGAACTCCTTGGCCAACCGCATTCTATCTATAGACAGATAGTTTTGTTGTTGCTTGGTTCGATTCATCTGGGGGGCTGAATATGTGAGTATTTCATGTAAACGCATAGAATTAACTTACCAACCCTATCACAGACTATATCCGTAGCTTACCCAGATTACTTTATGCCTATTTATTACATTTTTTCTGAGACAAATTTCGGCGTAGTATCAAAGCTAATGGTTTTTTTTAGTTTTTACATGTTTATAGTAGTTGAATAAACTCTATCTGTCTACATGCTCTTTTGTAATACATTTTTTTCCAATTTTGAAAAGTAGCAAAAATCTCTAGGATTGAGTGAGTTAATACAGTCGTAAGAGTAGGTGTCATTAACCCTTTTGTAAGGAGTGAAATATCAGAGTATATGTCATTGATATAATGCTATAAACATTCTCTGTGAGTATTTCACATCAACGCATAGAATTAATACAGTCATAAGAGAGTAGGTGTCATTAACCCTTTTGTAAGGAGTGAAATATCAGAGTATATGTCATTGATATAATGCTATAAACATTCTCTGTGAGTATTTCACATCAACGCATAGAATTAATACAGTCATAAGAGAGTAGGTGTCATTAACCGTAGCCATCATTAACTTATAGATAGTTCGAAGATGACGTCACTCAGGTCTTTGTTATTGTGTTTTGCCATCCGCGTTTATGAGTAATGCTCACTGAACTGTATCAACCTGACTATAAACGTTCATGGATACACATAGTTTTGTGTGTTGGTCCGTTATACTTCCGGATGGCAATGTTTTGAGCTTCTTAGCCAAGCGCATACTATCTATAGCCGAACACTGACCAAAAAATGACAAGTCTTTGGCCGCAAAAAAAAAAAAAAAAAACAAATCATGAGTTGTATTCAATAGTTCAACCAATGGAATCACTTGTTTCCTTGAGCTCTACTAAACGACAACTCACTTGATACTGCACAAAACTAAAAATGATGCCAAACTATAAGTCCTTGAGAGTTCTTGTGTCAGACTATTTTTAACGATGGCTTCGTATCTAACCCTTTTGTCAGGATTGAATAATTACCAGATTACGTGTCATTGATAAATTGCTATAAACACGGCTGTGCTTGAAGACTCAATAGGGAAATACATCTCGAGTAGAGATTAGGGTGTGTTTGTTTATGTTTATCTTGCACTATCCCCCTAGTATTGATTTTATACCTAAACACACCGGATTTCTAGAAGTGGAGAAATAAAGTTCATCTTTTCTTTTCTTATATTATCTTATCTTACCAAGATGAGCTCAAAAACATTCTCACACACACACACACACACACACACACACACACACACACAAATACACTCGTGCATACAATCACCTAAAATAGTCAAACATAATATTATAAACACATCATGTGCACACACCATGTATACAAACACACACCTGCAAACACAAACACATACGCATAAACACACACATACGCATAGACACCCACACGCACACACACGCGCACACACACACACAATTACAAACACTCACAGAAATACAGACATTAACAAATAATACATACATTCATACAAACACGCTCTTGCAAACACGCACACATAAAAACATTCGCAAGTTCTCACATGATATACACACAGATAAAAACCATATAGATGCTGTGCACTTGGCGAAGAAAGTCACAACATTGCCATCCGGAAATATAACGGACCAACACACAAAACTATGTGTAACCTTGAACATTCATAGATCGTTCGAAGTTGACGTCACTCGGGTCTTTGTTATTGTTTTTGCCATCCGCGTTTATGAGTAATTCTCACTAAACTGTATTAACCTGACTAAAAAAGATCATGGTAAAACAAAGTTTTGTGCGTTGGTCTGTTATACTTCCGGATGGCAATGTTGTGAGCTCCTTAGCCAAGCGCATACTATCTAATGTCTGGTCACTAGTGAGAATCACTCATAAGAATGGATGTCAAAAAAACAATAACAAAGACCTGAGAGACGTCAACTTCGTTTTATCTATACATTCGAGCACCCATACACACATGCATGAACACACACACACACACACACACACACACACACATACGGAGAAGAGTAACACATTCTAGACCTGACGTTTAAAGTCAAAGGTCAAATCAGCTAAAACAAGACAGATTTCAAGCCTCTCACAAAACATTTGGCGACGACTCGACTCGACTACCTTTGGAAACTTCAATAAAAACTAGAATGAAAAGTAGTCTTCAGAGCCCATGGACCCGGTGTTTATCCCGGTTTTGATAGCGTGAAACGGACAACATCAATTGTTTGCTACCCTTTGAATAGGACATTAGTCTATCGCAAAGTACTTTCCGACAGATCTAACAAATCAAATTACCTAATCAATGCTGTGTGGACAGGGGAGTCAGAAAAACACAAAACAAATTTCGACTTCACCAGAGATAGATCGAGTGCTCTACCAACTGAGCTATTTGGATCCCATGAAATATGAGAAACTAACATGCAATTTTTTAGGAAAAAAAATAGTCATAAAAATTTGAATGCTAGCTCCTCGTGGGACAAAATTGAGAAAGGGGGGGGGGGGGGGGGGGGGGGAGAGGGGAGGTAACGATTGTTTATTTTCCAATTTCTCCTCGAATTTTTTCCATCAATAAAGAACCATAAGATTTCCAAACTTTCTATAATTAACCAAGCTGTTTGGTTTCTACAGGTGTTTAAACACGCGAGCATTTCATGTGTCTGCAACTCACAGCATGGAGTATAGAGTGGGAAGGAGATTAAAATCGCACATGGGAATGGAAGATAGATAGATAGATAGAAAAGTTATTATTATTATTATTATTATTATTATTATTATTATTATTATTATTTATTATTATTATTATTATTATTATTATTATTATTATTATTATTATCATTATTATTATTATTATTATTATTATTATTATTATTATTATTATTATTATTATTATTATTATTATTATTATTATTATTTCATTATATTATTATCATGATTATGATTATTATTATCATTATTATTATCATCACCATCATTATTATCATCATCATCATCATCACCACCACCATCATTATCATTATCAATATTATAAACATCACTATTATTAATCTATGTATCTAATTAATTTATTTATTCGTCTATTTATTCATTCGTCTATTTATCATAATTTCATCTTGGTACACATAACATCGTCATAGGCCGTCAGTACCTTCGACACCATTCTACACCTAAAGGTAACTGGCTTACCCTCAGTTACCTACCTACCCACTAATAACCTACACCTACCAATTATAATTAGTTTGAATAGGATTTAGACCGTGTCTCGAACTATCTCGGTAATGAAATAAACACACCAACGACAACCGGCGTTCTGAATGAAATTTCAGTCTGTTCTCTGTTATCTCTTAGGTCTGGAATTCACATAACGTTGTGTCTATAGAGAGTACTAGGTACCTACTTTTTTTTTTAATTGGTCAGAGGAATTTTGCTTCAAATATCGATCGAGTAAAATTAGATTAACTGTTGTCACTTTAAAGAAGTGGAGAAAAAATATCAGGTTTGATATTTTGTTTTGCTGGGTCTTTTTTTGTTGTTTTGTTTTGTTTTGTTTTTTTGTTGTTTTTTTTTTTGTTTTTGTTTTTTGTTTGTTTTTTTTTTTGTTGTTTTTTATTTGTTTTTTTGCTTTTATTTATTGGGTTGTTTGTTTTTGTTTTGTTTTGTTTTGTTTTGTTTTTTTTGTTTGTTTTTTTTTTGGGGGGGGGGAGGGATTGTTGGTATTCATTTAGTTGGTGGGTTTTGTTTTTTTGGTTTTTTTTTCATTTTCTTGTGGTTTTTTTTTTTTTTTTTTGGGGGGGGGGTTGTCTTGATTTGTTGCCTTTTTTTGGTTTTGTATTTTGTTTGGGTTCTTTTTTGGAGGGTGGGGGGGGGGGTGGCCAGTTAATAGAGTATTTTCTGGGTTTATGTCGGGGAGAAGTGTTCTTTTTTTTTTTTCTCTCTTTTTTTTTTTCAAACATTTAAGCTGATTGATATTTGAAATAAACATTTTCCGGTCAAAATGAAACAACAAAGATGTTGTGAGAATACAGCATAGAATAAACCAAGAAATAGAGTTGTCTTTTATCATTGTGATTGTGTAAGGAAAGAAAGTTCAACTTTAAATATTTAATCTATAAAAACTGCATAATATATCATAATAAACCTTCAGTTTTCCAACCACTTTGTGTTGTTATTGTTGTTGTTGTTGTTATTGTTGTTGTTATTGTTTTTGTTGTTGTTATTGCTGTTGTTGTTGTTGTTATTATTGTTATTATTCTTGTTGTTGTTGTTGTTGTTCTTGTTGTTGTTGTTTTTTAAGGAAAGAAAGTTCAGCTTTTTTAACCTATAAAATACTGCATATTTTATCCTGATAAATCTTCAGTTTCCCAACCAATTTGTGTTGTTGTTCTTCTTATTCTTGTTGTCGTCGCTGTTGTATCTGTTGTTGTATCTATTGTTGTTGTTGTTGTTATTATTGTTATTATTGTTGTTGTTGTTGTTGTTCTTGTTGTTGTTTTTTAAGGAAAGAAAGTTCAGCTTTTTTAACCTATAAAATACTGCATATTTTATCCTGATAAATCTTCAGTTTCCCAACCAATTTGTGTTGTTGTTCTTCTTATTCTTGTTGTTGTCGCTGTTGTATCTGTTGTTGTATCTATTGTTGTTGTTGTTGTTGTTTTTGTGATTGTTGTTATTATCATTTTTAGTGTTTGAAGAAAAAAGCCAGAAAAAACCCTAAAATAAGACACTTGAAACAAAATCAGGTTTTGTTTGTAGTTTTATTTTTGTGCCCATATCTAGAGGTGCCTTATAGCTAAATGAGTCAATAAAATGTATAGTAAAATAAAGGGAGTAAAAAGACTTATAAAAGATAGAAAATATTATAAACGACGTTTCGGCCTTTGGCCTTCTTCAGGTAAACCTGGTTTCAGAGTGATCGCATCTTATTTCCTAGTCTAAATATAGATAATTCGAAGTTGACGTCACTCAGGTCTTTGTTATTGTTTTTTGCCATTCAGGTTAATTGTAATTCTCACTAAACTGTATGAACCAGACTATAAACGATCATGATTACACACAGTTTTGTGTGTTGGCCAGTTATACTTCCGGATGGCAATGTTGTGAACTTCTTAACCAAGCGCATACAATCTATATGTTGGTCTTCAATAAAGATCACCCATCCACGCTCTGTAATGTCCCGTAATCCTAAGAATCTGCCAACATCCTGCTACAAAAATAGTTATGCCGCCTTATGATTCCATATTATGTCGTAATCTATTCATTAATAGTCCTTCGAAAAACTGGTTACTTACACACTTCCAATGAGTTTGGAACCAGAAGAGTAAAGGGTGTGACGTCACAACTTCTCTACCCTAACCCTAATTCGGGGGGGGGGGGGGGGGTAACGTGGCTCCTCGGCACGGTCTTTGATTCGTACGCGAAAGGTACCGAGTTCGATCACTCGTCGGTGCTCTGTATGGCCTTGAGCAAGATACCTCGCCCTAACTCAATTTGCGGCGCTGCACTGCGGCTGACGCCTGGGTTATTCCAGACCCTAGAGACAAATTTTCTCTTTGGGATAAATAAAGGGAATTTTATTTTTTATTTTAAAAAAAATAAATTTTATCCTATGCGATAATGGAGACTCGAGCACATTTCCTATAAAATAAAGACCATCTGTACGGAGCTTGAAGAACAAGTCGTGGATGTTGCGCTTTTTATTATTTTTTTAGTTTTATTATTCTTTTTTTAAAAATATTTTTCGTGATTTAATTGTTTTTTGTTTTGTTTTTGATGTTTTTGTATTATTTTTTTGTTGTTGTTGTTGTTGTTGCGTTTTGTATTTTGTTTTGTTTTTGTTTTTAGTGTGTGTTTTTTGTGAGTTGGTTTGTTTTTAGTTTTATTTTGTTTTGTTATGTTTTTTGTTGTTGTTGGGGTTTTTTTCTGGGGGGGGGGGGGGTTGTTGTTTTTGTTGGGGTTTTTTTTTTTGTTTCGCTTTATTACGATTTGGTTTGGTTTTGTTTTTATTTATTTTTAGGTTTTGTTAAGTTTTATTGTTTATTTTGTTTTTATTTTTATTTTCCTTTTTCTTTTTTTCTTTTTTTAAATTTTTTTTTTTGGTAGTGAAAATTGCAATCAGGTGTGGAGTCTCCTAAAGTCTGCGCCACTTAAACACTCATTAACGCCTTTTCGCACCTGACGACATGAATACCAAGACAGTACTGACAGCCCGGGTAATCCCAACACGAAAATACTCTCATAAAACGCTTTTTAAAACTCTTTACAGTTTGGGCAGAAACATCTTACGATATGCATAAAATACTGGTTGATTTAAATAGCCTCCAATCTGTTTTTTTTTCAATTAAACCTAAGACTTCATAACCCCTAACCTGCCAAACAGCCTGAAATCAAGGTTTTCAAGGGTTTTCGAAAAGATTGGGGTCATAATAATCAGACCTGCCTGGAACTACGAAAAATTCGTAGAAATACCCATTTTTGGCTCCAACTAAAGAGTTGCATAGGTCTCTCTGACTCAATAAATCTTGTTTGAAAGGAAACTTTAGCTCCTTAGAACCCATATTAAGGACTTTGAAACATTTTGGACCATGCTGAGAGCAAATTGTTTATTTCTAAAGCTATTTAAACTGAATTTTTCTTCTTTTTTTCCCCCTTGAAACTACGAGTTTTTGAAGTTTCAAATAGGCAGCTCTGTAATAATCTACAAAAAGATCGAAATACCAAACACGGAATGTTCCGGGTTCAAAACCCATCTTCAGCCAAAAATAGAAAGAATGAAAACGTTCGTACATCACTTCAAATCCAGAGAGACGGCAGAAAAGTAGTTTGTAAATGGCTGAAGAAGGGTTTTGAGCCCGAAATGTTACATGTTTGATATTGTGTTCTTTTTTTTTTTTTTTTTTTTTTTTTTGTTTGTTTGTTTTTGGGAAGCTGTTATATTCATGTTTGAATACCACGCTTTACAATTCTCAATTTCCAGCCGCTTAGTTTTCACCTTGTCCATATTAAAATGTTGCTGCTTGAAGCTCGAAGGAAAAAAATAAACGATAAGTGTTGAATTGTAAGCTTTATCAACAAATTACGATGAATAAAATCACTTTTAGTGTTTACACGGTGAGAGAATGTGAGTAAAGAGCCTTTTCCAAGGACTCAACTATGCATACCACTAGACCATGTAACCGCACAATTTAAGATGAAGTACAATATTTCTGACGAACGTGTAAAAAATCTGTTTTGTCCGGAAACAGTCGAATATCCCAAGTTCCATGTCAGCCTGAATTGAAAACAAATGGAATCCAATGCTTCACAATTTCAGGTCTGTTTTAGATTTTGGGTTGATTGGAATAGGCTTCAACAGTCGTGATGACGCATAGTAAGTAACTTAGTAACTCGTTCTAAACTATCGGAACGCCCTTATGAAATACTTCTTCGACGAACATAAAAGTGTATCCAGAGGAGAAAAACATTATAAATCGGATCATGTTTTGACTTTTATACATTCTGATCACATGACATGTGAAACATTTCTTGCCATCATGAAGAATAAAAAGTACCGATTTTTATTTATTTTTTTTTTTTTTTTTTTTTTTTTTTTTTTTTTTTTGTTTAGAACCAAGCTGCTCGTTGCTAGGCGGCCGTGACATCTGACTATTGAATCCTATTAAGTCTATCATTGGTGTGGCTGCTTTGTGGTCTTATGGTATGGCAAGGTGGAAAGGTGTCTGTTTTAGAATTTGGGTTGTTTGGAATGTGGCTGCTCGTTGCTGGGCGGCCGTGACATCTGACTATTGGATCCTATTAAGTCTATCATTGGTGTGGCTATAATGTGGTCTTATGGTATGGCATCGCCTTCGGGTGGAAAGGTGTCTGTTTTAGAATTTGGGTTGTTTTTTAATTAATCCTTCATAAGTGTGGCTATAATGTGGTCTTATGGTATGGCACTCGCCTTCGGATGGAAAGGTGTCTGTTTTAGATTCTCGGTTGTTTGGAATGATGTCCTTCATTAGTGTGACTGCAGGGACGGCTGGTAATAATGGGCAGGGTGGGCAAATACCAGCCTGTTTTTTTCAAGTTATATGCTGTATTACCAGGTCTGAAATAATCAAATTTAAATTAGATAATTTCAAAAGTTACTACTTAAACTTTATACTTCGTACTGAAATCAATTTGTGTGTATTTTTGATAGATTGCGAATCACCATGCATCCCTTAATGCATAAACCAGGATACGCTCCTGTTCTTTTTTTATCACACCCCCCCCCCCCCCCCCCCCAACACTCCACTCCGCCCACATCGTCATCTCATCGTCTCGTCGCCTGACGGTGAACTAACTCCGATTTTTGCTGTCTGGCCTCTCTAGTACTAGGTCGGGCTAATTCAAATGAGCCCACCTTATTAACCAGTGAAAACTAAATAGAGATTTTGGCAAACGAACTTTTTCTTATTTATTGCCTTACTTGTGCTGGTACCATTGATGTAATGACTTTGGGAATGTTCCAGTATTGAATTAAATTTATTAATTTACTAATTTTACATCAATTTAGTATTGATTTGTGTTGTTTTTATATATTTGTTTATCCATTTAAACTTTTCTTTTTTTTCTCGTTTTCTTTAGTGCTTCTCAAAACTCATTTATTTAAATTGTTTTCTTATTTGTTTTTTGTTGTTGTTGTTTTTTGTTTTTTTTTTTTTTTTTTGTTTTGTTTTTTAACAAATTAATTTGTTAGTTCTTTTTTTTTTTTAATTCTTAAAGTAATTACCCCTGTATTTTTATTGCCAGACAAAATAATTTTGCAAAACAATGTAATTTTCTATTGTATTCCGTATAATAAAACAAAACACTTTTATTCAAAAGTCACGACTAAATAAATATATAAAATACAACCACCATTTTGGTTTGCTCAACATTTGAATTAGTATACGAGAAATACTCTTCTGAGAAAAGGAGAGAGTTGAATTCTAACTGACTTATAGAGGAAATACGGAAGGGTGGGCAGATTCCGTACTTGCCCGTCCTGAAGCTAATACATACATAAGATAGTTCGCGATGAAGAGGCGGGAAGCTCGGGGTTGGTTGGGTAAGGAGTAAAGATAACACGGTCGTTATTGTTATAGTCTAACGAATGCATGAGGAGAAATTCGTAACATTATTTTGTCTTAATTGTATTGTATGAAGTATTGGCGAAAGCCTAAGATTAAATAAACGTTGTTTTTGTTTGTCTTATTTTGACTATGGAACTGATACTGATACGAGTACTTGTCATAGCAGAGCTGCCTACTTGAAATAGGAAAATAAAAATCGTAGTTTTCAGGGCTAATAAAATCGTAGATATTTTAACTACCCTTTTAAAAAATGACCGGAATTTCGACTGTTTTGATAGATATCAAATTTTAAAAAACGAGAAAAAATAATTGGAAACGTAATAATGATGGTGATGGTGGTAGTGATAGTGGTAGCGGTGGTGGTAGTAGTAATGATGGTGGTGGTAGTAATGATGATGGTAATATTATTATTGTTATTATTATTATTATTATTATTATTATTATTATTATTATTATCATCATCATCATTATTATTATTGTTATTATTATTATTATTATTATTATTATTATTATTATTATTATTATTATTATTATTATTATTATTATTATTATATTATTATTATTATTATTATTATTATTATTATTGTACGTATTGGTGGTATTACTATTGTTGTATTTTTGTGTGGTTATTAATGGTATCAGTTTATTGTTTGGTTCCATTTACCATTTTTTCCCACTTTCATGTGGTCATCAAATTGTATGATTTATTGTCGAAAGCCTAAGATTGAATAAACTTTGTAATATCGTATGGTAACCATCATTGTCGACGACATCGTCGTTGTCATCATAATCATCATTATCATCATCATCATCATCATCATCATCATCATCATCATCATCTTCATCATTAACAACAACAACAATATTAACAACAAGTACTACAATAGCAATAAAAACAATATCAACATCATCATAACATTTCCGTCATCGTCTCCACAACTATCATTCTAACCAACAGCACCACCAAAACCACTACCATAATTACATCCTCCTCCACCACCACCACCACCGCTACCACTATTCCAACCACTACCACCACCGGCACAATCACTCTAATCATCAAGACAGCAGTGAAATGCAATTTGAGCTCTGAATGAAACTCGAGTCATATCGCTGTTGTTGCTTCTCGATTAAAACTTTAAGGTTACTACATACTACTGAAAACCAATAATGTAACAGAAATATTAATCTCGCCGTTGAGGGATTAAAGCAAATCTTTAATTTTTTCGAGTGAACGAAATGGACTTGTATTGTCAAGGTGTTGTCGCATTATGTCTCGTCGCTTTATTTTTTAGTGGTATTCTCTTTCGTGATTCAGTTTTGATTACGTTTGGAATAATTAAAATCTACTTGTATTGTCATTTCAATGTGAATGTGATTATTTGTGGTTGAAATATTATTTTTTAAAGGTGAAAAAAAATAATAATTAAAAAAAAATTAATTAAAAAATAAATAAATAAATAAAATAAAATAAAAAATAATATATATATATATATATATATATATATATATATATATATATATATATATATATATATTTATGACCGAATCATCTTTGCCCCACCACTGTAAATAGGCTAGAACCGCCACTGTGTGACTGTTATGTGGTTTTATGGTATGGCACTCGCCTTCGGATGGAAAGGTCCATGGTTCGCGCCCCGCTCTGAGCGGTGTATATTTGAGTCCTAGGAAAAGGCTGTTTACTCACTTTCTCTTCCCATACTCCGGTGTAAAAATGAGTACATGTTCGTTACTCTGTCCGAAAAAAAAATTGTAATATCGCGTAAAAATTGTCATCTTTTGTCTTGCATGTTAAATGTTGCTGTAGAAAATCATGAAGAAAGAGAGAGAGAGAGAGAGAGAGAGAGAGAGAGAGAGAGAGAGAGAGAGAGAGAGAGAGAGAGACTTCGTTCTCTTTTTTTTTTTTTTTTTTTTTACCTTTGTTGTCATATTCATAGTTATGTCCCTTGGTTAATTCGTCCAAAAAAAAAATAAGAAGAAGAAAAGATGGCGCTTGCCGGTTGATTTTGAAAGATGAGCTTTAACCTTTGTATTTTGTATGTCACATTCCCTTTTAATTATGTAGGCAATTGCTACATATCGAACAGTTGCTGTGGCTAGGGACTCCCTGTAAAGTGCTTTGAGCACGTTTCGTGGATATTTTTCTATATAAATGCTGAACGTTGTTTTTTCATGACCTCCATCTTGTCAATCATTTCTATACCCAAAACTTCATGACTTTCAACTTCAACCCGACATTTCACCCCCCCCCCCCCCCCCCCCCCCCCACTTTCCAACCCGCACCCTACTCCCCACCCCACCCCCAACATCTCAAACTTAATAATTTCCTTTTTTTTTTTTTTCTTAGTTCCAGAAATTAGATTTAAAATATTTTTGTTTTGTTTTGCTTTGTTTTTGTTTTGGGATTGAGAGACGTCTTAATCAATAGGGAATGAGATTAGCGGAAGAGTAGCGTCCCTTGATTGGACGTCACCGGCGGAGAGAGAACGTCATGGTTTTGCGCATGCGTCTCTCGTCCTCGCTCCGGTGAAATCGGCATGAGACACTTCACCGAAAGCGAGGACGAGAGAGACGCATGCACAAAACCATGTTGACGTTCTCTCTGTAAGGTGACGTCCAATCAAGGGACGCTACTCTTCCGCTAATCTCATTCCCTATTGAAAGATTTATTGTAAAAAAAAATGTTAAAGACGTTTTGTAAGGGAACAGCAGGCTGTCCTAAGATCCATGTCAAACTGAATTGAAAACAAATGGAACGCAATGTTCTGAACCCAATTAGCTGTTATCTTTGTGAAGAGGAAAAATACACACCGTGAGAATTTTGTTTAAAATTTTGTTTCGTGCTTAAGTAAGAAAAGTCGATACGGTAATAATGTTAAATGAATAGAGTCATAAAGAAATAAAGAAATATGAATATTTATGACCCATCCTGATATGAATAAAATAAAATGCATGTTTGTGTTTTTCTCAAAATGTCATTTTTGACTAACTTTTATCACTATTTTTAGTAGATCTCAAAAGGTAACTCCCAGAATTTGCTGTAATTTTGCCACAATGTTTGATAGATAATCAATCACCTTACAAAGAGATTTTTAAAGTAGCTGTTTTAGTTTTTGAGGTAGGACATTTTTTTCTGTAATTATCCTCTAAATTCAGAGACCTCGATATAGCCTAATTTAATAATGCGACATTTTAAGGCTGAATATGTAAAAGTTTGAATAAGGAACTCAAAATCAGCTTATGTAGGGTGTTAGAGGATGTCCTTAGGAGTTATCACGCCAAATATAAGGTCTTAAACTAGAACATGTTTTGAGATCTATTCAAAATCATCATCAAGTGCCAGGCCTGTTGCAGACATCGGCGATCATGTCCCTCCAACCATATCTGTCCTCAGATCTTCTCAATAGCTCGATTCCTGTTCCTCCTCCACCAATCCATCCGTTCAGATTGTCAATGTAATCTATCCTCTGTCTCCCTCTTCTTTTCTTCCCAGAAACTTTACCCGTAAGTACAATCTTTTCAATACCGTTTTTTCTGTAAATATGTCCGAGAAATGTTAACTGTCTTTTTCTGATGGTGTTTACCAAAATTCAAAATTCAAAATAATGTAACGTGTAAAACGCTGAGTCAGCATTTTAACCATGCCACCACCAGATGGAAAAACATTAGTTTTTTTTTATTTTTTTTTTTTTGAAGGTTTAGAGTATTAGATTTAAGCAAGCAACTACATTTATGTAGCAAGAAAGATAGAATATTGATTTTTGTAGTATACAATAGCCAACCCCCCCCCCCCCCCCTTTAACATTTCATTTTCAGTTAAACTCTTACAATAACACCAGCCCGTCACGTATGAAAAGTACGTGTAACTTTAAACGCGTATAGTCTGATTGATTTACGTTTGTGAGAACTATTAACAAACAGGCTGAATATATTCGTCATATATATTCATTGTTTCTATTTAACGTCACTCGGCTATTTGTTTGCTATTTTTTAAAATGCAAATTTGAGTGATTAGTTCTCACTAGATTATATCAGTCAAATTATAAAAGTCCAAATAAATAAAAATATTTGTGACCCATCGACTAAAAACGGTATTATGATAGGGTGCTTAATATTCAATTTTCAGTTAAACTCTTTTTTTTTTCTTTTTTTTTTTTTTTTTTTTTGTAATTACCCCCCCCCCCACCCCACCCCCCACCCCCCTCACTCGCAATCCTTAGATGTTGCCTAGGCATCCTGTCATGGTCTCAAGTGAGTAAAGAGCTACTCGACTATGCATAAAGATCTATGTAGAATGAGGCCCCAGAATTTACTAGTTACTATAAATGAAAAACAATTAACGATTTGTTTACAATGAAATAAAATAATGATGAAATTTAATTAAAAGAGATAAACAGTGATCGTGGTAGTTACAAATAGAGATATGAATACTTTACGTAACTTATGATAATATATCAGGTTCATAAGTTTACGTTTCCAGGCAGTTGATGGGCTTGGATGATCTATTCCTCTGATAACAGGATTGGACTCGTAAAATTCCACTTCCAGGCAATTGGTAAGGGGTTATAGTGTAGTACAGCGGGCTTGGGTTTGATCCTTGAAGATTATACAATCAAAGTTAAAAGCTCCGGCGTCTTAATGGTGTAGATATAATATCTACAAAGTCCCAAAAGATAAAAATCTTCCAGTATATATATAGGAATAGAGTGACTGGCCGTCCGGCATAGATTGTGGAGAGAAAGTGAGTGTAGAGTGTTAGACCTATCAGCTTTTATAATAAGTGGCTACGTGACAGAATGTAGAACGAAAAGTATTCACTAATTAGAAATTAATTCGAGGGAAGGCTATAAAAGGAAAGACGATCTAATATTAGAAGGTAAAGTTTATCTAAGCCTACCGAAATATAACTGGAGTGAGATGAATTCAGTTCTTAATAAATAAAATTTAATAAGATAATTGTGAACAATCTTTACTGTGACACCCCCACCCACGTTTAAAATATACTCTTTAACCATTATGGGAAAGATAGATTTTACAAACGGAAGTAAATTTACTATCATGATACTCTAGCATTAATCCATTGTTATGATTTGTGCTACAATTAAATTATTTATTAACTAGACATGGAAATGTTTATATTAACGTAGGTATATGAATGGGTGACATAACAATGAAAGATTGTGATTACAAATCATTATGATGAACAACATGATGGCAATGTGATTACAAATCATTGTGATAAACAATAGTGATGGCAATGAAGCATGATTTAAGTCGATGATATGAAGGTAATTTACTGAATGAAATGAATGAAAATGTAAATGGAATATTGACATTTCAATTATTAATCATAAATGAGTGAAAATTCATAACAATGATAGATAAAGGGAAGATTTCCCAAATCATGAATGGGTATGGTATATATATGCAAACAATAATCAATGTTACATTAAGTTGGGTCATCATGTTTACAAATAAAATTATCGAATTTGTGTGTTCTGATTTGGCATAATTTGCGAGGTAACTAACAGTATGCATGGGAGGTTAAGTTATACCCTTCTCACGTCATTACACTAATCGAGAAAGTAGGTCGGCGTGAATATTTTCACAACCTGGTATGTGAGAGATACTGAAAGTGTAATTTTGCAAAAATAGACTCCACCTTAGTACTCTACTATTATTCATTTTGTTATTTCTTATGTACGTGAGTGGTTTATGGTCCGTTTCGACCACAAACTCTTTTAGCAGTAGATATCTGCTGAATGTCTTTAAAGCAAAGACGATGGCCAGTCCTTCACGCTCTATTACAGAGTATCGTGATTCTCTGTCCAATAAATTTTCTGCTTGCATATAAGCAAGGCATTAGAGTTCCCTCATGTTCCTGTAATAGTACACCTGCGATGCCCTTATCAGACGCGTCAGTTCTTACAACAAATTCTTTTGACATGTCGGGTAATTTAAGAATTGGTTCTGAACAGAGTAATGCCTTTAATTGGTTAAAGCTATTCTGACACGCTTCTGTCCAAACAATTTTGTTCGGTGACCCATTCTTTGTCAGATTTGTTAGCGGTGTCGCGATGTGCGCGAAGTTGTAAATGTATTTCCAGTAAAAATTTAGGAGCCCAAGTACTTTGCGTACTTCTTTTTTTGTCTTAGGTGGTTGCAATTGTGCGATTTTTGTTTGTTTTTCTGTCTCGGGTGTCTGTGTCCCATGACCAACGGTATGATCAATCCTGCATTTGAAGCTTCGATATTAGTAAACATAGGTTGCGACACTGTGTCTCTATCAAAATACTTTTTTAGCGTATTTGCATGGAATGTCTTTGTTGTGTTGTTAATTTTAATCTCGTAATTAACATTAGATTTTACTGCTGTTATTTTGAATGGTCCTTTCCATGTAGCTAAAAGTTTACTCGAGTCATCGGGTAAGAGTATTAGTACTTTGTCACCAATCTCAAATTTTCTTGACTTGCTTTTGCGATCAGAGTATTCCTTGTATTTCTCTGCTTTTTTAGTGACGGATTCCTGTGCTAGCTTACATGTGTCCTCTATTCTGTCTTTCAGGTTTCTTACATATTCGTAAGCAAACATAATTTCGTTATTGTCCTCCTCATTCCCTTTACAAATGTCGGCTACTATATTGATCGGGCCGCGAGGTGATCGTCCATACATCAACTCAAATGGGGAGTAGCCTGTAGATTCTTGGGGTATTTCTCTATATGCAAATAGGATTGCTGGTAAGTATCTGTCCCAATCATCTGGTTTTTCTGCTGACACTTTTCTTAACATATTCTTTAGAGTGCCATTAAATCTTTCACAAAGACCATTTGCTTGGGGGTGGTAGGGAGTTGTGAATGAGTGTTGGATTCCCATGAGTTTCATGGTTTCATGCATCATATGTGATGTAAATTGGGGTCCATTGTCCGACAGTATCTCATTTGGTATGCCTATTCTAGTAAAAATTGTCATCAATGCTTCAGCTATGTGATCCGATGTAGTTGATTTCAATGCTATCGCTTCTGGCCACCTGGTTGCGTAATCGACTAGTGTTAGTATGTGTGTATGGTTTCTATCTGATTTTGTTAAAGGGCCTATAATGTCAATTGCAACTTTTTGAAAAACTTTTTCAATAACTGGGGTTGTCTCTAATGGCAATCTCGGTATTCTGCCTTTTGCGACTCTTCTTTGGCATGTGTCACAAGATTTCACATATTCTCGGACGTCTTTAGTAATTCCAGGCCATGTGAAATTCTCGGATATTCTCTTCAATGTGGAAGAGCTCCCAAGATGTCCAGAAGTTATTGAATCGTGCGCTATTCCAAGGATTTTGTTTCTGTAAATACTCGGCGTGACCAGTTGTTTAGCTATTTTGTTTCTTTTCCTATGTAACCTGAACAGAATATCTTTTTCAATGATGTATTCAACTTTTGATTTCGTCCCTTTGTTTGCGATATTGAAATATGAAGTTAAAGTCGGGTCCTTTTTCTGTTCTTCAATGAACGTGTTCCTGTCAAATTGTTGTGGTTCAAGAGAAATAGTCATTGGCTTCTCTGTTGTCTTAGTCATCTTTCTTGTTTCTGCTAGACAAGCTGTTTCTTGGGTTAATGACCATTCTTTTACATCTGTTGGGTTGTCTTTAAGACCTTTTATATTGCCAACAATAACATCAGCGACGGGGTTGGGAAGTATACAGCATTCCACTATTCCTGTATAGTATGGGGTTTCTATGTACACATTAGCTGTTTCAAAGGTTTCGACTGTGCCACTGAATGTGATGCATTGTACCGTTTTTCCAGTTTTGTCTTCGTCATTGATCAAAGATGCTTTTATTCCTACTGTACTGCATCCTGTGTCTCTCAATATTTTGCAATCAGTTCCATTAGCTTTGCCTTCACAAAAAAATAGCGATCCTGATTTGTGAGTTTGTGTTAAAAGTGACATACCTTTCACGCAATACACATTTATATTTTCTCCTGACATTACTCGTGTCTGATTGTTTACACTTGTTTGGAGTGATGCATTTGCAGTTTCTTTTGGATATCCCACGATTTTGTAACATTTGTCTGCTGTGTGGCCTTTCATTCCACAATATTGACATTTAATTATAGGTTTGTTGGTTTTCTTATACTCAGTATTATTGTCAGTGCTATTTCTTGTTTTGTTTTGATAGGGTCGGCTATGGTCTCTATTGAACTGTTTGTTCCATGGTTTGTTACTATGATCCTCCTGTTTCACTTGCGTGTTCCGAGTGATTGATCGGCTCGTTCTATTTGAGTACTGAACTTTAGGTGTACCTGGACTCTGAGCAGCGGCAGCGTAGTATGGTTCCTTCAATGTTCTGCTAAGGGGTGTCAATGGATGTGCGCTGTTAAAGTTTTCTGCGTAGATTTTTAATTTGTCCAAGTTTTCTGGCTTTCTCTCTTTAAAGAATGCGACTAAATCTGGGTTGCAAGCTTGATAGATTCGATTCTTCAGCGTGAGATAGTAAAGGCCTGCAAAGTCGTCTTGTTTTACGTTTGCCAACTCAAGCCACCGATTTAGAAATTGAGTAATTCGGTTCACGAATGTATTAAAGTCTTCTCCACTTTCCGGTTTTGCAGTGTGAAACCTTTCCTGGTAACCATCTTCCGTTAATCTAAATCTTTTTAGTAGAGCGTCTTTAATTTTACCATAATCATCTGCATCTTCAGTTGTTAAGGTATAGAAAACTTTTAGCGGTTCTCCAGATAAGCAGTTAATCAAGGCTGTGGCCCATTTGCTTTCTGGCCAACGATAACCTTTAGCCTGAACTTCGAATCGGTGTAAGAAGGATTCTAAACAGTCTGATCGTTCATCGTATGTTGGCATGCGTGGAAGTTTCACGAAAAATTCATCACTATTATTATGTTTTTTTTCATGACCGGTTTTTGTTTTTTCAATTTCCAGCATCATTTGGGTCCTTTTGGTTTCTTCTTCTGCTAATGCTATTTGTCTTTTTAGTTCCCTTTCTTGGACTCTTTCTTCTCGTTCTTCTCTACGTATTCTTTCTTCGTGTTCTTTTTCTTCTCTACGAATTCTTTCTTCATTTTCTTCTCTACGAATTCTTTCTTCATTTTCTTCTCTACGAATTCTTTCTTCATTTTCTTCTCTACGAATTCTTTCTTCATTTTCTTCTCTACGAATTCTTTCTTCATTTTCTTCTCTACGAATTCTTTCTTCATGTTCTTTTTCTTCTTTTACTTTCTCTTCGCACCATGAAAATATTCTTTCCTGGGGTATTTCTAAGTCCTTTGCGAGACTTAAGTATCTTTTATATGCTTCCATGTTGTAATAAATTAGTTACGATGTTTTATATATATTATATTGACAGGATACTGTTACTGACTGTTTTATTTATTTACACTTACTGGAATGAACTGTTCTATTTTTAGAAATCTCTCTCTCTTATTTCAACTTATTATGTATGTTGAATTTGATGCCTTTTATCGTTATATCTTATAAAGCAATGTGTCAATACAATGCGGAGTTATTATGACTTGTGTCAATAACAATGTGTCAATCGCGTGTACTCTAAACTATGTTACTACGAAAAATGTATCACCAATGTGTGTGACTCGTCGTTAGTTTGTGTACAATTATTCGCAATGACGCTAATATACTAGAGTGTGATAACAATAATAGGATGCCAAAATAATCCCAAGTTATCTATCACTAAATATAACACGACGGCTAGTAGACTCCTTTTATTATTATTTAGTTTTTAAAGACTCACTTTTCAGAACATAATATATAAGTGGTTTTCGGTAACAGTAGTATGCCAAAAATGCATTTAAAACAAATCACTATGCAAAACAAATCACGATGTCTATAGTTACTATGTGATGCCCAACTCATGTAAAAGAGAATAATGAAGGATATATTTACCAACTCAGTTCGTGGCTGGGACCTCTCTCTTGTTCAATGGTTGTTCAACAATTGTAATTAGGCATTGAAGAGTGTTTAACAGTGATGTCTGAAATACAAAACAATAAAATATCGTAAGATTTACAATAGTTACAAAATGTGTTCACAACACTGAGTGATTGGATGACAGGTGAATGAATCGTTATGGAATGTAAACACATTGAAAACAATTCATGAATGAGGCAAACAACAAAATGAAATGAGTGATATAATAACAAAGTGGACAAGGAATGAATGAATGAATGAAAAACTGAGTGAATAGATGAATGAATGAATGGATAATGTATGAATGAAAGAATGAAGGGAGGAATAAATGTATGAATGATTGGATAAATGAGTGAATAAACGAATGAATGGATGAATGAATGAATGAATGAATGAATAAATGAATGAACAATGAATGAATGAATAATTTATAAATGAATAAATGAATGAAGGAATGAATCAATAAAATGCTATTCAATTTGAATGAAAGAATGAATGGATAAATTGCTATTCCATTTAAATGAAGAAATGAAAAAGAAAAAAAAATTAATCCTGTAAATAGGGAGTTCAATTAAAATATGATCAAGTGGGGCAATTAAGAGTTTTACAATTTAAACTTTAAAGTTAGATGAAATAGATATAAGTAACTAAATAAATTCAATTCTTTATATGTGTCCCCTCCAAAATGTCATGGTCTCAAGTGAGTAAAGAGCTACTCGACTATGCATAAAGATCTATGTAGAATGAGGCCCCAGAATTTACTAGTTACTATAAATGAAAAACAATTAACGATTTGTTTACAATGAAATAAAATAATGATGAAATTTAATTAAAAGAGATAAACAGTGATCGTGGTAGTTACAAATAGAGATATGAATACTTTACGTAACTTATGATAATATATCAGGTTCATAAGTTTACGTTTCCAGGCAGTTGATGGGCTTGGATGATCTATTCCTCTGATAACAGGATTGGACTCGTAAAATTCCACTTCCAGGCAATTGGTAAGGGGTTATAGTGTAGTACAGCGGGCTTGGGTTTGATCCTTGAAGATTATACAATCAAAGTTAAAAGCTCCGGCGTCTTAATGGTGTAGATATAATATCTACAAAGTCCCAAAAGATAAAAATCTTCCAGTATATATATAGGAATAGAGTGACTGGCCGTCCGGCATAGATTGTGGAGAGAAAGTGAGTGTAGAGTGTTAGACCTATCAGCTTTTATAATAAGTGGCTACGTGACAGAATGTAGAACGAAAAGTATTCACTAATTAGAAATTAATTCGAGGGAAGGCTATAAAAGGAAAGACGATCTAATATTAGAAGGTAAAGTTTATCTAAGCCTACCGAAATATAACTGGAGTGAGATGAATTCAGTTCTTAATAAAATAAAATTTAATAAGATAATTGTGAACAATCTTTACTGTGACACATCCTATGTAGCAATTCAGATAATCCACTAGACAAACGCCTGATGTCAACAGGAATCACTCCAGTTGTTCAAAACTTGACTTTCAGTCAGAGCCAAAAAGTATCGTGGAGTCCGAGTTTATACCAGCCTCTGTAGTGTTAAAAGAAAAGCAACAATTGCTTGTTCTCATTTGGACGGTTAAGAATGTTGTCTGTCGTAAAAGTCTTTTTGTCAGACCGAGCTAGGTGGTCTTTGACTACCAACTACCACGCAATTAAAGGTGAAATGAGAATGAATATGAAGGAGATAGAGAGAGATGGACACAAACACACACACACACACACACACACACACACACAATGATAGAGAGATAGAGCGGTGGAAGAGAGAGAGAGAGAGAGAGAGAGAGAGGGGGGGGGGGAGAAATCAGGAGATAGAAAGATAAGAGAAATAGAGCAAGGGAAAGACGCGCCCACAGAGAGAGAGAGAGAGAGAGAGAGAGAGAGAGAGAGAGAAAGAGAGAGAGAGAGAGAGAGAGTAAGAGAGAGAGAAAGATACATATAGAAAGAGAGAGAGGAGAGGAAGAAAAATAAGAGTGAGAGAGATACATATAGAAATAGAGAGATACATATATAGAAATAGAGAGATACATATAGAAATAGAGAGATACATATAGAAAGAGTGAGATACATATAGAAAGAGTGAGATACATATAGAAAGAGAGAGATACATATAGAAAGAGAGAGAGAGATACATATAGATAGTATGCGCTTGGCTAAGAAGCTCATAACATTGCCATCCGGGAGTAAACGGACCAACACACAAAACTGTGTGTATCCTTGAACGTTTATAGTCAGGTTAATACAGTTCAGTGAGCATTACTCATAAACGCGGATGGCAAAAAAACAATAACAAAGACCTGAGTGACGTCATCTTCGAACTATCTATAGAAAGAGAGAGATACATATAGAAAGAGAGAGAGAGAGAGAAAGAGAGAGAGAGAGAGAGAGAAAGAGAGAGAGAGAGGAAGAAAAATAAGAGAGAGACAAAACAAGCAACCAAAATACTTGAACAGCGACATGTTTCTTTCTTTTCACATAATTCAATTTCTCATCACCGAAAGAAACTGAGAATTCATCACCACAAATTGAATTTAATAAACAGACACGTTATTCAATTGATTAACGGATTTGGCAAAATTATAAGCTTAGGATAGAGTTGTCAGTATTCGACGGCACAGATAGTTTCTCTATGGGGGTCCCGATAGCTCAGTTGGTAGAGCACACGCAAAGGGACCAAGATCGAACCCGGGTGCAGTCGGAGTTGTTTTTCTGACACCCCCCTCCCCCACCCTCCCCCCTGTCCACTCAGCAGTGAATGGGTAACTGAGTCTGCTAGATTTGGCGGAAAGTACTTTGCGATAGATTAGAAACCTATCCAAAGGCTATTGTCCGTTTCACGCTATAGAATCCGGGATAAACGCCGGCTCCATGGGCCCAATTGTTTGTTTGTTTCTTTTTGAATACAGATAAATAAATAGAATTTTTAAAAAACTTATTTGTGCGGCTATGCGGTCTTGCGGTATGACACTCGCTTTCGGATCGGCAGTCCTGGGTTCGAGCCTCGCTCGGCGCATAGTTGAGTCCTTGGAAAGGGCTCTTTACTTGACTCTTCAAATGGCCAAAATAAACAAAATTATGTCTTGTACGTTTGAGATTATCAGAGATGCCAACCCCAGCACGAAAATCGGTACGATCTACTCTCAATAGAACGAAGTTGACGTCATTCGGGTCTTTGTTATTGTTTTTTGCCATCCGCGTTTATTAGTAATTTTCATTAAACTTATTTAACCAGACTATAAACGATCAACGCGACGCATAGTTTTGTATGTTGGTTCGTTATATTTCCGGATGGCAATGTTGTGAGCTTCTTAGCCAAGCGCAGACAATCTATACAAAATCCCAAACAATCAATTCACTGATGCGACAGAATAAAACAGTAAATGGTTTCTGATGAAATATTTATCCACCCTGCAGTGCACAGAATCTTGGTAATGTATAGATGGTATGAAGTTGACGTCACTCAGGTCTTTGTTATTGCTTTTTGCCATCCGCGTTTATTAGTAATTCTCACTAAACTGTATTATCCAGACTATAAACGTTCAAGGTTTACGTAGTTTTGTGTGTTGGTCTGTTATACTTCCGGATGGCAATGTTGTGAGCTTCTTAGCCAAACG
>NC_088371.1:11131526-11139423 GCF_034508935.2 Berghia stephanieae
TCTGAAATTCCTTAAAACTCCCCAGATTCCATAATCATGGACAACAACAACCCATCCTGATACCGGACATCCTCATATCAAGGATAAATAAATTCGTCAGCCCCATAGTTACGAGATATCAATCAAGCCATACCATAACAAAGTCACTCCCGTAGAATACAGGGATCCTACTTTGCTTATAAGTTTACGGAGAAAACAAGATTGATGCCTTTCTCACAATAACACCCACACTACGTAGTTTAATTCAAACTTCCGGGCCATAGGTGCATGATCTGATACGACCTGTATCAACAAAAGAAGGGTTGTTCCGGAGGGATTACAATAACAACAACAACTAATACTACGACGACGTACATCCTGTCGTAAACTGACGCCTACACGGAAGCATTTCGTTACACAAAGTTTTCCATGATTATGGATGGGCGATTTACTTGGTCTTTAGGGTAAGAGGCCCAGTTAAGATTTGGTGGTTTGTATACATGGGTGATTTCAGTGTCACCAATTAATTTAATAGTGATTCTTTGTGTGCCGTTGATTTCTGTGCTTCCTCCCAGGTCAGTGACTTGGGCTGCTTCTCTGGCATAAGTGATAATGCCGTATTGCCTATGCTGTTTGTTTATTACGTGATACCCCTGAATGGTGTATCTTGAGGGAGGGGCAGTGCGGCTATGTGGTCTAGTGGTATGACACTCGCTTTCGGATTAAAAGGTCCTTCGTTCGAGCCTCGCTCGGCGCATAGATGAGTCCTTGGAAAATGCTCTTTATTCAGGTGTAAAATGAGTATCTGGCCGTTAACAGCGTTGTCTTTGTCCGAAAAAAATTGCAATATCGCCTAACAGGCGTCATGTTCCGTTCTACATGTTAAGTGTTGCTGTTGTCTAGGGACCCCTTGTAAAGCGCTTTGAGCACGTTTAGTGGATATCGCGCTATATAAAAGCTCAAATTTGTTTTTTTTTCTCTCAGTCATCGAGATGAGTTTCCTGGAGGAGGACAATGTCAGCATCATATTTTTTTAGTACATGTGATGGGTACTCACACTTAGCCATTGATATTCCTTCTATATATATTTAGGGAAAGTATTATAATACTAGTGCCTATAGTGAGATTGTTTGCGGGAGGTCCCAGGTTTGAGAGTTTTTGCCAAGATGAGGGTCATTTAAATCGATCGATATTCTAAGGATGAGTTTTCTGGCCAAATTTTCAAATATGGATTTTTTTTTTCTCCAGAATACGGCAGAGAAGTGGATGGGGGCGTTCAAACAGTTTTCTCCTTCATCATTATATGTATCATTATGTACCCGATGCGCCACTCTGGTACTATGTCGGATAGAACTAGGAAAAGAATATTAAGATTATTGACAAAATCAGCAGAATTTAGAAATGTAAGCTTTATGGCCAAATAATTAAATTTTAGACAATTCAAGTCATTGGCGAAATGATGAGTAGTATTAAGAAACTTAAGTTTATCGGTAAGATTAATAAAATTGAGAAATTGAAGTTCTATTTTGTTGTCTTTTTCTTGTTTTTTTTTTTTTTTTTTTTTTTTTTTTTTTTTTTTTTGTTTTTTGTTTTTTTTTTTGTTTGTTTTTTTTTGTTTTTGTTTTTTGTTTTGTTGTTTTTTTTTTTGTTGTTTTTTTTTTGGTTTGTTTTTGTTTTGTTTTTTTTGTTTTTTTTTGGGGGGGGGTTGTTTTGTTTATTTTTTAATTGTTTTTTTCTTGGGGGGGGGGGGGAATTGGGGATTTGTTTGTTTGTTTCTTTTTGGGGGGGGGGGGTTTCTTTTGTTTTTGTTTTTTTGTTTGTTTTTTGTTTGTTTTTTTTTTTTTTTTTTTTGGTTATTTTTGGGTTTTGTTTTTTTTTTTTATTTATTTGTTTTGTTGGCAAAATGGTTATAATTAAGAAATTTAAGTTTATAGACAAAATAATTAGAATTGGAAAATTTAGGTTTATTGGCAAAATAATTAGAATTAAGAAGTTTAAAATGTTTGAAGTATAAGCGTTCTTCTTTGCAGGTCTGATAACCCAAATTGTTATGGGCTCATTGTTGTAATGGAAATAGGTAGCCTACTCTCAAATCAACGTAAAATTTTGTCCATTACAACAAGGTTAAACCAAGCCCAGGCTTGCAGAAAATCGATATGTAGGCTACTTATCAAATATGTGCATGTCGGATAAAACACAGCCCCCCCCCCCCCCCCCCCCCCCCTTAATAAACTTAACTCAAATTTTATAAGTAGACTAAATTCTATGAGTATGCGCGTAGCCATCGTAAAGTTATAGCCTGACACTGACCAAAAAATGACGTCAAAATGCCAGTCATTGGCCACAAAAGAAAACCAATCGTGAGTTGTATTCAATAGTTCAACCAATGGAATAACTTGTTTCCTTGAGCTCTATAACAACAACTCACTTGACGCTACACAAACCTAAAAAATGTCAAACTGCCAGTCCAAGAGGGTTCTAGCGTAGCCATTGTTATGTTAACGACACTGACACTGAAATCCAAAAGGACTGGCAGTTTGACGTCATTGGTTGGTTTTTGCACCGCCTAGTGAGTTGTCGTTAGTAGAGCTCACGGAAACTAGTCGCTTCATTGGTTCAACTATTGAATTCAACTCACGATTTGTTTTCTTTAGTTGCCAAAGACTGGCATTTTGACGTCATTTTTTGGTCAGTGTCAGGTCATAACTTCTGACACTGAAACCCGAATGGACCGGCAGTTTGACGTCATTTTTTAGGTTTGTGTAGCGTCTAGTGTTCGACAAATGGATGATGCCAAGTCTGCAAAGATAGATCATCATCAAGCCCTACTGCAACCTCCTCGTGGTGTCGAACGGTAACAGGTCAAGCTGGCCAACTGCAGAGGGCGACAAGAATAGGCAATGGCAAACCATTCTTGTAACTTTGCCGAGTTAACTGCATGAATAAGTCCAAAAAGTTAAACGGTGACAGCGTAAAGGGGAGCATGTTTTCACGGAAGACTGCTGCCTCGCTCGGTTGGGAGCGTGATGTTCGTCAGGTCACACCGAACCGTCAGCCAGTTACTAGGCGAAATAAATTTAACAAATGTGACAAAACCAAAATTGGGACATGGAATGTCAGGACCTGTGCCCAAAAAGGAAAACTAAACAACATTCTGAAAGAAATGAAACGGCTCCAAATAAATATTCTTGGCCTGGCAGAGATGAGATGGAAAGAGCAGGGAACCATGTCAAAACAAGAAAACAACATGACATATAAGATCATATGGAGTGGTGGAACCTCTTTCCAAAAAGGAGTAGGGATGATCTTAGACCAAAAATCAACCAAATTTTACAAAGGGCACGTAGCAATCTCAGACAGAGTTTTGCTGGTTAAGCTAAGAGGACCTGTAGTTGACACCAATATTATTCAAGTTTATGCACCAACAGAAGAGGCGACAGATGCAGATATGACAGAGTTTTACCATTCACTAGACAAAGCAAAACGAATGTGTAAATCACAAGAAGTCCTTATGGTAATGGGGGACCTAAATGCTAAGATTGGCAGAGGCAGAGATGGTGACATAATCGGACCACATGGACTCGGAGACAGAAATGAACGAGGAAACATCTGGGCAGATTGGTGTAGAACAAATAAATTAATGATTTCAAACACCTGGTTTCAACAACACCCAAGAAGAACCTGGACATGGCAATCACCAGGGGACAGAGCAAGGAACCAGATAGACTTTATAGCAGTATCATCAAGATTCAGAAATGGCATATTAAATTGCAAAACCTACCCAGGCGCCGATGTAGACAGTGACCATGTCCCAGTTGTTTGTACAATAAGGATAAAGTTTAAAGCTATTCAGAGAACAGCTGGTAGAATAAAGAGGGATTACAGGTTATGCAAAGACAATGGCATACAAACAAAAATGAGAGAAGAATTTGAAAATGCACTCATGATACAAAGCCAAAGTGAACCTGATAATGAAAAATGTGAAAAACAATTTGATATATTCCAAAAGTGTGTCAAAGCAACTGCAGAAAAGCATTTACCAATAGCTCAAATAAACAGCAAAAAGGAATGGATGACAAATGAAATTCTAAACCTATTTGAAGAAAGACGAAAATGCAACAGAGGGTCTGCAGAATACCAAACATTGAACAACCACATTAAATCCAAATGCATCGAGGCACACGAGAACTATCTAGACTGGAAATGCTGCGAAATCGAAAGAGAATACAAACCCAACCCCCAACAAGCTCACCAAAGAATAAAAGAACTATCAGGGAAAAGGAAAAGCAAAGCAGCAGGAAGTTGTATCCAAAACAAACAAGGGGAACTGCTATTTGAAGAACAACATATAGAAAGCCGATGGGTAGAATACATAGGCGAACTGTACAATGATCCAAATAGAAATGAACCACCACTGAAATTCAAAGAACCATTAAGCGGACCAAACATCACCAAAAGTGAAATTGAACATGCCATGGAACGAATGAGGGATGGTAAAGCAACAGGCCCTGATGAAATATCTGTAGAGGTATTAAAAAGCCTAGGAGATCTAGCAATTGATGAACTTCACATATTATTCAACAATATATACAATACTGGGAAAATTCCAGAAGATCTCTGTAACTCTATTTTCATAGCAATACCAAAGAAAGCAGGTGCAGTCAGATGCGAAAATTTTAGAACTATAAGTTTAATAAGCCACATCAACAAAATACTGTTGCGTATAATTATCAACAGGCTAAGGAATAAGATTAACCCCGAAATCGCAGAAGAACAATATGGATTCCAACCTGACAGAGGGACAAGGAACGCAATATACCTCCTCCGTGTTTTAAGTGAAAGAGCTATACAGGTTCAGACCCCACTATACCTCTGTTTTGTCGACTACAAAAAAGCTTTTGATAGAGTACGCCACGAATAAATACTAAAACAACTGCACTCCATTGGCGCTGATGAGAAAGACCTCAGACTCATGCAAACATTATACTACACCCAGCAGGCATCTATCAAAATCGGAAACTCTACAGGAAATTCCATTCCTATTAAGAAAGGAGTCCGTCAAGGGTGTGTTGCCTCACCAGATCTGTTTAATCTATACCAAGAAACAATCATGAGGGGCATAAATAATATGGAGGGAATAAAAGTGGGAGGTCACAACATAAATAATATAAGATACGCAGACGATACGGTACTCATTGCAACATCAGAAATCCAACTTCAAAAGATTGTTGACAAAGTGGTAGTAGATAGTGAAGCCAAGGGAATGGAAGTGAATATCACCAAAACGGAATGCATGGTAATACAGAAAAACCCCGAAAACAACAACACCTGCAATATAACGATTCACGGCGAGCAACTTACCAACGTAGAAAGTTTTAAATACCTAGGTTCAATAGTGACAACAGATGGAAGATGTAACCGAGACATACGAGCAAGAATAACTCAAGCCAAACAGGCCTTCATGGACCTGGGAAACATTTTGAAAAACAAACAGATGTCGTTCGGGATTAGATTCCGAGTCTTGAAGTGCTACGTGTGGCCAATCTTGTTATACGGACGCGAAAGCTGGACTACAAATGCAGAAACACAAAAGAACATTGAAGCTTTTGAAATGTGGTGCTTGAGAAGGATGCAGAGAATATCGTATACTGCACACAAAACGAACGAAGAAGTGCTAAAACAAACATACCAACAAAGGAAACTAATGCCCTTAATAGTGGATCGACAACTATCGTTTTTCGGACACATAGTAAGGAAAGATAAGAATGAATACCTGGCAAGTTGTGGAAAAATACCTGGTAAACGCGCCCGGGGGAGACAAAGAAAAACACTCATAGACCAACTGAAGGGCTTCACCAGCCTAACAATCCAAGAGCTGTTTGAAAAGGCAAGAGACAGGGAGGAATGGAGAGAGATAATTCATGCAGTATCCGAAGCCTGGACCAGGCATGGAACCTAGAAGAAGAAAGCGTCTAGTAGGGGAGGGCATCCGAGTCACCAAAAGGTCACCGATGCTTTAGGTTTTGAGAAGTCAGGTCATCGAGTATTGAGAAGGTACCGACCTCGACTTAGTTCTCGATGCTTTTCTCGTCTCGAGAATCTCGGTCATCGATGCTTCTCGTATTGAGTCCTGAGTCCCGAGTCTCGAGACTATACTGCGCGAGCGACGCACGCGTTACTAACAATGTGTACTATCTGCATTGTTCACCCCTCTCTCGTCGGCGATGATTTCAGCGAAGCTCGAGACTTTTTTGCGTCTCGATGCTTTTTTGAATCTCGAGACTCAAAAAAGTCTCGAGCATCGCTCTAGTCATCGGTGCTTTCATTCAATACCTAGACATTGGTATTGGGTATTGACGTTATATCATATTTTAAACAGCTAACAAAACACAAACGTCGTAAATAGATCAAAATGGTTATAGGTATCAATGTTTTATTATTATACAAAGTGAATTTATTTAATGTATTTTAAGTTTTAATACATAAAAGCCATCCAAAGCTCAGTTGAAGTGCTACTTCTCGGGAATTCCCGACTTTTCCTTGGTCATCGATATCGGGAAGTTTTGAGTGTTGGTGGCCGATGACTTGAGGTATCATCGAGACTTCCGCTCGACACTAGCGTCTAGTGAGTTGTCGTTAGTAGAGTTCAAGAAAACAAGCGATTCCATTGGTTGAACTATTGAATTCAACTCACGATTTGTTTTCTTTTGTGGCAAAAGACTGGCATTTTGACGTCATTTTTTTGGTCAGTGTCAGGCTATAGATAGTTCGAAGATGACGTCACTCAGGCCTTTGTTATTGTTTTTGCCATCCGCGTTTGTGAGTTGTTCTCACTAAACTGTATTAACCAGACTATAAAAATTCATGGTTACACAGAGTTTGTGTGTTGGTCCGTTATACTTCCGGATGGCAATGTTGTGAACTCCTTGGCCAAGCGCATTCTTTCTATAACTTTACGATGGCGACGGATTAACTTCGGCTCCATGTGCTCTTCCCTTGGCTCTGAACGACTACTTTTCTTTTTTTCTTTCTTTTCTATTCTGTCAAACATTCTCAGCTCGGACTCGTCTCCTCAGTCCCAGTCTTATTCTTTAAAATAAATATAATTCAGTATTTTTTTATTTATTTATTTATCTATCTATTTATTTATTTATCTATTTTAGATGTGGGGGTCGTCTTTATGTGACTATGTCGTGGTCTTGTGGTATGACACTCGCTTTCGAATCGGAAGGCCCTGGAATCGAGCCTGGCTCGGCGCATAGTTGAGCCCTTGGAAAAGACTCTTGACTCACATTCTCTCACCGCACTAAGGTGTCAAATGAGTGTACTTGGCCGTTAACAGCGTTGTCCCTGTCGGAGAAAAATGGTAAGATCCCCTAACAGGCATTATTATGTCTCGTTCTCCGCGTTATGTATTATTGCTGTTGGTCAGGGACCCTTTGTAAAGCGGTTTGACAACGTTTAGTGGATATTGCTCTATATAAAAGCTCATGTTGTTTTGTTTTGTGTTTTTTTTCTTCTTTTTGTTTTTGTTGTTTTGTTTTTTTTTTTGTTTTTTTTTTGTTTTTTTTTTGGGGGGGGGGGGTCTAATCGTTTTTTTTTTGTTTTGTTCTGCTTGTTTGTTTTGTTTGGGTTTTTTTTTTTTTTTGGGAGGGGGGGGGGTTGGGGTTGGGGGGGGGGGGTATCTATCAATATAATGTGATGTAAAGGTTTGATGGCTGAAGTGAGAAAGGTCGTTTTGTCTCGGGATTGAGAGAGTTTTTTAACAAGAGGAGGGTCCTTTTATTATTGGAGAGATATAATCATTTGCAGGCCGAGTTTTCTGGGCCAAAATTTGTAAAATAAAATGTGTTTTTTCGGAGTACGACAGTAGCGATGTGTCGGTTCAATATGTTGTGGTGACAGGTGGAGAAGAGGC
>NC_088371.1:11139523-11144523 GCF_034508935.2 Berghia stephanieae
CCCTCGTACTCACACCCATGCACGGCCTTTTGGACCTTCCTGCGTTGTTGTCGTTGCCCATCATGTCTTGCCGAGTCTGTTTCGATTATCGTTGTGGACAAAACTAAAATGGCGGATAGAATGATGATGGGACGTGAATCCATGACCTGAGAGAAGAAGAAAGAAAAAACACAATTGTAAAAAAAAAAAGAAAAAAACATTATGTGAAAAAAGTATTTGATGCTATGCGTTTAGATAAAATACTCATAAAATCCGCCAACCGGATATAACGGACCAACACACAAAACTATGTGTAACTTAGAACGTTTATAGATAGTATGCGCTTGGCTAAGAAGCTCACAACATTGCCATCCGGAAGCATAACGGACCAACACACAAAAACTATGTGTAACTTAGAACGTTTATAGATAGTGTGCGCTTGGCTAAGAAGCTCACAACATTGCCATCCGGAAGCATAACGGACCAACACACAAAACTATGTGTAACTTAGAACGTTTATAGATAGTATGCGCTTGGCTAAGAAGCTCACAACATTGCCATCCGGAAGCATAACGGACCAACACACAAAACTATGTGTAACTTAGAACGTTTATAGATAGTATGCGCTTGGCTAAGAAGCTCACAACATTGCCATCCGGAAGCATAACGGATCAACACACAAAACTATGTGTTACTTTAAACGTTTATAGACTGGTTAATACAGTGTAGTGAGAATAACTCATAAACGCGGATGGCAAAAAAAAAACAATAACAAAGAGATTAGTGACGTCAACTTCGATCTATTTATAGTCAGATTAATAGAACTTAGTGAAAACCAATCACCAAAGTGGCTGTCTAAAAATAATTTTTAAAAGGAGTTGAGTGACGTTATTTCATTCCTTCTGTATTATTAAATTGAGTTAACCCTCTCCTTACCACCTGCAGCAAAATCGTCACATTTGTTACGACACAATATACATTTATCTTATTCAGATTTATTTTGTACATCACAATCTTGAAGAATCATCTTAAAGTTGTTTTGTAGAGAGATTGTTTGAGTTTAAAAAATCAATTTTTCTGCTGGGTATGCCTGCCATTTTGGGAAAATACTGAAAAGGGTCGGTAAGGAGAGAGTTAAATAATCATCTAATTAAACCAATTTCATTTTATGCATTCTCTGAGGAGATTTTTTTCATAAGTGTCATCTGAGGGCTGATAACCGAACACAATTAATGATGGGCTTGATTTAACATTGTGATAATGGACACTGGTTTGTGTTGGTTTGAGAGTAGTTCAAAACAATAATGAGACCATAACAATAGGATTCAATAGTCTGATGTCACGTCCGCCCAGCAACCAGCAACCAGCAGCTTGGTTCTAAACAAAGAAAATCGATACTTTTTATTCTTCATGCTGGTTTGAACTTTTTCAGAATGTATAAAAGTCAAAACATAATCAGATTTATAATGTTTTTCTCCTCTGGATACAGGTTTATGCTCGTCGGAGAAATATTTCATAAGGGCGTCTGCCAATGTTTCGATAGTTAAAGGCCATGTACTCAATTTACACCCGAGTACGGTGAGAGAATGTGAGTAAAGAGCCTTTTCCAAGGACTCAACCATGCGCCGAGGAAAGCTCGAACCCAGGACCTTGCGATTACGATAGCGAGTGTGTCATTACGACAAGACACCCCTCTTCCCCAAAGACCAAAAACTTCAAAGCTGAGAAATCAGATGGGAAAATTATGCCAACAATGTTTTGGGACAGCAGAGGTGTAACCCTCCCTAATTTCCTACTACAGGGGGAGCCACTGGCATCTCTAAACGGTACAAACAGACCTTGAAACAACTGAAAGTAAGAATTTAAGAAAGTAAGAGTTAGATCGCCTTTGGAAATGGAACGAGTTCTGTTTCTTCGTGACAATGTCGTCCCACACAAAAATGCCAGGAAAAGGGAGGTAATCGCATCATTTTGATGGACAACTCTGTCTCACCCTCCTTATTAATTTACCAGACTTCATTCACACTTTCAGACTTTTATCTTTTTGGTCCACTGAAGGAGGCAATGAGGGGACATGACTTTGAAGATGATAAAGAAGCCAAAACAGGTCGTGAAAAATTTGCTCAAAGTTCAGTCAACTCAGTTTTACGAGTATTATTATTATTATTATTATTATTATTATTATTATTATTATTATTATTATTATTATTATTATTATTATTAATATTATCATTTTATTATTATTAATTTATTATTATTATTATTATTATTATTATTATTATTATTATTATTATTATTATTATTATTATTATTGTTATTATTATTATTATTATTATTATTATTATTATTATTAATATTATTATTATTATTATTATTATTATTGTAATTATTATTAATAATAATAATAATAATAATAATAATAATAATATTATCATCATCATCATTATTTCTATTATTGTTAGTCTTATCATCATCACCATCATCATCATGTAAATCATCATCATCATCATCATCACCATCATTATCGTCATTATTATTATCTATAATAATTCTACCTACTCTTTCTCGCACTGTATGTTTCATTTACAAAAGCATGCCTTTTCCAGTTTGTCTAGTATAGATAGTATGCACTTGGCTAAGAAGTTCACAACATTACCATCCGGAAGTAAAACTGGCCAACACACAAAACTGTGTGTAACCCTGAACGTTTATAGTCTGGTTAATACAGTTTATTGAGAAGTACTCATAAACGCGGATGGAAAAAAAAACAATGACAAAGACATGAGTGACGTCATCTTCGAACTATCTATAATAATAATGAATAATATGTCATTGAATTTAATCGAGTCGTGCGTACTTCCACGTTTTTTCATTGGAAATCCTAGCCAAAAAATGACGATAGACATAACAACGTTAAATGTCGATAACATGCTTTTTTAAAGAAATATATAGAATGAAGTTGACGTCACTCGGGTATTTATTGTTTTTAGGCAGCCAATTATGTGATCATTTCTCACTAAATGTATTCATTCAATCAGCCTATTAACGGTTACACACAGTTTTGTGTGTTGGTACGGTTGATCTGGTGGGCAGATCTGTTAAGTATTTTACTTAAACACTTAACATCAATAGATGCCGTGCGCTTGACGAAGAAACTCACATCCGTAAATAAAACGGATAGAATGAAGTTGACATCAGTCTGGTCTTCGTTATTGTTTTTTTTTTTTTTTTTTTTTTTTTTTTTTTTGAAATCCGCGTTTATGAGTAATTCTTACTAAACTGTATTAACCACATTATAAAACACAGCTTTGTGTGTTGGTCCGTTATATTCCGGATGGCAATCTTGTGAGCTTCTTCACTAAGCGCATACTATCTATACACATCAACTTCGTTCTAACTATGCTATTTTGAGGCGATGGATGGGTCATAAAAATTCTAAAATGTATTTATCATCGAGTGAAATATTAATGGAAACAGAGACGAACATTCACTCTACGCCCGTTTATCGTTTTATCTGATAAAGTCAAATCCATTTTACTGCTGACAAAATAACTTTTTATAATTTTTTTCAGAAAGCTTTTTTCTTCATATTGATGTTATGCGTTTAGATAAAATACTCACAACATCTGCCCGCTAGATGATGATATTATCAACACACTCAAAAATGTAAACTTAAACGTTTATAGAATGAGAAGAGTAACGTCAACTTCATTTCTTCTATTGTTACTATGCGTTTAAGGATAATATTCACAACATCCGCCAGGCAAATGAAGCATTACACACAAAACTGTTTGTAATTGTGACCTTGAACGTTAATAGATAGATCGAAGTTGACGTCACTCAGGTCTTTGTTATTTTATTTTTTTTTTTTTTGCCATCCATGTTTATGAGTAATTCTCACTTAACTATATTATTATCCAGACTGTAAAAGTTCAAGGTTACACATAGTTTTGTGCGTTGGTCCGTTATACTTCCGGATGGCAACATTGTGAGCTTCTTAGCCAACCTCATACTATCCTGATTGATATGATTTAGTGAGAACTAATCACAATAATAATAACAGAGAGCTGGGTGACGTCAACTTCGTTTCTCCTCGATCGAATAAAATGACTCCTAACTTGTAACAATATTCTTTAACCGGAGACTTCTTGTGCGGCTATGCCTAGTGGTATGACACTCGCCTTTGGTCCGGAAGATCCAGGGTTCGAATCCCGCTCTGAACTTGCATAATTGAGTCCTTGGAAAATGCTCTTATATTCTGTCACCGTACAGGTGTAAAATTAGTACATGGCCATTAACAGCGCTGTCTTTGCCCGAAAAAAAAATGTAATATTGCATAGCAGGCGTCGTGTCTCGTCTTACATGTTAAGTGTTGCGGTTGGCTTGGGACCCCTTGTAAAACATTGTGAGCACGTTTAGTTGATATTACTCTATATAAATAATTTTGGGTTTTAACTTTCTTTGAAGTAGTACCAGAGTAATTGCTAAGTAATGTTTGAAGTCTCTCGTTTAAGAATGTTTGACAAGTTCGCGATTGATATATTATTGTAAAGTAAAAATTTTCGGCCAAAATTTAAAAAATATATTTTGTCAATTTTCAGCAAAATTAGATTATCCAGCTGTGTTGTAGAATTCTTTGATAGATTGACAGAGTGCTGCTTTGTTTGGGGCCTCGTTTAAAATATAAACACAGTGTTTATTAAGCATTTTCCTGTCCCGTGTTTTAAAATTATTATAGTTAGTTGTATACTCCTTGGAGTGGAGTCTGTTTCATTTTGTTTTATTGTTTTGTTTGTTTGTGTGTTCGTTTGATTTTTTGCCTTGCCTTTTGGGTTTTTTTTTATATTAGTTTTTCTGTTTTGTTTTTTTTTTTTGTTTGTGTTTCTGTTGTTTTTTTGTTTTTTTTTGTTTTTTTATTTGTTTGTTTTGTTTGTTTTTGTTTTTGTTTTGTTTTTTTTTTTTGTTTTTTTTTTTTTTGTTTTTTGTTTTTTGTTTGTTTTTTTTTTTTGTTTTTTTTTTTT
>NC_088371.1:11147023-11159523 GCF_034508935.2 Berghia stephanieae
CACACACACACACACACATACGGAGAAGACATTAACACATTCTCGACCTGACGTTTAAAGTCAAAGGTCAAATCAGCTAAAACAAGACAGATTTCAAGCCTCTCACAAAACATTTGGCGACGACTCGACTCGACTACCTTTGGAAACTTCAATAAAAACTAGAATGAAAAGTAGTCTTCAGAGCCCATGGACCCGGTGTTTATCCCGGTTTTGATAGCGTGAAACGGACAACATCAATTGTTTGCTACCCTTTGAATAGGACATTAGTCTATCGCAAAGTACTTTCCGACAGATCTAACAAATCAAATTACCTAATCAATGCTGTGTGGACAGGGGAGTCAGAAAAACACAAAACAAATTTCGACTTCACCAGAGATAGATCGAGTGCTCTACCAACTGAGCTATTTGGATCCCATGAAATATGAGAAACTAACATGGAATTTTGAGGGGAAAAAATAGTCATAAAAATTTGAATGCTAGCTCCTCGTGGGACAAAATTGAGAAAGGGGGGGGGGGGGGGGGGGAGAGAGAGGGGAGGTAACGATTGTTTATTTTCCAATTTCTCCTCGATTGAGGGAATTTTTTCCATCAACATAGAACCATAAGATTTCCAAACTTTCTATAATTAACCAATCTGTTTGGTTTCTACAGGTGTTTAAACACGCGAGCATTTCATGTGTCTGCAACTCACAGCATGGAGTATGGAGTGGGAAAAGGAGGTTAAAATCGCACATGGGAATGGAAGATAGATAGATAGAATAGATAGATAGATATATAGAAAAGTTATTATTATTATTATTATCATTATTATTATTATTATTATTATTATTATTATTATTATTATTATTATTATTATTATTATTATTATTATTATTATTTATCATTATTATTATTATTATTATTATTATTATTATTATTATTATTATTATTATTATTATTATTATATTATTATTATTATTATTATTATTATTATTATTTCATTATATTATTATCATGATTATGATTATTATTATCATTATTATTATCATCACCATCATTATTATCATCATCATCATCATCACCACCACCATCATTATCATTATCAATATTATAAACATCACTATTATTAATCTATGTATCTAATTAATTTATTTATTCGTCTATTTATCATAATTTCATCTTGGTACACATAACATCGTCATAGGCCGTCAGTACCTTCGACACCATTCTACACCTAAAGGTAACTGGCTTACCCTCAGTTAACTACCTACCCACTAATAACCTACACCTACCAATTATAATTAGTTTGAATGGATTTAGACCGTGTCTCGAACTATCTCGGTAATGAAATAAACACACCAACGACAACCGGCGTTCTGAATGAAATTTCAGTCTGTTCTCTGTTATCTCTTAGGTCTGGAATTCACATAACGTTGTGTCTATAGAGAGTACTAGGTACCTACTTTTTTTTTTTAATTGGCCAGAGGAATTTTGCTTCAAATATCGATCGAGTAAAATTAGATTAACTGTTGTCACTTTAAAGAAGTGGAGAAAAAATATCAGGTTTGATATTTTGTTTTGCTGGTTTTTTGTTTTTTTTTTTTTTGTTTTTTTTGGGGGGGGGTTTTTTTTTAATTTTTGGGGGGGTTTTTTTGGGTTTTTTTTTGGGTTTTTTTTTTTTGTTTGTTTGTTTTTTTTTTTTTTTTTTTTGTTTTTTTTTTTTATTGCTTTTATTTATTGGGTTGTTTGTTTTTGTTTTGTTTTGTTTTTTTTTTTTTTGTTTTTTTGTTGTTTTTTTTTGGGGGGGGGGATTGTTTGGTATTTATTTAGTTGGTGGGTTTTTTTTTTTAAGTTTTTTTAATTTTCTTGTGTTTTTTTTGTTTTTTTTTTTGGTGGGGGGGGGGGGGTTGTCTTGATTTGTTGCCTTTTTTTGGTTTTGTATTTTGTTTGGGTTCTTTTTTGGGGGGGGGGGGGTGGCCAGTTAATAGAGTATTTTCTGGGTTTATGTCGGGGAGAAGTGTTCTTTTTTTTCTCTCTCTCTCTTTTTTCTTCAAACATGCTGATTGATTTTTGAAATAAACGTTTTCCGGTCAAAATGAAACAACAAAGATGTTGTGAGAATACAGCATAGAATAAACCAAGAAATAGAGTTGTCTTTTATCATTGTGATTGTGTAAGGAAAGAAAGTTCAACTTTAAATATTTAATCTATAAAAACTGCATAATATATCATAATAAACCTTCAGTTTTCCAACCACTTTGTGTTGTTGTTGTTGTTGTTGTTATTGTTGTTGTTATCGTTTTTGTTGTTGTTATTGCTGTTGTTGTTGTTGTTGTTGTTATTGTTATTATTGTTGTTGTTGTTGTTCTTGTTCTTGTTGTTGTTTTTTTAAGGAAAGAAAGTTCAACTTTAAATATTTAATCTATAAAAACTGCATAATATATCATAATAAACCTTCAGTTTTCCAACCACTTTGTGTTGTTGTTGTTGTTGTTGTTATTGTTTTTGTTGTTGTTATTGCTGTTGTTGTTGTTGTTGTTATTATTGTTATTATTGTTGTTGTTGTTGTTATTGTTTTTGTTGTTGTTATTGCTGTTGTTGTTGTTGTTGTTATTATTGTTATTATTGTTGTTGTTGTTGTTATTGTTTTTGTTGTTGTTATTGCTGTTGTTGTTGTTGTTGTTATTATTGTTATTATTGTTGTTGTTGTTGTTATTGTTTTTGTTGTTGTTATTGCTGTTGTTGTTGTTGTTGTTATTATTGTTATTATTGTTGTTGTTGTTGTTATTGTTTTTGTTGTTGTTATTGCTGTTGTTGTTGTTGTTGTTATTATTGTTATTATTGTTGTTGTTGTTGTTATTGTTTTTGTTGTTGTTATTGCTGTTGTTGTTGTTGTTGTTATTATTGTTATTATTGTTGTTGTTGTTGTTGTTGTTGTTCTTGTTGTTGTTTTTTAAGGAAAGAAAGTTCAGCTTTTTTAACCTATAAAATACTGCATATTTTATCCTGATAAATCTTCAGTTTCCCAACCAATTTGTGTTGTTGTTCTTCTTCTTCTTCTTGTTGTTGTCGCTGTTGTATCTATCGTTGTTGTTGTTGTTGTGATTGTTGTTATTATCATTTTTAGTGTTTGAAGAAAAAAGCCAGAAAAAAACCCTAAAATAAGACACTTGAAACAAAATCAGGTTTTGTTTGTAGTTTTATTTTTATACCCATATCTAGAGGTGCCTAATAGCTAAATGAGTCAATAAAATGTATAGTAAAATAAAGGGAGTAAAAAGACTTATAAAAGATAGAAAATATTATAAACGACGTTTCGGACTTTGGCCTTCTTCAGGTAAACCTGGTTTCAGAGTGATCGCATCTTATTTCCTAGTCTAAATATAGATAGTTCGAAGTTGACGTCACTCAGGTCTTTGTTATTGTTTTTTGCCATTCAGGTTAATTGTAATTCTCACTAAACTGTATTAACCAGACTATATACGATCATGATTACACACAGTTTAGTGTGTTGGCCAGTTATACTTCCGGATGGCAATGTTGTGAACTTCTTAACCAAGCGCATACAATCTATATGTTGGTCTTCAATAAAGATCACCCATCCACGCTCTGTAATGTCCCGTCATCCTAAGAATCTGCCAACATCCTGCTACAAAAATAGTTATGCCATCTTATGATTCCATATTATGTCGTAATCTATTCATTAATAGTCCTTCGAAAAACTGGTTACTTACACACTTCCAATGAGTTTGGAACCAGAAGAGTAAAGGGTGTGGCTCCTCGGCACGGTCTTTGCTTCGTACGCGAAAGATACCGAGTTCGATCACTCGTCGGTGCTCTGTATGGCCTTGAGCAAGATACCTCGCCCTAGCTCAATTTACGGCGCTGCACTGCGGCTGACGCCTGGGTTATTCCAGTCCCTAGAGACAAATTTCCTCTTTGGGATAAATAAAGGGAATTTTATTTTTTATTTTAAAAAAAATAAATTTTATCCTATGCGATAATGGAGACTCGAGCACATTTCCTATAAAATAAAGACCATCTGTACGGAGCTTGAAGAACAAGTCGTGGATGTTGCGCTTTTTGTTATTTTTTTTTTTAGTTTTATTATTCTTTTTTTAAAAATATTTTTTTTGATTTAATTGTTTTATGTTTTGTTTTTGATATTTTTGTATTATTTTGTTGTTGTTGTTGTTGTTGTTGTTGCGTTTTGTATTTTGTTTTGTTTTTGTTTTTAGTGTGTGTTTTTGTGAGTTGGTTTGTTTTTAGTTTTATTTTGTTTTGTTATGTTTTTTGTTGTTGTTGGGGTTTTTTCTGGGGAGGGGGGGGGGGTTGTTGTTTTTGTTGGGTTTTTTTTTTTTTTTTTGTTTCACTTTATTACGATTTGGTTTTGTTTTGTTTTTATTTATTTTTTGGTTTTGTTAAGTTTTATTGTTTATTTTGTTTTTATTTTCCTTTTCCTTTTTCTTTCTTTTTTTTTTAAATTTTTTTTTGGTAGTGAAAATTGCAATCAGGTGTGGAGTCTCCTAAAGTCTGCGCCACTTAAACACTCATTAACGCCTTTTCGCACCTGACGACATGAATACCAAGACAGTACTGACAGCCCGGGTAATCCCAACACGAAATACTCTCATAAAACGCTTTTTAAAACTCTTTACAGTTTGGTCCGAAACATTTTACGATATGCATATATTATTGGTTGATTTAAATAGCCTCTAATCTGTTTTTTTTTAATTAAACCTAAGACTTCATAACCCCTAACCTGCCAAACAGCCTGAAATCAAGGTTTTCAAGGGTTTTCGAAAAGATTGGAGTCATAATAATCAGACCTGCCTGGAACTACGAAAAATTCGTAGAAATACGAATTTTTTCCTCCAGCTACAGAGCTGCACCGGTCTCTCTGACTCAATAAATCTTGTTTGAAAGGAAACTTAGCTCCTTAGAACCTATATTAAGGACTTTGAAACATTTTGGACCATGCTGAAAGCAAATTATTTATTTCTAAAGCTATTTAAACTGAATTTTTCTTCTTTTTTTTTCCCCCCTTGAAACTACGAGTTTTTGAAATTTCAAATAGGCAGCTCTCTAATAATCTACAAAAATAAATCTAACAGCTTCAAAAAAAAAAAAGACCGAAATACCAAACACGGAATGTTCCGGGTTCAAGACCCATCTTCAGCCAATAATAGAAAGAATGAAAACGTTCATATACATTACTTCAAATCCAGAGAGACGACAGAAAAGTAGTTTGTAAATGGCTGAAGAAGGGTTTTGAGCCCGAAATGTTACCTGTTTGATATTTTGTTCTTTTTTTGTTTGTTTGTTTGTTTGGGGGGGGGGGGGGGTTGGGGGGTTGTTGTTTTTTTTTGTTTTTTTTTTTTGGGGGGGGTTGGGGTTTTTTTTGGGGTTTTTTGTTGGGTTTTTTTTTTTTTTGTTTTGTTTTTGTTTTGTTTTTGGGAAGCTGTTATATTCATTTTTTAACACAACGCTTTACAATTCTTGGTTTCCAGCCGCTTAGTTTTCACCTTGTCCATATTAAAATGTTGCTGCTTTAAGCTCGAAGGAAAAAAATAAACGATAAGTATTGAATTGTAAGCTTCAATTCATTAGACGAAGACAGATACTGTGGACTTTTCGGGTTTCCCTGTATCAACAAATTACGATGAATAAAATCACTTTTAGTGTTTACACGGTGAGAGAATGTGAGTAAAGAGCCTTTTCCAAGGACTCAACTATGCATACCACTAGACCATGTAACCGCACAATTTAAGATGAAGTACAATATTTCTGACGAACGTGTAAAAAATCCGTTTTGTCCGGAAACAGTCGAATATCCCAAGTTCCATGTCAACCTGAATTGAAAACAAATGGAATCCAATGCTTCACAATTTCAGGTCTGTTTTAGATTTTGGGTTGATTGGAATAGGCTTCAACAGTCGTGATGACGCATAGTAAGTAACTTAGTAACTCGTTCTAAACTATCGGAACGCCCTTATGAAATACTTCTTCGACGAACATAGAAGTGTATCCAGAGGAGAAAAACATTATAAATCGGATCATGTTTTGACTTTTATACATTCTGATCACATGACATGTGAAACATTTCTTGCCAGCATGAAGAATAAAAAGTACCGATTTAAAAAAAAAAATTTTGTTTAGAACCAAGCTGCTCGTTGCTAGGCGGCCGTGACATCTGACTATTGAATCCTATTAAGTCTATCATTGGTGTGGCTGCTTTGTGGTCTTATGGTATGGCAAGGGGGAAAGGTGTCTGTTTTAGAATTTGGGTTGTTTGGAATGTGGCTGCTCGTTGCTGGGCGGCCGTGACATCTGACTATTGAATCCTATTAAGTCTATCATTGTGTGGCTATAATGTGGTCTTATGGTATGGCATCGCCTTCGGGTGGAAAGGTGTCTGTTTTAGAATTTGGGTTGTTTTTGAATTAATCCTTCATAAGTGTGGCTATAATGTGGTCTTATGGTATGGCACTCGCCTTCGGATGGAAAGGTGTCTGTTTTAGATTCTGGGTTGTTTTTGAATTAATCCTTCATAAGTGTGGCTATAATGTGGTCTTATGGTATGGCATCGCCTTCGGGTGGAAAGGTGTCTGTTTTAGAATTTGGGTTGTTTTTGAATTAATCCTTCATAAGTGTGGCTATAATGTGGTCTTATGGTATGGCATCGCCTTCGGATGGAAAGGTGTCTGTTTTAGATTCTGGGTTGTTTTTGAATTAATCCTTCATAAGTGTGGCTATAATGTGGTCTTATGGTATGGCATCGCCTTCGGGTGGAAAGGTGTCTGTTTTAGAATTTGGGTTGTTTGGAATGATGTCCTTCATTAGTGTGACTGTTATGTGGTTTTATGGTATGGCACTCGCCTTCGGATGGAAAGTAGTGCCGCGCTGAAGATCGGTCTGGACCGCGGTCCGACGGTCTTTTAGCTGTGAACCGAAGACCGGTCCCAGAGGGGAAGACCGGCGACGGTCCTCACTTCTTATCACCTTTCAACTAGTGCGGGGCGGTCCTTGCAAGGACCACGGTCCTACGGTCTCGCGCCATAGCCTACTACTTCCCCAGCGATTCGTTGCTTCGGTTGCCTATCTTCCACCAATCACCACCCATCCCACTTAATTAATCGCACCCACCCCCCTTTGCCATACACTAAACGACACAGACGACCATACAGGCAGACGACCACCAACCTCCACTCCGCAAACCGCCCTTTCGTGTGTGAGATGGGGGGAACAGGAGGCGCACGCCTTGGACGATTCCATTATACGGGGTAAATTTCAAAATTTACTACACCATAATGATCGCAATGACAATGATCTATGGTGAAGGCATGACCCCTCTTCTCTAATGGGTTATTGTTCGAAATGTATGTGACTACAAAAGATGTGTGTGTGTTTGTGTGTGTGTGTGTGTGTGTGTGTGTGTGTCGAACCTAGCAAGTAGCAAATCCGATTTTTTGTTTTCTTTTGTCCATCTCTTGTCACCACTCCTTTCTATCGCAGTGTTGTCATTTAAAATAATACAATAATATTAAAATTTCGTTTGGTGTTTTTACTAATCAAATAATATGAGTTTCATTAGTTTCTTCCTTCCAAAAAACCCAGTTATAACGTCTGAATTTTAAAAAAGTCCAATAGAATATTTGGGGACCCCGATAGCTCAGTTGATAGAGCACTCTCTTTATACGCAAAGGGCCAGAGATCGATCCCGGGTGCAGTCGATTTTTTTCTGAATCCCTGTCTACTCAGCAATGAATGGGTAGCTGAGTTTGTTAGATCTGGCGAAAAGTCACCATCGACCCCTCTTATCACCTCATCCACCCCCTCTTATTATAACTTCACGTCTCTCTCTTACTCTTCAATGCTCGCTGCCCTCTAATGTGTGTGTGGGGGGGGGGGGGGGGGAGGGGGGGTAGGAGTTGCGTGTGTGTATCAACGCCACGAACAACTCGATCAACGCCTTGGGCGATGCCATTATCTCCGTTAATGGGGATAAATTTCAAATTTTATTAAATTATCGAAGTAACAATGAAGTACGGTGAGCAAATAAAGAAGGCATCACCCCTCTTCTCTAATTAGGTTACAATTTGAAATGAGTGTGACTACTCCGTGTGTTTTACTCCTGTAGGCCACGGTTTTCATCGTGTAGCGGTCTTTAACGGTTCAAGAATGAACGATCCCACGCTCTCAAAGGTCAAACCGGTTCGAATTTCCAACAGTCTCTCAGGAATGTTCAATGTCGAAAAGGACCGGTCCTTGCGGTCTTCATTTCCCAAGGACCGTAGGACCGTGGTCCTTAAGCTTGCCAAGGACCGCCCCGCACTAATGGAAAGGTGTCTGTTTTAGAATTTGGGTTGTTTGGAATTATGTCCTTCATTAATGTGGTTGCTTTGTGGTCTTATGGTATGGCACTCGCCTTCGGATGGAAAGGTCCATGGTTCGCGCCCCGCTCTGAGCGGTGTATATTTGAGTCCTAGGAAATACTCCGGTGTAAAAATGAGTACATGTTCGTTACTCTGTCCGAAAAAAAAATTGTAATATCGCGTATAAATTGTCATCTTTTGTCTTGCATGTTAAATGTTGCTGTAGAAAATCATGAAGAAAGAGAGAGAGAGAGAGAGAGAGAGAGAGAGGAGAGAGAGAGAGAGAGAGAGAGAGAGACTGCGTTCTCTTTTTTTTTTTTTACCTTTGTTGTCATATTCATAGTTATGTCCCTTGGTTAATTCGTCCAAAAAAAAAATAAAAGAAGAAAAGATGGCGCTTGCCGGTTGATTTTGAAAGATGAGCTTTAACATTTGTATTTTGTATGTCACATTCCCTTTTAATTATGTAGGCAATTGCTACATATCGAACAGTTGCTGTGGCTAGGGACTCCCTGTAAAGTGCTTTGAGCACGTTTCGTGGATATTTTTCTATATAAATGCTGATCGTTGTTTTCTCATGACCTCCATCTTGTCAATCATTTCTATACCCAAAACTTCATGACTTTCAACTTCAACCCGACATTTCATCCACCCCCCCCCCCCTTCCAACCCGCACCCTACTCCCCACCCCACCCCCAACATCTCAAACTTAATAATTTCCTTTTTTTTTATTTCTTAGTTCCAGAAATTAGATTTAAAATATTTTTGTTTTGTTTTGCTTTGTTTTTGTTTTGGGATTGAGAGACGTCTTAATCAATAGGGAATGAGATTAGCGGAAGAGTAGCGTCCCTTGATTGGACGTCACCGGCGGAGAGAGAACGTCATGGTTTTGCGCATGCGTCTCTCGTCCTCGCTCCGGTGAAATCGGCATGAGACACTTCACCGAAAGCGAGGACGAGAGAGACGCATGCACAAAACCATGTTGACGTTCTCTCTGTAAGGTGACGTCCAATCAAGGGACGCTACTCTTCCGCTAATCTCATTCCCTATTGAAAGATTTATTGTAAAAAAAATGTTAAAGACGTTTTGTAAGGGAACAGCAGGCTGTCCTAAGATCCATGTCAAACTGAATTGAAAACAAATGGAACGCAATGTTCTGAACCCAATTAGCTGTTATCTTTGTGAAGAGGAAAAATACACACCGTGAGAATTTTGTTTAAAATTTTGTTTCGTGCTTAAGTAAGAAAAGTCGATACGGTAATAATGTTAAATGAATAGAGTCATAAAGAAATAAAGAAATATGAATATTTATGACCCATCCTGATATGAATAAAATAAAATGCATGTTTGTGTTTTTCTCAAAATGTCATTTTTGACTAACTTTTATCACTATTTTTAGTAGATCTCAAAAGGTAACTCCCAGAATTTGCTGTAATTTTGCCACAATGTTTGATAGATAATCAATCACCTTACAAAGAGATTTTTAAAGTAGCTGTTTTAGTTTTGAGGTAGGACATTTTTTTCTGTAATTATCCTCTAAATTCAGAGACCTCGATATAGCCTAATTTAATAATGGGACATTTTAAGGCTGAATATGTAAAAGTTTGAATAAGGAACTCAAAATCAGCTTATGTAGGGTGTTAGAGGATGTCCTTAGGAGTTATCACGCCAAATATAAGGTCTTAAACTAGAACATGTTTTGAGATCTATTCAAAATCATCATCAAGTGCCAGGCCTGTTGCAGACATCGGCGATCATGTCCCTCCAACCATATCTGTCCTCAGATCTTCTCAATAGCTCGATTCCTGTTCCTCCTCCACCAATCCATCCGTTCAGATTGTCAATGTAATCTATCCTCTGTCTCCCTCTTCTTTTCTTCCCAGAAACTTTACCCGTAAGTACAATCTTTTCAATACCGTTTTTTCTGTAAAAGGTTTAGAGTATTAGATTTAAGCAAGCAACTACATTTATGTAGCAAGAAAGATAGAATATTGATTTTTGTAGTATACAATAGCCAACCCCCCCCCCCCCCCCCCCCCTTTAACATTTCATTTTCAGTTAAACTCTTACAATAACACCAGCCCGTCACGTATGAAAAGTACGTGTAACTTTAAACGCGTATAGTCTGATTGATTTACGTTTGTGAGAACTATTAACAAACAGGCTGAATATATTCGTCATATATATTCATTGTTTCTATTTAACGTCACTCGGCTATTTGTTTGCTATTTTTTAAAATGCAAATTTGAGTGATTAGTTCTCACTAGATTATATCAGTCAAATTATAAAAGTCCAAATAAATAAAAATATTTGTGACCCATCGACTAAAAACGGTATTATAATAGGGTGTTTAATATTCAATTTTCAGTTAAACTCTTTTTTTTTCTTTTTTTTTTTTTTTTTGTAATTACCCCCTCCCACTCGCAATCCTTAGATGTTGCCTAGGCATTCTATGTAGGAATTCAGATAATCCACTAGACAAACGCCTGATGTCAACAGGAATCACTCCAGTTGTTCAAAACTTGACTTTCAGTCAGAGCCAAAAAGTATCGTGGAGTCCGAGTTTATACCAGCCTCTGTAGTGTTAAAAGAAAAGCAACAATTGCTTGTTCTCATTTGGACGGTTAGGAATGTTGTCTGTCGTAAAAGTCTTTTTGTCAGACCTAGCTAGGTGGTCTTTGACTACCAACTACCACGCAATTAAAGGTGAAATGAGAATGAATATGAAGGAGATAGAGAGAGATGGACACAAACACACACACACACACACACACACACACACACACAAAGATAGAGAGATAGAGCGGTGGAAGAAAGATAGATAGAGAGAGAGAGAGGAGAGAGAGAGAGAGAGAGAGAGAGAGAGAGAGAGAGGGAGAAATCAGGAGATAGAAAGATAAGTGAAATAGAGCAAGGGAAAGACGCGCCCACAGAGAGAGAAAGAGAGAGAGAGAGAGAGAGAGAGAGAGAGAGAGAGAGAGAAAGATACATATAGAAAGAGAGAGAGGAGAGGAAGAAAAATAAGAGTGAGAGAGATACATATAGAAATAGAGAGATACATATAGAAATAGAGAGATACATATAGAAAGAGTGGGATACATATAGAAAGAGTGGGATACATATAGAAAGAGAGAGATACAAAAAGAAAGAGAGAGATACATAAAGATAGTATGCGCTTGGCTAAGAAGCTCATAACATTGCCATCGGGAGTATAACGGACCAACACACAAAACTGTGTGTATCCTTGAACGTTTATAGTCAGGTAAATACAGTTCAGTGAGCATTACTCATAAACGCGGATGGCAAAAAAAACAATAACAAAGACCTGAGTGACGTCATCTTCGAACTATCTATAGAAAGAGAGAGATACATATAGAAAGAGAGAGAGAGAGAGAGAGAGAGAGAGAGAGAGGAGAGAGAGAGAGAGAGAGAGAAAAACAAGCAACCAAAATCCTTGAACAGCGACATGTTTTTTTTTTCTTCTCACATAATTCAATTTCTCATCACCGAAAGGAACTGAGAATTCATCACCACAAATTGAATTTAATAAACAGACACGTTATTCAATTGATTAACGGATTTGGCAAAATTATAAGCTTAGGATAGAGTTGTCAGTATTCGACGGCACAGATAGTTTCTCTATGGGGGTCCCGATAGCTCAGTTGGTAGAGCACACGCAAAGGGACCAAGATCGAACCCGGGTGCAGTCGGGGTTGTTTTTCTGACCCCCCCCCCCCCCCCACCCTCCCCCCTGTCCACTCAGCAGTGAATGGGTAGCTGAGTCTGCTAGATTTGGCGAAAAGTACTTTGCGATAGATTAGAAACCTATCCAAAGGCTATTGTCCGTTTCACGCTATAGAATCCGGGATAAACGCCGGCTCCATTGGCCCAATTGTTTGTTTGTTTCTTTTTGAATACAGATAAATAAATAGAATTTTTAAAAAAAACTTATTTGTGCGGCTATGCGGTCTTGCGGTATGACACTCGCTTTCGGATCGGCAGTCCTGGGTTCGAGCCTCGCTCGGCGCATAGTTGAGTCCTTGGAAAGAGCTCTTTACTTTACTCTTCAAATGGCCAAAATAAACAAAATTATGTCTTGTATGTTTGAGATTATCAGAGATGCCAACCCCAGCACGAAAATCGGTA
>NC_088371.1:11164523-11169523 GCF_034508935.2 Berghia stephanieae
GATAATGATGGTTAGAGCTAATATAAAATATTAATGGGATCACTCACTGTGGCCAAAACATATGTTTTGGCCACAGTGAGTGATCCCATTTATATTATATGTATATGTATATGTATATGTATATATATATATATATATATATATATATATATATATATATATATATAGATATAGATAGATAGATAGAAAGATAGATAGATAGAGAGATAGATAGATATATTGATAGATAGATAGGTAGATAGATAGGTAGATAGAGAGATAGATAGGTAGATAGATAGATAGATAGATAGATAGATAGATAGATAGATAGATAGATAGATAGATAGATAGATAGATAGATAGAAAAGTAGATAGAATTTAGATAAATAGACTTGTAGATCGATGGAGAGATAGATAAATAGATAGATAGATAGAAGGTCTATATATAGGTAGATAGATAGATACATAGATTGAAAGATAGATAGAAAGAATGTCTAGATAGATAGATAGATAGATAGATAGATAGATAGATAGATAGATAGATAGATAGATAGATAGATAGATAGATAGATAGATAGATAGATGTATAGATGGATGGGTAGATAGATAGAGAGAAAGATAGATAGATAGAAAGATAGATAGATAGATACATAGATAGATAGATAGATAGATAGATAGATAGATAGATAGATAGATAGATAGATAGATAGATAGATAGATAGATAGATAGATAGATAGATAGATAGATGCATATTATTAAGTTATATACCACGATATTGTAGTCGTGGTAAATATCTTAATGATAACTTGCCTCCATTGTTGTTATTATCAACATGTCGCATCTTAGTATCATATGTGTATCATCACACTTATTAATAGAGTGATAAATATATTATGAGAGAGGAGGGATGAGCGTGTGATAGGGTTTTATGGAGAAGAGATTGGAGGAGAATAGAGATATAGTTAAGATTAAATAGAGAGAGAGATAGAGAGAGAGAGAGAGAAGAGAGAGAGAGAGAGAGAGAGTATGGCGATGAATGTCCAATAGGCTGTGGTGACAAGTCGATGAGAGGCCAAGCAATAAATTATCCATCCCTTACCCTTTATAGTGACCGTGTATGTTAGGCTTAATGGAATTGTGTGTGTGTGAGAGAGAGAGAGAGAGAGAGAGAGAGAGAGAGAGAGAGAGAGAGAGAGCTGTCGTACTCTGGAAAAACCCATATTTGAAAATTTGGCCAGAAAAACTAGTCCTTCAAATATCGATCGATTTAAAAGACCTAGTCTTGGCAAAAACTCTCAAACCTAGGGCTTTGCAACGTTTTACATGATTATGGATGGGCGATTTACTTGGTCTTTAGGGTAAGAGGCCCAGTTAAGATTTGGTGGTTTGTATACATGGGTGATTTCAGTGTCCCAATTAATTTAATAGTGATTCTTTGTGTGCCGTTGATTTCTGTGCTTCCTCCCAGGTCAGTGACTTGGGCTGCTTCTCTGGCATAAGTGATAATGCCGTATTGCCTATGCTGTTTGTTTATTACGTGATATCCCTGAATGGTGTATCTTGAGGGAAAGGCAGTGCGGCTTTGTGGTCTAGTGGTATGAGACACTCGCTTTCGGATTAAAAGGTCCTTCATTCGAGCCTCGCTCGGCGCATAGATGAGTCCTTGGAAAATGCTCTTTATTCAGGTGTTTAAAATTAGTATCTGGCCGTTAACAGCGTTGTCTTTGTCCGAAAAAAAATTGCAATATCGCCTAACAGGCGTCATGTTCCGTTCTACATGTTAAGTGTTGCTGTTGTCTAGGGAACCCTTGTAAAGCGCTTTGAGCACGTTTAGTGGATATCGCGCTATATAAAGCTCAAATTTGTTTTTTTTTTTCTCTCAGTCATCGAGATGAGTTTCCTGGAGGAGGACAATGTCAGCATCATATTTTTTGAGTACATGTGATAGGTACTCACACTTAGCCATTGATATTCCTTCTATATATTAGGGAAAGTATTATAATACTAGTGCTTATAGTGAGATTGTTTGCAGGAGGTCCCAGGTTTGAGAGTTTTTGCCAAGAATGAGGGTCATTTAAATCGATCGATATTCTAAGGATGAGTTTTCTGGCCAAATTTTCAAATATGGATTCTTTTTCTCCAGAATACGGCAGAGAAGTGGATGGGGGCGTTCAAACAGTTTTCTTCTTCATCATTATATGTTATATTATGTACCCGATGCGTCACTCTGGTACTATGTCGGATAGAACTAGGGAAAGAATATTAAGATTATTTACAAAATCAGCAGAATTTAGAAATGTAAGCTTTATGGCCAAATAATTAAATTTTAGACAATTCAAGTCATTGGCGAAATGATGAGTAGTATTAAGAAACTTAAGTTTATCGGTAAGATTAATAAAATTGAGAAATTGAAGTTGTATTTTGTTTTTGTTTTTTCTTGCTTTTTTTTTTTGTTGTTTTTTGGGGGGTTTTTTTTTTTTTGTTTTTTTTTTTTTTTTTTTTTTTTTTTTTTTTTGGTTTTTTTTTTTTTTTTTTTGTTTTTTTTGGTTTGTTTTTTTTTTTTTTTTTTTTTTTTGTTTTTTTTTTTTTTTTTGGGGGGGGGGGGGTTGTTGTTTTGTTTATTTTTTAATTGTTTTTTTCTTGGGGGGGGGGGGGGGCGGGGGGATTGGGGGGTTTGTTTGTTTTTTGTTTTTTTTTTTTTTTGTTTTTTTTTTTTTTTTTGGGGGGGGGTGGTTCTTTGTTTTTGTTTTTTTGTTTGTTTTTTGTTTGTTGTTTTTTTTTATTTTGGTTATTTTTGGGTTTTGTTTTTTTTTATTTATTTGTTTTGTTGGCAAAATGGTTATAATTAAGAAATTTAAGTTTATAGACAAAATAATTAGAATTGGAAAATTTAGGTTTATTGGCAAAATAATTAGAATTAAGAAGTTTAAAATGTTTGGAATATAAGCGTTCTTCTTTGCAGGTCTGATAACCCAAATTGTTATGGGCTCATCGTTGTAATGGAAATAGGTAGCCTACTCTCAAATCAACGTAAAATTTTGTCCATTACAACAAGGTTAAACCAAGCCCAGGCTTGCAGAAAATCGATATGTAGGCTACTTATCAAATATGTGCATGTCGGATAAAACACAGCCCCCCCCCCCCCCCCCCCCTTAATAAACTTAACTCAAATTTTATAAGTAGACTAAATTCTATGAGTATGCGCGTAGCCATCGTAAAGTTATAGCCTGACACTGACCAAAAAATGACGTCAAAATGCCAGTCATTGGCCACAAAAGAAAACAAATCGTGAGTTGTATTCAATAGTTCAACCAATGGAATAACTTGTTTCCTTGAGCTCTATAACAACAACTCACTTGACGCTACACAAACCTAAAAAATGTCAAACTGCCAGTCCAAGAGGGTTCTAGCGCAGCCATTGTTATGTTAACGACACTGACACTGAAATCCAAAAAAGGACTGGCAGTTTGACGTCATTGGTTGGTTTTTGCACCGCCTAGTGAGTTGTCGTTAGTAGAGCTCACGGAAACTAGTCGCTTCATTGGTTCAACTATTGAATTCAACTCACGATTTGTTTTCTTTAGTTGCCAAAGACTGGCATTTTGACGTCATTTTTTGGTCAGTGTCAGGTCATAACTTCTGACACTGAAACCCGAATGGACCGGCAGTTTGACGTCATTTTTTAGGTTTGTGTAGCGTCTAGTAGGGGAGGTCATCCGAGTCACCAAAAGGTCACCGATGCTTTAGGTTTTGAGAAGTCAGGTCATCGAGTATTGAGAAGGTACCGACCTCGACTTAGTTCTCGATGCTTTTCTCGTCTCGAGAATCTCGGTCGTCGATGCTTCTCGTATTGAGTCCCGAGTCCAGAGTCTCGAGACTATACTGCGCGAGCGACGCACGCGTTACTAACAATGTGTACTATCTGCATTGTTCACCCCTCTCTCGTCGGCGATGATTTCAGCGAAGCTCGAGACTTTTTTGCGTCTCGATGCTTTTTTGAATCTCGAGACTCAAAAAAGTCTCGAGCATCGCTCTAGTCATCGGTGCTTTCATTCAATACCTAGTCATTGGTATTGGGTATTGACGTTATATCATATTTTAAACAGCTAACAAAACACAAACGTCGTAAATAGATCAAAATGGTTATAGGTATCAATGTTTTATTATTATACAAAGTGAATTTATTTAATGTATTTTAAGTTTTAATACATAAAAGCCACCCAAAGCTCAGTTGAAGTGCTACTTCTCGGGAATTCCCGACTTTTCCTTGGTCATCGATATTCGGGAAGTTTTGAGTGTTGGTGGCCGATGACTTGAGGTATCATCGAGACTTCCGCTCGACACTAGTTGTCGTTAGTAGAGTTCAAGAAAACAAACGATTCCATTGGTTGAACTATTGAATTCAACTCACGATTTGTTTTCTTTTGTGGCAAAAGACTGGCATTTTGACGTCATTTTTTTGGTCAGTGTCAGGCTATAGATAGTTCGAAGATGACGTCACTCAGGCCTTTGTTATTGTTTTTGCCATCCGCGTTTGTGAGTTGTTCTCACTAAACTGTATTAACCAGACTATAAAAATTCATGGTTACACAGAGTTTGTGTGTTGGTCCGTTATACTACCGGATGGTAATGTTGTGAACTCCTTGGCCAAGCGCATTCTTTCTATAACTTTACGATGGCTACGGATTAACTTCGGCTCCATGTGCTCTTCCCTTGGCTCTGAAGGACTACTTTTCTTTTTTACTTTCTTTTCTATTCTGTCAAACATTCTCAACTCGGACACGTCTCCTAAGTCCCAGCATTATTCTTTAAAATAAATATAATTCAGTATTTTTTTTATCTATTTATTTATCTATCTATTTATTTATTTATTTATTTTAGATGTGGGGGTCGTCTTTATGTGACTATGTCGTGGTCTTGTGGTATGACACTCGCTTTCGGATCGGAAGGTCCTGGAATCGAGCCTGGCTCGGCGCATAGTTGAGCCCTTGGAAAAGACTCTTGACTCACATTCTCTCAC
>NC_088371.1:11190761-11207318 GCF_034508935.2 Berghia stephanieae
ATTTGTCTGTGTATGGGGGTAAAGTTCTTCCAGGTAAGTCTGAGGTCGCTGAGGATTATGGTGGGTGTGAAGTGTGAGGGAGTCTCGACGACTCACCGTGGCGGTCAGTATCCGGTCATGGAATCTAGGAGGTCGTAATAATTTGTTGTTTTTTATTGAGTGAAGACAGAAGGTGATAGATTGTTGATGGAGGAGGTGGGTTGGTATTTAAAAAAAAAAATAGGTGGGATGGGGAGTTGGCGTTGTTTAGTGAATGAAGCGATGGATGAATAAAGTAAGGAATGTATTGAATGGATGACTGGATAGATGGGTGGGTGGGTTGGTGAATGGATGGACTGGTGGATGGAGGGTTGACTGGATGGATGGATGGATAGATAAATTGATGGAAGGATGGAGAGATGGATGGATGGATGCGTAAATAGCTGTGTGAATGGATAGATGAAAGGATATACTGATGGAGGGAAGGGATGACTGGATGGATGGATAGATAAATTGATGGAAGGATGGAGAGATGGATGGGTGGATGCGTAAATAGCTGTTTGAATGGATAGATGGATGGAAGGATGTATGTATTTTATAATACACGAATTTATAATACTCAATATACAAATCAATTTTCACATTTTATTACTTTCACATTATACATACTTTTACCACCTAGTTATTTGCTAACTTATTATCATGTCTGTTCAACATGTCTGTACAAAAAATTTCCTATGGATGAATAAAGTATTATTACTATTATTATTATATTATTATTATTATTATTATTATTATTATTATTATTATTATTATTATTATTATTATTATTATTATTATTATCTATCCATGGACGAGTGGATCATGGAAGGGGTTGGATGGGTGGTTGGATGGAAAGAATAACGAATAGTAATAATCGTACATAGAGGAATGGGAGCGATCTATATTCATGTTTTCGTAAAAGCAGGTCATCAATCACATGATTTGTTGCTGTCCAACGATTGGATATTTCTTAACAATTGTGAACATGCTGCTTTGTTTACAAAATTTATAAACATACCCATGTGTCAAGCTGAATCAAGTGACCAATCGTGATGTTAGATATTTAAAAAGCTGTGAACACTTTTCACTAAGTGGGTCACTTTGAGCACATTTTGCAATGTGACCAATGACCTCGAGCACATGGAAAGTTAATATAGATCATGCCCATTGAAGCCATAGACTTTCATGGTTTTATTTTTTAAATAAACAAATATGTACATTTGATTGAGGGTTAACTCTCTCCTTACCAATCATTTTCAGTATTTTCCCCAAAAAAAAATGGCAGGCTTACCCAGCAGAAAAATTGATTTTTAAACTCAAACAATCTCTCTACAAAACAACTTTATGTTATTATTAATCAAACAAAGATCATTGGTGATGTACAAATTATCAACTCTGAATAAGAAAAAATGTATATTGCGTCGTAACAAATGTGACGATTTTGCTGAAGGTGGTAAGGAGAGGGTTAATGCATTTTTTTTTTTTTTTTTTTGCCTAATTCATTCCCTTGATAGGTGACAAAATAAATGATTGCATGGTTGGAAACACACGGGAATGACCATAGACATCGTTAACTTATAGATAGAATGCGCTTGGCCAAGGAGTTCACAACATTGCCATCCGGAAGTATAACGGACCAACACACAAACTCTGTGTAACCATGAACTTTTATAGTCTGGTTAATACAGTTTAGTGAGAACAACTCACAAACGCGGATGGCAAAAACAATAACAATGGCCTGAGTGACGTCATCTTCGAACTATCTATATAACTCCATAGGATACACGACATCAATGGCACGGCATCTTTCTTATTGTTTGTAGCTAGCCAAAAAATTTTTTGAGTAGTTCTCATTAAATAAACAGCATCGACGGTACGGTATCGATAGACGCGCCATGAAATAAACAATACGCTTTCATCATCATGGATTCCTCTGATGAAGAAACTCTGATAAAATTAATCACGTTTAAGAAAAGAAAAAGGGAAGAGAAATACGTACTATGTATTATTATTATTATTATTATTATTATTATTATTATTATTATTATTATTATTATTATTATTATTATTATTATCACCATCATTAGAAACGCGTCCTATCCGAATGATAATAGCAATTGGATTCAAGTCTGATGTCACGTCGCCCAGCAACGGCGAGCAGCGTGGTTCTAAACAAAGAAAATCGGTACTTTTTATTCTTCATGCTGGCTAGAACTTTTCATGGCATGTGATCAGAATGTATAAAAGTCAAAACAAGATCATATTTATAATGTTTTTCTCCTCTGGATACACTTTTATGCTCGTCGGAGAAATACTTCATAAGGGCGTCCGCCATTGTTCCGATAGTTTAAAGCCAGTTACTAAGTTACCATGCGTCATTACGAAGGAAGTGACGCCATGACTGTCCCCCTCGTGGATCTTTACCTTGCAGTTGGTGAGGGGGCTTGAGGCACACGGGAGGGCAAAGGTGTAAATCCCGGTCGACCGTCACGAGACCATCCCGGGTATCGAGCCAACGAGCCACATGAGCTGCTCGCCCCGGTGTGTGACTAAATTTGATCCAAACCCGGTGCCCGAATAGCAGCCCTATCCCGGGCGCCACACTATTGTCCTTATGTCGAGTCCCAAACAGTCCCGTCAATGGCGAAGCGGTCTGCCGCCTAGCCAAATAATACCGCGTTCGTGTCGCCCGGGTCGTCGGCACGTCCGAGAAAAAAGCAAACGTCCCATGCATCAATCGATTCGCGGCCTGCCGATTGGAAAATGCGACGGCGGGGATGGCGAACTGACGCGTATATTGTCCCTGAACGTCGAGAGCCAGAGTATGGCAAAAAATGAGCTTTTATCAAAGCTACTGGCCGTTCATTGCGTTGATATCCTCCTTTTACAGGAGACCCACCTTTATTCAGGCGCGCAATCTTCCCGATTCCAGATCCCAGGCTATACGGTGGTCCAACGCGAGGACACTTCGAGGCTCAAAGGAGGGGTTAGCGTTTACGCTAAAGAGCCATCGAAGGTAAGGGTCATTGAGAGCGTAACGGACAGCAATGGGGTGAACCGAATTTCCGTGGAAGTAGGTGGACTGTGTTTGCATAATATCTACAAACCACCTAGAGCGACTTGGACTACACCACCGGTACCGGTGGTCAGCCATCCTTCCATCTGTCTGGGAGACTTTAATAGCCACCATCACGAATGGGGCTACCGAGACTGCAACGAGGCAGGAAGACAACTCCGCTCATGGATGGACTGTAATGATCTACACCTAGTGTACGATCCTACAGCCAAGGGTACCTTCCGGGGTACCCGCCATAAGAAGGAGTACACTCCAGACCTCACCCTCGTAACGAAAAGCGCGAACGGTGAACCGCTGCAGGTGAAGCGGACAGTCCTCGGGGACTTTCCGCATAGCCAGCACAGACCGGTTCTTGTCACAGCTGGGGTGACAATACCGAGGGTGCAGTCTCTCCCACTTTGCAGATGGAATTTCAGGAAGGCTGACTGGGAGGAATTCAGTTCCTATATCGAGCAGGTCTGCCCTGCCATTCCTCCCAAGTCCAAGAATATAACCAGATTTAGTAGGCTACTGGTTAAGAGCGCTCAACGCTCTATTCCACGGGGCAAGCGGAAATTCTACACCCCTTGCTGGACAGCAGAGTCGGAAGAGCTGTACCGAGAGTACCAGCAGACCCAGTCCCAGGACACAGCCGATAGACTACTTCAGTCTCTGGCAGAGGGAAGGAAGCAACGGTGGCAGGAGACCGTGGAAAGTCTCGACTTTACACACTCCAGCCGCCACGCTTGGCGTTTGATAAAGAAATTGGACCCAGATCGGAATTTCGCGAAGGCTGCACCGGAATGCGAGGCAGACACAATTGCCAAGAATATTAAGAACCGTAGTAAGCGGGTCCCTAATCAGGCTTTTGAGCGCGGTGTCCGCAAGGCGTACCGAACGATTTTGGACTCGCTACCTGCGGAGGAGTCGGACTGGACGGCCCCGTTCAGTCCCGAGAAGTGGGTGCAGCCATTAGCGAAGTAAAGAACGGCAAAGCAGCAGGGATAGATGGTGTATATCCCGATATGGTGACGCATCTGGGCCCCAGGGCACGGGCCTGGCTAGCAGAGGCAATGTCTGACGTCCTTGCAAAAGGAAAGCTTCCACAAGTGTGGAAGCACGCGAAGATAGTTGCCATCCTGAAGCCAGGGAAGCCGGCGAAGGAGGCAGACAGTTACAGACCCATATCGCTGCTGAGCTGTCTTTACAAATTGTTGGAGCGTGTTCTATTAAACCGATGGGGGCCGGTCCTAGACGCTGCCCTGCCACCTGAGCAGGCAGGCTTCAGGGAAGGGAGGTGCACCACGGAGCAGGTCATTGCCCTTACAGAGCATATTGAGCACGGGTTCGAGAGAAAACAACAAACAGGTGCTGTGTTTATAGACCTATCAGCGGCGTACGATACGGTCTGGTGCGATGGGTTAATGCTCAAACTTGCAAAAATCATAAGGTGCAAAAAGACCTTGAAGTTGTTCTCTTCGATCTTAGGGAAAGGCAATTCCACGTCGCGCTGGGAGACGTCACGAGCAAAGTAAGGAAATTGAAGAATGGGGTCCCTCAGGGGTCGGTACTTGCGCCAATGCTGTTTAACGTTTACATTAGCGATATGCCGAACACTTCCTCCCTGAGGCTGGGATACGCAGACGACTGGGCACTCGTTACTCAGAGTAAAGTGTGGACCCGTCTCGAGAGCGTACTTAGCGAGGACGTCACCAGACTCAAATCCTACTTTGACAAGTGGTACCTGAAGATGAACACTTCAAAAACCGTGGCCACTGCATTTCACTTATGCAGTGGTTGGCACACCCGTAAACTGAATGTCCTAGTCGGGGACCAGCCACTCCCATATGAGCCGCGTCCAAAATATTTAGGGGTGACGTTGGATCGCAGCCTTACCTATCGGGTTCATCTCGAAGGGGTTGCCCGGAAGATAGAGAAGCGGAACAGTCTTCTGAGGAAGCTGGCGGGATCGACTTGGGGCGCTAGCCAAGCGCTCCTGAGAACATCCGCCCTGGCACTATGCTATTCCACCGCGGAGTATTGCGCTCCAGTGTGGGGTAGAAGCAGAAACGTTGAGAAGGTGGATGTAAAACTTCGCAAGTCGATGCACATAGTGTCGGGAACGCTAGCAACAACCCCTAGAGAATGGGGCCCGGTAATGGCAGCGATCCAGCCCCCCGATGTCCGGAGGGAGACCATTACGGGAAACTGGCTGAGTAAGATCAAAGAGAGAGGGAATGGGGATACCCCTCTCATGCGCATAATGAACGGTGCCCCCGTTTCGAGCCGAAATAAGTCCCGGCAACCCTTGTACGCAGAATCCCTGACTACGGACAGAGCTGCACATACGAGATGGAAGTCGGTTTGGACGAATTCAATCCCTCGTGGGGGCGGGGACCTACACTCCTCTAAGCTTGGTGAGAAGTTGCCAGGCTTTGATACCAGTAAGAGGAGACACTGGGTAGCTGCGAATCGGCTTCGGTCGAGGAGCTGCCTAACGGCCGGTGCGTTACATCAGTGGGGTCTAACTTCCTGTCCTTTATGTCCACGCTGTGGACAAGAACCCGAAACGGCAGAGCATCTAGTCGAAAGGTGTGTTGTGACGATGCTACCAGGCGGGTTCGCGACGGTGCACGAATGCGGACCGGACTTTGCTGATTGGGTCGATCGTCATAACATAATAGTGTGAACCATAAGAAGCTGCTGCCATGACTGTTGAAGCCTATTGCTATTGTCCCTCTCGGCTCGATAGCTCAGTTGGTAGAGCACTTGCTTCACACGCAAAGTGACCGTGATCGATCCCAGGTGCAGTCTCGATTTTTCTGGACCCCTTGTCCACTCAGCAGTGCTTGGGTAGCTGGATCTGTTAGATCTCGCAGAAAGTACTTTGCGACAGACTAGCGTCCTATCCACAGGATAGCAAGCAATTGCTATTGTCCATTTCACGCAACAGAGACCGGGATAAATTCCGACTCTATTGGCTCTGAAGGACTACTTTTTTTCGAATTTATTGCCCCTTTCATGCTATAGAAACCGGGATAAACCAACGCCTTCTACATTAACTACTACTACAACAACTGCTACTACTACTACTACTACTACTACTACTACTACTTCTACTATTACAACTACTACTACTAACACTGCTACTACTACTACTACTACTACTACTACTACAACTGCTACTACCATGTATCATCATCTTCATCATTATTGTTATCATTTTTACTGTCTTTTTATTATCATCATCGCCATTTTTATTATTATTAAAAATAAGCCCCTCGGCAGGTAAACATTTCATGTCGACATCTTGTTTTCGTTGATCCTTGATGTGATATTCTGGATTCTTTGGGTCCCAAAGAAGGGGCCGGTCTCTCACAAATTCAATAACTTTCTCTTTGTCGTCGTCCATCTTGACCACAGGGGGCACAAAAAAAAAAAAAAACAAGCAATGCTACAAACGGCGACATGCTAGTTTTTTGTTTCGGCTGTGTTGTGCAGTCTATGGAGGGGGCTTCTATAATTTCTTTTCGTTCGTTTGTCTCGTGTGTTGTTTACTGTTGTGAGCCATTGTTATGAGTAGTAGTTCTCACTAAATACTATCAATCAGATCATAAACTTCAACACGCAAAAAAAAACAAAAAAAATGAGCAAATGGAGGCAGACTAGTTTTGTGTCATGTGATTTATGGAGAGGGGTTTCTCTAATTTCTTGTTAAGTTCGTTTGTTTTGTGAGAAACCAGTCTCCATAGACCATTTGTCTTTAGGTCTATTCCAAGGAAAGACTGGAATAACCCAGGTGTCAGCTGTAGTTCATCAAAGCGCTTTACAAGGGCTCCCTGGTCAACAGCAACATTTAATATTTAGGACGGGAAATGATGCCTGTTAGACGATATTACAAATTCTTTTTGTAACAGAGACAACGCCGTTAACAACCAGGTACTCATTTTACACCTGGGTATGGTGAGAGAATGTGAGTAAAGAGCCTTTTCCAAGGACTCAACTATGCGCTGAGCGAACTCGAACCCGATCCGATTGTGAGTGTCATACCACAAGACCACATAGCCGCATTACCCGAATGTCCCTTCCAGGCAGAAGCAAAGGATCCTGCTATAAAGGACAAATTCTATTATATTAAAAGTACAATACAGGGTTGCCAATTGGATTCAGTAGTTGATGTAACGCCGCACGGCAACGGCGGCCATCTTGGTTCTAAATAAAGAAAATCATTACTTTTTATTCTTCATGCTGGCTAGAACTTTTCATGTCTTGTGATCAGAATGTGTAAAAGTCAAAACATGATCAAATTTATGTTTTTTATTCCTCTGGATACGCTTTTATGCTCGCCGGAGAAATATTTCATAAGGGCGTCCGCCATTGTTCCGATAGTTTAGAGCCAGTTATTAAGTTACCACGCGTCATTACTAGGGAAGTGATGTTACGACTGTTGAAGAGTATTAAAGAGGCAATACATAATTTACTGAACTTTTACACTAACACATAAACAGACCCTGTGATGAACTCCAGTAAAAAGACATTATGTACTGACTTTTTAGCAGGTGATTGGAAAATATACTGAGGATTTATAACATACTGAATTCTGTAATATTGTTTGTTTGTTTTTAAGGGTTTTACGACTCTTGCAACACATTTAGGTTATATCAGCGCCAGTAAAAAGGAAGAAAATGGGATAGTCGAAAGTTCTAGAATTACAATTAAAGTACCCAAGAGAGAGTAAGACAAATGGGAATTGGGAACAAATAGGGATCAGATGTAGATTCCAAGAGCATACCATCAATGTACTTAGCTTGAGATCACCTATGTCTCATCCGGACACAAGCACAAAATCCAACAAGGAGGAATACACTCAGATGCTTACATCATACATTAAAAATAAATATAATAATACATAACAGAGAGATGATTTACAAGGAAAAAAAATATCATCTCTCAAAACAATAACTATGCATTTGACTGTTTCCCTCCCAGCCAGGACTCGGGCCAGGGCCAGGACAAAACCAAGTAATCTCATTCCAAGACAAAGACAGAAAGCATGTTGGAAAACAGATATAAGGGGATAGAAGACACAGTATGTACCCCCCCCCCCCCCCCTGCCCGTTAATTCCGTAATATACGTAAAATTGGCAACTTTGACAATATAGTCAAAACTGATAACTACAGAAGTATATAACAGAGATGATTTAGGAGGGGAAAAAAACAATCTCTCAAAAAAAAAAGGTCTACACAATAGACTGTCTCCCTCCCAGCTAAGGATCCTCTCCTGGGCCAGAAAAAAAAATGAGCAATCTCAATCCAGAACAAAGACAGAGAGCAACATGGAAAGGGAAATAAGATATGGGAGACAAAAGACACAGCGTGTAGTGACCTCCACGCCCACCATGCGAGGTCAAAAGACCCCACCCAGTCAAAAGCCCTATAACTAACACAGTAACTATTGTGTTGACTGTATTATGGGCACTCACCATCAAATTTAATAATAATAAATGGCATCTGTATAGGGCCTTACCCCGATTTCATCAGGTTCTAGGCGCTTTAAAAAACGAAAAAGTTCCATTTATTCATCTGAAAGTAAGGGGAAAAGGCATTAGCTAGAGGGCAGCACCATAGTGAGCTAGGGCAGCGTGACTTGCTCAAGGCCACACAGTGCTTTTGGGTACCAGGCAAAAAGCCATACCACAGTGTAAATCTGTTCCCAATGATGAAGAACTATATAAAAAGGTAACAATGATTAATTTTTCTGCAAAACCAAGTTATCCATGTCCATGGAGAGAGAGAGAGAGAGAGAGAGAGAGAGAGAGAGAGAGAGAGAGAGAGAGAGAGAGAGAGAGAGAGAGAGAGAGAGAGAGGGAGAGAGAGAGAGAGAGAGAGAGAGAGAGAGAGAGAGAGAGAGAGAGAGAGTGGAGTGAAGAAAAGGAACCAAACAAAAAAAGACAAACTGTAAATGCCCTTTAAATTTTCCCATACTTTATTCACTTTTGTATTAAAAATAATCGATTCAGTCTGTAAATAGGGCTAATCATTAAAAATGAAAAAGAAAAAAAACAAAAAACTAGTTTCTTTATCATGAAAGCTGTTTGTTAAGTGTCAAAATACTTGATAACATTTTATATTGCTGAAAAAGTGTATCAGCTCATATATTATTTGTTTGTGATCGAACAATTTCAGTCTGTTGAACAAATTTTAAAAGTACACAGGCAATTTATCTCCCTTAGTCTTGCTTGAAATTTTTTTTTGAGACTAAATTCTAAAATCCAAATAACATCTCCACACATCCATAAACCTAAATTCCCCAACATTCACACAATGACACACACACACATATGCAAATGCACATAAACTGATACACCTACATATGTATCCACGCACTAACTGATAAGCACATATCATAAATTCCCACACATCCACACACACACACACACACACTAGCACATGTGACCCCCTAGCCTACCTCTGATCTCATTTCAGACTGAATCAGATTCATAATATTGAATATAAAATCAACACGATAAGAAATAAATGATGAATCTGGTTCAAACCGAAATAATAATAGATAGAGGCTTTAGGTCATAATATATACACACATCAATATATCACCACATTAAAAAAAACAAAAAAAAACAAAAGCTATCCGATAATCAAGACGGCGTTAACAATTCATCAATGTCCAATTTCATCAAGTGACTTCTCCGTCCCCCCTTCTCCCCGCCACCCTTCAGACTACCCAAGATGGCTTCTTGCTCCCCAATGCCGAATATCTCGTCGATGGTGGGCGTCGTCTCTATCTTTGGACCGATGGATGTCCAGATGTAGCAAAGGTCAGGCTTGGGGTCAAAGGTCTTGTAGGGGGCGTTCTTAGCCCGGAAATAGTCAGAGGGAGCATGACAGACAAATTCCATGAACTCCATCTTCCTGGGAAGATCCTCCTCCGGACCTGTGTATTACACAATGATGATAATAATAATAATAATAATAATAATAATAATAATAATAATAATAATAATATAATAATAATAATAATAATAATACACATTTATACAGCGTTCATTTTCATGTAAAATACAAGCTCTGGGCACTTTACAAATATAAATTATCAATTTTGAGTGGAAAAAAAAAATGATGAGAAAAAAAATTAATTAATCCCAAATAATCAGATGGCGGAAACAAAATACTTTTAGCTCACTCAACCCTGGCCCCTTCCCTCCATGACATATACTCTCTCAAGAGACTTCTTTTTTGGGTACTTTTACTTTTCAAAATTGAAAAACAATGCTCGGTTACTCAATCTAAAAGCCAATTGGCATGTACCTACATAGTTTCATTCAACTACAAATATTATAATTATATAAAAATTAAATACACTTTGTAGTTGTACCAATAATATTATGTATATAACTTGTCTCAGAAAAATGTAAATAATGATGGGATAAAAGTAGTCATTGTCAAATACCGGAGATATTTGGTGTTAGGGTTGAACTACCAACCTCAAATAGAGAGAAAGTGTAAATCAATGCTTGGTAAAAAGAGTTAAGATTTGATAAAAAGGTGTAAAATTCGAAACTGTAAATCTGGAGTCAACTCTCTCGTTAAATAATGTGGAAAACACCAGGTATTTGTGTGAACAAGGACTTTTAAAAGCTTAATTTTTCAACATTTTTGGATTAATTTAAAAAAATATTAAGTAACAAACATATTATGTTATAAAACAGCAATTGTTAAGATGTAGGTGATGAAAATCATGTCGAACATTCGTGTAAGAGACCAAGAGAATTAAACCCCAAAGAATGAGACATTGGTGGTCTTTTCTTCTCACTGGCATCAGGCTATTTTATTCTAAATTGTGATCTGTAGTCTTTCAATACCAGTCATTTTCTTTTTAACATTTATTACATGGCCTTTCATTACGGATAAAAAGATAGATTTACACAAATTTCACCTTTATTTAATTTACTTTTCTAGCTATATCTAGATCATATAATAGGCAGTATACATAACTTATTTTCATGTATTAACATTAATATAATAGATACATTTTTACTTGGAATTTATTTATTTTACTATTTTGCTATATGAAACTATGGAAATATGATATCTTATAATATAACTCTTAATTATTCATTCTTGCAATTCACGTTGATTGCAAACTCAATTTCCTTATAAATCAATAAAGTTTATATATGTATTATTATCAATATTAAATATTGGATTGAGGATTGATTCTAATTACAAATATGATACAATTTAAGAAGAAAAGCATACAATCGTACTCTAGTGCATTTTGACCAAACCACAATATTTTTTTAAGGGGGGGGGGGTGTGCAGTTTGACAAAAGAAGGGGGTTGGGTGCAATTTGACCAATCCATAGATGAGGGGAGGGAAGGGGGGGGGGGATGTGCATTGGAAAACGACAAGTAATCTCGCGAGGATTCCCTTTAGTAACATCGTCAGTAACGATCCTGAAGGTATATACTGCTATATTATTTCAATAGCACTTATATGTTTTGTTTTCCCTTTTTTGTGAATTTTCATGGCCAAATTTAGTGAGCTGAAATTAAATAGAAGAGTGGGGAGGGGGTGCAACAGTAGAGAACTGGAGTCAGAAAAAACATACAAATATAAATGATACTTTTTTTTATATACAGTTGGTAGTTCTATTATCACAATGAAGCATTCTTTTTAATAATAAAAAAACAAACCATCCTTACCAAGTATGTAGGTGTTTGGATCAAACTTGCCAGGCGGTGACAGAGTTGTCGGGATCAACCAAGTGATAACAGCACTCTTTTCGTTGTATTGGTCTGATAAAAAGCCTCGTAGTTGAGCGTAGTATAGGCCTCCATCATGATCCATTAATGACACAACATCGCCAATTTGAAAGTACTGATTCTGAAGTGAGTAAATAAAAAAAGGAATTAAAAAAAAAAAACAAAAAAAAAAAGAAAAGAATTTTAAAGACTCAGTTTAAAGCTTTTCTCAAAATAGATCAACATACCAATGACAAACATAAAATCTGTAGTTATATTTTTTTAAAATGAAAATCAGAATTTGATTTTTATAAAAATATGTATCAACCCCAAATGCAGAGTTTCACTCTACTTTAGATCAGTTCTATCAAATTCCATTTCTGATTTTTAAAAATAACATTCAAAAATAAATTTCTCTCAAAAAAATGTTGATTGATAAATACAAATTACTATACAAGATTAATAAATAAAAAATAAATTAATAACAAAACATCTTAAATATGCAATTTTCAAAATTGAAACAAATCAAAATGCTTGATAATTGGCTTTAGTTCATGGTATAAACTCATAAAACTTACATCATGGAAGACACTTTCCCCTGTGACGACAGTTGCTACTGCAGGTGGAGCTTTTAGTGGAGGCTGATGAATAATCAAAAATAGATATTTACTGCCATTAAATTAATAACAATCCATTTTATAATATGATTAAAGGGAAAATGGACATATGCACAGTCTTTAATAATAAAATCTGATTTTCATTCAAATAATAATATTCATTACGCCATCAGATTTTATCTTGTGAAGTCAAATTTAGTGTGAAATAATAAATCCAATTAAAAACAAATAAACAATTCAACATTTAACTTCAAAAAGAAAAACTAAATAGATTACCAGTGCTGCTCATGAGCCCTTTCCGTATATATGAGATCAAGATTACTAAATGCTCTACGCTTTTTTTATTAATGTATCATATGTATATAAATTGAATATATAGTAAGAACCAAACTGGCATAATTGGACATTCACACACATTCAGTCATTCAGTAATCTCAAAAAAGAAACATACAGCATAATGTCAAGATATATGATGATGTCATCAAATGTTTATAATTTTGTGTGGTCAGATAAAGATATTAATGGTAAAAGTAATGGACATAAATCCTCTTGTAGTATGCAACAATAATAAGACACATTTGAAGAATCAAGCAATAACATTTTATATACGATCTTTTCCTTGACAGTACCGGTAACCCAAAGAAGGTGATCATAATAGGTATAAATAGCATATTGTCTAAAAGCTGTTTATGAGATCTCTCCTAACCACATATGATACCTTCATAAGCAAACAGTCAAGATTGTTAAAGCCATTGTATGGTTTGTTTGTTTTTTATCAAACCCAAAAATATGATTTGTAAATATAGTGCCTAAATTTATAACTTTTTACCATGTTTTTGCACATTAGATATGTTATACGAATTAACAATCATTTCGTTTCAAATAACAGTGTTTTATTGTTTAATAGTATAAAATAGGTTTGTTTTTATTCACTGTATGTGTTAGATTACCTCTGAGCGCGCAGTCTAGCACCTAATAATTAAGCACACATTTGCAGTTGGGAGGGATCATACTGCATTTGATGATACAAATAGTATAAGAAAATATCTAAACTGATACTTCTTGAATAATTTAATAAAAACAACAAACAAATTTGCCACAAAGTGCATCCGTTTGAATTACACAAGTGTTCTTATAAGTGTGCCTTTATAATTTTCTGAACAAAGAAGCTAAATAAGATATTTTTTTTTAAAAAGGTTCAAGTTTTATTTTATTACTCTAAAAATGCCTTATTTTCTCAACACGTTTCAATAAGGTTTCTAAACATAAATCGCAACATCTCAATCTCAAAAGTCACTTAGAGTTGAAATCTTTGAAATTCAAATTCATGTGTAAAAATCCCCGTGTCTGCACTCGAATATGAAAGGTTACATTATCATTATCATCCATATGATGATGACTATCACACTCACACATTGTGATGATATTTATGGGTAATGAATCATTAGTCACAGAATTTAAAATTAAATCATGTACATATTCAAACTCAATCAATCAATAGGGCCAAACAGGAATATATACAATCTGGATACAAAATAAAGTTGTTGGGACTGATGGTCTAACACCAATTAATTTGAGCTTCCATTCAATGAATCATTGAATATGTAGGGTACTATTTACTATTGCTCTCTATCTATATGTCATATAATATGACTATGACATATATTAATATATTATTATCTGTTAAAAACGAAAATTTTATAATCGTGTTTGCTCAGTCACTCAGTCTGCCACACTGTGGCTGTGGCTAACAAGTCAACAAATAATTTTCAAACTTACATTCTTTTTAAATATATGCCTCCGTCCCTTTCCTTTCGTGGATAACGGTTTACTTGCAGCCTGTGTTGATTTCTTAGTAGGTTTGATTCTTGTGCTCTTGCGTAGAGCTGGGACATTGTAGTTTCCACCTTGTGTTGAAGTGCTGGGTTGACTTCCATTTTTCATTGTATTTGATAAGCCATTCTGTGGACTCTCTTTGAGCGTACCATTCAGCTGCTTTATACCACATGAATTACAATAAACTTTTCCATTTGTCCCTTTTCTCCATAATGTTGACGAGGTGATTTTGCACGAAGTACAAATAGGCTTCACTCCAAATGGCATACTTTACGGATTATAATCGCAGAGTGACGATCTAATATCTATTTTTGTCGTTACATATAATAATAAAATACGTGCCAAAATTGCACAAATATGTTTTTTTGGGATAAAAATTATAAACAACTTAAAAATTTAATAATAAAGATACAAAGTCATTTTCTCAACAGTCGAAGTCTGCACAAAGTAGACCGGTTCCTTCCTTCGGTAAACGAGAGTGTAAAAAATTGTATGCCAGATAGGCATTTCACAATTTTCAGAATTTATTATATTTAATGAATTATTCTCCTATAAATATACCCAATACTGTCCTTGAGAACAGTTTAAAATTTAAAATCTTTAAATTACCTCATGTTTTAGTGTATTGTAATTTACATGGGGGAAATCAAATTTAATTTTTGTATTTTGGCGTTATAAAATACAAAAGGACTGACATAACTTAGTGGCTTCTTACTTGAGTTTGTGGATCCATTTGGGTGTATGCTTGTTTGATTTCGTTTGGTGAAGATATGGCTGCTTGACAACCTAGTGTAAACAACCCCAAAAACAGTCTATCAAATATTTAAGGTAATTTAATCCATTTGTTTTTGGAATTCATACAAATATGCGTTGCCATTAATGCATGTGTTAAAAATTTCTGTTTATTTTCAAATTTTCTCAAAGCAAGCCTCTTTTAATTCACAAATTTGGAGTTGATTTCTTTATTACAATTAGGCAGTTTAGTGAGCAGCAGCAGTGGCAGTCAAATTTTGACCCAACTCGCCCATAGGAAAGTTGTGACTGGAAATTGCCGTTCGCGTTTTGGGGGGTTCAACTAAAGATGCATAACTTCGTTATAAAGAGGAATATCGCAGATATTTTGGTATCATTATTTTCGTCTTTCAATTTCCTTTTAAATGGTGCCAATTAAGGAAAAAATCCATCAATAATTCCAGAAGTTATATGAAGTTAAAATTTGGCAATTTTCAAATGCATTTATTTTTTTATTTACCGCGTGTGTTTTTAAAAATTTAAACGCTTGTTTTTAGAATAACATCTAAACTTTATTCATGCCAAATTTCAGGTCTCTATATCGATGCGCAGACCCTTTTAACTCTGCGCCGAAATGCCTTGTTTACATTATCTTCTCATCATGGCTGCCGGGCGATATCGATATTCATATCGATATTTTAAATTTAGTTATGTATTATGTTAAATTTAGTCCATAATATTTTCAGTACTATTATTTACTATGTTTTTATTTTGAAATACATACTTTCCAACTTTATTTATAGGCATTTTATAGTTTTTGTATTAAAAGTTCGTATATTTCTTCTCTTGTGGAAATCCGATATTAATAATATCGATATTTTAAAAATACCAATTGCTTTTAATTTTATTTTATTTTACTTTGCCATCAAGTCATCAAGTTTCTTTCCCATATGTTTAGATATGTTTGTTATCATTTGTATCCATATTCTAAAGGCCTTAGCCTTAATAATTATTATGGTAAGAAGTTCTATTAGTTTTGACACCCCCATACATTGAGAGAGAAAGGGGGGGGGGGATAAAATTATATTAATTGTCAGTTCAAATGATGTAATAGCAATAACCCAAAGTGGTTCAGCATAATTTTTTAAAGTATTAAAAGCAGAACTTTCCTTCTAATTATAATAGGGAATCTGTTTCAATTTATTTGAACTTTTTCAATCTACCATTTTATTTATATGCAATTAAATTGCCATAGGTAAAAATAAACTCATTATGTCATTACACAACATGTTTATATCTTTTAATTTAAATACTCTCAAACCCTTTTTTATTCTCTATGTATTAATTAAAAGAGGGTAATTATTTGCAATTGTTTCAGTGAATTGGAAATCCAAAAGTGATAGAGCAAATTGTTTCTTACGTCTAGCCGAGTTTTTGATTATGTAACATTTGCGTCATATTATGTAATAATGTGTTAATTTGAACTGTTTATCTTCCTCTTTATTAATGTAAATGCATTGTCCTCGATAAGAC
>NC_088371.1:11207418-11209918 GCF_034508935.2 Berghia stephanieae
TTTTACGGTTAAACGAAAGGTGACGATCAAATACTTTTTTTGTGTTACATATAATAATAAAATAGTGCCAAAATTCACAAATTTTTTTTTTGGGATAAAAAATTTAAAAACAAAAAATTTTTTTAATAAAGATCAAGTCTTTTCTAAACGTCAAAGCTGCCAAATAGCCCGGGGTTCCTTCCTTCGGTAAACGAGGGTTAAAAAATTTTTATCCAGAAGGTTTTCACAATTTTCAGAATTTTTTTTTTTTTAAAGATTTTTCCCCTAAAAATAAACCCAATTTGCCTTGGAACAGTTTAAAATTTAAAATCTTTAAATTCCCTTCTGTTTTAGTGTTTGTAATTTACAGGGGGGAAATCAAATTTAATTTTTGTTTTTTTGGCTTTTATAAAATACAAAAGGGAAAATTTAGTGGTTTTTTTTACTTGGTTTGGGCCTTTTGGGGGTTTATGCTTTTTTGTTTTGTTTGGGAAGTATGGGCTTGAAAAACCTAGTGTAAAAAACCCCCAAAAAAAAACAGTTAAATCAAAATTTAAGGAAATTTAATCCATTTTTTTTTTTGGAATTTTTACAAATAGTTTTTCATTAATCTGTGTTAAAAATTTTTTTTTTTTTAAAATTTTTAAAAGCAAGCCTTTTAATTCAAAATTTTGGGAGTTGTTTCTTTATTAAAAATTAGGCAGTTTGGGAGCAGCGCAGTGGCAGTCAAATTTTGACCCAACTCCCCCATGGAAAGTTGGTGGAAATTCCCTTTCGCTTTTTGGGGGTTAAATAAAATGCATAATTTCGTTAAAAGGGGTTTTATCGCAGATATTTTGGTATCTTTATTTTTCTTTTTTTTCCCTTTTTTAAATGGTGCCAATTAAGGGAAAAATTCCCTCATAATTCCAGAAGTTTATGGAATTAAAATTTGGCAAATTTTTAATGCATTATTTTTTTATTTCCCGTGTTTTTTAAAAATTTTAAAAAGCTTTTTTTTAGAATAAAATCTAAACTTTTTTCTGCAAAATTTTTTGGGCTCATATCGTGGGACCCCTTTTTAAATCGCGCCGAAATGCCTTGTTTACATTTTTCTCTCAGGCTTTCCGGGCGATACGTACTAAACGATTTTTTAAATTTAGTTATGTATATGTTTAAATTTTTTTCCCAAAAATTTTTCAGTACTATTATTACTATGTTTTTTTTTGAAATACTACTTTCCAACTTTATTTATAGGCATTTTATAGTTTTTGTATTAAAAGTTCGTATATTTCTTCTCTTTGTGAAATCGATATTAATAATATCGATATTTTAAAAATACCAATTGCTTTAATTTTATTTTTTTTACTTTGCCATCAAGTCATCAAGTTTCTTTCCCATATGTTTAGATATGTTTGTTATCATTTGTATCCATATTCTAAAGGCCTTAGCCTTAATAATTATTATGGTAAGAAGTTCTATTAGTTTTGACACCCCCATTACATTGAGAGAGAAAGGGGGGGGGGGGATAAAATTATAATATAATTGTCAGTTCAAATGATGTAATAGCAATAAACCAAAGTGGTTCAGCATAATTTTTTAAAGTATTAAAAGCAGAACTTTCCTTCTAATTATATTAGGGAATCTGTTCAATTTTATTTGAACTTTTCATCTACCATTTTATTTATATGCAATTAAATTGCCATAGGTAAAAATAAAACTCATTATGTAATTACACACATGTTTATATCTTTTAATTTAAATACTCTCAAACCCTTTTTTATTTCTCTATGTATTAATTAAAAGAGGGTAAATTATTTGCAATTGTTTCAGTGAGATAAAAATCCAAAAGTGATAGAGCAAATTTGTTTCTTACGTCTAGCCGAGTTTTGATTATGTAACATTTGCGTCATATTATGTAATAATGTGTTAATTTGAACTGTTTATCTTCCTCTTTATTAATGTAAATGCATTGTCCTCGATTAAGACGAAGATTTTGGTATACAATATATGATAAGAACTCCATATTGACGGTTTTAACCATTTTTTATTAACATCACGCGATTTCGGTCACAACTTTGCAATGGTAATTTTGGGGATAAAAACGGTCTGAAATTTCAGACTTTGAACTGCCGTAACTACATTTCTAATCTAGATAGAAACAAAATTCAAACTGTTTTGTAATCTGTGTTGCCAGCTCTTTCATATGACATTGGTTTCAAGTGTGTGAGGTAAATTTAGAATTTCTATTAAACTCCCTATTACAATCACACCCATTGAGTCACTGTCTCAGTCTCAGTCTGTCTGTATGAAGTCGAAGAGAAAGATTTTATTTTTCTTTTCACATTAAGACAACTTAATACTTGGGTTAAGTACTGAGGTCATTACACAACTTCAATTTACAAAACCAAAATATTTCTCTTCAATTCTAGCTTGGTTTGTTCCTGGAATAAACATTTTATTTGAATTTGAAAATAACCCGACGCAGACCGCTTTATTTTTTAGACAGGGAGGGAGTATCCCAACAGCTTCCTTTTTTAAA
>NC_088371.1:11217418-11347418 GCF_034508935.2 Berghia stephanieae
ATTTTGTTTGCAGGCGATTACCAAGGGAACATTTTGCATATTTTTGCCCACATGTTGGAACACGCCAAAAGTAAAGCATCGTTCAAGACCAGCATTGGAGAACACAAAATGGGAAAGGTGATTATATAAAAAGTTGTTGTCACTTTGTGCTATGGCAGTTTGTGAAAGAAGAACATTTGTGACCCACCACCCCAATCTTGTATTACAGTGGAATGGACATGATGAATAACATTAACCTTGAGGAAGGAAATTTGAGATTTTTTTTTTTTAAGTTTAAGAAGAAGAAAAAAGTAAATAAAAACTTGAGCTTTTATATAGCAACACTTAACATGTGGGATGGGACATGACGCCTGTGAGGTGATTTACAATTTTTTTAGGACAGAGACAATGCTGTGATTGGCCAGGTACTCATTTTACACCCGAATATGGTGAGAGAAAAGAGCATTTTCCAACTATGCGCCGAGCGAGGCTTGAACCCAGTACCTTCCGATCTGAAAGCGAGTGTCATACCACTAGACCACACAGCCGCACAAGACTAACTCTCTTCAAAAAGATTATATTTTATCTTAAACGTTTTGAGTAAGCGGAAAATTTACTTTTAAGCAACAAGGTTACCTCACCATAATATCGTTTGGAAACGATGGGCCAGATTTATCTTAAATAGCTCATCTCTATGGATTTACAAGGGTTCATTTTTCTCCCCAGTAGGCCATATACTGTCAGCATTTTTTACAATAATTGTCACTGCCTTTAGCTCATTCATACTGATCCATATTCTAGTTGATAGTATATGTAAAATGCCTCGTCCAAGAATGCAATGCCATCGGCTAGAGTTCTATGATCATCGTCACCAAACCATAATTGACCATGCTCTGCATATCTTGTGAGGACAAGCGACGATAATTCGGAGTGCTGATGTCACAAAGCGGAGAATAAAATTTGTCAACACTATATATGTTTGTTTTATGGAAATAAAATTTCAGTTTAAGCTTTGCCAAGATGCGCGGGGGGAAGATCTTTATTTTTCCAGGGGGGGGGGGGGGGGGGGAGGTCTTTATTTTTCCAGGGAGGGGGGGGGGAGTTGGGGGATTGGTTAACCTTTTTCATCATCATGGGATGCTTTTACTTTTTCTTTCAGTAAAAGAACCAATATTTTTCTATTTGTTCCTTTCATCCACTTTTTTAATGGGGTAGTAGTCCTTCAGAGCCTTTGGGCCCATAAAGCGGAGTTTATCATGGTTTCTATAGCAAGAAACAAACAATAGCAATTTCTTGATACCTTTTGGATAAGATACTAGTCTATCCCAAAGTACTCGACTGCACTCAGAACCGAACTTGGTCCCTTTGCATGTGAATCGAGTGCTCAACCAACTGAGTAATCGGGACCCCCCAACCTTTCGAATGAGATGTTACTTTAAATCTATTAATGTTTGATAGCAATTTAAGAATTTAAAATCCTTTGTGTTCCTTTTATGAGCAATTTTAATTTCTGTAATTCTAATATAATTTTCTGTAATTCTAATATAATTTATTTTTATCTTGCAGATTCTAGAGGCTAAGGTAGAAGACGAGGGAGATGGATATAGAATTAACTTGGTCCTGGCTAAGCCAGGAACTCAACGTGAGTCAATTTGACATTAATTTGACCTCGTGGATAAACATTAGACACATGAGACCCACAATCTCAGGCTACGAAAAGTGAATTTATAGTTTAAATCGATTAGAAGTATTCAATTTTAGGGGGGGGGGGGGGGGGGTTCTTGTATTTTAAGTGACGATTTTCATCATCCTCAATGCAATAAATAAACTTAACTCAAGACTAATATTTTTTACTATAAATTCAATTTTTTTTTCATCATGATGATCCTGACATATTACTGTTTTCAGGCAGTGAATCGCATGGGCAGTTTAATTTACATAAACTACGCATTTAGGAAGTTGATTAGTTTTGTCATACAATTGAAATAAGAGATTTTAAGCAGAGCAATTATATGCAGATAAAATCATTTAAATAAGTGGAGGATGTTACTTATTGGATGTGATTGTTCAAATTATGTATGTATGTATGTATGTATGTATGTATTTATGTATGTATGTACGTATGTATGTATGTGTATATGTATGTATTTATTTTCAATCCTTAAATTTTAGATTTGATAATGTAGCTGTTTAATATTATTATCACATAAATCATGCTGTATTCATTTGTCTTCAAGAATTGCAGTTAATTCTCTCTCTCTCTCTCTCTCTCTTTCTCTCTCTCTCTCTCTCTCTCTCTCTCTCTCTCTCTCTCTCTCTCTCTCTCTCTCTCTCTCTCTCTATCTCTCTCTCTCTCTCCCACACATAAAATCTGATATATTTTGTCCTAGGTGTAAAAAAGCCTACAAAGCCCCCAGTCAAGAAGACTGTAGAAAAGCCCAAGCCCAAACAAGCCTCGCCGCCCCCTCCTCCCCCAGAACCTCCCAAGCCCAAACCCAAGAAAAAGGCTGATCCTTACTATGAAAAGGAGATTGAAAATATCCCAGTATGCATTGTGTCAGATCTTTTTTATTTTATTTTAACAGTTAAAAGATTTACTGTATGAACAACAGGGAGTATGACACACTTCCTTCTCTCTATTATATATGGCTGTCTTAAGGGTACACAAAGCAATATTACTTTCCTGTTTGCTTGTGCCTTACTACCCTTTGATTTTCTTAGTGATTTTTAAAGTGTATATAAGTTATGACCTTTAAGAGTTTTGCTTAAAGGCTATTATTTAATGAGTGGTCATAGTGCCAATGGCTCAGTGGTACACTGTCTCGTCTTGCTATAAATCCAAGCAACCGAGCATAGCCAATGAGTGGATGGGAGAATAAGGATTGCAAAACCCTGCCCTTGCATTCTTTTTTCTCTATGTAGTGAGGTGAAAATGAGTACTATCTAACTTTAGGCAATGATGGATATTTTTAGAGAACTAGTAGAAAATGAAAGACTTATAAGGGAGAGACATCCTAGCAGACAAACTAACACTCATAGAACCTATGTTTGATCCTTGGTATCTTTTTTTTAAAACTTAACTCTTTCAGCGCCATTAGCTGCACTGTGCGACCAGAGCAGAATCTGTTCTACTGGCCAATTGCTGCACAGTGCGGCCGGTCTTGAAAGGCAAATACAATAATGTAATCCAATCCTACTTTCAACAAGAGTTCTATGAATTGAACTAATGATATCATTTCTTTCATCAGAACATTCAATTGGCCCTAGGGGGGTATTTTGATTGAGATTTTGCGCCGAAATCAATTGTCGCTTTGTCTTAGATTGTCATTCTCATGCTGCCTCAATCAGGTGTCAGCCATTTTGGGACAGGAATGCAATTATGGGCCTCAGCGCTGAAAGAGTTAAACATGCAAATTATTCTCTCTCACTTGGTCATGTTGCACTAAAGCGGAGTCATGGGCTTGATTGTTCTTTCTTTGAAATAGATCTTATAGAAGAATTCCAAAGGGAAATTTATAGATTTATTTACTTTGGTAAAGTAATTTGTGTAGATAATATTATACGTTTTTAATGTCATATAATTTACTGTAAACTTGCCTTAAGGCCTATGCAACAGGTGCTTTATAAATTTACTACCATTTACCATTACCGTTTGATTGTTTTTGTCAAGGGGAGGGGTTGTTTGTTTCTTTGGTTCTTAATTTTGTTTATTTATTTATATATTTATTTGTTTATTTATTTATTAATTCATTTATTTATGTATTTATTTATTGTTCATTTATTTATATTTTAATTTATATTTATTTATTTACTTATTCATGTACTTATTTATGTATTTGTTTATTTATCTATTTATTTCATTAAATCTTCCAGTGTGATGGAACTCTAAAGCCTTTTGAACCATTCAATGCTGAAGCTGATGCTGAGGTGCTGAAAAACGCCATGAAAGGACTTGGTAAGAACAGGCATTCTCCTCTAGTCTTTCTTCATCGACGACTTCTTCAGCTATCAGTATGAAGTTTCATCTTAACAATGCCACTACCACATTATCTCATTCGTCTGTAGTGTTTTATTCATCCTGTTTGGTTGATTAAAGGGAAACCCAGAACATCCGTTTTGTCTGTTTTCGTATATTAAATTGAAGCTTACATTCAATTTTACATTGGTAAAAATAAATAACATGAAGAGCATTGAGCATAACAAATCTGTGTAATCATTCTTTATCAATATTCATTATTACATCTTTACTTGATTTTTTAGCTTAAAAAAAAATAATAATTGAGCTTTTATATAGCGCAATATCCGCTTTACAAGGGGTCCCTGGCCAACAGCAACATTTAACATGTAGGACGGTACATAACGCCTGTTAGGCGATATTACAATTTTTTCGGACAGAAACAACGCTGGTAACGGACAGGTACTCTTTTTACACCTAAATATGGTGATAGAATGGGAGTAAAGAGCCTTCTCCAAGGACTCAACTATGCGCCAAGCAAGGCTCGAACCCAGGACTTTCTGATCTGAAAGCGAGTGTCATACCACTAGACCACATAACCGCATTTATTTGAATTGAAGCAATATCGTTGAGTAAAGGAACATTTGACAATTTCCATCTCACAGGTACAGACGAGGATGCTTTAACCAATGTATTGGCCTATCGGGCTAACCCCCAGCGTGTTGAGATTGTGTCAGCCTACAAGACAATGTTTGGCAAAGTGAGTGTTTGGTTTACTTACGCTGCTTTTAACTCTAAATTGTTTTCTTGTACTCCTCACTTTTGGCCTTTTTTTTTGGTTGTTGTCTTCTTTTGGAAGGAATGGAGGATTTTGTTAACACTGTGAGTTTTATTTGAAAGTTTCTATCTAAACTGATTAAATGACTGGGCCTTCAAGTTTTTGGTCATGTCTTTTTTTGGTAAATTATTGTCTTTGCACAGATATTTAAATAGGAAATATTATTACTGCCGTTGTTTTAAAAAACACAGTATATGCAATGTTAACGAAATAACACATTCTGTGTTTTTCAATAAAACGGCACTATTGATAAATATTTTTTTTTCATCACATGTTTGTTGTATGTGTGAACAAAACAGGGGTTAATAATCTTGCCCCCCCCCCCCCCCCCCCCCCAAATCAGAATCCCCCCCCCCCCCCTCATCCACTAAAAAAAAAATGAGTACCTTTCAACTACTTTGTCCTTTCCCCCTCCCACACATCCTCATTAGATATCAACTCATATTTAGTTAGATGGATGAGAAACTTCCGTGAATAAATGGGAAAAAATATAAACATTTTATGCTTCTCGACCTCATGTGCAATTTTCCCTTATTAGACTTGTTTTTACATAGCTTTGAGTTTGAGGAGTAATTCACTAAAGAAATGATTAAAGTTTTTTAAATTTAACAATATTTTACTTGCTTTTCTTTTCTTTTTTTCTCCTCCAGAATTTAGCAGACGACATCAATGGTGAGACGAGTGGTAATTTCTGTGAAGCACTGAAAGCTCTTTTGTTGAGTCCAGCGGAGTTTGATGCCTACATGCTTAGAAATGCCATCAAGGTATGAATAAACAACTCTAACAACTACTCAATAATATGGTATTTCATATTGATAGTATAGTTGCATATCAATATGTTATTTCATATGGATAGTATAGTTGCATATCAATATGTTATTTCATATGGAGAGTATAGTTGTATATCAATATGTTATTTCATATGAAGAGTAAAGTTGCATATCAATATGTTATTTCATATGGAGATTATAGTTGCATATCAATATGTTGTTTTATATGGATTGTATAGTTGCATATCAATTGGTATTTTATATGGATTGTATAGTTGCATATCAATATGTTATTTTATATGGATTGTATAGTTGCATATCAGTAAACCGTTCAACTCGGGAAAGTCCAACTGAGCAGAAGATTTTTTTAAAAAACTATTGACAATATAATGGTTCAATATGATGTGACCTGTTTTGTCACTAGTCAAAAGAAAGCATTTTCATTTCCCCTCTATTTAGAGACACAGTGCATCATTAATTGAAAAGTAATCCTGGCCTAAAATTAGAATAGTATAGTTACATAGTGATTGCTTCAGTTGCAATCCGTTCAGCTCAGGGAAAATCCAATTATGCAGATTTTATTTTTAATAACTATTGACGATGTCATGGTCCAATGGAAATGAACTGTTTTGTCCCAATTCAAAATAATCATTGGATATTTTTACTCAATATTTACAGACATAGTACAGCATTAGTTGAAAAGAAATATTGGTCTAACTTTAGAAAACCGTTTATTCTTGGAGATTAACTATTTGCGACCAAGACACTTTAAATGTATTATATCTAAATGGAGAACAAAATTTTAATGAATTAAATGAGCTTTTATATAGTGCAATATCCACTAAATGTGCTCAAATCGCTTTACAAGGGGTCACTGACCAACAGCAACACATAATATGGAGAACGAAACATGACGCTTGTCAGGCGATATTACAATTTTTTTCAGACAGAGACAATGCTGTTAACGACCAGGTACTCATTTTACACCTGAGTATGGTGAGAGAATGTGAGTAAAGAGCCTTCTCCAAGGACTCAACTATGCGCCGAGCGAGGCTCAAACTCAGGACCTTCCGATCCGAAAGCGAGTGTCATACCACTTGACCACATAGCCGCACAAATGGAAAACAAACTAAAATTTCATTATTTAGTCAATAAACAAGTCCTTTAAAACCTTACTTAATTACTTATTCAAACCAGCGACCAGCTGAATTTTAGCCCTTTTGGTCTTGTGACATTACGTAAAAGTGGGATGTCTTTTGTACTTTTTCCAGATGATTCGATTGTGTGTTTCTGATATTTAGATTTGGTTTTATCAAAAAAATACCCAAATCTTCTGTACTTTTTCAAATCATTGATTACATTACTATTATTATTTTCTTTCTTTACACACCAAGGGTCTCGGCACAGATGAAGATGTTCTGATTGAGATTTTGTGTACACGGTCCAATGTTCAGATACAAGAAATAAAGGAAGCTTACAAACAAAGTAAGATTTTTACTTTTTTTTTGTTTGTTTATTTCTTTGACGCTTTTGTGTCATACTTATATAATTATAACAGTAACATGGCTACTTTCACTCAAACATACAACCACTCAAACATGCAATATGAAACAAAGCAATATAATTCTACAGTGCTACATATTAAAAAGAAACATTTTAAGATGTTTTTTTAACGAAATCTGCATCACTACTGTCTCTGATATATCTTTGAAGGGAGTTCCAGATAAGGGGTGCCAAATATTCAAACGCATGCTCGCCAATTTTGTGAGTCATTTTTTACTTCACAAGTATGTGATTATTAGACTTTTTTATTCTTATAATTTTTTCAAAAATAGTTCTTCAAAGTCATGAGGCCCGTGGCCAGATTTGACCACATTTTCTCAACCATGAAACAGTAACAACTGTTGGCCAACCAGTGAATAGATTGCTCATATATTGCCGAGTATTTTCTTCTAGCTCATATGTCAAACACAACTATTCTATTCTACAGAAGAAAAAAAAAATCCACTGCAATGCAAAACCAGTTCTCTTTTCTCTTTTTTTTTTCGTGAGTTGGATATCCACTGTACACAGAACAAGGTAAAAGGTTATTTCATAGCCCAGATGGATAATGCCTCAAAAGAAACACTTTGAAATCATTTGATTTTTTTCATACAATAAGGGAAACAAACAATGCTTTACCATATCGTTTCGCTTTTACTCACCCCCCCCCCCCCACCAACATCCCTGCCTCAGTGGGCATAACAGAATATTTACAAATGGTAACATTCTCACCCCATAAATCACTGAAAATCATTCTTTCATCAACAGAATACAACAAAGACCTAGAGAAAGATATAATAGGAGACACCTCAGGGAATTTTAAACGATTGCTTGTGTCCTTGCTCCAGGCAAATAGAGGGGACAGTAAGGAGGTGGATAGAAACAAGGCACACCAAGATGCAAAAGTAAGTTTTTATTTATAATTGTGACCAATTGTCTTCGAACAGTATTATGTCAAGATCATTTCCATGCTTATAATTTTATTTTAACTCTCTTCTTACCGACTATTTTTAGGATTATTCCCAAAACGCCATCCTTACTCAACACAAAAATTGATTCTTTTTTTTCCACCAAAACTCAAAAGCAATAAGTACATACTTTTGCAAAATTCAATCCGGGGTATATTCGAGATTTTTTTTTTTTCTGATTCCCCTGTCCACCCAGCAGTGATTGGGAAGCTGGGTCTGTTAGACCTGGCAGAAAGTACTTTGCAAAAGACTAGCATCCTATCCAAAGGGTAGCAAGCAATTGCTATTGTCCGTTTCACACTGTAGAAATCAGGATAAACTCCGGTTCCATGGGCCGAATAGCTCTGAAGGACTGCTGTACATAATTTGTTGAGTAAAATGGACTTTACAAAATAGCATTAAGTTCTTATATCTATAACAAAGATTTTTCTTCAAATTTTGTGATGTACAAAACAAAATCTGAATCAGAAAATTGTTCATTGTATCATTAAAATAAATAACAATGTGGATCTGAATGTAAGCTTCAATTTAATAAACAAAAACAGATAATGTGGACATTCCAGGTTTCCCCTTTATCAACAAAACAGGATGAATGAAACACTATAGACGAATGAGATAGATAATATGTGATAATGGCGTTTAACATTATCTGTTTTAGTTTATTAAATTGAAGCTTACATTCAATTTCACATTATTATTTATTTCTTCGAGCTTCGAGCTCCAACATTTACATTACCCAATATTCTACAAAGTTAGCCAAGGTCCAGATGGTATAACAAGGTTTTACTGTATTATAATAATTTTACTTATTTTCCCATTCTAGGCTCTGTACGAGGCAGGGGAGAAGAAATGGGGTACAGATGAGTCTCGGTTTAATGTTATTCTGGCTTCTAGAAGTTTCCCACAGCTTCGGGCAACGTTTGAGGAATACAAGAAACTGTCCAAGAAGAGCATAGAGGAGGCGTTAAAGAGCGAGATGTCGGGTGATTTGCTGAGTGGCATGAAAACTATTGGTGAGTGAATTGAAAATAATAAAATTGAGGCAAAAAATGTAGTAATCCTTCAGGGCCATGAGAATAATTAATATAATTTTTGTAGCAGAAAACAGACAGTAGCATTTGCTTGTTACCCTTTAGGTAGAACGAGGGGTTACGATAGATCAGTGGTAGGGCACACACTTCACAAGCAAAGACCCAGTACTGATTCTAGTAGCTGTCAATATAGATTTTTTTCTGACTTTCCTGTCCACTCAGCTGTAATTGGGTAAATAGGTGTGTTAGATCTCGCAGAATAACATTCTATTCAAAAGGGAAGAAGCGATTATTGCTAAATCTAATTAATGCTGCAGAAGCCTGGATAAACTCCAACTTTCATGGGCCTTATAGCTCTGAAGCACTGCTCTATATGGGTAAAGATCAGTGTGTACGAAACAGTGTCGGACAAAGCAGAAAGAAAGATACAAGAATAACTACCCCACTAAATCAGCGTGCCTCAACTGGGTAAAATAAATTGGAGATTTATATAGTGCAATATCCACTAAAACTAAACATGCTCAAAGCAATTTACAAGGGGTCCTTGACCAACAGCAACATTTAACATGTAGGACGGGACATGACACCTTTTAGGCGATGTTACAATTATTTTTTTCGGACAGAGATAAAGCTGTTAACGGCCAGGTACTCATTTTGCACCTGAGTACAGTGAGAGAATGTGAGTAAAGAGCCTTCTCCAAGGACTCAACTATGTGCAGAGCGAAGCTCAAACCCAAGACCTTCCAATCCGAAAGTGAGTGTCATACCACAAGACTACATAGCCGCACGGGTAGATGTTGGTCTATCAGAAAAAATAAATTGACCTTTTATATCCCCTAAACATGCTCAAATTGCTTTACAAGGGGTCCCTAGCCAACAGCAACACTTGACGCCTGTTAGACGATATTACAATTTTTTCTGACAGAGACAGACAACATTAACGGCCAGGTACTCATTTTACATCTGAGTACGGTGAGACCTGTCCTGAAAACCATCATAATAATAGTCTAGAATTTAAGAAAAAAAATCATAGTGAATTTAAACTTTTTTCTATTCATTTTTTTTCTCTCCAGTTCGATGTGTCACCAATAGATTTGACCATTTTGCTCGTCAACTCCAGAAGACAATGTCTGGAATTGGTACAGATGATAGCAGCCTCATTCGTATCATCATCAGTCGTAGTGAGCTGGACTTGGTGCAGATTAAGGAGTCTTTTGAAAAAATGGCAGGAAAGTCTTTGGAACAGTCTATTACAGTAAGTGGAATTTTTTTTAAGTCTTTTGGAGAACAACAGCCAATGAAGTTTTATCTCAGGTTCTGCAGCCATAAATGGACAACTAAATTAGCTTGTCGCCCTGTGGATTGGACGTTTGTTTACTGCAATGCACTTTCCAGTTAATTTAAGAAACCAGCAACCTGGGTGGATAGAGTGGGCCAAAAAATAAAAAATGGATTGCAGCAGGTATTGATATCAGTCTCTTTGCTTGTGGGTAGAGTGTTCTGCCAATGAACGATCAAGAACCTTCTGTTGACTTTATGATATTTTATATAATACCGAGAGGCCCACCAAGCAGTTTTTGAGTTGCTGGATCTGTTAAGTGTGGAAGAGAAAGCGCTTTGCAATTGTAAATGTAGTTCACTTTTAAAATCTTCTTGGTTCCATACAAGCTCTTGATGCAGAATCCTTAGTGTCTAGCTACAAAATAAGCTTTCATTATTGGAATTGGTTACTAAATCTAACTTCCTCTCTCATTGCAATTTGATTAAGGATGAACTTTTTATATTCATAGATTTAAATACTTTTGGCCGGGATTAGACCTGGTCAATACTTTAGTGAGCCAAGTCATTTTTGAATTGATTCAACAATTTGAATTACTGTCAATTTTTCAATCCTTCTATTTTTTCTGACTATAAATAATAATTTGATTTTGATGCTAGAAAATTAGAATAATTATTTAAAATGTTAAACTAATTATTAAGTGAAAATATCAAAGAGTAGTTAAATTAATAATTGACAATTTTCTTGATATAGGATGATACAAGTGGAGACTACCAACGTCTAATGCTGGCCCTTGCTACGGGTGGGCCCCCTCCTAAGGCTACTTGTAAGTGTTGCAAATTTGTTATCTATATGTTATAATATGTGATTCTCCGCATTAATTTGGTATTTTGCCAGGGTGATCCAGATGCTGAAAAGTGAAATTTTAATATTTTGCAAAATTTAAGAAACTATAGATAGTGCAAAGTTGACGTCATTAAGGTCTTTGTTATTGTTTTTTGCCATTCGCGTTTATGAGTAATTCTCACTCAACTGTATTAACCAGACTATAAACGTTTAAGGTTACACATAGTTTTGTGTGTTGGTCCATTGTACTTCCGGATGGCAATGTTGTGAGCTTCTTAGCCAAGCGCATAATATCTATACTCATTCTCCAGCTATCGCAAGTCTTTTTTTTTTTTTTTTTGCTCCATATTTAATTTATGACATCTAAATCAACCCGACATAATATAGTTTTAAGGCAATGAATCACATTGTATTTAGATGTTCTGTTTACAGTTCTTAACTGCAAAATCAAAAAGCTCCTTAAAGTAAATATTTGGATGATTAGATAAGGCAATCTGACACCATTCAAACGAGTGATATAATTTAACATTGTTTTTTTTTCAGAACAGAAATAAAAGAGGTGACTTTGAAAACATGCTAAGTCACATTTCCATCATCAGAGAAAACTGAAAATATTTTCCATTCATTTAATAAACAAAAATTAATATACAGCTTCAAAAAAAATAACACATAACGTTTCGGGCTCAAAACCCTTCCTTGGCCAACAACAAAAAAAACCTTTAAAACAGAGACACATTATTTTTTAAAAACAGATCGACGACAGAGAAATATTCGGTATGTCCTCTCTGTAGAAGAACCATCTTGGATCTTGTAGAAATTGAAATTGATCTTGTATATAGTGCAATATCCACTAAATGTGCTCAAAGAGCTTTACAAAGGGTCCCTGGCCAACATCAACATTTAACATTTAGGACGGGACATGACGCCTGTTAGGCGATGCTACCATTTTTTCGGACAGAGACAACGCTGTTTAATGGCCAGGTACTCATTTTACACCTTAGTATGGTGAGAGAATGTGAGTAAGGGTCCCTGGCCAACATCAACATTTAACATTTAGGACGGGACACGACACCTGTTAGGCGATGCTACAATTTTTTCGGACAGAGACAACGCTGTTTAATGGTCAGGTACTCATTTTACACCTTAGTATGGTGAGAGAATATGAGTAAAGAGTCTTCTCCAAGGACTCAACTATACGTCAAGTGAGGCTCGAACCCAGGACCTTCCGATCGAAAAGTGAGTGTCATACCACTAGACCACATAGTCACACAAGACAGCTTAGTATCACTTTGCCATTTATTTAGTGACTCTCATAGAACAATATCCTCAGTGTTTGGAAACTTCAGATTTTCTCTGGTGATTCTAAAGTGTCCAATAGATTGCATTTTCTATCCGTGACTAAGCAGGTTTTGAAAGTCACTTGAACGGAGACAATTATTATTGCCCACCATGGATGGGCCACATTAAGTGAACCACAATCTTAAAGTTGTATTATGTCTGTATGAACAGGGTTATGGAAATTGAATATTCTCTCTCTATCTCTATATCTCTCTCTCTCTCTCTCTATCTCTCTCTTCTCTCTCTCTCTCTCTCTCTCTCTCTCTCTTCTCTATCTATCTATCTATCTATCTATCTATCTATCTATCTCTATCTATCTATCTATCTCTCTCTCTCTCTCTCTCTCTCTCTCTCTCTCTCTCTCTCTGTTACTCGCTCACACACACACACACACACACACACACAAACACACACATGCACACATACAAATAATACACATACAACCCCATCAACCGTGTGACTCTCTTTATAAAGGAGAATAGAATTTATTTTTGAACCGTAAGCATTCTATTTTTCTCTTTGCGTTTCCAGCTGGCAAAGCATTTGTGGAGGATGTCAAGTATAAAACCGATGAACAACTAGATGAAGATGTAAAGTTGGAGAATGAACCAAAACAGGTATGATGATCATGATGATGATGAGGAGGAGGAGGAGGAGGGAGGGAATTAGAGGAAGAGCAATGAGGAGGATGGCAATGATGATGACGATGATGATGATGATGATTATTATTATTGTTATTATTATTATTATTACTATATATTATTATTATTATATTATTTATTATTATTATATTATTATTATTATTATTATTATTATTATTATTATTATTATTATTATATTATTATTATTATTATTATTATTATTTATTATTATTATCATTACTATTATCATTATTATTATCAAAAATTGTGGTTGTGATAGTGATGGTGACGGTGATGGTGGTGGTTGGTGTCAATGGTGACAATGACAACTGTAATTATGACAATAATAGTTTTCTTTTAGAAAATATTATCCACCGCACTCTAATCTTTTTTTTTTTTTCAATCGTTTTCCAGGAGGATCCAACTCTTGTGCCTTTTGAGGGATTTAATGCAGAGCAAGACTGTGAAGTTCTACGAAAAGCAATGAAGGGTTTTGGTAAGATTTATATGTAATATGACTATCATTATCATCAATCAAGTTGCCATACAGTCTGTTTAAGTACACTCTTCAGGACTGTAAAAAATCATTGACTATCAGGGTTGTTGTTAGCTTTGACAAGATGTAGCTCTATCCTCTTTTGATTATTCAATCAATTTTAATTTACCGACTCTGATATGACAAAAACGTCACACTGTAACAAGCAATTTTTATTAACAGCTCAGAAACCAAAGTAACTCCTCCTCAACGTGCACTTATTTGCAGGACAGATAACCCAATTCCTTATGGGCTCACTGTTATAATGGAAATCTCAGAAAATGATGCGAAATATTGTCCATTACAACAATGTTAAACTAGGCCCATGAGTGGGTTCGGATGTCAGACCTGCATCTATGTACACATCGCTCCAGCTCCATAGGCCTTATTTATGGTCTTGAATGATTACATCTTTTCTTATTTCATTAAATTACATGAAATTGATTACATTTTATTAAAACATTTAATTACATTTTTTAAAGGTTTTTTTTTTCCTCTTTCTATCCAGGTACCGATGAGAAAGCCATAATTCAAGTGCTAGGTCACAGATCAGGGGAACAGAGACAACAGATAACCCTCACCTACAAAACTATGTTTGGAAAAGTAAGTCATCTCACCAAACAGGTGATAGTATGGTACAAGTATTCTAGCAAAAAAGTCTAGCTTTAGAGCTTTTCATCTTCCTTTTTTAACTGTTGGTGAAAAGACTAAAGTGATACAAATCTCTGTTAAACTCCTAAAAACAATCATTCTTATTAATGATCACTATGCTAATCGTCGTCATCATCATTATTATTATCATCATCATCATCATCTTCCTCACCATCATAAATATCATCTAATTTAAATTTCTTACTTATCGTCAATTCAAGGACCTAGCAAAAGAACTTTCAGGTGAACTCAGTGGAAATTTCAAGACGCTTTGTGTAGAAATGTTGTTGGGACCTGCAGATTTTGATGCCAAACAGCTCAATAAAGCTATAAAGGTAAGTTGGAAATTATTCTTTATTTCTCCTCTTCTTTTTTTTTTTTTTTTCTTTTTTTTTTGATGTTCATAGTTTGTTTTTGTTTTTGGTGTCGTTATGCTTATGGGGTTGTTTTTTTGTTTTTTTTTGGTTTTTGTTTTTTGTTTGCTTGTTTTGTTTTGTTTGTTTTTTTTTTGTTTTTGTTTTTGTTTTTTTTTTGGGGGGGGGGCATGATGTTTGCTGTTGGGGTAATGTATACCAGAAGTTTTTTTTTAGATAATAATTATGAAAACAAGATATGGGATAGGCAAAAAGGTAGCAGCAGATCAAATATAATCAGACTCAGCCTAGTGTTGCCAATGAAACCAATAATTTTGACCTTCTCTTTTGGTGGAAATCAACACAACAGGTTTGATTGGTTGATGGAATGTAAGTAAGTGGCAGCTCAGAGCTGGAAGCTTTTGAGAGAGAGAGAGAGAGAGAGAGAGAGAGAGAGAGAGAGAGAGAGAGAGAGAGAGAGAGAGAGAGAGTTCGACAAAATGTATGTTTTTGTGTATAAAACAGTGTCAGGCAAATCAGAAAAACAAATATAAAAAAGAAAAACAATAATAATAAATAATTCCCAAAAATGAGCTTGTCTCGACTGGGGACTGAACCTCAGACCTCCTGATGACCGGTAATCAGGAGGTCTGAGGTTTGGACCCCAGTTTGTCGAGGCAGGCTGATTTTTGGGGACTATTTTATCTTGCATTTTTAAAAAATAAACGAGCTTTTATATAGCACAATATCCATTAAACATGCTCAAAGCACTTTACAAGGGGTCACTGGCCAACAGCAACATTTAACATGTAGGACGGGACATGACGCCTGATAGGCGATATAATTTTTTTTTTCGGGCAGAGACAATGCTGTTAATGGCCAGGTACTCATTTTACACCTGAGTATGGTGAGAGAAAGTGAGTAAAGAGCCTTTTCCAAGGGCTCAACTATGCGCCGAGTGAGACTCGAACCCAAGACCTTCCAATCTGAAAGCGAGTGTCATACCACCACTAGACCACATAGCCGCACTGTCTGGCACTGTTTCTTTCACACTTTTTCAGATGTTCATCTTACACTAATGCATGATCCCTAATTTGTTATGTTTATGTGTTCATAAGAGATTTTGTGTGTATGAAAGGTGCTAGACAAAGCAAAAAAGATCTTTATCTTATTTATTTCTTGCTTTGTCTGAGACCTTTCATACACACTTGTTCAGATCTTTATCTTATTATACTGGTGCCTGCTCCTTAATTTCTTTAAAGAGATTTTGTGTGCAATTTTAAACATTCTCACCACTAGTGATTCATGACTTGATCAAACATATACATTTTTGTTTTGTGTTTTTCAGGGACTGGGCACAGATGAAAATGTTTTAGTCGAAATCATATGTACCCGCACCAATGCACAACTCACAGCTATAAAAACTTCTTACAAAACTAGTAAGTAGGATGGAAAGTCAAAACTAAAGTTAATCAATTCAAAGAGAGATAAATATTAAATTAGAGAAATCACAATATATTTGCATAATCTAACCCTTTTAGGTCTTACATTGGTGTAGTGGTACATTCTTGGGCACACATACAACCTAAATTCAGCCTGCGAGTTCAAGCCTGCAGTTAGACACCTCAACATTTTGCCCCTGGGGAATGCATATATATTTGCAATTTACTCTGTCTATTCAGCAGTTATTGGGTTTTTGGATCTATTAGATCTGGTAGAAAGGTCTTTATGATAGACGAGCAATTAATCCAAAGGGCTGCAAGCAATTTTGTTATCGTCAAACACAACAGAAACTGAGATTAAAAAAATCTAGCTTCATGGGCGTGATGGTTCTAAAGGACGATACAATGTGTAAGGTGAAGTCGAGTTTTATTTCGATTAGTTTTAAATCTTTCCATAGACCCGGGTTCACTCCCCTCTAGTGTCCACTTCATTGAGTCCCTGGTTCACTCCCCACAGCTGTCCACTTCCCATAACGTCGGAGAGTTTCATGGGTTTCTGCGAGTTTGGTAAAAAAAAAAGAAAAGAAACACCCATTTTTGTCGATTACTTTGTTGAAATCTTGTGAAAAAAAAAATAAGACAGAAAGGACTCCAAGAGGAGAAGACTACTATAAACCATTCATTAAGTGATATCCAGGCATAAAATCAGTTAGTACTCTCTTGGCATCTTTTGGAGACCTTGAATCATCAGATAAACTCTAAACTTTTAAAACACCCAGACCGTTGTTCTATAAGGCAAAGATGACAAGTATTTTCCTCTTCATCCCACTAATTAAATGACAAAAATAGATGTTTCCTCTGACTGATGGAAAAGATATTTGTCAGGTTTTGAAAGTCACCCCTCCCCCTTAGTAAAAGAAAAGAAAAGAAATTCATGATGCATCATCGTGGTGCCAGTAGCATGAATTGGAATAGAATAGTGTCTTGCAACAAAAGTTAAGCAAGGTTGAGAGTGGTCAGTGCCTAGACAGATAACATTACCCTGGCCGCGATGTTGTGTCCTAGAGTAAGGCACTTTTCACACATATTTCCTTTTTTTATTTGTGACCGTATTGTGTCAGAGTGACCTGGCACTGAGAATTATATTTAAGTCTAAATTATAAAATTTGACTTTAATTTATTGGAAAAAGTAAATGTATTTTCTCAAAATGCCAAAAACTTAAAATCTTGCACCTATGATCACGTCACTCTTAAAACCAATTTTGTTTGTTTGTTTTTGTCTCTGAGATTTCTTCTTCTTCTTCGTCTTCTTCTTCTTGTTCTTATTCTTATTGTCATTATCATTATCATCATCATCATCATCATCATCATCATCATCATCATCATCATCATCATCATCATCATCATCATCATCATTATCATTATTATTATTATTTTCATTATTATTATTATTATTATTATTATTATTATTATTATTATTATTATTATTATTATTATTGCTTGTTTTTAATGCTATAAACGATTACTAAAAGCGTGTTATCCCTTTATTATTATAATTGTTAGAATATTTTGTTCCGAGAGATGTTATGACTATTGGCCAACGGCCTAAAATAAACATTTGTTGTTGTTGTTGTCTCATAATAGCATATTGATGCAGTAAATGACATTTTATACTGACGCCTCCTGTGTTTGTGTGAGTAAGCTAGAAAAATTAAAATGTCCATGTTTCACTATAACATTCATTCAGTGTTTGGCAAGGAGCTAGAGGAAGATGTGGCCGGTGATACATCAGGACATTTCAAACGCCTGCTGGTTGGATGTCTACAGGCCAACAGACCAGAGGGGACAGAGTTTGACAGAAATAAAGCTAAAGTAGATGCGCAGGTAGGTATTTCAACATGTTGTCTTTTAACCCGTGAAAATGCTCAATATATAAATATTTACATCTGCTATTTTTTGTTTTGTTGTTTGTTGGTTGTTGTTGTTTTTGTTTGTTTGTTTTGGGGGGGGGGGGGGTTCGTTTTTTATCTTGGGTTTTTTTTTCTCTTATTTTTTAGGGGTGGGGGGTTGTATTTTGCTTTGTTTTTTAATTGATTTTCTGTATTAACGACATTTATTATTACGAATGTAAGTAGACTTAGATATACAGATATTTTGTCAGCCTTCTTTTCTTTACTTTGATGTTATCTAGTTCAGGGCACCAAGTTGTAAAGTCTGAAAATTGAAATTGATTATTTAAGCGATTCCATTTTTAGATGATCTATAAATATCCAGTGTTATTGTTTCTTATTTAATTATTTTTAAAGTACTCTCTTTAAAATGGATGTGGGTGATACTTTCTATTTATGTTCATTTCTCTGAATCTTCTATCTCATTTTTTTAAAAACTCTTTAAAAATAAAAAGGCACTTCATGAGGCAGGAGAGAAGAAGTGGGGCACTGATGAATCTCAATTCCACAAGATCTTGGTGTCTCGTAGCTACCCACAGCTGAGAGCGACATTCCAGGAATATGCCAAGCTGGCAAACAAGGACATTGAAGACACGATCAAGTCAGAAATGAGTGGAGATTTGGAAGAAGGAATGTTAGCCATCGGTAAGATTTTATTGTACTTATATTGGGGCGTTTTTCCTGATAGCTCAATTGGTAGAGAATTTGCCTCATGAACAAAGAGATCAGTCTGGGTCTCAGGTTGAGTCACGATTTGATTTGATTTTATTTTGTTAGACATCTTTATTTGTTCTCCCAACAATTGGGTTTCTGTGTCTGTTTGATCTTGTGGAAAGTACTTTCTTATACAGTGATGATAACGGCAAAATGTCAAAAAGGAGGAAAGTGAAATGGTCCATCGGTCAAAGTCAAATGAAATCAAATATCATAGTTTTGTGATATTATGTATTATTATTAAAATTTATTGCAACTACAAGTGCATATCTACTCTCATCATAAGAGATATAATTAAATTTTATCTAAATATTGAGTATTGTCCTATTCTTAACATGATTTTTAAGGCCTACAATATATATATCACCTACATCATAAGATTATAATTAACTTTTGACCAAAAGACCGGAAAGTATTTTTTTTTTCTTTACAAAGCAGGCTGCAGTGTCTTTTTTAATGAAACTTGTGGTTATTTGGTAATGCAATTTATACACGAGACTAATGAATCTTTAAGAAATCGTAAAATATAAGTAAAAAGAAGTCACTAATTGATCACCTTTACTTATTATAATATAATATCACCTCTCTATAATAGAGGCATCTAATTACATGAAGATAGAAGTGTTGCTTTTTTATCTTCCCTCGACACTTGTCGTGATATAAAGATCATAACATAAAATTCCATAAAGCCTCATTTTGGTGTTTTAAAAAAGCAAACAGTCGTAAATATTGATCTTTTATTTGATTTGAGAGAGAGAGAGAGAGAGAGAGAGAGAGAGAGAGAGAGAGAGAGAGAGAGAGAGAGAGAGAGAGAGAGAGTTCTCTGCTAGAATAGTCGATGAATTGATTTTTCTTTTTTAATTAAAAGGAAGTTGTAAATATATTTTTTTATGCAATTCTTGTTCGACAACTGTACTATCACGCTACAACTACATAGAAAAAAAAAACAAAACAAAAAACACAAAAACATTAGCCCCATCCTTTTCCCTTTCGACTCATCAATAATAAACTTGAAGCATAAGCACACCAGTTCACTCACGATAACCATAATTTGAGTCCCCTATGTCAGTACTACAAATTTATTTTTTTATACTTTCTGAAGCCAAGTCCAAATTTTAACCTTCATTTTGCTACAACCAACTTCCCGTGATTAAATGACTTTATGACTAGGCTCTTCGAATGCTCCTGTTTAACTAAAGACAGAAACTACCATAATGATAAAATGAATAGCATTCATTTAGAACTTTACTCTGTAACAAAAGCCTCTCAATCTACCAGGGACGTCTTTTTTCTTTTTCTTTTGTCTCATTTTGTTATTAAAAGTTGTCAAATTAAACCCACCTTAAAGAATAATAATACTACTACAGTGCTCTCTGAATTCTAGCTTATCGAATTCCAGCAGATTCTGCAATACGAGCTGAGTGACTGAATGTATTGGTTACCTTCAGTGAGCATCAGATTTTGTCACGCTCGGATTCAAGCACGCTTTTTGCCTTCTCCCAAGAGTATGTTAGAATCCAGCAAGTACTGTATAGCGGTTAGATGATTTAGATGAGATTTTAAAATTAACCCTTATTCCCCTTTATTTTTCAGTACGAGTGATCCGAGGGAAGGCTGCATACTTTGCATCAGAGCTTCAGAGAGCCATGAAAGGTCTGGGCTCTGAAGACGACACGATTGTCAGGATTGTATCATCACGATGTGAGGTGGACATGGTGCAGATTAAGGAGGAATTCCAGAAGCAGTTCAAGCAGACATTAGCAATGTTTATTTCTGTGAGTTTACTTTTGAAAGTTTTACTGCGCTTGTGTTTTAGTTTGGCTGTTATATCCATAAAAAGTACGAGGAAAACAATGAGAACTTGCAGTAATGTCATTTCGTTTTACATCCCTATTTCTCAAACTTTTAACGAGTGTCTGAAAGCAAAAGTTCTGAATTGAACCATATAATTTTAATCTTTTTACGAATTTTTTTTGGAACACATTATTACTAAATTAATCACAAATCACATCACTACTATTGTCTTCTGTTTTTTGTTGTTTTTTTTTTGTTTTTTAAGGGTTTTACAGCGCTTGCAACACATTTAGCAGCGCCAGTAAAAAGAAGAAAATGGGACAGTAAAAAGTTCTAGAATTACAATTAAAGCATCCAAGAAAAAGTAAGACAAAGGGGAACTGGGAACAAATAGGGATCAGATGTAGATTCCAAGAGCATACCATCAATGTTCTTAGTTTGAGATCACCAATAAGTCTCATCCGGACACAAGCACGGCCCCCACTAAGAGGAATACACTCAAATGCTTACATTATAAATTAGAACAAATATAATAATACATAACAGAGAGATGATTTACAAGGAAAAAATATCATCTCCCAAAACAATAACTATGCATTCGACTGTTTCCCTCCCAGCCAGGACCCCGACCAGGGCCAGGACAAAACCAAGCAATCTCATTCCAAGACAAAGACAGAATGCAAGTTGGAAAACAGATATAGGGGGATAGAAGACACAATAAGTACCTCCCTGCCCACTATGGGAGGTAGGAACCCCACCCAGATTGTCTTCTGTGAAAACCTAAAGACATTGTATAAGATAAATAAGAGATAGTTTGTCATTATCCAATGGCAAGGAAAGTTATCTCCATCTCTACCCTCTGGCTTCTAATCAATACACATCACAAGTTCAGAACTAGGAAATCTGTTTCAAGCCTCAGTCATAATCTATCAATAGACAGAGCCAAATGAGCACATCAATATCAATTATAATGTTGAATTCAGCAGAGAACTAACTCTCCATCGATGCAATCTTTACTAACATAATAATAAGAAAGCCCAATTATGGAGTGATAATGAAGAAATTACTCAACCAACAGAACCGGTGTGTAGCAAAGTGGCAGCAATCAAGATCTTGTATAGATTTTCCCATCAGCATTCTAAAGAAGATTCCCCTTTTTTATTTCAGAGTTTACAAGATGTTTCTTTTATTAGAGAAGCAGATCACCATCAATATTTTTTTTTCAAATCCAATTAGTAGAAGTAAAAGCCAACAAAGAATTCATCTTCAAATCAACCCATTTAAGAGTTCCGATACAATCCCGATAGACAGTGAATTGATGCTTGGTATTTGTTGCGAGTTTCCCTCCTTGTTTAAAAAATGTTTTTCTCCTACCGAGACAAAGGGCTTATAAAGCCATTTTACAGTTATCACAGATAGATTATATCAATATACCCACCATGCACTGTATTCCATAAGTGTTGCTGTTCATAAGATACAATGCTTTGTTGATTAAGTGAGTTTGTGCATTAAAATAAAAACTGCTAGTACTTCAATTATTTTCATTTTATCTTTTTTTCACTATTTGACAGGATGATTGTTCAGGTGACTACCGCAAGATGTTGCTGACCCTAATAGGTGAAGAGAAGTCTATCAAAAAGTAGATAATATGATGAACAGCAGCAAGATTAATCACCATTTTACTCAATATTCATATTAACAATATTACTATGGATGTAATATACTACATATGTACAAGCATTACCACTAACTCAGAGTTGTCAACCCACGCTTCCAGGAAAATTGGATGAAACTTTTGAAAATCAGGATTTTTAATTTTATAATCAGGATTTTTTTCCCCGATACCAAAAACACACACCAAAAAATTGATTTCTAATTTGTCACCAAAATGATAAGACATTTAACTACAATTTTTCATACTGAAGTCCAGTAGAAATATTATATAAACACTCCGAGATTGTCAATTTATTTAATTTAAGACACTAAAAAATACTGGAGTTGGCAGCTCGGCCAATGACGTTGATCTCAAATATCAGTCTCAGGAAGGAGTTGCCATTTTTTAAAGTACAACTTCACGTTAGTTTTAATAATAACAAAAATGGACTATATTTAATTTAGTAATTATTATATTTATTTCAAGTTCCTGTAATATCATTATTGCTACAGATCTGCATTTTTCTTCCAGAGATTAAAAAAAAGAATAATAATCGGATAATTATATTTCTTGTTCTAAGCTGTTTTGTTGTCTTAAGCTGTTTAATCACTCTTGTTATTGTTATCTTTGTGATCTAGGTACTACATTTTGTAATGTTTTGAGCTTTGCGAAAATATTCGTGACAGATTTTTTTTAATGTTATACAACTTAACTGTTATTATCAATACCCTTGTTTTTGTATGTTGTTGTATGACATAAATTGATAAACAATAGTCGTACCAGGTGCCACATCTTATTTATTGTTATTATAATATGATTTTATTATTATTATTATTATTATTATTATTATTATTATTATTATTATTATTATTATTATAATTATTATTATTATTATTATTATTATTATTATTATTATTATTATTATTATTATTATTATTATTATTATCATTATCATTATCATCATCATCATCATCATAGAACGTAATAATATATTAGCTTTTAATTTATTTCAATGTTATTTGTACATTGTATTTAGAGGGAGATCTTACCATGTACAGTTATAATTGCATACATTCCATTAACATTTTAGATACAGATATCTTCAGAATAATATAGACAATTTTAATGATTATTTAATTTGTTGTTTGTTCATTTGTATCTCGTGTAATTATTGGTTATTGCACATGGTTAAAATGAAGGACATTTCAAAAGAAGTTCTGTAAAGCCGAAACAGATCTTTTTTCCCCACATACGTTCATTCATATTTTGCTAACCAATCAAAATTTCAAAATCTGTTCACAATGATTGGGTAACAAAATTAATCATGAAAATTAGCAGTGTCTGAGATTGCCTCTCTGCAAAACATCTCTAGTAATATTCTCCTATGTTCTGACTTTACTTCTAAAATTCACAAACAACAAGAAAGTGATACATTCAACATATACAATACATAACACTAACACCGCATTAGAAGAAGTGAACAAGGCGAAATATCTAGGAGTGACAATAACTAACAAATTAAGTTGGAAAGATCATGTTACAAACGTATGCAAAAAAAAAAAAACCCTACTTTAGGCTCCCTCAAAAACGAAACTCATACGACAGCAGGAGGGAAATAAAATTAAAGTAAAGTGCTATGAAGCCTTTCTTAGACTTAGACCTACACTAGAATATAGCAGCTCTGTCTGGGACCCTCATCACAAATCAGAAATCTAAGAAATCAAAGAAATATAAAATAGATCAGTGAAATTTATAAATCAAAACAAAATAAAAAACACAAAACTGATTTAGATCTTGAACTGCTATAACAGAGAAGAAAGCATGACAAAGTGACAATATTTTGCAAAGGCCTAGACGACCAAGTGAAATTACCCCTCAACAAAATAAGAGGAAACGATCTGAGTTTTATGATACCCCACTCAGGAGTGGATGCCCACTTGTATTCGTTCATACCATCGTCATTGAGACCGTGGAAGTGGAATAAGTCTCACATCTCCCATAAAAGAAAAATACTGTGGTCTGTGGACTCTTCAAAACTGAAGTTACAGACTTAAAAAGGAAGAAGAAGACAAAGAAATCCTTGCAAGAAAAACTAGTAAGACAAGTGGAGATATACAGGTCAATCAGTTCTTTGTCAGAGGGACTCAAGATGTATAGTGGAATCATGATAAAGTCAACACCATCTGACTGGAAAGATTGGTTGACATTATCCATGAAACTAACACAGATAAAGAACAGAAAATTTGGGACCAACATGTGGTTATGTGGTCTAGTGGTATGACACTCGCTTTCTGATCGGAAGGTCCTGGTTTCGAGCCTCGCTAGGCGCATAGTTGAGTCCTTGGAGAAGGTTATTTACTCACAGTCTCTCACCGTACTCAGGTGTAAAATGAATACCTGGCCATTGTCTCTGTCCGAAATAAATTGTAATATCGCCTAACAGGCGTCATGTCCGGTACTACATGTTAAACGATGCTGTTGACCAGGGACCCCTTGTAGAGCGCTTTGATCATGTTCAGTGGATATTGCGCTATATAAAAGCTTAATTTAATTTAAGGTGTTGACTTTATGCACATTCCACCGTACTACGCATGAAACAACTCTTTTTGGAGTGTTGGATGGTGGCAAATGAAGAGAGTTCCTCTCGCAGCCAAATGATGCTGTTCCAGTCAGGTCTAGGATTCAACTCCCCATCGCTGTGAAAGTTTCTCTCCTTCGTTCAATTCTTCTCGTCTTGTAGTCTTGAGATATGACTAAGCTTTACTTGCAAGAAAAAAGATAAAGACAAGTGGAGATTAACTAGTCAGCCTGAGTCATGCACTGCTTTGTGGTCCTGTGGTATTGGTATGACATTCAACTTCTAACTATCAGGTCCCTGGCATTAACAGTCCTTGGAGAAGGCTCTTTTCTCACCGTACTCAGGTGCAAATTGAGTTCCTGGTCAGTAACAGCATTGTTGCTATCAGATGAAATAAAAATGTGACGTTGCTTTACTGGCATTGTGTCCTGTCTTACATTTTAAGTGTTACTATTGTCTTGTAAAGCACTTTAAGCACATTTAATGGATAATGGATATATTTAGGTGGAAAGAGAGATCAGAGAAAACCTCAACTCAACCCTGGACTGAACTCGGTAAGCCCCTCTCCTGGCAGGGGTTAGAGCCCTAAGAGAATAAATTTAACCCCCCCCCCCCCTCTCTCTCTCTCTAGAGCTACATCAGCTGAAGTCCACATCCCAACGAATATAATATAATATATAAGTTCCTTTTTACCCATAAGATTTGTTTTTTTACGGGTTTTGCAGTACTTGTGACCTTTGAATTTGGGGTCATGTCAGCACCATGAAAAAAGTAAGATGACAGGGCTGAAGTTAAAAGCACCAGAGTAAAAATAAGACAAAGGGACTGGTTCAAATAGGGAACAGAAGATTCCATGAGCAATATATCAATGTACCTATTGTGACATTATTTGAACTCCCATCCAGGCAAAGGATCCCGCTGAGATGGATACACTCAAACACTTCCACAGTACAACATATTCAAAACTAAATACTGTAAAATAGTACACGAAGAGATCATTTTCATGCAAGAAAAAAAAAAATTCTTTTTTTTTTTTTAATGAAGCTTCATTTGACTACCTCCCTCTCAGCTAAGGGTCCATTACAAATATGAGCAACCTCAATTCAGAACAAAGACAAAGAGCAACATGGAAAGATAAAACAGATTTAGGGGGATAGAAGACACAGCAAAAACGACCTCTTGTTTGTTGTTTTTAAAGGTTTTACGGCGCTTGCAACACATTCAGGTCATATCAGCGCCAGTAAAAAGAAGAAAATTGGATAGTGAAAAGATTTAGGTGTACAATTAAAAGGACTTGAGGAAAAAGTAAGACAAGGGGGAATTGGTTCAAGTAGGAAACAGATTTAGATTCCAAGAGCACATTATCAGTGTAATTTGTGATCACCTAAAAGTCTCACCCAAACACCAGCATAAGATCCCACTAAGAGGAATACACTCAAATGCTTATACATTATACATTCAAAATAACAAATATAACACTACATAACAGAGAGATGATTTACAAGGAAAAAGATATCATCTCCCAAAACAATAACTGCATTTGACTGTTTCCCTCCCAGCCAAGCTCTACGGCCAGCCCCAGGGCAAAACCAAGTAATCTCATTCCAAGACAAAGACAGAAAGCAAATTAGAAAACAGATATAAGGGGAAAGAAGACACAGTAAGTACCTCCCTGCTCACTATGGGAGGTCAGGAACCCCACCCAGAAAAATGACTTTTCAGCCCCCAGAGAGTTGATATTATTATTAGACAATCAGCTATGTAGCAACTCCGTTCTATTTCAATGGCACTGTTTATCTAATCCACACAGAGCTACAAACCCTTTTCTACACATTGGAAGAATCGTAAATATGAAAAAACAGAATTCAAGATGAAAAAGCAGAATACTGACAAAAGTTTGCGAAGTGGTACACTTGAAGTATCTTTCTCAAAATCAACATAACAATAAAATAATACATAATAAGGTTCTGTTTATTCATCCTCAAGCAGAGATTTGTCTTTGGGTCTATTCAAAGGAGACTGGAATAACCCAGGTGTCAGCCGCCGCTCATCACTGCAAATTGAGCTAGGGAGAGGTGGCTTGATTCGGTCCACATAAAGCAGTGAATATTCAAACTCGGTATATTTCCGGTATAAAGCAGATCCCCTACTGTTGTTACACTGCCCCCCCCCCCCCCCCCCCCCAGTACAAGCAGATCCCTACCGTTGTTACACTAGTCAAGTCATTTTAGGGAAGGCATGGTTTCCTCGAACCTTTTTGCATGTCCCAAGGAGTTTGAGGAAACAGTGTACTCAGATGGATGATAAAAATATTCTTCCCAGATTATTGTAAAATTAACTTCTGTGTGTATCTCACCAACCTTAAATTCATAGAATTTGACCGAGCTCTGTGGGATTGCATGATAAAGATTTTACACAGAATAGTAGGAAGCTCTGTCCACAGTTGGATAAAACTATAAAAAATATTGAAAAATGACAATTCACACAAATACACAAAATTGAATTGAAACTAAAGACCGAGTCTGCCTTTTTTTTTTTAAACTTTATTAATAAATCTGAACCATATTTTCACTTTCAAATAAATAAATTCAGACAGACAATTGCAAATAAGTAACAAGAGACTAGCAGACCAAATGCTTGACAAACTGTACTGCTCCCAAACATCCAAACACACACACGACCATGCCCACAGACCAGCACCTACACATCAAAACACACACACACACACACTTTGCCTCTCAAATCAGTTTACTACCAACATCCATTTCCTTGCAAATATCCATACAACTACCATAACCAGACAGCTACTCTCTCAATATCAATATCAGTATCGTGCAAATGAAGAATCCGTAGCCCATGTCTTTAAGAGCCCCTGAAATGATAAGCAAAGAAAGAAAGGTTAAGGAACGACAGTCTATTCGTTTTCTTTTGTTTCCAATCCAAATCTGAGCATTAATTACTGAAAAAAGAAAACTGTATGTTCTATAAACAAAGCAGTATGATCAAAGTAAATACTTAAGAATTCAGTGCTGCCAACCCTGGCCCATGTAAATGTGTACAATGGAGAGGCAAAATGAGTAAGATTTTGAAAAAAATGCGTACAATTCTTAAAAAATCGATAATTAGCACTAAATCTGATAATGGGCAATTAGACTATACTAGCAATGATATAATCAATAGTTGAAAGAATGAATAAGCTAACATTTTAAGATGATAAATAAGATCAACTTCCAGATCCATATATAATTCTGATGGGTCAAGAAACATTTAGTGTTTAAGGACACCAAAAAGCGTATGAATGCTAAAAATGCTTAAATAATAGAAATTTAATAATGCGTACAATCTTCAGAAAAATGTGTACAATGAATGAAAATGCGTAAAAATACGCATTTTTTACGTAAGGTTGGCACCACTGAGAATTGTGAAAAAATTTTTTGTTGAATTTATATATTCACAACTTGGGAAAAATGCAGCGCGACCCTGTCTCAATTATGCATCTGAGTCTAAGCTTTTATATAATCAATATAAGTGCTTGTTCCACTCACTTTTCTGAACTAAAAATTCACCCCAAATACTGGAGCATACTCAATGTTTCAATCATTTCTATGTTACATGTTTGTGTTGAGAATATATTGGCTATAAAGCTTAAAATGCTAGCCAACTAACTTCGGGGGGTTGTGTGTGTTGAACCCATGACCTCCAGAAGTCAGGGAGAGAGGGCCCAGTTAGATTTAGGTTTGAAGCGACATTTTTTTTTTTGGGGGGGGGGGGGTCGTGTATAGCTCATACGGTAGAGTCATAATCTCCCTGGCCAGACAGAGTGGTCATACCAGTGAGGTTGAGCCACCATCGCCGACGCGAAGTTTTTTTTCTCTTTTGTCTTCTGGCAGTTCCCTACCCACTTAATTTCTTGTATATAATTAACAGTGCTTTCCCAAGTCCATCATATCGGGGGGTTTTTACCAACAATTTAAACAGAAAGTTTAAACAATGTAGAGCAAGCTCGTTGATAAAAAAAAGTAATGAGTGATGGAGACTGCAATGAATCAAATAATGTTTTAATGTTTAAGGCCACACATTTCCCGTGCAAACAAGCAAGCAACCACACTACTTAAACCAACCAGTACAGTACTTATCCCAACAGCTACTGATAATTTGAGTCTGAATCATGCAGTCCTTGTGTGTTTGATGCAATGAATAGCAGTAGATTGCATGATTGTTGATGGTTAAATGTGTGATCCACGAAACGAGCTCGACCATTGACTTTTAATTTTTTTTAATTTTTCGAATAATACCTTGTTTATCAAAAAGTAGAACATTGCAGTTGTTGATGGTGCTCAATGTTTACAATAGCCCATTTATACTTGACTCAGGCACCATATGAATAGGTGACATTGCCACATTTACCATCCTAATTGTGATGCAATCAAAGCATTGATTGTTTTTGTGTGATTCATAAGTATGACGTGCAACCCTTTTCCCTCTTAAGATTGAAATCTCAGGTATAATTATTTTCAAAGACATCAAATGGTGAATACTTACACAATGATGTTGTTGATGGGGATGTGGATCAACTTGACGAAGAATCCGATGAATCCCATAATGGCAAACCCAATAGCTGTGGCCATAGCAATTTTCTGGAACTCTGAGATAGTAAATAAAAGGGTTTTTTTATCAGTTTTGGTCCAAGAAAAAAATCGGATCAAGGTTCATTAGATTTACCATTTATTTATAACATATAATTGAATAATGATTATCAAAGCTTTGTGTCTGAAGTATAATCATGCAGATCTGGGATGTAGTATAAATTTATAAAATTCAGGAATTTGTTAAGAGTAACTTCTTGTCATAGGACAAAGGGTCCTATATCGGTAATTGGGTCAAATTGAAATATCAACATGTTATATATTCTTGAGCCAAACCCACATAAAAATCAATAAATGTCTTTAACAAAAATAAGATAACTTGATAGATAAAAGCAAACGTTTTTTTTAGCTCTCTTGTAAAAAACATTTTCCCCTATATATGCAGCCCTTTATCTTCAGACGACAACTCTGGTAGCTGATTATGGAAAATTTCTAAAAACAGGAAATTTTTTCTTGAGCAATTCACATCCACCAACATATATTTTTTTATTTTCGTACTTAATTCCCACCAACTCTATTCTAACTTGAAGTGGAAACTGAATCAACTTATAATGAAATATAAATAATACTTCAATTACATTTTCATAGCCTTACCTTTTCTGTCTGGCTTAGTACATTTTTTGACCAATCGAATTGAGTCTTTGGCAAAGGCCTTGGCAGGGTCAACAAATTGCATAACCTGATCCATTGTGCTGTTTAAAAAAAACCAAATTAATCAATAATATAACTGGAACAGAGACTTCAGGGATTATTTTGTTTTGCTCTTGTTTTGTTTTCTATTTTTTTTTTTTTTTGAGAGTTTTATCTGCAGTTGCAACACTCCTGAGTCATTTGAATGGCAATAAAAGGTTAGAACGCAATATTGAAACTGAGGGTGTACAGAAATAGACCACTAGACAATGTTTTGCAATATGGTACTTCTATTCCTATCATGATGGAATGGGCCGACCAATTTTCTCAACTCACATCTGCTCCAGATTGTTTTAACTGAGATATTTTGAAAGTAGACAATTATCATTAAAAAGCCGTTCAAAAATAAAAGCTTGTCACTGCTTCCAATTGAAATTCTATAAAGAGTTGACCTCTGGGTTACTTGGTTTGTTTTGGTCATTCGTCTCTAATGATACAAGAAATCTACCTTTGTCAGTGTGAGACAAAAATCAACTTTCTTACTTCCACCTGAATCTACTCTGCCTAAAAAAGGCGATCTCAAAAAAAAAAAAGAAGAGGACAAATTTTCTGAGCTCACATCTGCAAAAAACCATTGTGATTGTTGTGATGTCGTACCTCTTTTGAATGTAAAATAAAGCCTAGACTTAGGTTTAAACTAAAGACAGACCCTTCTACACTCACTTAAGTGATATTTTGAAAAAAGAAATTTCTTTATATATATGCAAATCCATTCACAATTGATGGAAAGTCTTGTGACTTTTGTAACATTGAGATTCTGTAAGGAATTGAATTAAAGTAAACAGATTTGTGCTATCAATAACAAAATAATGAATGATATTGTGAAAAAAAGAGACATGCCAAATTGAAAACTTCAAATTTAGTCATTTTTATGTAAATTTTTAGTAATTTGACAAGGAAATTCGTAATTTCTGAAAATGTGTACGAACAACCACAACATTATTATTATTATTATTATTATTATTATTATTATTATTATTATTATTATTATTATTATTTAATGAAATATGCATTTCATTGCCTACATCCCAAGATGACCACTCTTCATCAATTCAACTCCGTCATCAGGACAGTCCCCTTATTATTGATGACGATTTTGTATTTATTTTCAAAATTGAGAGTGCAAAAAAAAAAGGAATAGAAAAAGCATCTAGATTTTCTCTTCTTGTAATTAAGTCGCAACTCTGTGTATAGAAGATAATCGGGACTGTGAACATGGTGAGAACAAATGGACGTGCTAAGCTTTATTTTGATTTTATCGATCTCTCTGTCAAATTCAATTTGGCCATTAACTTTTAAAATATTTTCCGGAATAGAATTCCATATTCAGATGGTGCTTGGTGAAAACGAGTTGAGATGAATATTAATATTAACTCATGACTGCAGGACTTGGTATGAGTGCTGTTTTCTTTTGTCTGTGATAAGGCTGTTAATTGGGATCATTGTCAGTCCATGATGGGCCTTAAAGAGGACTTTGACTCAAGTCTGAATAGTCTTCCAATGCGAATGTGCAACAATAAGTTCTTTGGACTGGAATCTGAATAACCTCCCATGGCAGTAAATTTCAAACTTATTTTAGTTATTGAAAATTACATATGCAAATGAAAATAACAATAACTATCAACAAGCAGTCTAAACCTGCTTTATTTGACGAGAAAGACAATATCAAATAATATCAGTGATCAATTGGAAGTCCAGATAGAAATTAGTTTAATTAGTAACTGAGGTCTAAATGAAAAGCTATTCTAACAACTTTAAACGATGTCCAAATAAAATTAGGACAAAATAATATTCTGATAGTGTTATACAAGCAACAATCCTTTGACTGTACGAAGTAAGGGCATCAGCTGTGTCAGTCTGATATGGGAAAAACAGAATTTCTTCTGAACTCTTCTTCTGCTTTCTTTTACTTTTAGTTCCACTGTTACACCCTTTGCCTACTGCCCATACTGTCTCCCTTCTGTGTTTGTGCACGAACATTCAAGTTCAAGATAGGTTACTTATGGCACGCACGTTGGAGTTTTGAGTCCGAATATCCTCGAGAGACTATTCACTATTCAGACTCGAGTCCGAATTGCCGTAGTAATAATATAACATTTAGAAGAGTAAAATTAAAATCATAATAACTTTGAAACCGTTTTTACTAGATCTAAAAGGAGTATCATATAAAATGGTTTTTAAAGGCATATATGCCTTATGTAAAAAAAGAAATCATTATTTGTTTTCTATTTTTGATGTAGGTACCTACGTTGACGGTGACGTAGACCGTAGACTGCTGACCAACGAAAGTAAGGACCATTCTGAGAATGATTTTCGTTTATTTTCTCTGGTACAATTAGCCCTACTTTACGATCAAGAAAATCTTCCATCTCATTTTTTTACCTAAAACGAAATGTAAAACAAATGAATCACTTACACTTTGAAGTAATGCGATGGGTGGAATTGAAGTTTTAGTAGAAAAATATGGGACACTTATCCACTCAATCTGTGACAGATTTATGCTAAAAGGAAGAGGGAGAGAAATAGAAAGAGAGATTACTCTTGTCTGTAAACAGTCCGACGTGTCACTGTCATGCGCATTCAGACTAAATGATACCTATTTAACCGTTGTGTATTATGGTCCATTGCCCAGTGGTATAATATAATTTACCAGATTGCTCTTTAAATTTTATTTTAATATTAATAAAGAAGTAAAAGGTCCCCCAAAAATTAAAAGTTAAATGGAAGTTCCGGTTTGATCAATAAAACAAATTACATTATCAATGACTATGAAAAATGTTTTTTTCTCTGTTTGAGGAAAATTTTTGTCTAAAATCAAAGCCTTATCTCCACTGAGTAAAAATGTTTTTGAATTTTGAGAATCCATTCATAAATAAACAAGTTATGCAGTTTCAAAGGTGTCATTTATTTGGATGACCCGCAAAGAGGAAAAAAACGCGAAAATATGGGACGCTTTTTCGGCATTTTTTTTTCGACCTTTGGTTGTATCTTGCGTAATAAATAGATTAAAAGATTGAAGCTTGAAGAGCAAATTAGGATGGTGTTTTGTAAAATACGGGAAAAGTACTCGTCATATTCATATGAAATTTTACAACCAAAAAGAAGAAATGTTCATGTATTACCTTGTCAGCGACAAGACCTCCATGCCCGGTAGTTTTAGAAATATTTTACTCCAAAGAATAAAAATCTATTTTTAACGGTCTTCTGGTAATCGCGCGAGTTTTGTCGCTTGAGATAATCTAAAATGACCTTTTTTCTAACTGTGTGCCAACTTTCAGTCATATTCATCGATAAACAGCGTCGTAATTAATTTTTTTTAAATAGCATATACGAAACGGCTTCGTCCCATATTTTGACGCGAATTTGGGCACTTCGTGAGTGAAAAAGAGGCCCAAAGATTTGTGCGGGATAGTCATTGCTACATTACATATACTTGAACAATCTCGGGTTTACCGGTTATTTATTAACAGATACTATCTTAGTTCAGAGCACAGGAATAAAGAGGAGGGGCCTTCTCTTTATTTAAGAAGAGGTTCAGAGTTTCGGCACTTCGTTTTGGATTACATAAATTTTGTATGGAGATCGAGGACCTTCATCTCCTCTTGGTTGACACGTTCCTCGTTTCTGCGTGTATAAACACAACTTGTGGACAAAGCAATGCGCTGACAAAACACTTTTCCCCCCTTTGACCATTACTCAAAATGATATCGATCGATTAAGATTAACTCCAGTTCCTTCAGAGCCATTAGGTCCATGAAGCAGGGGTTTATCCTGGTTTCTATGGTTTCCCTTTGGATAGGACGCTAATCTATCGCGCAAGAGCAATGATTGGTTTGAAGCCAGAATTACTGAGATGGAGCCAGTCATTGATGCCAAGCACAGCGCACCTGTCAGCTATAAACATAAACCAAGTCAGAGGAACCTGCAGGCGTTGCGAGCTGCACGCAGCAAAGCACAGCAAACAGCACGACGTTGCGCCAACGACTACTGGCTTCAGTTGTCGGACAACATCCAGCAAGCGTCTGACAGTGGCATGATAAGGGCCATGTATGAGGGCCTCAAACAGGCGACATGCAAATCTACAAAGAAAATTGCGCCTATTAAATCTAAGACAGGGGAAGCCATCACTGACAAGGACAAGCAGATGGGAAGATGGGTAGAGCACTATTTGGAACTCTACGCCAGAGAAAACTCTGTCACCCAAAAAGCGTTAGACGCAATCGAAGAACTGCCAGTACTGGAAGAACTAGACGCAGAACCAATTATGGAGGAGCTCAGCAAAGCTATCGATGCTCTGGCCTGTGGTAAAGCACCTGGTGACGACAGCATTCATTCCACCCGAAATCATCAAATGTGGAAAGCCAGCCCTCTTGGAACCACTACATAAACTCCTGTGTCTTTGCTGGAGAGAAGGCAAGGTACCTCAGGATATGCGCGATGCCAAGATTATCACCCTCTACAAAAACAAGGGAGACCGTAGTGACTGTAATAACTATAAGGGAATCTCTCTACTGAGCATTGTGGGTAAAGTCTTTGCGCGCGTTGTCCTCGCTCGACTGCAGGTCCTCGCCGAACGTATCTACCCAGAGTCGCAGTGTGGCTTCAGAGCCAAGAGGTCGACAGTGAACATGATCTTCTCAGTACGTCAACTTCAGGAGAAATGCAGAGAACAGCAGATGCCCCTCTACATTGCATTTATTGACCTGACAAAGGCATTTGACCTTGTTAGCAGGAAGGACCTTTTCCATCTGCTAAAGAAGATTGGCTGTCCTCCTCAGCAGCTTAGCATCATTGCCTCCTTCCACGACGACATGAAGGGCACCATTAGCTACGACGGTGAAGCCTCAGAACCCTTCCCCATGCGCAGCGGCGTGAAACAAGGCTGTGTCCTCGCACCGACTTTGTTTGGTAGATTTTTCTCCTTACTGATGAAGTTCGCATTCAAAGAGTCCCCAGAAGGAGTCCACTTACACACCAGAAGTGATTGGAAGCTATTCAATCTGGCGCGGCTGAGAGCAAAGACCAAGGTCCGCACAGTCCTCATAAGGGAAATGCTATTTGCAGATGATGCAGCTCTATGCGCGCATACCGAGGAAGACCTTCAGCGGCTGATGGACAGGTTTTCCTACGCATGCAGGGAATTCGGGCTGACGATCAGCATCAAGAAAACAAATGTAATGTGTCAGGATGACCCCTCTATACCAGCAATTTACATTGACAACGAGGAGCTAGAAGTCACTGATCACTTCACATACCTGGGCACAACCATCACCAGCAACCTCTCACTTGATGCAGAATTAGACAAGCGCATCGCCAAAGCTGCCGCTGTCATGGCACAATTGAGCAAGAGAGTGTGGACCAACAACCAACTCACTTTGAACACCAAACTCAGAGTATACCAGGCATGTGTACTCAGTAGCCTACTGTATGGCAGTGAATCCTGGACAACATATGCTAGACAGGAGAACCGCCTGGAAAACTTCCACATTCGCTGTCTACGACGAAGTCTCGGCATCAGGTGGCAGGACAGACTCACTAACAATGGAGTGCTAGAAAGAGCTAACTCCATCAGTATGCATCTCATGCTCTGCCAGCGACGTTTGCGATGGCTTGGTCACGTACTCAGGATGGACAATGGACGCATACCCAAAGACATCATGTACGGTGAACTAGCTTCTGGACGGCGACCAACTGGCCGTCCAGCTCTGCGCTTCTATGATGTCTGCAAACGAGACATGAAATTGGCAGGCATCGATTCAAACACCTGGGAGTCACTTGCTGACGACCGCAGCGGCTGGAGATATGCGGTGATGGAGGGAGTGAAGAGAGGTGAGGAGAGAAGAAAGACGAAGTTTAAGGAGAGGAGAGCAAGGAGGAAAGAGAGGCAGCAGATCCAAATACCAAACACACAGTCAAACTATGTGTGCAACAACTGCGGTAGAGACTGCCATGCAAGGATTGGTCTGCTGAGTCACACCCGTCGTTGCTCTCAACAAGACTGATGAGACTAAAGCCATACAGGGCGCAAACCATCGTCTCTCGAGACGGAAGGATGCCGACTACTACTACTACTACTACTACTACTACTACTACTACTACTACTACTACTACTACTACTACTACTACTACTACTACTACTACTACTACTAGTCTATCGCAAAGTACTTTCCGCCAGATCTAACAGACCCAGCTACCCAATCACTGCTGGGTTGACAGGGGGGGGGGGCAAAAAAATATAAACTGCGCCCGGGATCGATCTCGGTCTCTCTACGTGTGAAGTGAGTGCTATTGGGACCCCCTAACTCCAATTAGGCGTAATTAACTTGTCAAAAATTCTCAACTAGATTGATTTTCTTTAAAATCTCAGTTTAGTATGTAAGAATATATACATAATGGGAATCTTAGTCGACCAATATTATTTGAAGTGTAAACGCCCAAATAACGCCATCATCACATCTCTCACTCTCATTCGTCTTCAGTGTTTCAGTCGTCCCGTTTTGTTGGCAAATGGTAACCCCAAAACATCCATATTATCTGTCATCGTTAATTCAACCATTAGGAAACAACCAACTATTAATTCTTTTAAATCTAAACTAAAACATTTCCGTTACACACTTGTCTATTCTTAATCTTAGACATTTTATATGATTATAACAAAAATATTAAAATGATGTGTGTTTGTGTCTGTTCAAGTTCAAGTTCAACGTCTTTATCTGTAAAAAGCGGGTTGCCCATCACTGCAGATTTTATCCAATCATGTGGTGACTTTCTCCATTATTGTGTTATTGAGTTGAAAGATAAATGTATAATAGTTGACCAAATGTTTGTTTTGTTTTGTTTTTAAGGTTTTTACGGCGCTTGCAACACATTTAGGTTATATCATCGCCAGTAAAAAGGAAGAAAATGGGATAGTAAAAAGTTCTAGAATTACAATTAAAGCACCCAAGAAAAAGTAAGACAAAGGGGAACTAGAAGAAATAGGGATCAGATGTAGATTCCAAGAGCATACCACCAATGTACTCAGTTTGAGATCACCTATAAGTCTCATCCGGACACAAGCACATAATCCAACGAAGAGGAATACACTCAAATGCTTACACTATACATTAAAAATAACATAATACATAACAGAGAGATGATTTACAAGGAAAAAAAATATCATCTCCCAAAACAATAACTATGCATTTGACTGTTTCCCTCCCAGCCAGGACGCCAATCAGGGCCAGGACAAAACCAAGTAACCTCATTCCAAGACAAAGACAGAAAGCATGTTGGAAAACAGATATCAGGGGATAGAAGACACAGTACGTACCTCCCTGCCCGCTATGGGAGGTCAGGATAGTTGACCAAATGTGTTGTTGGTAATATCTAGGATTTCTCTCCGTGTGTGTGTGTGTGTGTGTGTGTGTGTTTATGAATGATGTGGGGCTGTGTGTGTTTTCTTTTGTTTGTTTTTTGTTTTTAAGGGTTTTACGGCGCTTGCAACACATTAAGGTTATATCAGCGCCAGTAAAAAGGAAGAAAATGGGATAGTAAAAGGGTCTAGAATTACAATTAAAGCACAAAAGAGAAGGTAAGACAAAGGGGAATTGGTTCAAATAGGGAACAGATGTAGATTCCAAGTGCACACCGTCAAAGCACTTAGTTTGAGATCACCTAAAAGTCTCATCCAGACACAAGCACAGGTCCCAATTAAGAGGAATACACTCAAATGTTTACCAGTCATATAATATAATATGTAAACTAAACATAACACAATGCATAACAGAGAGATGATTTACAAGGAAAAAAATATCATCTCCCAGAACTATAACTATACATTCGACTGTTTCCCTCCCAGCAAGGATCAGGCAAACCTAAGTAATCTCATTCCAAGACAATGACAGGAAACAATTGGAAAACGAGTATGGGGGATAGAAGACACAGCATGTACCTCCCTGCCCACTATGGGAGGTCAGGATCCCCACCCAGTGTGTTTACTTTATGCGCGCGCGCGTGTGTTAATTTTGAAAATTAATGCGTTATTCAAGATGTCATCTATTATTATTATTATTATTATTATTATTATTATTATTATTATTATTATTATTATTATTATTATTATTATTATTATTATCATCGTTATTATCCTTTTTATTTGTATTATCATTGTTATTAACTAAATTGAAGCCTCCATTCCATTTGACTATTGTTAAACGTTTTTTTTTTCAGACCAAAATAAAAAATGAAAAGGTCTTATCAGATTACAGTAGCAAAGATTAAGTCATCTACAATGGATGGATTTTTCTGCCTTCGTTCCTTTGTTCTTGAATGAGACTATTTCTCTTTCAACAAATGATTCTTGTCGGGGCCAGGACAAAACCAAGTAATCTGGCATGGTAGTTTTTTTTTTTTTTGGTTTTTGTTTGTTTGTTTTTTTTTTTGCATCGCTTGCGGCCGCGTTGCTGCCGAAAAAAATCACTGACTTGAATTGCGGCCGCAAGATATGCAATTTTTTGCAAAATCTGCATTTTTGGGGATTTTTTTTTGCAAATTTTCGAGATTTTGCAACGAAAAAAAAAATAAATAAAAAAAAAAACAATAATTTTTTTTAAAAGGCGAAAAACACAGACGAATGGTTTTTTTTCTTTTAATTTGATAGCTCGTGTAGAACATGAAAGATAATTAATCAAGAGTAGTTTCTTTTTTTAGTATCTCATTTTCTTCCTTTTTACTGGCGCTGATATGACCTTATATTATTATTTGTTGCGAGCGCCGTGAAACCCTTAAAAACAAACAAATACCATTCTCTTTCATGAACTAATTATGGGTCTTTTGGAAAATTAATTGCATTTTTTTTTGCAAATCTTTGATGTTTTTAGCTTGCAAAATTTGGGATTTTTTTTTTTTTTAAACCGCCATGTCAGAGTAATCTCATTCCAAGACAAGGACAGTGGGCGTCTGGAAAAGAAAGAGATGTGTTTTACTTGTTTTTAAGGGTTTTACGCGCTTGCTGCATTTCAGCGCCAGTAAAAAAAGAGAGAACATGGGATAGTGAAAAAAAATATAGGATTACAAGTGAAGGTGCCCAAGAAAAAGGAAGATAAAGGAAAATTGTTTAAATGGGCAACAAACGTAGATTCCAAGAGCACACTATCAATCTATTAAGTTTGAGATCACTTAAAAGTCTCTTCCAAACACCAGTACTGGATCTCACTAAGATGAACACACTCTAATGTTTACAGAATATATCTAACAAGAAAACATAGCTAACAATACATAACAGAGTGATGAATTGCAAGGAAATCGCCTCCCTAAACAAATACTATACATTTGACTGTTTCCCTTTCAGCTAAGGACTCCGGCAAGGGGCGGGACAAAACAAAGCTATCCCATTGCAAGACAGAACGCAATCAGGAAAACAGATATAAGGGGATAGAAGATATAGACAGCAAAAAACCTCCCACTCACCATGGGAGGCCAAAGTTTGTTTTTGTTTTGTTTTTAAGGGTTTTACGGCGCTTGCAACACATTTAGGTTATAGTTATAACAGCGCCAGTAAAAAGGAAGAAAATGGGATAGTAAAAAGTTCTAGAATGACAATTAAATCACCCAAGAAAAGGTAAGACATAGTGGAACTGGGAACAAATAGGGATCAGATATAGATTCCAAGAGCATACCACCAATGTACTTAGTTTGAGATCACCTATAAGTCTCATCCGGACACAAGCACAATTTCTAACAAAGAGGAATACACTCAAAATGCTTACCTTATACATTCAAAATAACAAATATAATAATACATAACAGAGAGATGATTTCTTCTTCTTCTTCTAGGTTCCATGCCTGGTCCAGGCTTCGGATACTGCATGAATTATCTCTCTCCATTCCTCCCTGTCTCTTGCTTTTTCAAACAGCTCTTGGATTGTTAGGTTGGTGAAGCCCTTCAGTTGGTCTATGAGTGTTTTTCTTTCGTCTCCCCCGGGCGCGTTTACCAGGTATTTTTCCACAACTTGCCAGGTATTCATTCTTATCTTTCCTTACTATGTGTCCGAAAAAGGATAGTTGTCGATCCGCTATTAAGGGCATTAGTTTCCTTTGTTGGTATGTTTGTTTTAGCACTTCTTCGTTCGTTTTGTGTGCAGTATACGATATTCTCTGCATCCTTCTCAAGCACCACATTTCAAAAGCTTCAATGTTCTTTTGTGTTTCTGCATTTGTAGTCCAGCTTTCGCATCCGTATAACAAGATTGGCCACACGTAGCACTTCAAGACTCGGAATCTAATCCCGAACGACATCTGTTTTTCAAAATGTTTCCCAGGTCCATGAAGGCCTGTTAGAGATGATTTACTAGGGGAAAAAACATCATCTCCCAAAACAATAACTATGCATTTGACTGTTTCCCTCCTAATCTAGGGTCAGGACAATATTAAGTAATCTCATTCCAAGACAAAGACAGAAAGCAATGGGAAAACAGGTACAGGAGGACAGATGACACAGCAAGTACCCCACTGCCCACTATGGGAGGTCGGGAACCCCACCCAGGGCTGCAGTTGAGAATTTCCTGTATTTTTTAAGGTCCTTTTATCCATCTTGCAGCGATGAGGTAGCTGTGTGTGCTAAATCTTGTGGAAAGAACTTTGCCATAGACTAACGTCCAATCCAAAGGGTAGTAAGTTATTGTTATTACCAAAACCAGGATAAATTCATGCTCTGTGAGTCTACTTTTCCGCTCTAGAACTACTGAAGGACTACCTACCCAGTTGTAGAGGAAATTTTTGTCATTTTACAATCTCACTTTTTTAAAAACATAATATCAAATTTTAATTCATACAATTTCACAGAGTTTATTGAATTTCCAATAAGTTAAAAATCACAATTTGGAGATTAAAAAAAAAAAAAAATAAATAAAAAACTTGTGTTTTTAATCTAGCTTAATGTGCTCAAAATGTTTCAAATCGGGTCCAATGCCAACAGCAACGATTTAATAGCGAGTGCTACAACTTTTGTGACAAGAACCCATGACTTGTAAAAATAGTACTTTATGGAATTATTTTTTTTTGTTTGTTTGTTGCTTTAGGTCTCTTCCAACACAATTGAGGTTATATGAGAGACCGCTGAAACAAAAAAACAAGCAATCTGACAAAAATAGTACAAATGTAAATCAAAATCATAACCTAAAGATATCATAAACTAAATTATAAATAACCAAGCACAAACAGGCAGAAGATTTACAAAAAAAAATATCCCCTGTCAAAAATACAATCACAAACCAAAGAAGCAGGATAGGCTAGTAAAGAGAAGAAGAAACGACATCACTATCTGATCGTACACCCATGCGAACATCATAGGTATATGATTCAAGGGTGATGCTCCCATCCAACCACCCGCTTTTATGGAATTAAATTTTGGCAGATGTAGATTTGAAAACATCAACAACAAAACTTTTTGCTCTAGGCCTTCAGTGTATACAAATATTAAATAAGTTCAAGATATGTAAATATCAAATAAATAGATCACATGTAAGAAAAGTACAACATGATAAATGCATTTTTTTAAAATTTCATACATGATGCATTGGTTCGAAAGGTAAGCATAGAATTTGGATTTTCTATAAAAGTTTTAAAGAGCAATAGAGATTATAAAAAAAACAGTTAAAAGCAAACATATGTCTTTTGGATACATAGCAAGCATATCTGCTTCAAGATAAAGTTCAGCAAAAAAGTACCACACTTTTCTTTGTTAACTAGCCGCAATTAGTTTGACTATTAGCATTATCATGTGTATTTTTAACAATTTTTATTATGAAAAGACTTTACTGGTTTATTTTAAACTTAAAGCTAAATTCTGACATTATTCACTTTTTTGAGTTACAAATGTTTCGTAATATCCCTTTTTCTTCTTCTTTTTAACAGCATCAAAATCATGAACCTGAATTTGTAAATTCTATATTCACACATTATATGAAACTTAATTACGAAAATCAATATTACCATTTTTTACATTTCCCAAACTTATCAATATGTAATTTATTATAAATATTTTGGTTCCTTGGATGCAATCAAATTGACAGGCACGTGAAAATAGATTTTTTAAAAACAACATATAAAACAACGAGAGACTAAAACCCACCCAATATATGCGCCAAAATTTAAATCAATGACCACAACCACGATATATTCTATCCAATTATTTATTTTGGGCAACTCCATCACCATCTCATTAAACAAAAGGATCAAGTATTTTAAAAAAGCTATGTACTTTTTAATCAAGGAATTATAGACAAATTTATGAAACAAAATATGAATACTCTAGCAGCTCGGGATGTCCTTACTTCAATTTTTTTTTTTTTTTCATTTGAAATCACAAAATGAAGAGAATGCTAAGCCTTACTGCATCAATAAACTCATTTAATTTCATAATAATATTGTAAAATAAAATATACAGAAAATACTGTAACCAAGAAAGACTAATGTCATTATATAACCATGTTACATGCATAAAATTGGAACCTCTGATGATGCATCAAAAGAACATTAATATATTATAATATTAAGCATTTTCCCCCCACTTTCATTTGTACCAACCGATCATCATGAGCTAAATTTTAAACATTAAGATTCTGGTGGTAAAGTAAAAACAAGAGTAAGACAAAGTACCCGTGATGAACTGACAATGGAAAGTTTGCTTAGATGTTTTCATATTTTTTCCAACTCTATGAATACAGTCCCTATACAGAGACCTAAGAAACCAAATATCCTTTTAAAATTAATCTCTTCCCATCATCATTACTCCCTTACCAAACCCTGTAATAAAAATGGCAAAAATTATCACAGCGGTTCAAATCATCAAAAAATAACAGTAATTCGTTTTTGTTGGTTAATCGCTGACACAGGGTTGCAAAAGTGCAAACATTTTCACCAAAAAAAATATTATGAGATAATTTGTCTAGCAATCAATTCCTTCATTATCTCATTGCTGCCTCCATATATGGGCTGTACTCTTGCATCAACATAGGCCCTTGTGATTGGATATTCCCACATGTAACCCCACCCACCATGGAGTTGGACACATTGATTGGCTATACGGTTCTGGAGCTCTGACACCCTGTAAATGCAATTAAAATATTAATATCTCATCATTAATTGTTTTAAAAAGCACATGGGGATGAATGATAAAATCAATGAATTAATTAAAAACTAGCACTCTTGGTTTTTGGAATTCTAAGTGTGGTTGCAATCGTTGTATGAGCCTGCGAGTGAGTGAGGAGTGGTAACAAAGTTCTGATTCCAAAATGCAAACAATAATTAATTGACACCAGGAGGACATTCACATGCGTGGCTGGAGACTCAGCAGTACAGTGTCTCATCTTGTCACAAAAGTCAAGAAGAATACCGGGCAATGTAAATGTTGCTGCTCGAAGCTCAAAGAAATAAAAATAACAATGTGAAATTGAATGTAAGCTTCAATTTAATTACACAAACGGATACAATGGACGTTTCGGGTTTCCCCTTTATCAACAAAACAGGATGAATGAAACACTACAGACGAATGAGATAATGTCATTTGAAGCTTACATTCAATTTTACATTGTTATTTATCACAAAATTCAAGTAATGTTAGCATAGTCGGTGGCAGGATGGCTGCCAGTGGCCCTGGAAAATTCTGGTCCCGTTGTTGTGTCCTTGGGGAAAGCACTTAACACACATTATCCCACTCAACTCAGGTGTAAGTGAGTACTTGGCTATAGGGTGTGATGGATATTGTAAGAGTGTTAGTAAAAGCTACCTCACAGGTGACTGGTACTGTTGAAATGGATATATGGTTCCATATGGCTTGCTGGGGGGAAAAAAACATGAAGCACTGTGAAACACACTGAGCATGGTAAATCTGTGGAAATGTGCTATATAAATATTCAAATTTATTTATCTTATTTTATGTCCATCTCCCATAGGCTGCTGGTACACGAAACTAAGAACAACTAAACAGATTTAATAGATAAAAGAGATGGAAAGAGTGGACCTCTGTGACTCACAAGACAAATTTGAGTACCTTACCATACCTTCCCTCTTGAAAAAATTAAAATTCAAGGTGGCACAATATCAATTAAATGTGCTCTAAGCACTTTAATGGGATCCCAACAGCAATACTGAACTTGTACGACTAGATTGTCAAGCTCTATTATAACTTCATTGTCAATGGAGACAACTTTGTTACCAGCCGGGTACTCATTCTACACCCGAGTATGGAGCAAAAAAATGATTAAAGAACCATTTACAAAGACTCCTAATCTTTGAACTAAAGGTCCCTAGCCAAGAACAAGATCGACAGCCACAAATCCTTAATCCAGTAAAACAAACAGGTAAAAAAAAACCCCAAAAAACGTGTTTTGAGAAAACTCACCAGTATTTCGCCATAGAGGCAGTGCTACTATCTAATCCTCTTGTGTTGTGGATTTCCAAGCATTGATCAACAAAGGCCCGGCAAATTGCGATCTCAGTTTTCATTTCAGCCAGTTTGTGTTGGATTACCTGAAATATTTTTGAAAAGGAGGTGATAAAAGATTGATATACAGGGCAACGCGCATTCGACGAACTTCACGGGACAGCCGGAAAAGTTTGTTGAATTAGTGAACACGACTGTAAGACAAGAGATACAAACTGTGATGTAGCCTATTGTAAAAGTATAAAAGGAACAAAATTGACATGACTCAGCTCTTTGTCATTGTTTTTAGACAGCCATTTTTATGAGTAGTTCTCACTAAATTCTATCAATCAGACTATAAACGTTTTAGGTTACACATAGTTTTGTGTGTTTAAGTTATATCCGACTGGCAGATGTGAGCATTTTGGATAAACGCACAGCATCAATACGATCTCATTGTTTGCACATCCTGGTCTCGTATATTCATGCACATTTATTAGCAAAATAGTGAATACCATTCATTGCTGGTTTACTCGCTTAGACAAATGAAACACACACCACCATGCCATAACATGGTAGGATGTGGGAAAAGCAATAAGAATGGAGGGGGGGGGGGAGGCACTGGTCTACACACAGCTACTCTTCATAAAACTATAGCCTGAGTCCACAGCTACCGGTGCTTGTCACAGGCGATTGAAAAATAAGCATGGCTTTGTTAGATGTCGCAATGCAATTCCTTAATGAGTGTGTCAACATATTGTGATAAATACTCACAACATGTGGGTCTGATTGTTTCGAGTCAGATGCCTGAGACTGAACAAAAATTATGTCACATTACAAAAGGTGATTACAAATTTTTTAAAAACAAAAAAAACGAGTTGTAGTTAGTGCTGCTCAAGTTACAACACGATTCCATTGGTTGAACTATAGAATACAACTCACAGCAATCAACTTTTTTTTTTTTGCAATCATTGTCTTGATTTATGACTTGATTTATGTGGTCAGTTTAAGACTATAAGTTCACGAAGGCGATGGTACAATACAATTTGCTCTGCTTTCTCTCTCTCCCTCCCCCACTCTGTGTGTGTGTGTATGTGTGGCCAGTGTGTTGGCCCTAAGTTTCAGTTAAGTTCGTCGAAACCGCGAAACCGTTCGTGGATGCCGTGAAAAATTTACGAAGACAATGAAGGACAAAATTTTGGAATTCTGTCCTTGTTCATTGAGTCCAGTCCGTGAATTTTTCGAAAGCATGTTCGACAACCATGTGCGTACTGTAGATCAACTGGCTAGTGAAATGATAAATTATTTCCTCCTATTGTGACCAATTGTCTCAAAATAGTGTTATGTTGTGACGAACTTGGTGTTTTTATATAGTGCGACATCCACTTAACGTGCTCAAAGGATCCCTGACCAATAGCAACGAGGTATCATGTAGAATGAGACATGAAGCCTGTTAAGCGATATTACACTTTTTTCCGACCAACAACACTGTTAATGACCAGGTACTCATTTTACACCTGAGTATGGTAAGAGAATGTGAACTAAAGAGCCTTCTCCAAGGAGTCAACTATGCGCCGAGTGAGGCTTGAACTCAGGACCTTCCAATCTGAAAGCGAGTGTCATACCACAAAACCACACAGTCGCACTTAAAACGGAATTTCAAAATTATCTTATATAATATGGTTTTAAAGGGATGCCTTCATTTGAGGATAGTGAGTTTTGTTTCTTCAACATAAAAAAAACCCCATAAAACACAGTTTCCAAATTTTTATGTCAGATTTCTTCAGCTAGTTTAATCAACATAAAACCAGATTGACACCGTAGGTCACATTTTCCCTAGACATAAGAGGTAAACAACTCTGATTCCAGAATACAAAGTCTGAATTTGGAAAAAAAAAATTTATTTTTAAAAATATATATATATATATATATTATATATAATATATATATATATATAATAATAATACAGACCCTCAGGGATTTGAATAAATGTGACCCATCCTATCAATCTGGTATTATATCGGAATGAATTAGACAAAGAAATTTGAGAATACAGTCAAAATTATTACAATAAAGAAATCTAAGTCATTTGAAGTTTAAGAAACATAACTCAGTGTCCTCAGTGATGACATTCATTTTATCAAATTCAATATAATTCATTCTGCTCAAATCAACATAATACTACTTCAAAACGATTGGTCACAAAATGTGTCGAATAAGTGGAGTACGTGATTAAGCAGGATATTTCATAAAGAGCAAAAGACAAAAACAAAAAAACAAAAAAAAATGTTCGCGCATGAGAGTGTAGCTTGAATCTTGAGTATGTGAGTAAGTAAGATAAATGGTAATTCTGTACACTTTGTTCATAAAAAAAAAAAAAAAAAAAAAAACATGAAAAACTGAAGTAAATAAATAAATAATACTGTCACTTACTCTTGGAATATAAACGCAAGCGATCAAAAAGAATAGATTCTGAACAAAATTCGTTATAATAGTCTCAAAATGACAAACCTGCAGTTTGGAAAGGGTTCGTCCAAAGGCCTTCCTTTCCACCACGTATTTCCTCGTTTCTTCAAACATCCACTCAGCCGATGCTTGAGCCAAAATAGCAATCAGCAACCTCTCTTGTGGCAGCTCTTGCATGAGGTAGTAAAATCCTTTGTTCTCCTGCCCCAGGAGAGCAGATTTGGGCAGACGGACATCCTCAAAGAAGAGTTCTGCAGTGTCCTATAAATGAGTATCAATAATAATGATGAAAATATTTGTTTAGCATGCAGTTTCCCAAAACACTGGGCTGTGAGAGCTTTACACTTGAAGAATAAATAATCCATTTCGAAGAAGAAAAAAATTAAAACATGCATTAATTTAAAAAGCTGGGGATATTTCTGATCCAGCTTGAGAGGAAAAATGTTTTGTTGCTTCAAAAACCACAGTTCAGGGATCCCATTTCCCATGACTTTTGGGGCAGTGAATTCCATGTGACTGGTCGACAGTTTCAAGGACGCCAGCTTCAAATCTAATCCTTTTCTTAATGTGCAACCAGTGAAATTTTTAAAGTAAAAGAAAAACATTCGTCAGACTTATTTTAACTAGCAATTCTATTATTTTGAATTCTACTCAAAACAGAACAAAAAAGAAAAGATTATTTAAGATGGTTGTTGGTGACAGAATTGATTCTTAAGTCACCTGGGAAATATAAATATCAAAAACAAATAAACTGATTGTGTTATTATAGCTTTTCTGATTGTGATGAAAACAAAAAACACATAAATATTCTTTTAAAAAATAAACTAAACCAAAAAACAAAAACAAAAAAACAAAAAAAGAAAGAAAGAAAACTTTTACAATGAATCACATCTCTTAAAAAGTTCATTGGTTTATGATCAGTTATAGACTAACCACAACAAAAAAGCTAAGGAAAAGCTGATAAATTCTTTTTTTTTCAAAGGGACTTTTTCTCTTAATTTGTCAATAAGCATCAATTTCCAAATCTTCCTTTTGCACAATTGCCTGAAGTCGAAACAATTTTCTAAAATTAAAAGACAACTTACTTGGGCTTTCATGCCCATTTTTTTGAGCTTCTTTCCTTTAATAAATCCTGGCATGCCTTCCTCAACCAGGAAAAGACTGATGCCATGGGCAGTTGATTTGGCTTCAGGGTTAGTGATGGCCACAACAATGACTAGATCACTCATGTAACCGTTGGTGATAAAGACTTTGCTGCCGTTGAGGATGTAGTCATCCCCGTCCTTCTTAGCATTGGTACGAATTCCCTGCAGATCACTGAAAAAAAAAAACAAACAATGTATACAATTTTATCATCTTTCTAAAAGAAAAAAAAAGTAAGCTTCAGAGCCATTAGCCCCATGGAGTGGAGTTTATCCCGGTTTTTATGGTGTGAAATGGATAATAACAATTACCTGCTAGAGTTTTAAAAACTTAAGGCTCATAAAGAGCCCATTATAGATTAAAGGTCTATAGTTGTGGCAAGTCTATTATTTAGTCTTCGTTAGATGCGTTTTTATTTCTGAAAGGGTGAAAAATGAACTTTTATGGCAAAATTGTTTTAATCTGATCTTTCTAAATAATGCACCTAGTTACAGCAATCATTTCCCTTACATTTGATGCAAAAATAATGCATATCACTGATAGTACTAGTATTCACACAGCAGTTGTTCAAAGCAACCCTACCCCTATTTTTGCTAAGGGCCGCAACTCTTTGTTTTCAAATCAGCATAACTTCTGAAAGAGTATCAATATTATTGGGCTATAACTTTTTTTGGTGGTGGTCAAGATACTGCTCTTTCAGAATATATAGGCAGGCAAAGTGTCCATGGAGAGATAGGTGGAGGTTGCCGAGGCCAGAATTCTATCATCCGTGAATACTAGAATTACCAAATTTTAATAATAAATGGCACAAATCACCTAAAATATACTTTTGGGGTTATTTTTCAGACTGGTTGGCTAAAATGCTGCAGTCAACATAATTTCAAAAAAAAAAACCCCACTCCTGGACCCTTTTGCCTTCTTGTGGACTGAGAAAATCTATTAAAAATTGTCAAAATTAGCTATTTTCCGCTTTTATCATCAATTTTCAAGGTTATGAAATATGGCTAATGTTATATTTTTCAAAAGTACATTCAATTAGCTTTATTTTGATACCAATTGTATATGTCTAGTACTTATACTTTTTGAGATATGCAGTGTTAAAGACAAACAGGACACTTGTGATTTTTTTGCACCGAGTGACCTTTCAGGGGCCATAACTCCCAAAAGAGTATCGATTTTTGGCTATAACTTTTTTTGGTGGTGGTTGAGATGTCACTCTTACAGACAAAATAGGTGTACAAAGTGTACAAGGGGGGGGGGGGGGGAATGGTTTCGTTCCGTGGCCCTTTATCTATTTCTGGCATATCTGACAAATCCAGCAACCCTATTACTGTTAAATGGACAGAGGGGTCAGAAATAAAACCAAGCAGAAATATCAAGTGAGACAACATAGTGAGTTGAGTACTAAAACACTGAGCTCTCATGACACTTTATCTATGATGAGAAAGAAAAGAATAAAAAGAATTTTTTCAATACCTGCCAGCTCCAGGTTCAGTCATAGCAATAGCCCCAATGCATTTGCCGGCTGTCATTGGTGGGATGAACTTCTCAATCTGTTCTTTGGTTCCATAGTGTGAGACGTAAGGCATGACAATATCCGAATGGAGAGCCCAACCTGGTCCAGTTGAGTAAGCATAGGATCTTGAGGGAAATGTGAGAAATAAATGAATAAAATGAGTATAACCTGCATCACTCAATCCGTGCAACTGCTAAAATTTTACTTTCAATTGCGGTTTAAGTTTGAGCATTTCTTTGAAAAATATTTCTGAATATTTAACATCAACAAGTCAGTCAGTTTAGAAGAAGAAGAAGAGAAGAAGAAGTAAGACGAAGAAGAAGAAGAAGAAGAAGAAGAAGAAGAAGAAGAAGAAGAAGAAGAAGAAGAAGAAGAAGAAGAAGAAGAGGAAGAAGAAGAATTGATGAAAGTGTTAAGAATAATATATTTCATTTGAAAAGAGTTTAGTATTGCGTTCAAAGACACAACATCAGGGCCAGATTTGATCATTTTTCATGTGAAAGAAAACAAACTTACAATTTGAAAGGAAAGCATGTTATAAAAGATATTTTAAAATGAGCACAACATAATGCATTAATAATTCAAAAGACAGTCTTGCTTACAGATAGTATGCACTTGGCTAAGAAGCTCACAAAATTGCCATCCGGAAGTATAACGGACCAATACACAAAACTCTGTGTAACCATGAACTTTTATAGTCTGGATAATACAGTTAAGTGATAATTACTCATAAACATGGGTGGCAAAAAGCAATAACAAAGACACTAGTGATGTCAACTTCATTCTATCTACAGGCTGACAAATGGCAAAAGGATCTTGGAGTTTGTGAAAGAAAACAATATCGTTTTGCTTTGTAGTATCCTTTACTCAACTCCTCTATCCTGATAATCCATTCCCTGTTATTTACAAAATACTACCATGATTTTTCCTCGAATCCGTCTCTGTCATAACTAACAATCAAATGCATTGTACTCATCCTTCTCTCCAACATTACTAAGGTGTACCTATTAGATTGTCAATTATGTTCCTGCTCTCGAATTGATAACATGTTTATTGTATTTAAAACAATGCTTTCACTGCTTACGCTGGGACATTTAATGAGCCCTATTGTTTTGAAACCAACTCATAAAATGCTGACTTACTGTTCCTCCATCATAATGGACGCCATGAGAAAATCTCCACCTATCCCACCAATCTCTGCTGGTGTGTTGACTCCAAGTAGACCCATTTCACCAGCACGCTCCCAAATCTAAAACAAAAACAAACAAAAAAATCCTTTATAAATAATAAAAAAGTAATGTACAAAAATAAACATAACAGCTTCAAAGGAGAAAAAAAATGCTGAACACAGAAGATTTCCGGTTAAAAACATTCTTCAGCTACTATTTTTTTAAACATTGGATATCCGTTGTTTGTTGCAATGGTGGCAAAATAACATATAAATGGATGAAAACTGCATTAATAAGTAGTTAAAGAGTTAACCTTTATCATGGGCGATTTTCAAAAGGATCAGATTAAAAATTTTTGATCTATGAAAACTTACTTCATTATTTTCAGCCCTCTTATACCGATATTCATTACATCAATTTAGGAGCAATTTGTCAATTGTGAATAGTGAAAGGGGTGCGTAAATATTTAACAGTGATTGACAAAGAAAGAGATGGAGAACACAAGTGACAAAATTAAGTGCCATACCTCTCGACTGACTTGTCCATCTGCCTCCCATCTGTGGATGAAATTTTTTTTTTTAATTTGAAAACGCTATAAATGCTACACATTAATAAAAGTTAACCTTTGGTACTGTCTAAGAGCAAAGGGGGTAACAGAGAAATATATCAAAGTTATCCAAGATATGTACAAAGGAAACAAAACAGTGGCAAGGACGGCTGTTGGCTCAACTGATCCATTTAATGTAAGAGTTGGATTACACTAGGGATCTGCTCTCAGCCCGTGGATGTTTGCAATAGTAATGGATGTCCTAACAGAAACCATTCGGCGAGAGGCACCATGAAACATGACGTATGCGGATGATGTAGTACTTTTGAATGATACAAAAGCTGAGGCAGAAAAGGAAATGGAGGGTTGGAGATGGGTGTTGGAAAGGAGGGGATTAAGGGTAAGCAGATCGAAGACAGAGTATTTGTGCATTGGACAACAGAGAGCAGAACCACCAATAAAGATAGGAGAAGAGGATGTGCCAGAGACAAACCAATTCAAATACTTAGGAACAACGGTTCAAGGAAATGGGGGTAATGAGATGGAAATCAAGAAGAGGATACAGACAGGCTGGAATAATTGGAGGAAGGTAACTGGAGTTATGTGTGACAAACGAATTTCCGCAAAGCTGAAGAGGAAAATATATACAACAGTTGTAAGACCAGCAATGTTATATGGACTAGAGACAGCAGGTACAACAAAGAAACAAGATAAAGAAGTTGAGGTGGCAGAAATGAGGATGTTGAGATGGTCACTTGGCTGGATAAGAAAAGATAAAGTGAGAAATGAACGAATTCGAAGGTTGACTGAAGTGAAGAATGTATCAATAAAGATGAGAGAAGATAGATTGAAATGGTTTGGACATGTAAAAAGTCGAGAGAGGGAGTACATGGGAAGGAAAGTATTGGACTTACAATTAGTGGGAAAGAGGAAAAAGACTAGATATTGGGATAAGGTAAAAGATGATATAAAAGAACTGGGCCTGGAGGAAGATGATGCGCTGAATCGAGAAGCATGGACAAGTGGCATTCATTATGGCGACCTTGCAAAATGCTGGATAAGCTGAAAGAATAAGAAGAAGAAGAAGAAGAAAGAAGAAGAAGAAGAAGAAGAAGAAGAAGAAGAAGAAGAAGAAGAAGAAAAGAAGAAGAAGAAGAAAGAAGAAAGAAGAAGAGAGAAGAAGAAGAAGAGAAGAAGAAGAAGAAGAAGAAGAAGAAGAAGAAGAAGAAGACAAAGAAGAAGAAAACCCTGTGGTTATGTGGCCAATCAGTTCGTTTCGGTTATCTATGATTTAGAGGCTTCTTGTCAATTCATAGTGCTAGAAAAATAAGATTAATTCTTTTTATCGCAACTTAAAATAAAAATATTCCTTTTTCCTTTTGACAAGGATATAAACAGAAAAGAAAAAGAGAAAGAAAAAGAGAAAGAATATGAAAAAAATTAAAATAAAAAAAAATTTCTTCAAAACAAGATACAACCTCCACACCTCAACATTTAGAAACACTAACAAAAAAAACATCCACAAAACTCAGCGAACATATTTGGAAATTAAAAGACAACAAAATAGACCACAACATTTCATGGAAAATTTTATCTAAAGCAACAGGATACACACCAACATCAAAACAATGTAGCTTATGCCTGGAAGAAAAATATACTATAATCAAACAACCTCATGAAACCACACTCAACATGAAAAGTGAGATCTACGGAAGGTGTCCCCATCGGCGTAAATTCTTGTTAAGCAACTTTAAACCGGAACCACTTCAAGAAACAACAACAGTCAACAAAACAACTCAGTCCTGACGATGGCAAATTAAGCCTGAAACATTAATGTAGACTGTCTCAAACATTGTGGTAAATTTTAATAATATATATATATATATAATATATATATATATATATATATATATATATATATATATATATATATATATATATATATCTTTTTTTACTTTAAATGTTAGTATGGGGTTAATACAGGATTAAGTCGGAAAATAAAATTTTTAATGAACAATCTTCTTCTTAAAACTTAAGATGGCACAGAGTTTGGAAAAAAAATTTGAACCCAGATATTGTTTGACATTGGTGAACCTCAGAATTTTACACGTCCTCAATAGTGTTTGAAAATAGTTTATCTTTTAAAAAATAATCCTGATATTTGGACAGGGATTTGAGCTCGAGTCCCTCATACAATGAAAGCAAGCTGGGTGCATTAGAAGTACATTATAAAACCATCCTACACAAAAAAGGTAAATTGTCCATATGCAGTTTTCTTTACTCCGACCAGGCAATATGTTCATTTCATTTCTTTCTTTGCCACATGCACCCTGCCTATGATCGTAATTCTCTTATAAAAATGCAAAATAGTAACCCAATGTATGTTGTTGCCTAGTAATTTTAACAGTAATTGCAATTTCTTACGACACGCATCAAAGAAGAATATCAAGATGCAGTTATACTTTATACATCACGAAGAGCTTTGTCACTTACTTATCATTGTGTGGCTGAACTTCATCCTGGAAAAACTTTCTGACAGTCTCTCTAAACATATCATGTTCAGATGAGAAAATCCGCCGAGTTCCAATATCCATCAAACTCTGGCTCTGACATGGCTCTGGTCGCACTGGATTGTCGCTGGAAATTTTTTAAGATGAAGCTTGGCATGAAAAAAGTTGAGATATTATTCTAGCAACAAGTGTTTTTAATTTAAAAACCTACGCTGGAAATCTTTTAAAAATAAAAGCATTTGAAAATTGCAAAATTTTCATACAACTCCTGAAATTTTTATTTTAGATGGAATTTGTTATTTGGCACCGTTTAAATTTTAAAAGGAAATTGAAAGACGAAAAAAAAAGATATCAAAATATCTGCGATATTCCTCTTCATAACAAAAATTATGCATCTTTTACTTTTACTGTGGAGTAAACTTAATTCGTGCACGGCCATTTCCAGTCACAACTTTGTTATGGGGTCCGTGGGTCATATCTCAACTCCCACTCAACTATCTACTCCCACTCCCACTGCTCACTAAACTGTAACTGTAAACTGCCTAAGTAGGCCTAGAGTAGAATTACTCCAAATCTTTAAAGAGAATCTGGTGTTGACGAAAGTGAAAAATTCCGGGTGTATCGTTCTCTCAAGTTCTATCTTTCTGTTGCTGCATATAAAGAGCCAATATATTTGCTGTGCTTCTTTGAATAACTATAAAAGTGGAACGAAAATGACAATCCAAAGTCCGTTTTCTTAGAGATAAGAAGAAGAGAATCTTTTTGAAATTCTAAAGTAGAAGACGAAGACGATTCATTAAAATCGAGACTTACCTTTGGTCTTGGGCGTCAGGTTTTCCTGACAAATGGCGTGTCAGATTAATTCCATTGCGGTACGTCTTACCCTGTCTAGAGAGTGTTTTCAAGCTTTGTCTTAGAAATAATGAGGCCATCTTTTGTTGACGACTGGCAACTGCGTGTAAGTAGGCTAAGCAAGAGAATACCTACGAGTCAACTGTTATGTGACCACGGAAGGGTGCTAATCGACTATTGCAAACAGTAGGTACTTATTTATTCTCATAATTTATCGAGTACCAAACCGTGAGTTGCCGAGCTGTCATGCCAGTTGCTAGAGGTGCCTAAATGAGCCAGTAAAATGGAGAGAAAAAAAATAAAGTGAGTAGATGTGACTCATATATGAATTCCTTTATTTGCTCTTAAGTTCTAAATTGAGCTTACAGGGCAATATCCACTGAAAGTGCTCGAAGCGCTTTACACCGGGTCCCTGGTCAACAGCAACACTTAACATGTAGGACGAGACATTACAATTTTTTTTTTCGGACAGTGACAACGCTGTTAACGGCCAGGTTTTCATTTTACATGAGTGCACGGTGAGAGAATGTGAGTAAACAGCCTTTTCCAAGGACTCAACTATGCGCCGAGCGAGGCTCGAACCCAGGACCTCCGATCCGAAAGCGAGTGTCATACCATAAGACCACATAGCCGCACCTGCTCGAATGGGGTCTCCCCTATTCAAATTTGTTTTTCTTTTCATTCGTTTTGTAATGTCTAAGCTTTAACTACTGGGTTAATCATTTTTCGGAGCAAGTAAATCCTAATTATTTGATTCAGCAAGAAAGGGATGTGTCATCTGAAAATTTCAAATTTTAATGTTTTCAAAAATCATATCCTCTCATGGAATGACCAGCCATGCAAATGTAATATTTGTAATAAATCTAACCGTACACACACACACACACACACACACATATATATATATATATATATATATATATATATATATATATATATATATATATATATATATATATATATATTATATATATATAATATTATGTTACTTTTTTCTTTGTTTGTCATGATTGGAATCTTGATGAGGGAATGGTTTAAGAGAAAATGTATTATTATGTACTTTATACACTATGTGTTAAAACCTATGTCGGTCAAAGGCTTCTATTAGTCTGACTACATTATCTACGAAACATTTTTTAAATGCCGACAATAAATAAATATTTGAATTTAATTGAATTGAATCTATATGAGACCCTGACACTTTCCATTCATTCTGTGATCTCTTCGATATTATGTATTTCACAATAAACTACACATAATATGCACTATGCACATTACATATATTAAGCTAGGCACACATTAACAAATGAGTTGGTAGATATACGTATACCTACTTGCGGGTCGAATAACCCAAATTATTATGGTCTCACTGTTGTAATGGAAACATTGTCAAACCAACACAAAAATAGTTTCCATTGCCATTACGATACAACAACGTTAATTCAAGCCCACTATACGATTCAATAGTCTGATGTCACGCCGCCCGGCAACGGCGGCCATCTTGGTTCTAAACAAAGAAAATCATTACTTTTTCTTTTTCATGCTGGCTAGAACATTTCATATGTCTTGTGATCAGAATGTGTAAAAGTCGAAACATGATCAAATGTATGTGTTGTTTTTTTTCCTCTGGATACTCTTTATGCTCGCCGGAGAGATATTTCATACGGGCGTCTGCCATTGTTCCGATAGTTTAGAGCCAGTGTTACTAAGTTACCATGCGTCATTAGGAAGGAAGTGACGTTACGACTGTTGAAGAGTATTGCGGAGGAGAGGACACCTGTGCCTGTAAATATGTTCAGATCTGTCACTCTGGTGATTGGTACTCTGTGTTCCAAACCTCCTATCGGAAGGGGAGCATGCAATCTTATTAACCGATTTAAGTTATTGAAATCGTGGTAAACTCCATCTCCAATTCCTATGGCATTGAGATTAATAAAACATTTTTGTGGGGCTATTGTTGGCTTGGAATTATTAAAGCGGATATTACTTTGTTTTAAAGCTCATGGCATTTGTTGTGTACGCGCGCGCGTGTGTTTGTGCGTGAGAGTAAGAAGGAGAGGGGAGGAGATCAATAGCTCGATACCTCCCCCTCTCTCTCTCTCTCTCTCTCTCTCTCTCTCTCTCTCTCTCTCTCTCTCTCTCTCTCTCTTCTTTTTCTTTTTTTCTTTCTCTCTCAGAAATGAGTATATAATTTATTTCAGTGTCTGACCTGGAATTGAGAGGAAGATTAGTGTGTTCGATACTATCTGGTATTAGCCACTCCCACGCCTCGTTCTGAAAAAAGTCCGCGAAATTAAAGGGGAGGCAAGAGAAAATCAGCTGATCGTTAAAATAGTAACAGAAAAGTGGAGGTGCTCGGCAATGAATGCAAGAAAGACATTTAAAACGCCGTAAAAATGTTTAAAAATCACTTAATGTTATAATTACCATCCATAACAACCTGTCAAATTCACATATGTAAGATGTCAAGCCAAAATTAATAATAAAATAATAAAGAACACGATTGACCGGTGGTCCGTTGACTACACATGCATACGAGTACCAGAAATATTTTGTAAACAATGTAACACAATATAATGTGTAAGTTTCAAAGCAAATGCAACCACAAATAACATCAAAGAACAATGTGGGACTACTGTTTTAATTTCATAAAACCAAACGTATATTTTCTGCCCCCGATATTGAACGTGTAGTTAGTATGTATCGTACAAACAACATTCGTTTAGACAGGTAGTCGGGATTCTAGCGCCAGTTTTATTTGGGCAACCATGATTGGGATTTCACTCAATGCACTTATTATTAATTATTATCATTATTATATAATAATAATAATAATAATAATAATAATAATAATAATAATAATAATAATAATAATAATAATAATAATAATAATAATAATAATAATAATAATAATAATAATAATAATAATAATAATAACAATAATAATAATAATAATAATAATAATAATAATAATAATAATAATAATAATAATAATAATAATAATAATAAGCAGTTGAAAGGATATAGTCTTTGGTGTATAAGTGCATATGTACAATATTTCTTATAATAAATGCTTCAAAACAAAACAAAACTAAAAAAAAATAAATAAAGAATAAATGAATAAAAATATCTATTTGGGCATTTACTTACATTAATAGTCTTGAAAATCACAATAACAATCCATGAAAATTAAATATCCCAAAATCCGAAGAAGACATGAATTTAATCCAAAATCCAACACAGGAATGTATTTTAATAGGAGACAGATATCCTATTAAAACCATAGCATTACTTGCAAAAAACAATACCCCACTCTGCGTTTAACGGGCTTGTGGCCGTCACATTGTAAATTGTGGCCGCATTAGGGTAATCGGTGTCCTAAAGACTGACACACTGACATACAATCAATGAGAACTATAAAGAATCCATTCTAGAATTCAACTACAAACTGAAAAGTATGATAAATATCACTCTCTCAAATAATTTCCTTTGCTCAGGTTCACTCACACTCTCCTTTATTGCAAAACATTGATAAGTGAGATAAAGTTTGTATTTCAATTATAAACTTAATCACATAACCTAAATGATGGAGAATAAAAACAGCTAATTATAAAAAAAATTCACAGATCAAGTTATCTAATTGAACTCCGCATATTTAGCTTAATTAGTCATTGACCATATATTTTTTTAAATGGCATTGTTTCATTTAAACAAGACCATGACGCTTATGCCTGGACCGGGTATTCACAAATTCTGCTTTTGTGTTCCACTTTTCGAATCGAATTAATCTCTATCTTATCCGTATATTTGCAAAGTTTCTGCACTTTATAAATAAGACCATAGCGCTTATGTCTGGACCAGGCATTCGCAAATTCTGCTTTTGTGTTCCACTTTTCGAATCGAATTAATATCTAGTCTATCCGTTTATTTGCAAAGTTTCTGCATTTTATTAATAAGACCATAACGCTTATGTCTGGACCGGGCATTCGCAAATTCTGCTTTTGTGTTCCACTTTTCGAATCGAAATAACATCTAGTCTATCCGTCTATTTGCAAAGTTTCTGCACTTTATAAATAAGACCATAACGCTTATGTCTGGACCGGGCATTCGCAGATTCTGCTTTTGTGTTCCACTTTTCGAATCGAATGAATCTCTATCTTATCCGTTTATTTGCAAAGTTTCTGCACTTTATAAATAAGACCATAGCGCTTATGTCTGGACCGGGCATTCGCAAATTCTGCTTTTGTGTTCCACTTTTCGAATCGAATGAATCTCTATCTTATCCGTTTATTTGCAAAGTTTCTGCACTTTATAAATAAGACCATAACGCTTATGTCTGGACCGGGCATTCGCAAATTCTGCTTTTGTGTTCCACTTTTCGAATCGAATGAATCTCTATTTTATCCGTTTATTTGCAAAGATTCTGCACTTTATAAATAAGACCATGACGCTTATGTCTGGACCGGGTATTCGCAAATTCTCCTTTTGTGTTCCACTTTTCGAATCGAATTAATATCTAGTCTATCGGTTTATTTGCAAAGTTTCTGCATTTTATAAATAATAATAATTGTTCAAAATTTTACCTTACACCCGATATTACAAGTACAAGTGAGCCAGGTGAAGAAGATTGTCAAACAGTGTGACAGATGAAATAGGAAGAGAGAGAGAGAGGGAGGGAGAGAGAGAGAGAGAGAGAGAGAGAGAGAGAGAGAGAGAGAGAGAGAGAGAGAGAGAGAGGGGGGTAAGAGAGAGAGATATTCGTTTTTTGTTCAAAATCTCTCTCTCTCTCTCTCTCTCTCTCTCTCTCTCTATCTCTCATTGCACAAGGTTGTGCTATTTACTACTATTTATCAAGAACAGCCAAGCTGGCAACCCAGTCTCTGTATAAACTAAGCAAGATGGCAACAGGGACCTCGCTCCTTATCCAATGCCGAAGCTTTAGTTTTGTTTTAAAAAAACACCCAAAATAAGTTCGTGTCGTAAGTGATGGAAGTTGAAGTCGGCTTATTATAAAATCGTTTTTATGGTCTGTTTGGATTACCCTTTTTAAATAGAAAAAGTGAATATATCATAAACTTGAAGAATAGGCAAGCTAAATGAAATTTAAATTGACTGATTAAATGAGTACGCGAGGCTGAGTTGCGAACGACTACTGGGTTCCGACATTCCGATCCCAGTGTCATTCATGTTCACCGTACCGTGTTACTGTCTACACACTACACTGCATTGTTAGTGACTGGTCATGTCTTTTTTGTTTGTATGTTTTACGCAAGCTTAATAAAAATTAAATGAATACGTGAGGCAGAGTTGCGAACGACTCATGGGTTCCGACATTCCGATCCCAGTGTCAGTCATGTTCACCGTACTGTGTTACTGTCTACACACTACACGGCATTGTTAGTGACTGGTCATGCCTGTTTTGTTTGTATGTTTCTTTAATATGGGTCAATTTACAAAGAATAATAATAGAAATGTTCAAAACAAAAACTAGATTCACTATTACGTGCCTGTAATGAAGTGCTTTCCACAAACCGTGAGCGAGAATGATGGTGGAGGTAATGGCAACCATGTGGGTTTGTTATTGTTTCCTACCTCCGTCAACCCGCGCATCCGGTTGCGCACCCACGCTGATTCTGACCAATAGAGCAGTAAAGTTAGGTGCCCCAAACGTAAACAATAACAAGTTGCTAGTGATTTCCGTTAGGGACCGGAATAATTTACGCACAATATAGGTCTCCCAATTTTGTAGTTTGAGTTGTAGGCAATACACTTTCAGTATTGAAAATATGTTTACATAAAATCTAACAGTTGCAGAAATAATAATATAAGGCTAAATTATTATGAAAATCAGGCTCCGAATAATTCTCGTTTTGTTCACACCAGCGCAATAATTTGCTCTGGTCTAAAAATAGATAGACTGTAACTTTTGATAAATTTTAGAAAATTTTACCTTTTGTTCCATAAAATATCCATATCTAGACATTATTTGATGCATGATCGAGTATTTATGAATATGTGTTTCTTTTGCCACCTAACAGCCAAATTTTAAAGGTTATTTTTTTCTATTATTTACATTGGAACGTGAGCTGTCAAGACAGGAACATGTGGTTTGCCACGTGCTTCTCGACCTTTGTTTACGTTTGGGGCACCTAACTTTACTGCTCTATTGTATCAATAACAACAATCACCCTGCCCAAAAGGGTTTGGCAGTCTTTGCAGTATAAAAATTCTGTAAAAGTGGGCGTTGGCTTGCACACGGGAGGGAGGGGGGGGGGGGGGGCTGTTTAGATTGGTTATTTGCGATGAGTAGAAAACGGTAGGGCCTGCCTGAAGCCGGTGATCATGAAAATACTAACGAAAGAGTGAAAATGGAGAGGCTTCGTATGGGAACAAAACAGACAATGGACGTTTCGGGTACAAGCCCTTCGTCAGCACAACAATGCGCAATTTAACGTGGAAAACAAATAAAATAAAATACAAAATAAGTTGTATCGTCTGTACTCAATGGTGGTTGCAGTATGAATGAAGCGTTAGCGTGGCATGGATAGTCGGTAGGGTGTCCCAGGGGAGAGACAGGGGTGGAAAGAGAGGTCAGGGTGAAGGAATCTACTATAAAATCATGGAAGATAAAAGACACAATGTAATAATTGTAATATTGGAAGAAGTAGTCGTAATAGAATGAGTACTAGAAGTTGTAGTAATAATAATAATATTTTTTAAAATAATAATAATAATAATAATAATAATAATAATAATAATAATAATAATAATAATAATAATAATAATAATAATAATAATAATAATAATAAGAAGAAGAAGAAGAAGAAGAAGAAGAAGAAGAAGAAGAAGAAGAAGAAGAAGAAGAGTAGTAGTAGTAGTAGTAGTAGTAGTAGTAGTAGTAGTAGTAGTAGTAGTAGTAGTAGTAGTAGTTGTAGTAGTAGTAGTAGTAGTAGTTGTAGTAGTAGTAGTAGTAGTAGTAGTAGTAGTAGTAGTAGTAGTAGTAGTAGTAGTAGTAGTAGTAGTAGTAGTAGTAGTAGTAGTAGTAGTAGTAGAAGTAGTTCTTATTTTGCGCTCGAGATATGATGGGTTTTTCTCGCGCGCAGTACTCAGGATCGTGATTGGTTCTTATAAGGAAGGGGCGACAGTGTCAAATAAAGAAATAGAAATAACACACTATTAAATTTTACTATCTAATAGTTTTATTTAATTAAAGCGCTCTCAACGTGAGTCGGGAGGCGAATGACCAATATAGGTTATATAATGGAATAGAAAATTGAATATTGGCACTCAATGTAAGTCGAGGAGCGATAAGGCCAAAATAAGTAATACAATGATAATTGAATGTATTCATAAAAATGAATATTCACAAAGTAAAATAATGGCATCGAATATGCCAATATCATTGATAAAAGCATAGAGCAGCAGTGGCGTCGGGCCTTAAAGGCTATTAAGGCTAAGCCACAGGTCGTCATTGTCTTGAAATTATGTAAGAATTTAACAATAAAAAGTAACACTTTTAATTTTCTGTTTCACAAACAATGAAATTCATTGTTGACCTGGTGTTAAAAAACCCTTACAGAGCCTCAAAACTTGAACCAATCACACCGCTTTGAATTTACTACAGCTCGAGTTGTACTCGTGCCACTGACCAATCAGTACAGCGTGTGGCTTTAAAGGTTGAAGTGAGTAGAAAAGTGCCAGAAGACAATAGAGAATAAAAATTATTCGCGGCGGTGGTGGGGTTCGAACCTGCGACCTTATTGGTACGACAACTCCGCCTGGCAGGTGAGAGCGTGGCTCTACCGTGTGAGCTATCCACGAACACAAAAATATTCGTTTCAAACCCAAGTCATTTCTAGATCCCTCTCTCACCCACTTCTTGAGATCGCCGATTCGTTCGCACACCACCATCGCGTAGTAATTTTTGACCAGCAGTTAAGCTTAATAGCCAATATTCTCAACACAAACATATAACATAGAACGATTGAGACATTGAGTATGCTCCGGTGTATGGGGTGAATTTTTAATTCAGAAAAGTGAGTGGAGCAGGCACTTATGTTGGTAACAACAAGATATGAAGTGAGTAGAAAAGTGCCAGAAGACAATAGAGAATAAAAATTATTCGCGGCGGTGGTGGGGTTCGAACCTGCGACCTTATTGGTACGACAACTCCGCCTGGCAGGTGAGAGCGTGGCTCTACCGTGTGAGCTATCCACGAACACAAAAATATTCGTTTCAAACCCAAGTCATTTCTAGATCCCTCTCTCACCCACTTCTTGAGATCGCCGATTCGTTCGCACACCACCATCGCGTAGTAATTTTTGACCAGCAGTTAAGCTTAATAGCCAATATTCTCAACACAAACATATAACATAGAACGATTGAGACATTGAGTATGCTCCGGTGTATGGGGTGAATTTTTAATTCAGAAAAGTGAGTGGAGCAGGCACTTATGTTGGTAACAACAAGATATGAAGTGAGTAGAAAAGTGCCAGAAGACAATAGAGAATAAAAATTATTCGCGGCGGTGGTGGGGTTCGAACCTGCGACCTTATTGGTACGACAACTCCGCCTGGCAGGTGAGAGCGTGGCTCTACCGTGTGAGCTATCCACGAACACAAAAATATTCGTTTCAAACCCAAGTCATTTCTAGATCCCTCTCTCACCCACTTCTTGAGATCGCCGATTCGTTCGCACACCACCATCGCGTAGTAATTTCTGACCAGCAGTTAAGCTTAATAGCCAATATTCTCAACACAAACATATAACATAGAACGATTGAGACATTGAGTATGCTCCGGTGTATGGGGTGAATTTTTAATTCAGAAAAGTGAGTGGAGCAGGCACTTATGTTGGTAACAACAAGATATGAAGTTAGTAGAAAAGTGCCAGAAGACAATAGAGAATAAAAATTATTCGCGGCGGTGGTGGGGTTCGAACCTGCGACCTTATTGGTACGACAACTCCGCCTGGCAGGTGAGAGCGTGGCTCTACCGTGTGAGCTATCCACGAACACAAAAATATTCGTTTCAAACCCAAGTCATTTCTAGATCCCTCTCTCACCCACTTCTTGAGATCGCCGATTCGTTCGCACACCACCATCGCGTAGTAATTTTTGACCAGCAGTTAAGCTTAATAGCCAATATTCTCAACACAAACATATAACATAGAACGATTGAGACATTGAGTATGCTCCGGTGTATGGGGTGAATTTTTAATTCAGAAAAGTGAGTGGAGCAGGCACTTATGTTGGTAACAACAAGATATGAAGTGAGTAGAAAAGTGCCAGAAGACAATAGAGAATAAAAATTATTCGCGGCGGTGGTGGGGTTCGAACCTGCGACCTTATTGGTACGACAACTCCGCCTGGCAGGTGAGAGCGTGGCTCTACCGTGTGAGCTATCCACGAACACAAAAATATTCATATCTTGTTGTTACCAACATAAGTGCCTGCTCCACTCACTTTTCTGAATTAAAAATTCACCCCATACACCGGAGCATACTCAATGTCTCAATCGTTCTATGTTATATGTTTGTGTTGAGAATATTGGCTATTAAGCTTAACTGCTGGTCAAAAATTACTACGCGATGGTGGTGTGCGAACGAATCGGCGATCTCAAGAAGTGGGTGAGAGAGGGATCTAGAAATGACTTGGGTTTGAAACGAATATTTTTGTGTTCGTGGATAGCTCACACGGTAGAGCCACGCTCTCACCTGCCAGGCGGAGTTGTCGTACCAATAAGGTCGCAGGTTCGAACCCCACCACCGCCGCGAATAATTTTTATTCTCTATTGTCTTCTGGCTTTTTCTACTCACTTCATATCTTGTTGTTACCAACATAAGTGCCTGCTCCACTCACTTTTCTGCTTTAAAGGTTGAGAAGGCTTCCAGCCATATTCCCACGGTACAACCAGGCGATGCATTGACTGTGCTATATGACTGTGGGCATCAAGAGGCATCTTGACGTTGAACTGAGTCATTGTGGCTGTCTTACTCGCAGCCACACACAATGACCTAATTGTTCCGTTAATGACAATCGTGTTGTACCTGTTACCCATCCCTCTTTGAGGCGTGTCAGGCATGTGATATTCACTCCTTGTGATATTGAATTCCCCATTGTCCCTTTTAACTTGAGTGTGTTAATCGATTAGAATAGAAGTTTTCTCCAGTGGGACAGGACAAATTTGTCCCGGGACAGTTTTGTCCTAGTGCGGAAGGAGGGTAAGTGTGATGAATCACGTTGATTACCTGTTGGCTATCAATACCAGTTCTTTGAATAGGGAAAATAAATTTTTGATTAAAAGTCTCGGTCCCCATCAACCAAACGATTTTGTACTCACTATTAAAGACGGGAAACAGAATCGGTCATTTAATTTGATAAAGATTGGTATAGTCGTTTTCCTTGGCTATCGGTGAGAATAGAAAATAAGAGTTTATTTTCTTTTAATTGTATTTTGTTTGGCGATAACAGCAATACAGAATTGTCTTGGACAAGAAGTGGATTTAGCTGTTTGAAAAAATTTAACACAGAGAGCATTGAACCATCAGAACTTACATTTAAATATCACCACTAGATTGAAATTAAAACCGTTGGTACTCTTCACATAGGTGCACAGATTGACAGTGGCTATCGCTTATCCTTAGCCAGACATGATGAACAAGTTACAAAGAACATACAAATTTTGGTAAAATAATTGAGTGCATCATATTCTCTCTCTCTCTCTCTCTCTCTCTCTCTATATATATATATATATATATATATATATATATATATATATATATATATATATATATGCGACAACCAATCTCAAATCCAGCCCCATGCTCCTAAATGACCAGGCTACGCCGCTGTAGAGCAGTATAATTAGGTGCCCCAAACGTAAACAATAACAAGTTGCTGGTGATTTCCGTTAGGGACCGGAAAAATTTACGCACAATATAGGTCTCCCAATTTTGTAGTTTGAGTTGTAGGCAATCCACTTTCAGTATTGAAAATATGTTTACATAAAATCTAACAGTTGCAGAAATAATAATATAAGGCTAAATTATTCTGAAAATCAGGCTCCGAATAATTCTCGTTTTGTTCATACCAGCGCAATAATTTGCTCTGGTCTAAAATAGATAGACTGTAACTTTTGATAAATTTTACCTTTTGTTCCATAAAATATCCATATCTAGACATTATTTGATGCATGATCGAGTATTTGTGAATATTTGTTTCTTTTGCCACCTAACAGCCAAAGTTTAAAGGTTATTTTTTTCTATAATTTACATTGGAACGTGAGCTGTCAAGACAGGAACATGTGGTTTGCCATGTGCTTCAAGACCGTTGTTTACGTTTGGGACACCTAATTATACTGCTCTATAAGATATAAATCGCTACCAACAATCTCAGAAGTTTGGTATAATTCCACAACGCAGGGCATTATCAGGACATTATACAACTATAACGATTAATTACCAATAAAGCTTTATAGTAGACAGACAGACCGATGGGTGACCATACAGCTAGTCAGACAATAGGCAGTTATGCCTGTATGTGTAGCAGGTGACAGGCATATAGATAGTTGAATAGAGTATTAGGTAGATTGATATGTAACCAACTGTCATCTCATACTAAGTAAATGAAAAGGTAGATAGATATTCTTATATATATATATATATATATATATATATATATATATATATTATATTATATATATATATATATATATATATATATATAAGTATTGCATAGGTAGACATGTATATAAGTATGTAGAAAATAGCTCCGTAGGTATGTAGGTAGATGGATAGACCGAAATAGAAACGATGAGACAGTGACAGGATAACTACATCAACAACTTTAGAGTAGGCCGCTATTATTTACAAATCACCAATAATAAAGATTGTGGTAAATGTCTTATCGTCGTCAACAGATCATTACTAGCATTAACGTAATATAATAATTAGACGAAGTATTTTTCTCATGACAGATAAAAGTTATACATGCCCGTATTCAATTTGCTGTCATTACACAAAGGCATTAACAATTCATGGAAATGATATGAACCAATAAGAAATCATGATTTCAATAATAATAATAAATAATATAATAATAAAATAATTAATAATATATATAATAATAATAATAATAATAATATAATAATAATAATAATAATAATAATATAATAATAATAATAATAATAATAATATAATAATAATAATAATAATAATAATAATAATAATAATAATAATAATAATAATAATATTAATAATATAATAATAAAATTAACTATGTCAATGCAATATAAAATCAAATAAATAAATAAATAGAAATAACTCACTATGAAATTTTACTATCTAATAGTTTTACTCAATTAAAGCGCTCTCGACGTGAGTCGGGAGGCGAATGACGTTGAAGCGAGGTGCGCCACTAGTTATAGATAGAATGCGCTTGGCCAAGGAGTTCACAACATTGCCATCTGGAAGTACAACGGACCAACACACAAACTCTTTGTAACCATGAACGTTTATAGTCTGGTTAATACAGTTTAGTGAGAACAACTCACAAACGCGGATGGCAAAAACAATAACAAAGGCCCGAGTGACGTCATCTTCGAACTATCTATATCCTTTCTCCCCACGCAACCAAAATGTTCTTGGTATGTGCGACGGCGCGCAGCAAACCGCGAGACGAATAGGAGGAGGTAATGAAAATAAACCATGAGTGAAAGTGCTACGTGTATTAAAAAAAAAAAAACAAAAAAAAAAAACAAGGAGTATATAACCATCATACTACTAATTATAACTTCCCCTAAGAAAACAAAAGCCCCATCAATTTAACTACTCTCTCTCTCTCTCTCTCTCTCTCTCTCTCTCTCTCTCTCTCTCTCTCTCTCTCTCTCAACCATTCTTCTATCAATCTTCATGTTAATTTTATAAAGGTCATCTGGTTATAGAGAGATGATATTAATCTGTTACAACTATAAGAGGTGCTCAACTTACTTTACTCATTTTACCTTTGTTATTACAATGTTTTACAATTTTTATTTATTAAAGATACTTGAGTCTTATTTACAAGATCTGTAACCACACATAGTTATTTTGTGTGTTGGTACGTCAATCCGGCTGCCGGATGTTTTGAGTATTTTACTTAAACGCATATCATCAATTCCTCCTTTTGTTAGATAGTTGCACCTGTCGCGGAGGGATTCCCTAAGATACGTTTTCGACTCGGTGATTGTCCGATCATAATAACAACAATATTCATGAGTTCAGTTTCATCCTCTGTGCAATTCGATACCCTTGATGAAAATGAATGATATTCGTGCTATGATATTAATATTGTTTCACATGAATGGTCATGATCTATTTATACCCTTTCCATGTGCTCGATGTCATTGGTCACATTGCAAATGTGCTCAAAGTGGCCCACATGGTGAAAAGTATTCACAGCTTATTAAATATCTAACATCACTATTGGTCTTTTTGTTCAGCTTGACACACGGACATGTTTACAACTTTCATAAACAAAGCAGCGTGTTTACATTGTTAAGAAATATCCAATCGTTGGACATCAACAAATCATGTGATTGATGACACGGTTGGACGAAAACATGAATATAGATAGTATGCGCTTGGCTAAGAAGCTCATAACATTGCCATCCGGAAGTATAACGGACCAACACACAAAACTGTGTGTATCCATGAACGTTTATAGTCGGGTAAATACAGTTCAGTGAGCATTACTCATAAACGCGGATGGCAAAAAAACAATAACAAAGACATGAGTGACGTCATCTTCGAACTATCTATATATCGCTCCCATTGACTCGAGCTTTGTACTCCCTGGATACTATTACTTTGATAGTATAAATAATTGAACGTAATTTGATTAGATTATTCGAGAATGTCATAACAGAGGCTGTGTCAAAAAGTCGTTTTCGTAACGATGCAAAACCTATGGAAACTGAAACATGAAAACATGAGCATTTCTACAATATTACAACCTAATATTCACTAAACGTGCTCAGTGTGTTCTAGAAAAGGGTCCCTAGCATGGCCGACTGGAGTACTATCGTAGGGCTATGGTCCCTAGTCAACAGCAATCTTTACCATGTAGGACGAGGAATGACATTAATATCATTTTTTTTTCATTTGGCATTGATAGAAAACTTCGTGGTATTGTGGTATGACACTCGCCTTCGAACCCTTGGGTCTCGGGTTCGATTCCGCTCAGGGCAACGCAAAGTTTAGTCCAAGGAAAATGCTCTTTACTCACATTTTCTCAACGTAGTCAAGTGTGAGTACCTGGTCGTTAACAGCGTTGTCTCTGTCGAAAAACAAAAACAAACCATTAATATCGCCTTATTGGTGTTATGTCTCGTCCTTGTACACGTTAAGTGTTGCTGTTGGCTAGGTACATCTTGTAAAGCACGTTAAAGATATTAAGTGGATATTGCGCTGTTTGTGTGTACATTCTCTCATCGTTCTCAAGTGTAAAATTAGTATTTGGACGTTAACAGCGTCGTCTATATCTGAAAATAATTGTCATTTCTTGATTGTCTTCAATGGGAGCGATCAGTATTCAGGTTTTTGTCCAACTGAGTCATCGATCACATGATTTGTTGCTGTCCAACGATTGGATATTTCTTAATTAATGTAAACACGCTGCTTAGTTTATGAAAGTTGTAAACACAACCATGAGTCAAGCTGAACAAAATGACCAATAATAGGATTCAATAGTCTGATGTCACGTCCGCCCAGCAACGAGCAGCTCGGTTCTAAACAAAGAAAATCGGTACTTTTTATTCTTCATGCTCGCTAGAACTTTTTCACATGTCATGTAATCAGAATGTATAAAAGTCAAAAGATGATCAAAATGACATTGCGCTATATAAAAAAAACTCAAGTTAGAGCGAAGTGCACATATTAATTGCAGTCTGATAGCCGAACGCAACTATTTTACCATTGTTGTAATGGACAATATTTTGAGTTGGTTTGAGAAAATTTCCATTTCAATAATGAGACTGTAACAGTTTAGTTTATCAGAATAGCAACTAATTTGGGTATTACAATATGATGTATCGCACAAGGGCGAACGCTACCATACACACGTGAAATGAAAAACGAGAACACTGCTGTTGATAAAGATGATGACGATGTTTAATAGACGATGGGCGATTGAAAACAACATTGCAGTAAGACAACAGGACAACAGTACAAAAGCACGTAGAGTAGAAGTTTACAGCAGTAGAATGTACGGCAGGTCGAATTTCTGGTGCGTTAAGTCGGTAAGTGTAACCAGGACAATCCAATTTAGAAAATACGGTGGGCTACAACCCGAAACTTTCAAAAATATAAATACAAATAATACTGTATTACAAAAGATATCGTTAAAACTGTATATCTCGTCGTAAGTTGTGAAGTGGGTTAGAGCCTTCACTCTCAACGTATGAAAAGAAACTGACCAAAAATGTTGAATGATTCTAATTATGCTCATAAAGGCGCGAAAATCTTACATTTATTGTTCACATTATAAATAACAATAACAATCACGACAGTGGACAGAATTATAAATAACAGCAAATGATAAAAATAAAATAACGAGTGACGAAAACTGACAAAGAGTGACAACTCAGCACCAAACAATACTAAACAATCAATAATAAACAATTCTGGGGCCAGCTCTTCGCCTCTGACTTTTGTCAATGACTTGAAAAAAATCGGATTTCATGTGAGCTAAACAAGTCTGAGACTAAAATAACGACACCTTCGGACTAAGTTTGGCCAAGTTTTCGTCATTTGCTGAGGCAAGACTTCATGCTTTAGTCTAACAATAGTTACTAGGAGACGCCATAGCGTCAACAAGATAGCAGCTATTTGTAGATTGAGTGCGCTTCAATTCGGAATGAAAATACGTCGGTTACGAATGACAGAGGCAAAAAAGTGTCCTGCTGCCATTGACGCTGGCTTTAAAAAACTATACGATAACTGCAGATCGTCGAAAGTACACATTTTTGTGAGTAAAAACTATAAAACAAAACAACCCCGAATCTATCGGCTCGTGAGTTGAGTGAACGATACTCCGAAATCAAAGAACCAAAAAAAAAAGTTGATTAGTTGATTAGAAAGTACAGTGGAGACAAAAGTTATTATGTCGGTATAGCAACTGAAATAATGTGATTAATCAGAACACTTTCTCTTTTGTTCGTCTATTTGTTTTTTGAGTTTCAATCTCCGTATACATTGAGTCTCAATGAAACTGCCATTGACCTAAATATAGAATTGACAGTTGATGATGGACATCATTGCACTCTATAACAGTCGACAGTCAACATCACGCATGTGTTGCTAATTTCCTCTTTGGAAATATTTTGCCTTGTAAGTACGAAGGCGGATACCATACCTATCGTTGTGTACTAAATGTATAGTCGTAAGTTGTGAAGTGAGTTAGAACCTTCACTCTCAACGTATGAAACGGAATGATTCTACTAATGCTCATAAAAGCGCGCGAAAATCTTATTTGTTCACAATATAAACAACAATAACGACAGTGGAAAGAATTATAAATGACAACAAATGATAAAGATAAAATTACGAGTGACGAAAACGGACAGTGACTACTCAGCACCAAGCAATACTGAACAATCAATTCTGGTCTAACCAGAACATCCCAAGGTTCGAGTCACCGAGATATACATCTCAAGTTTACTGTCCAGATTTAGTTTAATTAAGTTTAGATTTAATTTAGTTTGTGACTGGAACCAAACGAACAAGCTTCTGAGCGTTGTATTATGGAATGAGGCGCACCTTGATAATTGTGACATCTCTCGCCTACCCAAAATGTTTTGAAAGCCAGGCTTACTCTTCTAACTTGTCCGGGAAAACCTGAACAACGCGAGCCTTTGAAAATTTATGATGCTGGGTCTAAAACAAGCTCGACGTCGTCTATTTGCAGATAGATATATTCATCTTTCCAAAGTTGGTGCATACTGTTGGGACCAATGTTTCCAAAATTGCTTTTCTATATATATCTAGCTAGTTGTAATCTAGAATACAAACATCCAGAGTATTCATTTCCACATGGGTTGTCTGCAGTGGATATCCCAAGCAGGAGATAATTTGGTGTTAAAACACTAATAGTCGAGTCCGCAGAGGGGAGATAAGGTACTCTTTAAACAATTTATTGTTATATGTTACAGTGAATGACAGTGGATGGTGAAAAGGTTTGAACTGAGATATTGCCAAGTTTAGTTAGAGGGTCGATCTTTAAAAATCAAAAATGAGTTCTTGTCATAATAAATGATTAAATCAACCCTTCGGGAATTATCAAGGTCAAAGCTTAATTTCACTTTTAAATAATTTTTACAGCTAGTCAAGTTGAAGGTAGACTAGCTTACAAATCATTATTCATTATGCAACAACAAGAAATACAACACTACATATTTAGAATCTTAGTCTAAAGCCACCCAGTCCGTTTTGCGAGTATACTCGTAGGTAGGCTGTGGACGTGGCTCGAGTTTGAGAGTACTCTCATCCGTAGGGTTGAATAAGTAAAGGCTTTTTACGAACCTTGCAACACAGGTCATTTCAGCGCCAGTTTAAAGGAAGAAATTGGAATTTTAAAAAAATTATAGATTTACTATTAAAAGCATACAAGAAAAAGAAAGACAAAGGGGAGTGGTTCAAATAGGAAACAAATATACACTGTAGATGCCAAGAGCACACTATCAGTGTACTTCTTAGATCACATAAAGTCTCATCCAGACACAAGCACAGGTCCCCATTATAGGTTTATAAATCATGATATTCAAAACAAAAAATAAAACTGCATATAGAATGAGATGATTTACAAGGAAAAAAATATCACCTCCAAAACTATAACATTTGACTGTTTCTCTTCCGGGCCAAGGCCAGGACAAAATCAAGAGATCTTGCTCTCATTCCAAGACAAAGACAGAAAGCAACTTGGAAAATAAGAGATAGAAATAGAAGACACATAAAGTGCCTCTCTCCATGATGAAAGGACAAAAGACCCCACCCAGCTAGAGTTCAGTTGCAAGCAAGCCAAGAGAAAAGTGAGACAAGATATCTTGCCAATAGCAATCTATCTTCGGGTCTATTGTGATGCCATATGATTCATCCCTATTACAATGAGTTACTATCAATAACAAACCAGAGACACAAAGCCATCTCTCACAAAACAATGGCATCCATCCGATTTGTTTTCATCCATTTCAGAATATCAACCAAGGACAACAGGAGGGCCAATCTAAAAAAAACAAAACAAACCCTGAATGGTCGTCTCATACTAAAACAATACATAAATCCATATGGGATAGTCAAGAAGAGGGGAATAAAGGAAACAGTAATCTCCACTCGCCGCAGTCCAAAACTTTTTGTTAGTTTTTAAGGGTTTTAAGGCGCTTACAACACATTAAGGTCATATCAGCATCAGTAAAAAGAGAATGGGAAAGTAAAAAGTTCCATAATTACAATTAAAGCACCCAAGAAAAGATGAAACAAAGGGAAATTAGTTAAAATAGGAAACAGATGTAGATTCCATGAGCCCACTACTTAGTTTGAGATCACCTAAAAGTGACATCCAGAAACAAGCAAAGGTCCCCACTAAGAGGAACTCACTCAATGTTTACTAATCTTATATAATATTTAAACAAAACATAATACAGTGCATAACAGAGAGACGATTTACAAGACAAAAAATATTTGACTGTTTCCCTCCCAGCTAGGGTATCCGGCCAGGACAAAACCAAGTAATATCATCAAAGACAGAAAGCATGTTGGAAAACAGATATAGGAACACAGTAAGTTCCTCCCTGCCCACCATGGGAGGTCAGGAATCCCACCCAGCAGTCCAAAACTCATTTATAAAGTAATCAAAAACTAAGCAACAAAATAATTTGATATAAGACATACATTGCAAAAAAAAAAAGTTTTAATACAAAAAAAAAAATATCACACAAGGATGATTCATATAAAAATGTCAATGATAAGAAAAAAAAAAAAAAAAAAAAAAGCTTAATAACTTAAGGTATAAAACTATATTAAACAAATGAGATGGGAGAGAATGAATACTCTTATCACACATTCTTCCAACATCACCCCCATGTCATCACTACAGCCGTAAATAACATTCTCACATTCCACTCCCCACGCAGCAAGGAACAAGTAGATTGAATTGATTTTGCAGGAATTAATAAACTACAAATGATCCATCGGTGCTCTGATGTCATCAATTTTGAGAATCATCCTGACCAGTTGAGTGGCGAGAAGGATCTGTTGTTTCTTGGCTGTCAAAGTTTCAATTACCCCTTGCTTTTTCATGTCTGGAAGGAATAATAATAAAACGAATTATTTTTAAAATGACCATGGTTGCTTTATAACATCAGAGGTTGCAACTTAGTTTAGTTTATAAGTTCCAACAGCACTTTAGAAGAATAGAGTGGCTGGATCTCTAGTATCGGGTAGTAAGATTAAAAAAAGAACTGGTTAAAAAAAAGTGGACAATTCAAGAGTCGTCTTCAGCCATCCCATCCTGACATCAGCACTGGAATTACAGAAAAAGGTGAAATCTTTTCTAAACACAGTCAAACCCTCACCCATGCAAAAGATCAGAAAGCACAAACAAGCCTACTTCTAACAAAAATGTGTGGACTAAAAGCACCATGAGCTCCTTATTTCATTTAAACGATGAAAACGATCTTTTGACACATATATACACAATGCATGGCAGCCAACTTTTCAAAGAGCTAAAACGGGACACCATAACACACAATATCGTCAAGACCCAAAACAGTAGTATGTTTGGACTATGTTATGATATAATCTAGATTTAAAGCCTATTCTGTTCTTTGCTTTAGTTTGATAGTCAACCCCCCCCCCCCCCCCCCCCCCCAAAAAAAAAGCACAACCCTGGGACGTGAAAACCCTAATTTGAAAAAAAAAATATTTTTTAAAATTCTCACATTGTCAAATCAGAGCAGTACTGATTGTATCAGGAAGTTAGTTGGCCGCTATGCCTGATGAATTTATCCCATTAATTTAAAAAATTAACATTTCAGAGGGAAAGACTACTGATAACACAAAAACTGCTTACCACAAGTGCCCTTGTCAAGGCAATCAATGCCCAGGAAGGGATTGTTCTCTTTGACCTGTCTAGACTTCACATCAGCCAAAGTGTGAATGGGAGACAGACCACTGTTTTCAGAGAGAGCTAAAGGCACACTTTCAAGGGCCTCTGAGAAAGACCGTACTGCATACTGTTCTAGAGTTGAAATCTGAGGAAAAGAGAGAAAAATATAATTGTATGACTGCTCTAGAGCTGAGGAAAAGCGAGAGAGAAGAATTCAGTTGTATAAATCAACAACTTTCACTTAATGGCTACAAGAGGAGGAAATGCTTTCTATGTCAAAAAATCAAATTAGCAATTCTATTATTCGGTCTTCACAATTGTTTATACATTTATCACTTACAAAAGCGACTATCATCTAAACTGCTTCCTCCAAGATGGTGACTGACTGCCTATGACAACAGTTTTGACTCACATTAATTGACAGTAATATATTGGTGTAACCTTAATACAATGATAGCCATCTGCATGGGGTCCCAGTACAATCTCAAATATTGCCATATCTGAGTAAAATCCCATTTTTTCACAGTTAATTAAAATAAATTTTTTTTCTCCAAGACCAACTTCTACGGGGGGGGGGGGGGGGGGGGGGAAGAGGGAATGAATTGGCAGTGTTTAAAAAATTGGCCCTTTAGTGCTAAATTCAGAAAATAATTTGTCAAATATCCTTTAATAATTCATAATAAAGACTTGAATTTGACAGTAAACTCTCACTTTAGAATACTTAGATAAACGACAAGCAGCATCACCATTATTACCAATACTACATGTACATTTAATGACACTTGAGTCTTATGAAGTTGAACATGGCATTCTTAGCCTTCATATGGGAGGCCATTGTCGATCTATCAATTGATTTAAATGTACATTGTCTTCTTATATACTGAACAATAAGCCTCCTTTTCTTTACGCTGCCATTGCCTTGCAGCGAATATGAAAAACAAGATTCTGTGAGCCAAGACTCTTGAAGAATAACAATAATAATAAGTCTGAGCTCCCTAAAAATGAATGGCAAATCTAATTCCGACGCTTATCTAGTCGACAATCTGTATCTTCTACCACACTGGAACACACGAAACTAAAGCCATAAAATGTCAAGAGCACTCAGAGCTTAAGATCATAAAATTCAAACAGAAAATGTTTAATTATGAAGGATCTGAATATATGTGCACATATTTGCAGGGCTGGTAACCAAACACAATTGTGTGTTTGATTTAACATGATTGGAATTGACAGTATTTTTCATTGGTTTAGTTTTAGTTGGAGCATTTCCATTAATATTTCACACAATGAGAGGAGAGGCCATAACAATTTGGGTCATCAGATCTGCAAATTAGTCCATGTCAATCTGGATTCAAGAACCGCTGACAAAAACAAGCCTTGTCAACAATTTAAATTTCAAACACAATTACTATGATCTTCAATTGTAAGACTGGTAGCAACTGAGATTCGAGTTTTGGGAAAGCGAAAGTGAAAATAAAAACATTCCAACAATCCATTTCTTGTAGCAGTCTCCCTTGGAATCACGCCACCTAGTGGACAAGAAAATATAATTATAAATCCACAAGGCGAGATACATTTACTTCCAAAAAGCCCCCTTCACCTAGCGAATCGTTATAAAAGAAATAGCTCGTGGAGAGAAAAAAGACCCATTCACTGCTGAAACCGATTGATTACAAAAACCAAGCATTTGTCACACTTTTCCCTGACCTGACTGCAAAATTCAAGACCATTTTTCTCCAAAATAAAATTCCCCGACTTGGTGGGGACCCTGGTATAACTAAGTTTTGAATTTATGACCAAATTAGCCCAAATTGCTTGCTTATACCTAAAAAAAACCAGACGCCTGTTTTAGTAAATCACCAAAAATGAACTAACCTTGTTTGCTGCGTCTGAAACCGCAAGAGAAGCAGCAATTTCAGGAGCTCCACCACCGTACAAAATGCGATTGTCCCGGACAATGTTACGAATAACACACAATGCATCATGAATACTTCTTTTGGCCTCTTCCACTATCTGGAGAATAGAAGAAAATAAAAAGCTAATAAAAGTAATTAATATATGAGCAATGCCAGAATAACAATTAATTCAATGGGAAACGGGTCTAAACATTACAATATTTCCATTCCAGTTGTGCTGAACATAGACAGAGAGAGGGAGAAAGAGTTACCCACAGAACCATTTTAATATAAAGACCCCCTAAAAAGAAAAGAAAAAAAAAAAATAGGAGAGGCGGGGGGGGGGGGGGGGGGGGGGGGGGGGAATAGAGAGAGATAGAGAAAGAGAGAGAGATATAGAGATTTTTGTTTGTTTGTTGCTTTAGGTCTCGTCCAACACAATTGAGGTTATATGAGAGACCGCTGAAACAAAAAAAACAAGCAATCCAACAAAAATAGTACAAATGTAAATCAAAATCATAACCTAAAGATATCATAAGCTAAATTATAAATAACCAAGAACAAACAGGCAGAAGATTTACAGAAAAAAAATATCCCCTGTCAAAAATACAATCACAAACCAAAGAAGCAGGATAGGCTAGTAAAGAGAAGAAGAAACGACATCACTATCGGACCGTACACCCATGCGAACATCATAGGTATATGATTCAGGGTGATGCTCCCATCCAACCACCCGACAGAGAGAGGAGAGAGAGAGAGAGAGAGGGAAGAGAGAGAGAGAGAGAGAGAGAGAGAGAGAGAGAGAGAGAGAGAGAGAGAGAGAGGAGAGAGAGAGAGAGAGAGAGAGAGAGAGGAGAGAGAGAGAGAGAGAGAGAGAGAGAGAGAGAGAGAGAGAGAGGAGAGAGGAGAGAGAGAGAGAGAGAGAGAGAGGAGAGAGAGAGAGAGAGAGAGAGAGAGAGAGAGAGAGAGAGAGAGAGAGAGAGAGAGAGAGGAGAGAGAGAGGAGAGAGAGAGAGAGAGAGAGAGAGAGAGAGAGAGAGAGGAGAGAGAGAGAGAGAGAGAGAGAGAGAGAGAGAGAGAGAGAGAGAGAGAGAGAGAGAGAGGAGAGAGAGAGAGGAGAGAGAGAGAGAGAGAGAGAGAGAGAGAGAGAGAGAGAGAGAGAGAGAGAGAGAGAGAGAGAGAGAGAGAGAGAGAGAGAGAGAGAGAGAGAGAGAGAGAGAGAGAGAGAGAGAGAGAGAAATAAAACTATTAAAAAATTTTGGGTTATGACAAATGGCAATGTTAAGAATCAGACTCACCATTTTGTTACCTCCTCTGATAAAGATTGTCACAGCCCTAGAGTTTTTACACTTCTCTATAACCAACATGCGGTCTTTCGTGGTACCAAAATTTAACTCTCGCACTATTCCTGCATTGCCAAGTTTGTCCTCTGTCAACTCTTCAAATCTGGGCACTATACGACCACCTGTTGCAATGGCTATTAGCTGAGGAAACAAAGTGTAAAATTAAAACTGATATGAAAATAAGAAACAAATTTCTTAAAAGTTAAAGACAATACAAAACATATCATGCCATTGATTTGAAGCAATTGCTCTAAAATTGGTGAGTGGCATCATTGCCATTGATATCTTTTGCGGTATTGAGGATTAAAACCGAATCCAATCATTACAAAAACAAAACAAAAAACGATGGAAACAAATGAGAAATTCATGCAAAACCAGATATGACAAACATACCTCAATTTCAGGGCCTCCAACCCATCGGACAGCTGGCAATTCATGCTGTAATAGCAGATGGTTGGCCTCGTCATCAAAGCCCCATTGACAGATTACCAAGTTGGCACCCTTGTCTTTCACCTAGAACAAATCAATCACAAAATAAATATTAAAAGTATAACTATGATAATGTTTTGTTTGTTTGTTTGTTGCTTTAGGTCTCTTCCAACACAATTGAGGTTATATGAGAGACCGCAGAAACAAAAAAACAAGCAATCTAACACAAATAGTACAAATGTAAATCAAAATCATAACCTAAAGATATCATAAGCTAAATTATAAATAACCAAGAACAAACAGGCAGAAGATTTACAGAAAAAAAATATCCCTGTCAAAAATACAATCACAAACCAAAGAAGCAGGATAGGCTAGTAAAAAGAAGAAACGACATCACTATCGGATCGTACACCCATGCGAACATCATAGGTATATGATTCAAGGGTGATGCTCCCATCCAACCACCCGCTGATAATGTTTCACTCCTTGTGGAGATTGTCATGACAATATCATTGATGATATAATAAAAAAGAAAGCACCCGTACCACTCATCTTTCACTTTTACAGCCTTCTATTCTAATGTTTATAATGACTAGAACGTATTTTCATAAACTAAAACCGCCTGTTTGTTGTTATGTCTTAAGGGGTATTGAGGCATTTACGGCATTTTGTGGATCTGAAGTGAAAAGAACCAATGAAATAGCAGGACAAAAGGGGCTGGTTCAAACAGAGAACAGAAGATTCCATGAGCATAATATCAATATATTCTGATATCTAAAATTTCCATAAAGACAACGAAGGATGCATTCATATGTTTACACTCATATATTCAAAACCACTAATTATAACAGTACATAACAACAGTGAGACGATTTACATGAAAAAAAAAAACCCAACAAAACAATCCCTTGAAAAATAATATACGATGCATTTAACTGGCTCCATCCCGGCTAAGTACCTCTGCCAGGACCAAGGAAAAGAACAGCAATTTCAATTTGGAACAAAGCAACATGGAAATGGAAAACATATGGGGATAGAAGACACAGTAAGTGACCACCATGGGCAGTCAGGGAACTCCACCAAGAAATGATGTTTGTTTGTTGCTTTAGGTCTCTTCCAACACAATTGAGGTTATATGAGAGACCGCTGAAACAAAAAAACAAGCAATCTAACAAAATAGTACAAATGTAAATCAAAATCATAACCTAAAGATATCATAAGCTAAATTTTAAATAACCAAGAACAAACAGGCAGAAGATTTACAGAAAAAGAAAATCCCCTGTCAAAAATACAGTCACAAACCAAAGAAGCAGGATAGGCTAGTAAAGAGAAGAAGAAACGACATCACTATCGGATCGTACACCCATGCGAACATCATAGGTACGTATATGATTCAAGGGTGATGCTCCCATCCAACCACCCGCACCAAGAAATGAGTTATACTACAAAAATGAATAATTCCAAAGTGAACCCTGGCAAATGTCTCTTGCCATTAACGTACATTTCTCACCAATGACCATTATCAAAGACATTCATACATTATAGGATCACTAATAATGTTCAAGGATAACAGGCAACCCCATAACTATTATTTTCACCACAGAATGACAACAAATCAGCAATAGAAAGCTAGAAAGCAACACTTTTACTCTTTACAATCAAATAACACACAGATTGGCAGAGTACACTTACCATCTTAACCATAGACTCAAACTTTTCCTTCTCATACTCTCTGAGCTTCTTGTAGTCCTCTACACTGGTTACATCAAGCTTATGTTTCGTCTTGGGTTTGGGGGGCTCAAATGGACATGTGAGAATGGCTATCTTGGCATCTTTTACTTCCTGTAAAAATAATTTGGTTGCATAGTATTTTAAAATATATTCTAACCTGTAATTTGTAAAACAACCAAAACGGAAACCATTGCATAAATAATGAAAGATCAACTGTCCTCACTCTAAGACATGCTGCAGGCAAACAAAATCTTGATTTTCATTGATTGAAAAAAAAAATTTCAATCTTAAATTCAAGATTTTTAAAATTAAAAAATATAAAACCCGGTTCCAATCTATAACAAGATATTCCAACCCTTTTACAACATACGTATGTGGAGCTGTACTTAGTAAAAGGGTCTACGAAAGGGTTAAAAAAAATAACATTTACCAAAACAACTTTTTTTTAATGACCTGGATGAGATCACTCTGAACTGTCATCTATAAAACTAATACCCTAAACTCTAAATTAAAAAAAAAATGAATAACAATAACAATAATACTAAATAATAAGTAAACAAAACAAAAACAAATGGCAAGCATCTGTGAAAAAACAAAAATATCTTACCTTGGGCATCTGTGGATGGCTCATATCCTTATCCACAATAACACCTTTGACCAACATGGTGTCCTCTAGTTTACCACCAACTTTTCCCTCCACCTTGATTAACTCAAAATCTACATCACTTCGTTCAAAGTCAGCAACAGACAGGATAGCATCAACTGCAATTTGGGCCATTTGTCTATGACATCGGTTCACACTGAAAAAATAATTATCATCACATATAACAATTTAAGTTTAACGTGTCATACTGAGAAATGTGTTTGTTTTAAAGGGTCTAAGGGCGCTTGCAACACATTTAGGTCATATCAGCGCCAGTATAAAGGAAGAAAATGGGATGGTCAAAGTTCTGGAATTACAATTAAAGCACCCAAGAAAAAGTAAGATTAACGAGAATTGGCTCAAATAGAAACAGATGTAGATTCCTAGAACACAATATCTTTGTACTTAGTTTGAGATCACCTAAACATCTTATCCTGACACAAGCACAGGTTCCCACTATGAGGAATACACCCAAATGTTTACAGATCGTATATATGTAGAACAAAAAATACAGTTCATAAAAGAGAGATGATTTATAAGGAAAAAAAAAAAATCATATCCCAAAACTCTTACATTTGACCGCTACCCTCCAAGCTAGGGTATCTGGTCAGGGCCAGGACAAAACCAAGCAATCTCATTCCTAAATAAAGACGGAAAGCATGTTGGAAAACAAATATAGGGGGATAGAAGACACAGCAAGTACCTCCCTGCCCACTATGGGAGGCCAAGAACCCCACCCAGAATAAACATTGAAAATTAGAACACATATCTGTAAATATCAATATATATAAATAAACAAAATTAAGTTTATCCCAATTATTTCAGAGAGTAAACACCTTGCTGGTCCCAGGTCTGAGTTAGTTGTAAAATGAAAGGTAGAGAACAATTCCTACTTTTTAAAAGGATATTTAGCGCTTGACACGAGAAGCTGCTTATCTTCGCTTTTGCTTATATTAATTTTTTAAGCTGATTCTTTCTTGTTTATTTGGATTAAATCTTACACAAGAAGAAGAAGAAGAAGAAGAAGAAGAAGAAGAACATTGAAAATTAGAACACATATCTGTAAATATCAATATATATAAATAAACAAAATTAAGTTTATCCCAATTATTTCAGAGAGTAAACACCTTGCTGGTCCAGGTCTGAGTTAGTTGTAAAATGAAAGGTAGAGAACAATTCTACTTTTAAAGGATATTTAGCGCTTGACACGAGAAGCTGCTTATCTTCGCTTTTGCTTATATTAATTTTTTAAGCTGATTCTTTCTTGTTTATTTGGATTAAATCTTACACAAGAAGAAGAAGAAGAAGAAGAAGAAGAAGAAGAAGAAGAAGAAGTAGTGGATTACAATAATTCCTTTTCACTAAATTCTAACAATCAGACTATTAACATCCAAGGGTACAGATAGTTTTGTGTGTTTGGTACTTTATATCCAGCTGACAGATGTTATGAGTAATTTAGCTTCACGCGCAGCAGTAATAGTTAACTGGTTTGTTTTGTTTTTTATTCCAATTTCCAAGGCAAAGATATAACAACTTTGTCTTTCTCTTATGTTTGATTTGTCTTTTGACGAGGAATTTCCCACCCTTTCATTCTTTTTAATTATTAATATTAATTTTTTTTACATCGACACTTAACCGAATTTATCGAGCAAAGTCGTAATGTCGGAAGATTTTGAATTTTTTAACGCATTAAACAGATAATTTTAACCAAAAAAAAACCCATTAAAAATGAAATCAAAACGAAACCAGCACGAGCAAAAGACCAAAAAAACCCATGTCTGAAAGACTCAAAAAACAAAACAAAAACAGAAATAAAAAAAATAATTAAAAAAAAAAAAATAATTGATGCATGTCGAGGTTAACTCACATCTTTGATCCCAGGGTAGTCATGGCTAACTGAATCAAAGGTTCTGGATTGGCCAGATCTACTTTGAACACTTCACTGATCTCATCAAGTTTTGCTGTTGCTATCTTTGCAGCCATTTCGTAACCATCTGAAATTCTGATAGGGTGAATGCCCTTGTCCAACAATTTCTCAGCTTGTTCAAGCAGGGCACCAGCCAAAACTAAAAGAAAATTATATTTGGAAAAATAATAGTTTAACGATTATTATCATATGAATCAGCTCCCCACCAAACAACAATGCCATCATATCAGGTAATGTTTTGCATTTCAATTGACAGTGTAATGTGCTTAGACACGTAAAAAATATTATTTAAGACATTAAAATGCGTTTAATGTAGGAAAATGGATTAAATTGAGTGCATGTGTGAGAGAGACAGCCAATCATTTCGCAACAGACATGTCCATGTGTAAGATGGGATAGCCCATTTAACTAGGGATTGCCCGATGTGCAAGTTGGGTGGGATAAGCCCTTATTATATAATGTAAATTCTTTGCTCAGTGATGCTGTTTAAATCTCGACAACTCGGCCAGAATTCTGTGATGTATTTGTTGCTTTCTTTTATGACTATCATCATCAAGTACAATTATCATTCCACACAGAAAACTTTGAAGAAAAAAAAGAATAGTATTTGAGTAATTGGACATTTTATGGGATCGAAATCTTCAATGTTGATTTTCTCAAAACTGTAAAATCTGGGATAGCCTACTTGTCCTTAAAAGCGTCCAATTGGTGACAGCAAAACAACCTTAGAATGTGGTTAAAGAAATTTAATTTGGAATAAAAAACCCATTCATGAGTGGAATCATAATAAGACTTTCATAACTTTCTACTTGACATGAAAATATAGCTTTAAAAAACAAAGAAAAAAAACTGGGCCTGGGTGGGAAATTTTTAAAATAAAAATGTTTTTCCAAAATTCTGTATAAATGGCAGGTGGAAATAAGACCAGACATACCTACAACCCCAGTAGTCCCATCCCCAATCTCATCATCCTGAGACTTGGAAAGCTGAACCATCAAGCGGGCAATCTGGTGATTAACATCCATCAGATCTAAAATGGTGGCACCATCATTTGTGATCGTTACATCCCCATCAGGTCCAACCATAAGCTTGTCCAGGCCCTTTGGACCCAATGATGTCTTCAAAACTTCAGCCACTGCCTTGCCAGCCAAGATATGGGACTGAAATTTAAAAAAATAAAGTTTTACAAATTGGACGTCACAGAAAATTTATAAAAAACTAAATACTGTGAAATCTCTGGGTGACAAAAACTGCATCACGATTTCAATTCATTACCTTAACTACAAGTACTGCAATGGTAACTGTCTTATAACCTGCCTCTTGACAAAATTACTGGGTAGGTTATCAGGCAAAGGCATGAATTGGGAGAAAGGAGTGAAGAAACACCCAAAACATCTTAATTTGACCCAATCAAATGGCTGAAACCAGCAATAACATTTAACTCTGACAAATGGTTCCAGAGTTATACATGACAATAATTGGGTGGACATCATTTTATTTAAAGTAGCAAGGACTATCCCGCACAAATCTTTGGGCCTCTTTTTCGCTCACGAAGTGCCCAAATTCGCGACAAAAGATGGGACGAAGCCGTTTGGTATATGCTATTTTTAAAAATTAATTACGACGCTGTTTATCGATGAATATGACTGAGAGTTGGCACACAGTTAGAAAAAAGGTCATTTTAGATTATGTCAAGCGACAAAACTCGTACGATTACCAGAAGACCGTTAAAAATAGATTTTTAATCTTTGGAGTAAAATATTTCTAAAACTACCGGGCGTGTAGGTTTTGTCGCTGACAATGGTAATACATGAACATTTCTTCTTTTTGGTTGTAAAATTTCATATGAATATGACAAGTACTTTTCCCGTATTTTTCAAAACACCATCCTAATTTGCTCTTCATTCGTAAAAGACAAAGCCATTTTGCCCCCCTACAGCGGCTGAGCGAGTCGTGGCAAAGCACTTTCTGATTGGTTGACCTCGTTTTAAAGTTCATGACTAGTCAAAATGTCTGCGCGGTCTCACTGGCAGAGGGGTGTTTATGGTCTGCCATTGCGTTTGGGTTCAATAAACAGCTGATAATTTGACTGTTTAATTTACAAGAATTTAAGAAATTATAATGTTAAAAACTTTCGATTGCAATATGATCTACAATCTCAGCATGGGTTTAATTATTGTGTTCCAAGTCACGTTCTATCAGTAACCTTTGTCCCCTTGTCCAATTTCTCTTTTCCTTCTATACTTCTTTTGTTTACGTACGCAATCTCTCTCTCTCTCTCTGTGTGTGTGTGTTTATATATGTTAGAACTCTTCTGTTTTCATCATATTCTCTATCAAATTTGCCATAAAATTGCCAAATTTCAATCTTTTAATCCACTTATTACGCAAGATACAACCAAAGGTCGAAAAAAAAAATGCCGAAAAAGCGTCCCATATTTTCGCGTTTTTTCCTCTTTGCGGGTCATCCAAATAAATGACACCTTTGAAACTGCATAACTTTATTTATGAATGGATTTTCAAAATTCAAAAACATTTTTACTCAGTGGAGATTGGGCTTTGATTTCAGACAAAAATTTTCCTCAAAAAGAGAAAAAAACATTTTTGATAGTCTTTGCTAATTTAAAGGTCTGAAAATAAGCTTTATTCTCATTTAAATCCTTTCCAGGGGTACGCATGGGAAAAAAAAATTAAGGTTAAGTGAAAATTGATAAAAATATGAGTTGTTTGTCCTGGAAATTACCACCTTTATTACAATCTGATTCAAACTGCTCTGATGTAAAGGAAGCAAGTAACAGTAAAGCAGAGTCTGTCGATGGGTCAGTTGAATTGAGTGGATATGATTCTTAAGAGACGCCAACTTTAAATTTGGCTCACAGGATTTCAGACACCACTTGTAGGAATTTCAATGCCGAAAGAGGAATTTCCGCAAACAAGAACATGGAACTGGAATGGTATTTGGCACTGTGTTTACATATTGTGTAGTTCTAAATAGATAACTGATTAGAATTGTAATATGATACATAAACACATTGCCAAATACAATCCCAAAGTTTCCTTATTTCAAATGAAGTAAAGCGCCAAAACCTAATGGTAGAGATTGTAGTACTGGTGGTAGTGACGATGATGTGGTGTTGGTGGTTGTAGTAATAGTAGTAGTGATGATGAAGATGTGATAGTGATTGTTGTAGTAGTAGTGGTAGTGATGATGATATGGTGGTGGTATAGTGGTTGTGGTAGTTGTGGTCGTGATGATAATGATGTGGTGGTTGTAGTAGTGGTCGTGGTAGTGTAATTGATGGTGGTTGTAGTAGTGGTCGTGGTAGTGTTGTTGATGGTGGTTGTAGTACAAATGGTAGTGATGATGATGTGGTAGTGGTGGTTGTAGTAATAGTAGTGGTAATGATGATGTGGTGGTTGTAGTAGTAGCGGTAGTGATGATGTGGTGGCGGTGGTTGTAGTAGTAATGGTCGTGATGATGACGTGGTGCTGATGATTATAGTAGTAGTGCGAGTGATGATGATGATGTAGTGGTGGTTGTAGTAGTAGTGATGATGATGTGGTGGTGGTGGTTGCAGTAGTAGTGGTAGTGATGACGATGTGGTTGTAGTGGTAGTGGTAGTGATGATGATGTGGTGGTGGTTGTGGTTGTAGTAATCGTAGTGGTAATGATGATGTGGTGGTGGTGATGGTTGTAGTAGTAATGGTCGTGATGATGATGTGGTGCTGATGGTTGTAGTAGTAGTGCGAGTGATGATGATGATGTAGTGGTGGTTGTAGTAGTAGTGGTAGTGATGACGATGTGGTGATGGTGGTTGTAGTAGTAGTAGTGATGAAGATGAGGTGATGGTGGTGCTTGTAGTAGTAGTGATGATGATGTGGTGGTGGTTGTAGTAGTAGTGGTAGTGATGATGATAAGGTGATGGAGGTTGTAGTAGTAGTGGTAGTGATGACGATGTGGTTGTAGTGGTAGTGATGATGATGTGGTGGTGGTTGTAGTAGCAGTGGTAGTGATGAAGATGAGGTGGTGGTGGTGCTTGTAGTAGTAGTGATGATGATGTGGTGGTGGTTGTAGTGGTAGTGATGATGATGTGGTGGTGGTTGTAGTTTTAGTGGTTATGATAATGATGTGGTGGTGGTTGGAGTAGTAGTGGTAATGATGATGTGGTGGTGGTGGTTGTAGTAGTATTAATGATGATGTGGTGGTGGTGGTTGTAGTGGTAGTGATGATGTGGTGGTGGTGGTTGTAGTGGTAGTGATGGTTGTAGTAGTAGTTGTGGTACTGATGATGATGTGGTGGTGGTTGCAGTAGTAGTGGTAGTGATGATGTGGTGGTGGTTGTAGTTAGGCACTTTGATAAAATTTTCAAACTCAAAATATCTTGATTTGACTCAGTCAGGTGGATGGGACTTGAAAAAACATAAAATTTGATACCTTATTTGCCCCTCTACGACCTACGGTTCCAGAGTTATTTATATTTTTCTACTGAAATTTTTTTGTCAACTTTACAGAGAGAATCTGTGATCTCACTGCTGCCTCAAAACCAGCATCTCGCGGCGATCGGGAAATTTGAGTCTTGCAGTCAACATGGCCCACTTATTGATTTCAGTAATTTTGTTTCAATTAAAAAATAAATGGCAAGTGTTAGATATCATTTTAATGGTCAGAAAATAAGCTTTATTTTCATATAAATCATTTTCATGTATGGAAAGTATGGAAAAAATTAAGGATAAATGAAAATGGAAAAAAAATGAGGTTTTTGTCCTAAAAAGTGGGGTTGGTGGCGGGAATAATAAAATAATGAGCGAGTGTATCAATTTTGATGAAATTTGGCAGAGATGTTCTTCAATTAATTGTCTATCGATGTATGAAGTATAATTAAAATGTATCCATAATTAAAAAAGTTCTTATAATTCAAAAATTTATAAATTTTTATTACATAAGTTTTCTGAGAAATACAATCAGGAATTGAGAATGAAATACACCGTTAGAAAGCTTGTTTTGTGCCCTTTATAATGATACCAAAATTAGTCACATAGGTTCACAAATAACGCCATGGTGACCAACGCAGTAAAGGGTCAAAAATAAAGTTCCAAAAAACGAGTTTCACCTTACAGTGAGCCTATCGGCGGCCGCTGGACTGGAGTTATCAAAGTGCCTATTGTAGTAGTAGTTGTGGTATGATGATGATGTGGTTGGAGGGTGGGGGGGGGGGGGGGTATCCTTGGAATAAATTGACTTCACCGGGGAATTCCGGGAATTTGACGGAGGAACCCGGAATTTTTTGCTCCAGACCGGAGGTTTGGCACCACTGGATTCTATAAAAAAAACAATAGCAAGAAAAGAGTACCCCAAGTAGTAAGAGATCAACTCAACAAACTGAGCTATCTATCAAAAGTCAGTCATCAAAATCATACTCATGACTGTGACTCATCATTACTATTACCATCCCGTGCCTGATAATTTAAATTTAACTGAATTGAACTTCAATTTTTTAAGGTAGAGTAGAGTAGAGTAGAGACACTCTCTCTCTCTTTAAGAAAAGTGTGTGGAGCAGGCACTTATGTTAATAACAACAAAAAAATGAAGTGAGTAGGAAAGACAATTAGAGTTAGAGTTAGAGAATAAAAAATTTGCGGCAGCTTTGGGTCTCTGCTCACTCTAACTCAAGGTCTAAGTTCTAAGAGTAAGAGTGAGAAAGTGAGTCGGTGGGTGATATCTAGTTCATTCTTATCAATTCTTCAATATTTTTCTGAGTCTGAGAGGGTACGAGATGTAAATGAGACAAATTTTTATTATAATTCTTATGACCGTAATTTATCATTTCAGGAATCAGCCTTGAACGGAATCTCAGATCATTGAAGTCCAGTCTTTTCTGGAATACTCTAGAAACGAAACGAAACTAACCTTATGAGCTGCGATGCCGGTAAGTCGGGTTTTCTTCTCTTGATCTCGGAGAATTATGAATGGCCTGCCATATTCATCGAATGCTATTTGCCCCGGTAACCCCTCCATATTTCAAATAATATTATACTTCGTCAGAAAACCGATGTTACAAGATTTAATATCCCCTTCGTCAAAAGTCACCATCCGGCATTAACCGTTGAATTTTTTTCCTATACATTCCTATGCCAGGTAATAATAACATCCGGTTATATTTGGAAGATAATCTCTCAGTCAAAATATATTTTGAAATTTTATTATCTTCAAATTTCGACATGTAATGATCTTTACAATATAAAGTGGACCAAATAAATAAAAATAATTCTAAAACATATTTTAGTAATTTAAAACTATCAATTCTACTTAAATAATTTGATCTATATTTGTTAAAAAAAGAAAGCTAGCTTATCTTTAAGCTGGTAAACGATACCATCAATTTCCGGTTACAATGTATACAACTATGTGTCTCCCTTGGCAACATTCAGACATGGAATCGTCGTGAAGAATAGTTCATCCAAAAATGCTTATGTGATTGTTTTACGGTACGTCCCTTTTCTTTTGGAAGCAATAAAATCTCATTGTCTGAAGCAATTGTTGAAATGACTATCTCCCACATTCCTCTCAGGTTTATAGATTTGACACAAACTTAACCAGAAATTCTCGGTATCCTCAGTCAGTGAGTGCGAGTGTGATCTAGACTAAGATTGTCTTGTCGTGGTTTAGAGTTAAGGGTTAGAGTTAGAGCAATTTTTCTCTCTCTTTCTGGGGAAAAAAATTATTTTATTTTATTGTGTTCTATTTTTAAGCATTTCTTATTTTGAGTTATTCTTTTGAATGGTTACCTGTTTTGAACCCCTGCATTATTTTTCGCGCTTGGTTTGTATTATTGCTTCTGTGGAGAAGCTCCTGCTCGATGTGATTCTCTTAAAGAGCCCATCTAAATATTCTAAAGACCTTTTTCACACGGGACTAACCTAATCGGGAAGGGAGTTCCGATAGCTCAGTTGGTAGAACAGTCGCTTCATGCGCAAAGGGACCGAGATTTTCTCCCGACCCCTGGCCACCAAGCAGTGATAGGGCAGCTGGGTCTGTTAGATCTGGTGGAAAGTGCTTTGCGATAGACTAGCGTCCTATCTAAAATGTAGCAGCCAATTTCTTGTGTCATTTCTAGGTTATAGAAACTGAGATAAACTCCGACTGCATGGGCCTAATGATATGAAGGATTACAGAAAAACCTAATCGCGAGGGCGAGTCTCTCTGTTAAATCTGAAGAATACTTACGTGACTTCATTTATTGATCAATCGATTTGTTAATGAATAAAAGTCTTCTTTAGGAAATGACACAAATCAAATCAAATAATTTGACGCAGTCATGGGAAGGGAGAACTGAGTCTCAATCTATTTTCATTTTGTTTTAGTTCTCTCATGGGACTATCCCGAGATTTAATACTACTACTACCACTACTTCTATTACTACAACTTCTCTAATACTGTTAGTACTTATACTACTACTACATTCGACTCCGCGTAATCTCACACCCTCTAGAGTTCAGGTTAGTGTGTTGATTAAGCGGAGAAGCTAAAAATAGCATCTTAGCACCAGTTTTCATGTGCCATTTATGTAGGACCTTCTATGGGCTTGGGACCGTCATGTTCTAGATATGACCTCATTAGAATGTTTGTTTTTTATTTATTTTTTGTTTGCTTTTTTTCTTCTTTTTAAAAAAAATCTTTTCTTTTCCATGTTTTATCGACAACAAAATGTGACATTATTATTTGTGAGAACAGTAATTGCAAAGCATTGCTTTCTATTTCTATTCTGTGCAAGCTGTTTATAAAAACGTATCTTGCTAAAGTAGATCATCTGTCATGTCAAGCGTTCTTCTTGGATGAAGTGGTGTAGTCTGTCTACCATGTCAAGTTTTTCAGTGTTTGTTGGGGGCGTGTGTCACATTCCGATGACTCATCCTCATCTTCATTATCTAGGCATTGTCTTTTGTGTGGCTGAACAGAGTCCAGTGGTTCCTGAGATATCAGTTCACCACTGATGGGTATATTGTTGTCTATTGTAATGAATTGATCGAATGCTTTGACCGAAAAGTTGTGTGGAACGGGAACAGCATCATTGATTTCATAAGGTTGTTGGTTGCCACTAATCAAGGCGTAGCAATTAAGCGGAGCTATTATATACAAAAAATTCAGTTTTTAGCTTATAAGCTGAGTGTGCGTTAACATATGTGCGATTAAGCGGAGTGAACTGTATACTACTACTTAGTGTACATTGTGAAAATATAAGGGCAAAGCACTAAACCCTGTGGAACGCCAAATTGCAGCTTTGTTGGTGATGAAAGGGAATTATTTATAAGAACGCGTTCGAGGCTGGCTTGTAGTTTTTGAATTGATCGCTGTCTAAATTTTTCTTTTTCAAGAGTGGAGTATGGTGCATCATTTGTTGAATGGACGAGGTTGAGAACGAAACATACTGCTACTGCTACTACTACTACTATTATTATTAATAATAATAATAATAAAAATAATAATAATAATAATAATAAAATAATAATAATAATAATAATAAATAAATAAATAAATAATAATAATGAAGACATTTTTTAAAATTCTGTTTTTCAGATTACACGTGGGAATTAAAGTACAAGATGTCTTTCTTTGGTCTGACCCATTTGGGCTACCAAAACACTATCAAAGAGCCTTCAAATGCCTCTCAGTTAGATCCAATCCGGTCAAAAACACAGTTAGGTTTTCTCGCCTTACCTCCCCTGAAAGATCCAAATCCACCTACTCGTTCCATAGTGCCAATCAATCAAACATCTCAGTATGGTAAAGGTCATGATGCATCATTTGTAGAATGGACGAGGTTGAGAACGAAACATACAAGAAATCCAGCAGGTGAGTTTTATGTTATGCAAGCTAGCCATGTAGAGTATATTGAAATGTACAGGTATTTTTATCATAACGGTAATAGGTAATACGTATTATCTAAATTTGCTCGACTTATCTCAGGGTTTAGAACAACTGATCATGATCTTCTAAAATGTCTCAAAATAACTTGTGTATCTGATACAACACTTGATTGGTCTGTCCGTTTTTGACAAACAAAAATCTGAGGAGGTTTCTCTTGACTGTTGTACACTGACCATCCACAGAATGCCCAACAATCCATCGGTTGTTATGCATTCTGCAGATCCGTACAACTACAACTAATCTACTTTCACTATTACTTCTATCTAGATAATACTACTAATAATAATACAAAAAACTGGGTGGGGTTCCTGGCCTCCAAAAGAGGGCAGGGAGGCACTTACTTCCAACATGCTTTGTCTTTGTCTTGGAATGAGACTACTTGGTTTTGTCCTGGCCCTGGCTGAGAGGGAAACAGTCAAATGCATATTGTTTTGGGGGATGATATTTGTTTCCTTGTAAATCATCTCTCTGTTATGTATTATTATATTTGTTATTTTGAATGTATAATGTAAGCATTTTTTTGTTTGTTTGTTTGTTGCTTTAGGTCTCTTCCAACACAATTGAGGTTATATGAGAGACCGCTGAAACAAAAAAACAAGCAATCTAACAAAAATAGTACAAATGTAAATCAAAATCATAACCTAAAGATATCATAAGCTAAATTATAAATAACCAAGAACAAACAGGCAGAGGATTTACAGGAAAAAAAAATATCCCCTGTCAAAAATACAATCACAAACCAAAGAAGCAGGATAGGCTAGTAAAGAGAAGAAGAAACGACATCACTATCGGATCGTACACCCATGCGAACATCATAGGTATATGATTCAAGGGCGATGCTCCCATCCAACCACCCGCATGTAAGCATTTGAGTGTATTCCTCTTTGTTCGATCTTGTGCTTGTGTCCAGATGAGCCTTATAGGTGATTTCAAACTAAGTACATTGGTGGTATGCTCTTGGAATCTACATCTGATCCTTATTCGTTCCCATGTTCCCCTTTGTCTTACTTTCTCCTGGGTGCTTTAATTGTAATTCTAGAACTGTTTACTATCCCATTTTCTCCTTTTTACTGGCGCTGATATAAACTAAATGTGTTGCAAGCGCCGTAAAACCCTTTAAAAAAATAAATACAAAAACTGCCTAAGCCACAATATAATTACTTATATCATTTTATTTCCTAGTTAATTTCATATCAATATATTTTGTCACACACCATCAAAGCACTCCTCTCTCAACCTCCATAAAATATTATCATAAGCGCTGCACAATCCACTGATCTACAGAATGTGTAACAATCAATGTCTTGTGCATTCTGTGGACCCACGAAAAGTGCAAAGCGATCGATACCGCAAAACGTTCCTAACTCACATACAAATAACTCCATTCCTAGTTTTCAACTGCCATGCGAGTACCCCATAACTATTGGTAGAGCACACAATTCACAATCAAATGGTTTCGAATCCTGGTAATTGTGTGTAGTTTTCCTAAGCCCTTTGTAAGACTGCCATTCATTTTATAAATGAGTTTGTCAAATAATTTACTAGCATCCTATCCCTAGAATAGCAAGTAATTTTTAATGCTCATTTGATATTTCAGAAACAGTGGGTCAAATAACTGTGAGAGCCTTACAAAAAATAGCTTAAATTAGGTTAAATATGGTCTGTCGCCTCAATACAGTACTATGTCGGGACGATTTAGTTACTAAAAATTGAATTTATAACCTGGAATATGAGACTTGTGCCAATGTCATTAGTTTTACCAATAAGAAAAAGTACAATACTCTCAAGGAATTAAAAAGTGAAACGTCATACCTCGATCATTTTAACTTCAAATTCACTCTTTGTCATCTGGTTCATTCTGACATAATACCAGATTGATGAGATGAGTATCACGAATTGTTTTAACTATAATCCATTTTTTAGGACCGATGGAAATCTACAGAAGACCTTTGACCACAACTCATGGTGTAGGCTGGTGGACCAAAGACCCTGAACTAAGGCGGGAAGACAGCTGGTGTCATGTCCCACGTAAAAAGAAAATTAACAGTGAAATGACAAGGTAGGTAACCATAAAATAACCAGACAGCGAAAATCTCTAGGACCAAAATTATCACAAAACGAGCTATATCATGAAGTTAATATTTGATATCGACCCATTGGAAGGATGACAGTCTATTGCAAAGTATTTCTTTTTTTGTTTTTATATGTTTAATTGCACTTTTAACACTTCTGAGCCATTTAAGAATCCATGCAAAGTATGCACTCTCAACCAGTCTAACAAATCCAACTATCCAATTCAATTATATGAAGGACGGAGGAAGCTGTGTGCAAATTACCTTTCCTAATTAAGAGAATGCAGTCAAGTGCAGCACACATAGGTTAGACTTAATCGTTGCTCTTTTTCAAGGTCTGTAATTAGATTGTACACCTTTGCAGTACAAATCTCACTAAAACTAAAAGCCAAGGATGAGCAAGGACTGCCGTTTCATAATTTTATAATAGATCTAATCTGAACGGCGTAACATTGAAGGTCACAAATGTCGCGTGAATGTTTGTGTTACAACTACAGATTTAGATGAGTGAATGAGTATTGCAGCAAAAGGGTTCACTCACATAGGACAGGTATCTCAGTGTGTGGTTATTTTTTTATGAGTTGCGAGATCTGTGAGTTTAGTTCATTTCGCCCTTTCAAATATTGTTTTCATTCGAGTTGATGTCATTTTTAAGTGTAGACAGTGTTAGACACAACTAATGGACACAATCAGTGACAAACACAATCTCCTAATAACAAGATTTTACTGCATTCCAGCTCGATTGCAATATTTTTTTTCTCACCACAATCGGTTGCAACATAAAAAACTGGCCAAAAACATCATTAGAAAATAACATGTAAAACGTTTTGTTTAGGACCTCTTGTGAAGCGATTTGTGCACGTTTAGTAGATATTGTGCTTTAAACAAAAAGCTCATTTTGTTTTTTTAGGTCTGGTTGAAAGTAATTTGTGATAGTCTATACTAGCATCCTATCCAAATGGTAGTAAGAAATTGGTAGGCCTATGTCTCTAGAACTCCAATATGGCACTGGAAAAAACAAAACAACTCCAGCTCCATTGGGATTTATGGCTCGGAACTACAGTACTATGTCAATGTATTACTTTTTTTTCTTTTTTTGTACAAAACAAAAAACTAAATAACATTTAAAGTTTATTTTACAAAATCTACATAATATGACCATGATTCAAACTATCCGCCGACTGACCCACCCCCTCCCTCACTCTCTTACTTCTACTTCATCAGCAACACGAATGTATGGTTGTTGGTAATTTATGAGTCTCTTTAATTGCAAATAAGTACACTGCAATTTCAATAACCATCAGACTTCCTAATAATCTTGGCTATGTTTTTACAATACATTGTGCATTTCTTTCTATCTTTCACAGGTTTGTCGATGAAATGAAGCTCACTAACCGTCAATTCACGCTGTTTTAAATTTAATTTTTACATTTTGAATGTACCTTGAATCTCTAGATTTGATTTATTTTGTTTCATTTCCCTGCAATATTTCGACTTTTGTTCTTACACGTTTGCCAAAATAAATCAATGGATAAATACCAAAAAAATATTGTCAGTGTGTACAATTCATACAATTTATAATATAATTATATGTGTAAACAGAGATGAGATTTGCTAGGTGGAGGGAATATAATGATAATAATCAAGAATGTGTCATTTGACTAAATTATTAGTATTTAAAAAGATTGGAAGTAGAAAAAAATAAAATAAAGGCATAATGATATGCAGCTAGTAATTTGAATATACCGTTAGAAAGACAGATGACATGAGAGAGAGAGAGAGAGAGAGAGAGAGAGAGAGAGAGAGAGAGAGAGAGAGAGAGAGAGAGAGAGAGAGAGAGAGAGAGACAGACAGAGAGAGAGAGTGTGTGTGTTTTCCGATTCTTAGATTTCTGGGGCAACTCCAAAATGAAATTTGAGTTAGGGAACATTTTATTTTTCTGAAGGTTATGCACGAATTAATCATTATACCAAGTAAGGGACAAAAACTAAGTGCACACTGGTAAAAGGACACAAAACAATAGAACTCACAAAGGTCTCGTCTTATTCGAGTAGATTGCAATCCAGAGGAGAGAGTTTTTAAAAAAAACTAAATTATCACCATTTACTATGACACTCTAGAACATGTTTAGATAATTTAATCCAATGGCGTGCTTCTATAAAACGGGAAAGGGTGATTAAAAATATAAAACAATGATAATTGATGTGCAAGGTAACTGAACGTAAAAATTGAAAACACCAATGAATTTTTGACATATTACCACATATCCATCCCCTCTAGTCCCAAAATAAAATAAACAAAAAAGATTTCTGATACACATTCCAAAGAACACTAGTTTTCTGAAATTTTCACTCACAAAAGCAAGTGTTCATTAGTTTTTGTCCTGAACGATTATGATTATCATTATTATTATCAGAATTGATGTTGGTGATTTTGAGATTTTCAACATCATCTTTGCCTTCGTTTTTATGACAAATGAGAAATACTTTTTACGAGTCACGATTCTATATTATAATATTTATATATGTATATACATCATTATGCTTTTTAAATAAAATAAATATATTGTTGAAAAGAAACAGTTTGGGTTTTGTAAAAGTGTTTTTTCAAGGAGATTTGAGATGCTTGAGATACAGTAAGATAAAATCAGCTCCAATAAACTGGAAGATGATGGCCTACCACATAAACCCATTTAGTGCATTGACCCTAATGTAAATGGGCAAAAAACCCAAAAAACAACTAATTTTACCTCATGGTTTTGAGTGTATCTTTCACAATAAACCCATAAAACTTAAGAAAATTACTAAATAACTAATCGTCTACCAGCGCGCCAAATTTTGTTAAATTTGAACAAGAATTGTAAAAGATATAACTAAAAGTATGAGCAACACTCTGAAAATCGCATTAAAAAAATTTCATTACTGCTTCAACCAAGAAATACCATTGACCTGAAGTGTGAATGTGTTGCAATGATGGACATTTTTTAACACACAATGCACTGAAATGTATCTTATGGAAGTGTTAGCCTAAGGGTTTTGGGTGGGATAACTTCCTTTATTTAAGAAAATGAACTGGTAATCGTTCATGGCACAACAACTGGAGAGACATTTCGGCATGATATTCTTGAGAGGGTAAAAAAAAAAAAAGAATTTATTGCCAGAAAAGTGAGACTTGTGCCAAAGATTTTTATAAATTCTTAAGGAGCTAAAATGCAAAATATCATATCATCAACCTTAAATGTGACCCACCACCTCTAAAGAGTATTATCTTGGGATGAAACAGGTGCTGGAAACTCAATTAATAGAAACAAACTTTGGGTTAGTTTCTATTCTATTCTATTATTTGTAAACAAACCAACTACAAGCCAAGCGCTCCAAATACAAAATTTATTATTCATATTTCTGTACAAAAATGCATAACGTTGATCATGATATGCATTTTTGTACAGAAATATGAATAATAAATTTGTATTTGCAGCACTTGGCTTGTAGTTGGTTTGTTTACAAATACCTTCTCCCCCGGTGACGTCCAATCAAGGGACGCTACTCTTCCGCTAATCTCATTGCCTATGATGGAGGTGCAAAACACTCGAAGTTCGTAATTTTCATATAAATATATTTCTAAATTCACTTTTCGGGGTCCGATTCATCCCGAAATACTACAGTTTTGAGATGATGGGTCACAAATACACTCTTCCTCATCTGATTCATCCAAGTCACAATACTGGATTGAGGTGATGGGTCTCATATCACTGCTGATTCCTTTATCAAATGACCGAGACACACAATGAATTTAACTTACAAAATTACATTTTTTAAAAATTTTAAATGAATATATATATACATATTGAAGTCCTACTATATTCATGTTTTCAATTGTTTTCAATCTATTTGTACTACAGTAGGGCAATAACAAACATGCTTGTTACAATTTGATGGAAATAACCTACGTATGTCAACATCCTATTTCCCCTGAAATAAAGAATAACTGATATAAAGATACTACATATACTGAAATTTAAAAAAAAAAAAATTTTTTTTGCAGAGATCCACGTTGTACTGTAAGGCAGTATTTTCACTTTTCTCATCATAATCTACAAATTTTAAGAATAAAATTCTCCTTTAATTCTCAATAGAGAAGAAGGGGAAGACCTTAGCCTAGTTATATAAAAAAAACCATCCTAGAATGGACAGAGATGAATGGAGGAGGATTATATGATACTGTCAACAGACGAAGGGAATGGGCAGACTTTTGTCATCGCAGAGTGCAGGCAGCCAACGTCAATGAGGACGACGATGGATAGTGAGTGAGTAAGAGATAAACTGATTGTAAGGTGTTTTATTCGATAGGTTGACCAAAAAGAAAACTTTTTTTTTTTTCAGAGATCCACGGTATACTGAATGGCATCATTTTCACTTTTCTCATCATAATCTACAAATTTTAAGAATAAAATTCTTTAATTCTCACGAGAGATAAACTAAATTATAAGTTGTTTATCCGATAGGTTGACTTCCCCATTGTTTGATTTCAGTTGGACAGCCAGGGTATTTCTGAAGGGCTTCCATCACCTGAAAGATTTGAATCCAATGAATACTTACTAAAAAATTTAATGAAACTAAGAAAATAAAGAAAGGAAAGAATGTATAAAAAGTAAATGGGACTTGCATATAAAAATATACTGAAACAATATAAACCAATAATGCATCGACCGCACGGTGTCTTCTTTAGGAGGCAGACAAAACAAGCAAAAATGATGAAACAAAAAAAATCCCATTTACATACCACGAAAGTAACAGATAGGCAGGTAAAATATAGTTCTTGTAATTAATTCCTATTGCTTTCAACAATTAAATGAGATTTTTTTTTCTCATTTTTTTTTTTTTTTTGCATGTTCTGTTTGTCGCTTGAAGATGATCAGGGCTCTGCACGGTACAGAGGTTTAATAATAATAATAACAATAATAATAATAACGATGATGATGATGATAATAATAATGATAATAATAATAAAAATATGAGCTTTATTGTCCAGAAATGGTTTGGTTCCATTGCATTGTCAAATCCGTTACAAGGCCAGTAGTATGGTGGTTGTTTTGTAACCAAGAGGGACCAAGTTCACTGAGTGGGCTTGATAAGTCACCTCACCCTAACCACCTTTATGCATTGCACTACAGCAGGTTAATTATTCCACTCTTCTTTTATAATGTCATAAAGAAAAAAATTGACTTGGGGCTGACTGAAGGGGAATTTTTATTCATTTTTCAAATATTTCATGCACGGATGTGTCATTTTAAGTCAGCATTATCAATAAAATCTTTTGTCTTGAGGTAAAACATAAAACACAACTATTCAATTATTAACACTACTAACCTGCGATGGGTGGACTAGTAATGTCATGAGACTGTACTCTTTCTGAGTGTTGATGTTGACATGACCCACATGGCCTATCAGCTCTAAAGTCTGAAGATGTTCATATGCCTAGTAATAAAATGAGATACAATTTAACAATAAGAATAAAATTGAAAACTGATATAGCAGTAACGCGATACAATCAAATAATCACAGACTTTACAACTAATAACTATTTTATGACTTCATTTTTTCCTAATCTACTCCCATTCAGAGCATTATGTTGCATATTTTCAAAAAAATAAATGATAACAAGTAATGTAATGTAATAGCCTGGTTGCCAAAAATAAATGATTTAATTTAGTTAGGGAATCGGGTAATTAGTTATAGGGCATTAGGGCATGAATGTCCTTTCACAGCTGAAGACTTGCCCTCCCACTCAAAATGCATCGTTCCTCGCTCATTAATTGAGATCAACAAGAAGTGTTCACTCTGAGGATTCCACTATATTTGAGGAAGAAGATGTGAGTGCTCTACAAATGAGCTATCAAGATCTCTGAATCGGCAGTGAGAATGATTTTATGACAAACCTAGAACAAAATAGCTAAAAACATGAAAATCTTTCAAAATGAAACCAAGAAGCTTACTTTCATTACAACAGATTTTTCATACACCTGCATACTCATTCTCCTCCTTGCAAACTTCAGATACTCTGTGGGGAAAAAAAACCCGGAAAAAACCCCAGATTAAATACAATAAAAATAGCAAGACTATAACCTAGAACCAACTTTACCTGGTATCCAAATTTTTACACACATATAAAAAATACTAAACTATCTTTCTTTCTCCGTGCCAGTCTCTTAATCGAAAAATAGATTTCAGGTCCTGAGTTAGACTTTTCATGATCAAAATATAAATAAATAAATAAATCTATAAATTAATTAATTAATAATCATAAATAAAAAGAAACAAGAGATATGCTCCTCTGCACACGTCCTGCTCCATAACAAAATGAAATCTCTTCCTATTGACCAATTATGCAATTTTGCAAGCCCTTTCAATTAGCTTACCACTGTAAACCATTTCAAAATTGAAGGGTTCCCCATCATAAATCTCTATTAGATGCTTCATGGCGATGATAAGACACAGTTCTAAGATCGAGACACCTGAAACGTGAAATAAGAAAATATTATTCATGGAAAATGGTCATCAATTAGAAAAAGAAACATGAAGGCACTGCAACCAGTCTTTGTAAAATATGTCTCAAATTCCAACCTTGTGAAACTGAAGTGATTATTCGACTGTACGGTGCGATAATGCTGGATATTATCGGACTGCATCGTTACTATTTTTAGACCACCAGAAAAAGAAAACGGAAGTCACCTGGTGGAAGAGTGATATAATGGGAGCGTGAGATACAAAATGATAATGGAGAAGAGATGTACTAGGTACACTAATAGTGTGCTCTTGGAATCTACACCTGTTCCCTATTTGAACAAATTCCCCTTTGTCTTACTTATTCTTGGGTGCTTTAATTGTAATTCTGGAACTTTTTACTGTTCCATTTTCTTCTTTTTACTGGCGCCGATATGACATAAATGTGTTGCAGGCACCATAAAACCCTTGAATACAAAAACTCTTAGGTTGTGTTGGTCTTTGCTGACGCCCAGAAGATTTCCATTTTTGTGGACAATAATGATTTATTATTATCATTATTATTATTACTATTATTATTATCAATATTATTATTGTCATTATCATTATTACTATTATATTAATAATAATGATAATAATAATAATTATTATTATTATTATCATTATTATTATTATTATTATAATATTCACTAATATTATTATTATAATTATTATCATTATTATTGTTATTATTATAATCATCATTATTATTATATTATTATTATTATTATTTTAAAAAGAGATAATAGAGGGAATTAAAATGAATATCTCTATTAGTTAACATCCAGATGCACATTAAAAATAAAACAAGAAAACTTGCCCTTTTATATAGCGCAATATCCACTAAACATGCTCTAAAGTGCTTTACAAAGGGTGTGACACGGACAATAGCAATTTCTTTCTACCCTTTGGATCAGGCGCTAGATTATCGCAAAATACTTTCCACAAGATCTAACACTCAGCTACTCAAACATGATGATTTACAAGGAAAAAAATATCAACCCCCAAAACTAACTAAACATTTGACTGTTTCCCTCTCAGCCAGGGTATCCGGCCAAGGCCAGGACAAAACCGAGTAATCTCATTCCACGGCAAAGACAGCAAGCACGTTGAAAAACAGATATGGGGGATAAAAGACACAGTAAGTGCCTCCCTGCCCACTATAGGAGGCCAGGAACCCCACCCAGAATTTCGCAATTTCATACTGGTTGTCAAGTGTGTCTAAGTAGCACAATCAACATCTATTGCAGAGGCATTTTTTTTACCCACCATGTAGTATGGATGATTTTGAATCTGTGGACAGCATTTTGAAGGACGATACAATATCATTTGGTGTAATCTCAGGGTGATGCTTATTTATTTGACATATGGGCAAAGTCTGAAAAATAAAAGATTACAAAAATGACAAAACAATAACATTAAAATTATTCCAACAATTTTTATCAATATAAGAACATTCCTATTTCATATGCCTCTTTTTTAATGCAAAAATATACCTTAAATAGTGAATAAGTTGGCTTAAGAAATACGTCATGTCTCAGATATCAAGATCTTTCCTTTCCTTTCAATTTTCCTTGATTACATAATTTCGCCAATAACTCCAGAAATTTCACATAGTGCATATATTATGGTAAAGGGCACTGCAAAATTATTCATCAATGGCCTTACAATGGATTTACAAAAAAAGTCAATGAAATCAGTGTAATTTATTTAATGTCTATGCTTACTGATATTGGATGGGATAAAGCAATCTAAAATATTTCACATTCTCAGTTCTCTTAAAGTGTTTTTGAAAACAGATGGGTTTAGATTAGCCCTCCACTTATTACAACAATTTTGACACTATCTTTTCTTCTTTTTTTTTTCCTTTGCTGTAGTCATTCAGAGCCATTAGGCCCATGGAGCTGGAGTTTATCCCAGTATCTATAGCGTGAAAGAGGCATTAGCAATTGCTTGCTACCATCTGTAAAGGATGTAAGTCTATCACAAAGACCTTTCCACCAGATCTAACATACTCAGCTACCCACTCACTGCTAGGTAGACAGAATCAGAAAAAAATCTTGACTGCACCCGGGATAGATCTCAATCTCTTTGTGTGCGAAGCGAGTGTTCTAAAAAATTTTTGGATTACACCCAGGATTAATACCAGTCCTTTGCTTATCAGTCGATTGCTTTATCACTGAGCTCTAGGGGCCCCCGCACATACCAGAGTAATAACAATCATCAATTTCTGACAATATAAATAACTATACATTTATGCAGACAACAGAAACATCTTAATTTTAGTGGAGAACGTTATCAATTTGACTGTTAAGCTCCAGGAGAAGTCAAACAGTCCAACCCAATTGGTGGATAGGGAAGCCCTGTATCAGGGTAGCTGTCAATATTCAATAGACATGCTCCGGACCAAATCATGAGGCCCTTTGTCACGCTTGAGTACCCGTCAGCCATCCTTGGTAGGGTTATAGCTTGACAGAAGTGACTCCCGAAAAGAGAAACAAACATATCCCATAATAAAAATACCATAAACAGCAAAAAAAAAATAAAAAAATTAAAAAAAAAATTTAAATAAATCAACCGAATAAAATAAAAACCCACAAAAACACAACCTCAGCAAATGATGGCCAACTTGGGATTCTTCAAGAGTCTCATATGACTAGCATTAGTGAAAGCTGGAAGAGCTGCCCAACGTGCCAGAAAAAGGGACAGTAAGTATGTATTTTCAAACAAAGACATCAAGAATTAAATGAGGAAATACGACATGATTACGTAATCTAACAAGACAAAATTTTACCAAAAGGTTCATCAGTCCTCGCACATCATTTGACAATGAAAACTGTCTTTCTATTATGTCTTTTACAGAGGCCTCATTTGTAAGACCCTGGAGACAAAAATATGTGAAAGATAATAATAGTCATCAAATTCTTAAAGTAGAGAGAGAGTGAGAGAGAGAGAGAGAGAGAGAGAGAGAGAGAGAGAGAGAGAGAGAGAGAGAGAGAGAGAGAGAGAGAGAGAGAGAGAGAGAGAGAGAGAGAGCCCAACTTAACTATAGTTATATAATCCGAGACTTACTATAATATGCTTCAGTATTGTCATCCACTGTTTTAAGTTTCCCGTGATTTTTTATTTTAATTTAGGCTATGTTTTTTGGGGGTTTTTTTTTCCATACAAATCAAATTTATTTGTCTAATAGTATGTCCCTGAGGTAGAGAATAACGGATTGTCTGATTTCAGGCAACAGCCTGAGAATTTACAGTCCTGCATTTATAATGCACAGCCGTTTACTGCTTTCACTTTAGTTCGACAGGTAAATTTTGCCGGACGCTAGTTCATAACAGATGGCGAGTCACGGCCTGTGCCGAAAGGGAAACTGAGCAATTTTTCCTATTTTGATGATTTTTTTCTCAAGTTCAAAGTAACGTAGTAAAGATGCTATTAGATGTTGCAATAAGATATTTTAGAGTCATAACTAGTGATTTACATACTTTTATTTGATATAATTTTAGTAGATCATTTGGGATTAGATTTTATAGGAAATAACCATAAAAATGGGTCATAAATTTTAATTACTTCAAACGATATAATCAAAAACTACATAGTTATCTGAGTTTATACAAATAAATGAGAAATACTGCAATAATCATCAATATTCACAGAGTAGAAATATATAATCAAAGTCGTTTTGTAATGAAGCATTGTTGAGATATCCGCTCACCTGTACAGCAATATCCTTTTTTGACAGCAATAAAAAATGCGTGATCACCGAATTGTAGGGGTTTGTTGATCAAATGATCAAAACGAACTGGTTTTAGTAATGGCAATTGACAATTCTTAGGAAAAGATATGTTATACACATTCCGTTGACGTTTGTATAGATCTAAACTATAAAATAATAATAATAATAATAATAATATTAATAATAATAATAATAATAATAATAATAATAATAATAATAATAATAACAATAATAATAATAATGATGATGATGATGATGATAATGATCATTTTCATGAAAATAATATAGTGGCTATCACCTAAACACCTGCTAATTTTGGAAAAACGCAATAATTTCTCTTTAAAATAGCTGTCGAAATACCCGTTTTAAAAAAATGGAATTCGCCTATATGTCCCTCTGACAGAAAGGAATTAAAAATAGTAAGAAAGAAAGAATAAAGAATTTTACTGAATCATTTGCGGACAAAGAATTGACTCATCGCCTCAGAGAGTTTTATTTAACTTCCCAACGCCCCAAACTACTATCATTCAGGATTCAATATAATTTACTCCTCCCCACTCCACGCTCTCCGGCACTTTCCTTCCATGTCCCTCAAACTGCTTTCTTTCCATGGAGCGTCCAATCAGCTTTTTACAATTGCCCATTTCCAATTGGCTGCTGAATAAGGACAATTCTAATTTCAATTGTCCACCAGTCTGTCATCAGCAAAGTCAAGAAAGCTCCTCCTACTCAAATCACACATACCCACGAATATGATAGGCCTTGTAGACCAGTCACTGGTCTTTGATGTTACACAACCATCCGCCAGCTTTGATCACATCGCTTTTGATGATGTCACTCAATATCTATCTTCTTCTCTCAACCCCGTTGACTGTACCACGAGTCAACATAAAAGAATATCGCGATGAGGTGCGAATCGTGAAGATGGAATGACGTAGCTGTGTTAAAGTTATAAGTTCAAAGTTCAATTGTCAGAGAGAACTGATGAGAGATCAAACTGAGGTGGTAAAATGAAAATTGTTTCGTGGTAAAACGTTGCATAAATTAGTTTAATGTACACCAACACACACACACTCTCTCACTCTCTCTCTCTCTCTCTCTCTCTCTCTCTCTCTCTCTCTCTCTCTCTCTCCAGTGCTGCGACAAAAAAAAAGGAGGCCGACCAGATAGCTAATACTATTTAAAATGGAAATTGGTTGAAATGGTCTGCTTATTGAACAACCGAAGCATCGTGGATAACAGAAATGATCATTGTGAATCAGTTGAAACACGTGATATCGATGTAATACTAATACTAGTAATAATCATAAAATATCAGTGTATTCATCTTACTCTTGATCACCACTGTAATAATAACAATATTATTATTATTATTATTATTATTATTAATAATAATAATAATAATAATAATAATAATAATAATAATAATAATAATAATAATACTAATAATAATAATAATAATAATAATAATAATAATAATAGTAAAAAATAAATAATATCCATTTTTTGACAATAAAAAATCGTGATAAACGCATTGAAAAGGACGGGAAGGGGGGGGGGGGGGTGGGAGAGGATTAATGATCAGATAATCAAAAGGAACTGTTATTTCAAAATAAATTGACAATCATAGGTAAAAATAAGTTATAAGTATTCCTCTGAACTTTGTATAGATCTTAACATATTTTTATACTTTTTATTAACATACGTAAAACCTCACTATTATTTTAAGGAACAGCTGATTGTTACATGTCACAGAAACAGCATCTAATTAATCAACAAACGTTCTGTTTTCTTTATTTTCACCGGTGGAACTTCACTTGCTAATTCTGGAGTAGTTTGCATGAAATGTTTTTTAACCACATATCTCATTTGAGCCCTTTCACAGCTTATTCGGCAGAGTCCATTTGCCATTTGCATTGAGACAATGCTTGTTTTCAGTATGACCATTCATCTGAGTAAAGAAAAAAAATCATTAGTTATTATTGATGATGATGATGATGATGATGGTGAGGATGATGATGATGATGATGATGATGATGATGGTGAGGATGATGATGATGATGATGATGATGATGATGATGATGGTGATGATGATGATAATAATAAGAAGAAGAAGAATTGTAATAATAAGAGTTATAATAATATTATTGATTGTTAGTAATAATACGATAGTGATCGCCTAGATGCCTGCTAATAATAATAACGTAATAATTTTCCTTTAAAATATAGTTCTTGTTTGTTTGTTTTTTGTTTTTAAGGGTTTTACGGCGCTTGCAACACATTTAGGTTATATCAGCGCCAGTAAAAAGGAAGAAAATGGGATAGTAAAAAGTTCTGGAATTACAATTAAAGCATCCAAGAAAAAGTAAGACATAGGGGAACTGGGAACAAATAGGGATCAGATGTAGATTCCAAGAGCATACCACCAATGCACCTAGTTTGAGATCACCTTTAAGTCTCATCCGGACACAAGCACAAAATTCAACAAAGAGGAACACACTCAAATGCCTACATTATACATTAAAATAACAATAATACATTACAGAGAGATGATTTACAAGGAAAAAAATATCATCTCTCAAAACAATAACTATGCATTTGACTGTTTCCCTCCCAGTCAGGACTCGGGCCAGGGCCAGGACATAACCAAGTAATCTCATTCCAAGACAAAGACAGAAAGCATGTTGGAAAACAGATATAAGGGGATAGAAGACACAGTATGTACCCCCCTGCCCGCTATGGGAGGCCAGGAAGCCCACCCAGAAAATATAGTTCTAAATGCCCGTTATTCAAAATGGAATCCGCCTATATACCCACTCTGAAATATTTTTAGCAAAAATAAGATAAAGAAAGAAGTTTACTGTAGCATTTGCGGCCAAAAAATTTGATTTATCACCGGTCTGCGAGAGTCTTACTTGACACCCAGACAACACCCCAAATTACTTTCAATTCATTTCAAATTTACTCCACCTCACCAGCAATTTCATCCCATGACATCCAAACTGCTTTCTATCCATGGAGTGCCAATCAGATGTTTACAATTACCCATTTCCAACTGGCTGCTGAAAAAGACAATTATAATATCAATCGTCCACCAGTCGGTCATCGACAAAGTCAAATAAGCCCCTCCCACTCAAATCACATATCCCCTCGAATGTTCGGCCTTGTAGCGCAGTCCACCGGGCTTTTGATGTTACACAATGATCCGCCACCTTTGATTACATCGCTTTTTGATGATGTCATAATATATCTATCTACCCTCTTTTCTCACGCCCGTTGACTGTATCAACGGGCGATGTAGAAGAATATCGAGGGAAGGTGCGAATCGTGAAGACGGAATGGCAAATCGTGTGAAAGTTATAGGTTCAAAGTTCAATGCAATAAAAATCGTTCCGTGCTAAAAATGTGCATACATGAGTTTTATACACACACACACACACACACACACACACGCTCTCTCTCTCTCTCTCTCTCTCTCTCTCTCTCTCTCTCGAGAGAGAGAGAGAGAGAGAGTGTGTGTGTGTGTACTACTACTACTACTACTACTACTACTACTACTACTGCGCTATCATCATCAACATCATCATCATCATCACCATAAAACAACAACAACAACAACAACGTTATCATCACACTTGGACTCGTGTTCTTATGTCTCATGAGTTTGTCTGAATACGGGACTATTTTGTTAGCCAACAAAGAATTAGACAAGGTGTGTTTACACATTCATTGTGCAGAAACCTGTCTTTACAAATCGGTGAAATAAATGCTATATTAAAAGTAGATTATTACTCTTTTATTTACTATCATGTGTTAGGGTAAAAAAACTCAGATAACATTAATTTGAATTTTTTAAACAATTAAAAATATTTTTCAGGTTAATTTTAAATAGAAAAATATACATTTTTCAAGAAAGAATAAAGTATACTCACCATTTCTTGATATCAATGAAAATAATTGCGTCTTGAAGATAAAAATGTGGCCGTTATATCCATATAAAATAGAAAAATATAGAAGAAGTGTATGGTCAGCAATTGCAATGTAAAAATGAACGATTTTACGAAATCTGTCCTATAGCCTGACTGACAATGAAATCCAAGCGGTGCATTCTACCTGCAGGGATAAATATAGGCCAGTTCTCACGTTCTGGACATCTGTTATGACGTAACCACACGGTGGTCTCCCCGTCATCGACGGTGGGTCGTTCCCATTGGGGGGTGAGGCGGTAGTAAACTAAAGTGAAAGATTTCTAGTGTAATAAACGGCTGTGAATGTAATATCTACATTAGGACAAAGACATAAATAAAGAAATATCAAGCAATGGTGTGAAGGTGAAATGGAGTGAGTGCTCAAGCAGGCGAATATATTTTTTTCATGGAAAAAGGTCCCTTTCTTAGCAATTTAACTCTTACAATAAAGCAACTCCTTTGCCCTCACCTTTATTTTGAGATTCCATTGGTCTTTAAAATATCGGTCAGGAAAGTTGTCTGGAAGACTCAGCAAGGTGGTGAAAATTTCTGTATATCTAATCAGGGTGAGCTTGTTGAAAAGGTGGAGCTGTCTGTGGGAAAACCGGGACTTTACTCGCTTTTCCAGTAATTCCATAACATCCTGAAAAAAAAAAAATTTATAATTCAATTATAAATATTAAACCCTCATGCCACAGGTAACAAATAAATAATCTCTCCATCCCTCCCCACCCTAAATATATATATACATATTAAGCAACGATGCAGAATGATGTAAAAAAAAATCACTTTAAAATACTATAGAACAAATGAATGAAGGTAGATCTTAAAGGTATAAATTACTTTAAAATCCTCAAGAACAGGTGACAAAAGGAATAAATCTATCTAAGACAAGCTTTTCATGCGCCTTGCTGCAGTCACTTAAAAGTCAATAATAAATCTTGACATTGAATACCCGCCAAAATTAATACACTCAAATGCAAATACAAATAGTACTAATTTACAACCACACACTACATAAATAAAACAAAACAAAACACATAAAAGGAAACATTTAACTGTGTAAAGGTAGCACGTCTGACCAGTAATCAGAAGGTGTGAGGTTCGATCCACAGTCGAGGTAGACTGTTTTTATCTTGCTTTGTCTGGCACCTTTCATACACACTTGTTCAGATCTTTATCTTATACTGGTGCCTGCTCATTAGTTTCTTAATTTAACTGCCTTGCTTAGTAAATGACATAAAGCAAAGCCGGGCAAAACAAAATTGAGCTCCAAAACCAGAAAGATGTATTAAATAGATAAATAATGACCAAGGTAAAATATCACACACTTTAATATAGAAAAAATAATTCCTATCATTTCAAACTCTCCACTCATCGAAACAAAATGGCTAGACATTTCAATGTAATACAGAAATTAAAATAAATTTGTAATAACTGTCAGAAGAATTAAACATCAGAGAAAGTTGAAAATGTTTGTCAAGTGAACCATTCATGGTAACATGAGAGAGTACATAAATAAATATATTATTCATAAACATCTTACCAGTCTACAGGTTGTACCAACAACACAGATGGGCGTTTGAGCTGATTGTGAGATGTCAAAAAGGTTGTATAACAATGTCTGATTTTTATGCTGAGCAAAAAGATCGAACTCCTCTAGAATAAACAGAATGGGCTTGCTCTCCCGACCACCTGGATTGATTTTTGAGAAAGAGATAAGAAAAATATCAGCTCCACCTAATCTCTTTTATGTTAAATTTTCAAGTGTCGAAATTAGGTCACAATAAAATGCATGAGTATAGGTATTAAGTTGTAATAGGTTACCTCTATGAAGTAATGGTAGCACGTCTGGCTTGTATTTATTCGTTATCCTTTGTCTTGAAAAGTATCACTCAACCCTTTTCAGATTGCCAACTTCCGAAGTTCTCATTTACATATTTGTAACAAAAGCAATGTAAAAATAAAATACGAGGGCTCTTTCAGAAATAACCGAAAAATGCCCATTGCTCAGCAACCAGTGGAGATTTTTTAATTCTGTAAACGACATGATATTCCTTATTTCCTTACGGATATTCCCAGAAATTATGAAGTGCATCATTTTGCACAATGAATTTCTAGACGATTTTAAAGATGGCGGCCCACCTTGAAACTTGGAGAAAGGAGGAAATCAGAGCTGTCATACGTTTTTTGAACGCCAAAAGTCTGAATCCTACCGAAATTCATAAAGAACTTCAGAGTGTATATGGTGAGCATGTTATAAGCCGTACACAAGTCTATCACTGGTGTAATTTGTTTGAAGCCGGCCATTCCGACTTGACAGACAGGGAAGGGAGAGGGCGTTCGATAACTGCGACGTCAGAAGACAATGTGAAGCGAGTTGATGAGCTTATTCGTCAAGACAGGAGGTTGAAACTTCATGAAATCGCAAGCAGTCTTGAAATTTCGGAAACTTCTGCCCATAGAATTGTATTTGATGAACTTGGCTACAGAAAAGTCAGCGCAAGATGGGTTCCTAAGCAATTGACAGACAATCATAAAGAACAAAGATTGGACATCTGCAGGGAACTTTTGAGAAGAAGCAAGAGCTCACGCAGGGTTCACGGGCATACTGCCAACGCCGGCGGAGACTTTCTAGGGTACGATGTGACTTTTCTTGACAGCATAGTCACCGGTGATGAGACTTGGTTGCACCATTGCACCCCAGAAACAAAGCAAGATTCGATGACATGGAAACATCCATCCTCACCTGTCGTGAAGAAATTCAAAGTCATGCGGTCAGCAAAGAAAATAATGGGAACTGTTTTCTGGGACAGTCGTGGTGTTATACGGTTCGAAACCTTACAACCTAGAGAAACAATCAATGCTGCAAGGTACTGCCAAACTCTTAACAAGCTTAGGGAGGCCATTCGCAGAAAGCGCCCAGGACAGTTGACCAACGGGGTCATTTTGCAACACGACAACGCTACACCCCACACAGCACGAGTGACGCAAGGTTGGCTAGAGAAATATGGATGGGAGATTTTGCCACACCCACCACACAGTCCAGACCTCGCACCATCTGATTATCACCTCTTTGGGCCACTGAAACGTGAGCTGGCAGGAAAGCGCTTTGATGTTGATGAAGAGCTTGTTGACCATGTGCGGAAATGGCTACAAAACCTTGACGGAAATTTCTTCCGAGAGGGTATCTATTCCATGGTGCGGCGTTGGCAGAAGTGTGTCGACAGACTTGGCTGTTACGTAGAGAAATGAAGGACGAGTCAAGGTATGAACACGTGCAAGAATTTTGTTGATAGCATAAAAAACGCGGATTTTACAGGCATTTTTCGGTTAATTATGAAAGAGCCCTCGTATTAACAAATATGAGCATTTATATGGCACATTTCCAAGGATCTATCTTGCTCAAATGCAATTCACAATGCTTCATTTTTTTCTCCTAAAGGTCATATGGAACCATATTTCCATTACATACAGTACCAGTCACTGTCACCCATTAGCCATTCCTTTAAGTACTAACACTCATACATTATCCATCATTGCCTATAGTCATTCACACTTAAATCAAGTGGAGTAATGTACGTATATTAAGTGATTTACTCAAAAATACAATGTCAGGATCATAATTTTCCACAATCACTGTCACCCATCCAGCCAATGACCATGCTAATCATTACTTTTGAAACAAGACATGACACTGTACCCCTTAGTCACCAAGCCATACAATATATACTGTAATACCTTATGTTACACCACTGTTACATCATCCTATCTATCAGATTTTTGTGTCGCTATGATCCTCCTTGATCCCTAAGATCTAGAAATCAACTCCTTCTTCGTGTACCTAAAAAAGGCTAGAAAACATTTTCTGATAGGGTATTTTCTCATGCCAACCCAAATGCCATTAGATGTTAGAAGTAGAGTATTTTCGTCTGAAATGACACTCAAAAAGTGCCTTAAAACACACCTGATGAATTATGCTTTGTCTTAATAATGTTATGAGTGGAACTGTGCGTATATTAATAGTCCTTAATATCTTAGTAGTGTAATTGTTATATGTATGATTCCTAATGTCAATGTGCGCCTGGAGCTGCAGCAATGCGGGATTGGAGCTATATAAATATATTATTATATTATGTTACGTTGATAAGAACAGAAAAATATTGACATTGAGGTGAATAATAAGAATTATTTTGGCAGGAGCTGTAATCTGTTTATTTCTGATTAAATTTCTTATTTCCATTTTTGGTTAATATCGTTGACTGGCGTATGAAATGTTATATGGGAGAAATGATACTATTGACAATGGGTGACAGACTTGGACAATTCTTAGGGTCAATGTGTATTGTCCTCATTCTACATCCTCTACAGATGAGCAATGTTGGTTGGGATAGCCGAGTCGATCGCAGTTCTTCAATCTTCCGTGTCAATTTTAATTAAAATGACCACTGACAAAAATTTTTTTTAAAAGAGTAGATAAAAAGTAGAAGGACTACAAAACTTACCCTTTTTTAAAGCTTGTAAAAGAAATTGTAAAGTTTCTGCAAAAGATCCCTGGTAAAAGAAAAAATAACATTTAAAAAAAGATGTACACATATTATTTATTCATATGACAAAGAAATTACATCTGAATTCAGTCCTAAGAAAAGGCCTATTTGTTTATTTGAGCTCTGATCATGGAAAATTTTGAAGAGTTAGTCCGAATTGCTATAAATTTAATCATACGACCAAAGAAGTAAGTACCAAGAAAAGAAATACAGATATTTATACAAAATCACATCCATAATAATTTCTATTCTTTATAAACAATTTGACCTTATGTAAAGTTCGCACATAAATTATCATAGGTATCATAGATGTGAAATGAATGTATTGGCTAGAGACCTTTTAAGATGGATTTCAATGGCCAGGGTCCTAATTAATCCTTATGATATATGGTATAGAGTTTAAATTAGAAAAAAAATCCCACCACATAGCAAAATAAGACCCTGCAAATGCATTCCATAAAGGAATATTGATAATCCATTAATCAATCATAAAATATCACTCATATTGTCACAAAGACTTAAGTGTGGGTCAATTACCTATGGAGTATATGGATATTTTAAAATATTTGAGAAGAGTTTGATATCAACTTGCAAAACAGCTGCATGCATAATTGAAAAAACATAAATACATACAAAAACTTTGTCTCCGACTGTATTTTCCAGGTTCAGCTGTCTAGTGATTTCATTGAGTGCTATCTTATCATCTGTTTGAAGCAAACCTAGAAAAAAGAGATGAAACAATATATCATGTTATGTATAATCTTTATAATATTGAAATGTTATAAATGTATAACCAAATGACAAATTGCCAATATTTTGAGGATAATAAAGACATAGTATGATTATTATTATTATTATTATTATTATTATTATTATTATTATTATTATTATAACATAGGAACTGAATTCCTATCAGTTAGTTTTCCTGAAGTACCATCTGCAGAGTGGGAGAGACTGCACCCTCGGGATTGTCACCCCTGTTGTGATAAGTACCAGCCTATGCTGGTTATAAGGGAAGTCGCCAAGGATTGTCCGCTTCACCAGCGGTGGTTCCCTGTTCATTCCCTTCATGACAAGGGTAATATCAGGAGTATACTCCTTCTTATGGCAGGTGCCCCTGGACGTATCCTTGGCTGTAGGATTGTACACTAGTCCATCCCTGAGTGGAGTTGTCTACCTGCCTCATTGCAGTCTCGGTAGCCCCACTCATGTTGGTGGCTATTGAAGTCTCCCAGACAGATGGAAGGATGGTTAACCACTGGGACTGGTGGTGTAGTCCAAGTCGCTCTAGGTGGTTTGTAGATACAGCCCACCCACCTTCACGGAAATTCTATTCACCCTGTTGTTGTTGTATCCGTAACGCTCTCTATGACCCTTACCTTCGAAGGCTCTTTAGCGTAAATGTAAACCCCCCCTTTGAGCCTCGAAGTGTCCTCTCGCTGGACCAAATATAGTCTGGGATCTGGAATCGAGAAAATTGCGTGTCTGAGTAAAGATGGGTTTCCTTTTATAGGAGAATGTTGATGCCAGTAGCTTTGACAAAAGCTCATTTTTGGCCACACTCTGGCTCTCGATATTAAGGGACAATGAGTGTGTCAGGTCGCTGACCCCGATATCGCATTTTCCAACTAAAGATGTGTTGGGACGTTCACTGATGTTTTTTACCACGCCGACGACTCTGACGACACGATCGCAGTAGTATTTGGCTAGGCGGCCGACCGCTTCACCGTTGGGGCATGTGTATTCTGGACAAGATCATGAAGACATAGTACTGCGGGTTGGATCTCCATTAGTCACATATCAGGGCGGGCCGTTCAAGGCACCCGCTTATAGACCTGACATCCGGGATGGTCTAGTGATGGACAACCAGAATTATTCCTTTGCCCCCGATATGCTCAATCACCCCCACCATAGACAAGGTAGGTGATCCATGAGGGTGGCCTTTATGGCAAACAGCATTTCTTAGTTGATCACGCAATTAGCAATATTGGATAACATTTAGACATTGTTCCCATGGCAAATATCTTGGAGAATCACATCCCAAAAGGCAAATGCCATTTCTTTGGATGCTGAGCTTTGCAATTGAAATTTTCTGGTGACAGGAGATGAAGGGTGCTTCCAAGTCATTGAGTTATGTATTATCTCTGAGGTACTCATATGGATCTGAGTTCCATCATTGTAAATCAAATGTTCTATGAGAATTCTCTTTGATTGAAAGTCCCCAGCAAGCCTATATTGAGGAAATTTTTATATTAACATCATCGGAGCCCGTCTTGCACAAACTCTCCGATACCACATGTCAGGGACAATTTAATTTCAATAGTGCTTTTTGGACTTTCAAGTTTTAAAGCAATCTCCACAATGTTTAAACTCCTATCAAATTTTGATGATCTTGTTGACGTGAATGACATTCTGATTACTTTTTGATGTTTTGGCAGACCAAACCAAGTTTATTTTCTAGAGTTGTACGACAGTCTTTGACCCAAGAACACTACTGATAAACCCGAGACTTAGACACTGCACTTTCACCATATGTTTCTATTATTTCATGATGAATTTCAGGAGGTTTTCTTCCTTTTATAAACAAGAACTGAACGGCGAACAGCTCCAGCTTTGAAAAATTAACCAGCATTAAAAGTTAATTCATTAGTGGAGCTGAAATTTCACAACAAAGAACAAAATTAAATTTCCTATGGTTCTGTGTTTAAAGATAGGAATTAAAAATGTTGCGATTTTTTTGTTCAAAAGTTATGCCCATTTTCCAGTTTCTTTTCCGAAAAACCCAACTTGTGGATCCCAACAGCTCAGTAATTAGAGCACTGCAAAAGGACCGAGATCTATCCTGAGAGCAGTTTGAGATTTTTTTCTGCTTAACCCCACCCCCGAAGCATCCAGCAGTGATCGGGTATCTAGGTCTGTTAGATCTGTTAGAAGTACTTTGCAAAAGACTAGCATCCAATACAAATGGTAGCAAGCAATTGTTATTGTCCGCTTCATGCTATAGACACCAGGATAAACCCAGGCTTAATGGTCCTAATGGTTCTGAAGGAACTATTTTTTTTACCTCACAGAAAGCTGTGTAAGAAAAAGACTTACCATTTAATCGCACAGTGAGCAAGTTATTTTTTATATCGTCAATCTCTTGAAGGGATCCAGTTACATTGTTCAGCAACTATTATCAGATTAAAAAGAAATAATAATAAAATAAGTAATTCTTTTATAGACCCAAATGTATGTAGTAAAATTCAAACAATGTATTTTTCCCTGACCTCCCTGTCCATCAAAAATTAAATTGGTTGCTGGGTTTACATTTATCTGATGGAAAATACTTTGCACGAAACTCGTCTCTCATTTCAGAGCATTCCATTACATGCAAAAGAAGCCAGGGTTAACTCTGGCTCAGAAGGACTAGTCCAACTTTTAGTTTTTCTAGTAGTTCTAACGATAATCTTGAAGTATTCCATTTTCAAAACTAAAAATAGTAGGACATAACATTACTGTTATTTTTTTAAACCCTAAGCATGTACTTGGGATAATGAACATGCTACACAAAACATGTCTCTTAAATTAAAAATTCAGTGCCTGCAATGTTCTTAGATCATAAGAGCAAGTAAAGCAGAGTAGTTCAAGAAACCAAAAAAAGAAAAAGAAAAATATCTCTTAAACACATGCATGCACTCATTTTCAATTACCTCCCTCACAGCTATGTCATGTACCCATAAAAAATTATTACAAGTATTTTTTTTTCGACAAAGAAAATACTGACACTGATCAGGTAATGACTTTGCACCTGAGTATGGTGAGAAAACGTGAGTAAAAGGCCTTTACAAAGAGCTCAACTTTGTGTTACCCAAAGCAGGACTTGAACCCAGGACCAAAAGGTCACTAGATCACAAAGCTGAAGGGGGAAAAAAAAGGAACAAAAGGACAGATCTCAGACCATTGTCTTTCCACAGCCTCTTGGTCCAATGAGGAGAAGAGAATTACTTTCTCCTGTCAAAGCCGTCCGCTTTATTAACTCATACAATTGCCTGTCAAATAAACAAAATAAGAAATTTTGTAAATTAAAAAAAATATATATATCTATATATAGAGAAGTGCAACAAATGATCTAATTTACGTGTAGAATTACACATAAGAAATTTATAATAAACTACCAAAAAATTAAAAGTTCCAGGAAGTAGTTGTAAGATGAAAGAGATTTCCCATCTCAAGTACTTAGCAGAATTATTTTTTTCATACAAATGGTCATTGTTACTCTAGGTAGATTTGATTTCATAAACAGTATTATATTATCTGATCAATGAACAGAGCAAAATAAAGGAGTCTTCATTAGATTTAGAAAAACTACCAAAATACCATACTCATTGCCAATAACAATAGAGTACATTTTGAAAGTTAGTGAAAGGACTCACGTTTTCTCTTCATTGTATCCATTGATTGTCGGTTGAGGTTGAGACTGACTGATTCGAAGTCTAAGGATTCTTTGTACTTCGTCTAAAGGGTCTGCTAAATGATGGCAATTCTCAACATCTGTTGGAGACTGAGGTTGTTTTTTTACTGGGGAATGATTTGATGACACTTTATGTGGAGAGTGCTGTCCCTTCTTTAAGGCATGATTGTCAGATTTCCTTTTGGTTCTGGTCATTCTGAGGACTAAAGATAGGATTCAAAGTTAATCTCTTTTGAGCTTAGTAACGTCCAACATTGGGTGGCCAGATTTGTCAGTGGAAACCACTAATAAACGATCTCCAATGGAAACAGCTACATGAAAGACGATCCATCAACAAACTAAACAAAGCACAAAACGGAAAACTCAAAATTCCAACTAGCCATTTGAAACTGAACAACAACAAAACTAGAAACTCAGCATTTAATTTTGAAATCCCCCACTCAAGGACAAACCATCATCTTTACTCTTTCTTCCTCTCCACCATCTGACTTTGGAACTCCCTACCAAACACTTGTAAACAAGCCCTTTCGCCTAAACTTAAAAAATTGCTCCCTGCTTCCCTCTTACATCCCTGTTACTGAAAAGACGGTCATACAATCTGCAGCCTGAAGCTTTGGCCTTAATGGAAGAAGAAGGAAGTATGCACAGAGAAATGTTAGGAAAAAAAGCCAGCTGCTTAGTTGTGTATGATGTTGATATTTTAGTTGTTACAAATTAATGTGAAATGAGTTAGAAATTATGTTTTCTCTCTTAATTTTGTTGTTTATTTTTAAGAAAACATTTGCTTTTATCATGATTTGACTTTCATAGTTTATGATATAATGTAGCTCTATTTTTTAATTTTCATATGTTCAAGATGCCTACCCTATATGTGGATCAAAACCAGAGGAATTATCGAAAAAGACTGAAAACTGATGGCCTCTACTCAGTTGTTTAGGATACAAAAGAGAAAACTTGGCAAAGATGGTAAAGGACAATTAAAAGAATTAACAAGATTTTTCAAGCAAAATGGAAGAAAGAGAAAAGCTGAACAATCTACAACCAAATAAAAGTGAACCAAGCACGCCTAAATCCAAATCTCCTCACATTTCAGCACAAGATAAGGGAAGGCAAGAAAACGACACCCGTAATGCTAAGTGCACCCATCAACCAATGGTTTTAAAAATATTTCAATCATGGAAATGGGCTTTCAGATGAAATAACATAATTTTATTGAAAATTTCTATTTGGACAATGAGAACTCTTGGCGAACAACAAGGTTAAAATATTTCAAAACTGTGAGAGATGAAAAAAGAGAAAGGATGAAAATTCAAAAACTTTCTTGGAAACAACCCTGAAAAAGAGGCTGTCAATTGTTAGTGAATTTCATCCAGGAATCAAAATTGGCTTAGGTTTATTTTGCTCCCTTGGAATCCCAGAATGTACTGCTACGAGAAATTCCACAATCAGCATAGGAAAAATTGTAACAATCAAGGATAAAATGGTCCAAACGAATATTTCGAAGATCTTTCTCAGATCTTATAACTGGTCTTCTGGTAAAGTGCAGAGGAGATTGACTGCCAATACATTTTCTATCACCCAATTTGCTTTGGTCATGGCCTATCGACAATTCCTAAGCTTGAGGAATCAAGATTAATAACAAAACAAAAATTAAGCTTCAAAAGTAAGTACCATAGGAATGTATATAAACCTTCCCCAGTTATACATTTTTTGTATGGATAACTTAATTTCCTAATTAAAATAAAGTTCCCATTGATAACTTAATTTCCTAATTAAAATAAAGTTCCCATTTGACTTTGACAGAAAAGATTTCAACTCTACAAATCATTATTTCATTATTCAATTTTAAAAGAAAGCAAAGTTGGGATTGAGGTAATCAGATGTCACCATCTAATTACTCACCATGCCCAATGTAGCTTGACATCCATAAAAGGAAAAGTATTGATTTGATCAATCACATCTGGTATTCAGAGTTGCTTATAATGAAATAATGTGTTACTTGCTCTGGATTTTCCCCGTGTGGTGTCCGGGGTCCCTCAACTGAGAGGGTCAAGAATAGCCCAACGCCAAGCCAGCGTGTCGTAAAAGGCGACTAATGGTGTGTGATTCCCCCATCTTTGAGTCACCTGGTCCTCCAGGTTGGGGGTTGGCAAAGGGTTAACACCCCTTTCCGTTAAACTCAAACCGTTACAGAAACACAGACAGACAAACTAAATCCTTTTTTTAGCTTGGGCGACCGAAGAGTTTCTGGAATTACAGAATTTATGAAGGACAACAGACAAAGCCGAAAGGACTCTGCTGACCCGATGACGTCTTCGCCAAACAAGCAGCTTCGAATTGCGTCGTGGAACGTTCGCACCATGTATGAAGCAGGAAAAAGCTCTCAAGTTGTGACTGAGATGAGAAGATACAGGCTGCATATACTTGGAGTAAGCGAAACCCACTGGATACAATCTGGACAGAAACACATCAAGTCTGGGGAGAAGATTTTATATTCAGGCAGAGGGGACGGGATTCATACACAGGGAGTAGGAATAATTCTAAGCAAGTTTGCCCAGAAGTCACTGAGAGGATGGGAACAATGCGGAGAAAGGATCATCATGGCGTCCTTTACAACACGGAGTAAGAAGATCAGCATGAACATTGTACAGATCTATGCCCCAACAAATGATGCAACAGATGAGGACAAAGATACATTTTATGGTCTGCTACAACAAGTCATTGACAAGTTGCCAAGGAAAGACATCAACATATTGATGGGAGATGCTAATGCAAAAGTGGGACAGGATAACGTAGGCTATGAAGGTATCATGGGACGTCATGGCATGGGAGAAATGAATGATAATGGTGAGAGATTTGCAAATTTCTGTGCATTCAACAGTTTGGTGATTGGAGGATCAGTGTTCCCCCATAAGAGGATCCACAAAGCAACTTGGGTCTCACCAGATGGTGTGACAGAGAATCAGATTGATCATTTTTGTATCTCTCGTAGATTCAGAGTTCATTGGAAGATGTGACAGTACGGAGAGGGGCAGATGTTGGATCAGACCACCACCTGCTATTGGCAAAGCTTAAGCTCCGACTCAGAAAACACGGGGCCAGATCACATACAAGAAGAAAATTCGAGGTGAATGCACTTGATGGGGAAAAGAATGAGGAATTCAAACTACAATTGAGTAATAGATTCCAACCTCTTACTGAGCTCGAGGAGGACATAGATGTAGAGTCACATTGGGCAAAGATCAAGGAAGTCTACATAACAACTTGCCACGAGGTATTGGGGGTAAAGAAATCGGAACATAAAGAATGGATAAGTCCAACCACCTTGGACCTTATTGAAAAGAGGAGAACAAGGAAGGAACAAGTGAATGCAAGCCGAACAAGGGCTTCAAGACTGGATGCACAAGAGCAGTATCGAGCCATAGCTAAGGAAGTCAAAAGATCTGTGAAGAAAGACAAGGAAGCATTCATGAACAGACTTGCAGAGAAAGCAGAAGCAGCAGCGACTGGAGGACACATGAGGATCCTTTATCAAACTACCAAGACACTTGCTGGAAAATATGGGAAACCAGAGGTACCAGTCAAAGACAAAGATGGGAAAACTATTTTTGGAAAAGAGGCTCAATCTGAACGATGGAGGGAACATTTCAACTGCCTTCTGAACAGACCACCACCAGACAACCAGCCAGAAATTTTGCCTGCAAGGAATGAGCTACCAATTAGCTGTGATCCACCATCGATAGCAGAGATTGTGGGTGCCATTAACAAGATGAAAAGGGGGAAAGCTGCTGGACCAGACCAGATTCGACCGGAGGCTCTAAAAGTTGATGCGGAAAGAAATGCTGAGGCCCTGCACCCACTATTTGAGAGAATCTGGAATGACGGGATATTCCCAAAGGATTGGAAGGAAGGACATCTTATCAAGCTTCCAAAGAAAGGGGACCCAGTAATTGTAATAATTATCGAGGCATCACTCTTCTTTCTATCCCAGGAAAGGTTTTCAACCGTATTATTTTAGAGAGAATTAAGAATGCAACAGATGCTAAACTGCGGGACGAACAGGCAGGTTTTCGGAAAAAACCGTTCAACCACCGACCAGATTGCCTCTCTGCGAGTCATATTGGAACAGTCTATAGAATGGAACTTCCTCTTATTAAGAAGGACTCTCCTCTTATTGTCAACTTTCTGGATTACGAGAAGGCTTTCGACAGTATTGACAGAGCAACATTGTGGAAAATTCTGGCACATTATGGACTCCCTGAAAAGATAGTAAACCTCATTAAGGAAATGTATGAAGGATCAAGTTGCAGGGTTGTACATGAAGATCAGCTTACTGACAGCTTTGAAATTAAGACTGGTGTCAAGCAGGGATGCTTGCTCTCACCTTTTCTGTTCATCCTTGCCATTGATTGGCTAATGAAGGAAACCTCCAAAGGGAGAAGAAATGGGATACAGTGGACCCCCTGGACACAGTTGGATGATCTGGATTTTGCAGATGATCTGGCTCTTTTGTCCCACACCCAGGACCAGATGCAAGCAAAAGCCACAATTATAAACAGCCTCTCGGAATCAATTGGTCTAAGAATTCACCTGCAAAGTCAAAGGTCTTGAGGATAGGTACGCGTCAAAGGGAGCAGATCAAAGTAAAAAATCAGGAACTCGAAGATATAGACACTTTCTGCTATCTCGGAAGTATAATTGACAAGGATGGAGGCACGGAAGCAGAGGTGAAAGCACGAATAGGAAAGGCACAGGCTGCATTCACATCTTTGAACAGAGTTTGGAGAACTAAAGATATCTCCCTTCAACTAAAGCTAAGACTTTTCAACTCAAACGTGAAGTCTGTCCTACTGTATGGATGTGAAACTTGGAACGCATCACAGGCATGTATAAGGAGGGTACAGATTTTCGTAAACAGGTGCATGCGTAAGCTACTCAGAATAAAATGGATGGATAGAATAAAAAATGAAGAAGTATGGAAAAGAACACAGCAGAAACCAGTGGGAGAGGATATAGGAAGAAGACGATGGAGGTGGATTGGACACACGCTTAGAAAGAATGACTCAACTATAACAAAGAAAGTATTGGACTGGAACCCTCAGGGCAGAAGATCAAGGGGAAGGCCACGAGGAACATGGAGAAGAATTAAAGAAGCTGATATACAGAGAAGTGGTAAGACCTGGAATGAGATAAAAAAGTTGGCTCAGGATAGAGAAGGATGGAAACTGTTTGTCTGTGGCCTATACCCTGACCCAGGGTGAAAAAGGCAATGATGATGATGCTCTGGATTTTATGCAGTAACCTTTATTCTGAGTAACAGTTGTCAGTCGGTTACCGACACTTTTTGAAAGACTGGAGATAGAAATTTTTGACAATCTTTTAAATACTGCTAGTGGGTTGTAAAACATCTCGTGGTCACTATAAAAGATCTCATTTGTTACTGGAAGGTAAAATAAACTTCGGAAAGTTTGATCCATCAATATGATATTGAATAAGATGGGATTTTCTGATGTCAGTTCGTTACCAACAATATAATGTCAAATAAATTCAATTTGATAAAGATCCATCTTTATCCATTTTGATATCAGTAAGGGAGGACATGATACATGTCCATGGGAAATATTAGATGTCAGGGCATGAAATGTATGTATTTTTACTCTGATTTGTCAGTCCGTTTACCTGTCGAATTTCCCATAATTGTAGTAGTAGCAGACCTGCCAACTTGAAAATTTTAAAATTCGTAATTTTTAGGAGATAATAGTAGTAGTGGTAGTAGCAGCAGTAGTAGTAGGAGTAGTAGTAGTAGTAGTAGTATTAGTAGTAGTGGTAATAGTAGTAGTAGTAGTAGCATTAGTAGTAGTAGTAGTTGTTGTAGTGGTGGTGGTGGTGGTGGAAGTGGTAGTAGCAGTAGTAGTAGTAGTAGTAGTAGTAGTAGTAGTAGTAGTAGTAGTAGTAGTAGTAGTAGTAGTAGTAGTAGTAGTAGTAGTAGTAGTAGTAATCAGTGATAATAATAGCAATTTGTCAAAAAGGAGGAAAATTTCTCGGTCTATCGATTTAACACAAGCAAAATGTCAAATAACAGGAACATCGTTTTGCATTATATTATATTTCACTACAAGTGTAAATCCATTCATTAGACATAAATTTACTTTTTGCAAACATTTAATGAATTGTCCTTTCCACATAACATTCTAAAGACCTACAATATTATTCAAACAAAAGGCCAGAAAATGTTGTTTTGTTTTGATTTTTACTTTAAAAAGAAGGCTACAATATCTTCGTTACTGAAACCTAGTGGATATCTAGCTTATAAATACGACCAAATAACCTCTCAAATTTCAAACCATAGTCCAAAGGTAGAAAAAAAGGAGAGTAAGCCAATCACCATTGCTTTATTGTAATATATTATCTCTGTATAGCCATATGATTTAATGATGGGTTGAGAAAGAAAGACAGAAAGAGAGAGAGAGAGAGAGAGAGAGAGAGAGAGAGAGAGAGAGAGAGAGAGAGAGAGAGAGAGAGAAAGAGAGAGAAGGGGGGGGGGGGGGCTGGAGAGGGGAGACTTCTCTACCAGAGTAATTTATGACTTGACCTTATGAATTCTATACCCAAATTAAAAAATAAAAATAAAGAAAAAATGAGCAATAGAAAGAAAGGCAGAGAGAGAGAGAGAGAGAGAGAGAGAGAGAGAGAGAGAGAGAGAGAGAGAGAGAGAGAGAGAGAGAGAGAGAGAAAAAGAGAGAGAGAGGGGCACAGAGAAAAAAATCTAGACCCATTTGTTCCTCCTCTTCCCCTTCAACCATCAACCATCAACTAGCTAATCAAAGAAAACCATTGCTCTTCTGTGTCAATTGTGACATCTGGTGCATTCTGTCTGGCCCGACGTCATAAAGACTCAAAATATACATAAGACATAATAATAATAATAATAATAATAATAATAATAATAAATGGCATTTATATAGCGCTTTACCCCGTTGTCACAGGCTCTAAGCGCTTTACAGTGATATAAAACAAAACATATTACAGTGAGACAAGTGTGAAGGAAACGTGATACGAATTCAATTTAACAACAACAAAATATGAAAATAATATTGCAACATTATGACGTAAAAAGATAAAACTTTAAGCGAGATTTGAACGTTGTCAACGAATCCGAGCATCTCATGTGTGATGGGAGAGAGTTCCAAAAATTGGGGGCCGAAAATTGAAAAGACTGTTCACCTATTTTACGCAATGGCTTAGGTTTGACAAGGATTGATTGGTCATTGCTTGACCTCAAGTTTCTATTGGGGACATATATGTTTAGAAGGTCTTTAATATAGGAGGGACTGTTCGTGCTCAGGGATTTGTAGACAACAGTACAAATCTTATAGGCAACTCTTTTTTCCACAGGAAGCCAATGTAACTCAAGGAGAAGAAGAGTTGCTGACGGGTATATTTTGTTATTGCGTACAATGAGCCTGGCTGCGTTATTTTGAGCAACCTGAAGTTTGCTAATTTTGTCTTTAGCTAAATTCGCCCAAAGGGAGTTACAATAGTCCAATTTAGATAAAACCAGGGAATTAATTAAAAGTTCTGTTATATGCTTCGGTATTAAATTACGAATTTTGCTTATTTTTTTCATTTCTATGTACACAGATTGTATGGTGTTATTCACATGGCTTGTCATGGAAAGATCTTTATCAATGATGATGCCAAGGTTTTTTGCTTTATTTGAAAATTCTATTGTGCTATTTCCGAGAGTAATAGGTGATTTATTTGCCTGTTTAAGGATACTCGGCCTTCCACACATTAAAATCTCAGTTTTACTATCATTTAATAATGGTGATTTGTGGTTTTGAGGAAAATGTTTGGCATGGCAAATTCAGCGGAAAATTTCAGAGAAATTCCCAAAATCCCGGAATTCCGCGAATCTGCGGAAGATTATCATCACTGAGTAATAGGTGTAGTAGTGGTAGTGGTAGTAGTAGTATTAGTAGTAGTAGTAGTAGTAGTAGTACAAGTAGAATGTAAAGACTGAGCTCAGACTTCGTTAATTCAATGTATTTATTATCAATCATATGGTAAATTTACAATAAATATATCATACGACCAGCTCGGACGGAGTTCTTTCAGTAACTAGCACAAAACAGTCGTCTAACAATGTTCCTAAGGAACAAAGAGTACTTAAACGTTCGTGCAATCAACATTAACACTCACATGCAAAACATGCACAACACAAAATGTGTAACTCTAAAGACAACTACATTCATACTCATACATAGCAAACAACTCCAATACATTACAATACATGTTTCCGTAGTAGTAGTAGTAGTAGTAGTAGTAGTAGTAGTAGTAATAGTAGTACTTGTAGTGGTGGTAGTATCAGAGCCATCGATACTACCACAACCATCATCATCCCTACCACCATTACAACATATAATATTGTCATATAAGCTCAAGTCTTTGGTCACTTTATTTATATTTATATAGGATTAGTCATCCTACACATATCAATCTGGGCAGACGTGCTTGTCAACAAACAACATTGTGTGAGCGTTTACACGTCTCATATCAAATTAAGCCAGCTGAATATATAATAACATGTCTCAGTGTGGTCTGTGAATCAGCGGTAAAGTGGATTGTTTTTTACAATTTCAACCAATGTTAGTGTGTTTTTTGACGGAAAGGGGTACTTTGACCGCACAACTCTGGCCCGGCATTGTGTCCTTTGATAAGCTGCTTTACATACAATGTCCTACACGACTCAGATGTATAGGAGTGCCTGGCCGAGTCCTAGTAATAAAAAGGAAACCTAACAGCTAACTTTTAAGTTATGACATGAAAATTTGGCTCAAATTGCACTGATGAGGGAATACTTGAAGCATGGAGCAACTCATTCCCCGAGAGCATTCCACGACTTATGTCTCATCTTTGCTCGTGTGTGTGTCTGTGTTTAGAGTCTTTATAGGTAGTATATTATTGTTGCTTCTTTCAGGTCACAATTCCTTCCTTAATTCATCCAATTATATCTACTTGCCTTTCCATTCATCAAAAGAGCAGTTAAAGCAATAGATAAGAACTGATGAGGCTAAAAGAAAAACAAAACAAAATTCAAACGGGGGATTTTGCGTGATGCGTAGAGTAATGGATAATGTCAATGGGCCTTCCTAAAGGTGCAGTTTTTATTATTTCATCAGCACTGTTGGTAAATATCATAGGGGTAGTACACTGGCAAAACAGATTATTTTCATTTTGACCAGAATTCAGGCGTGCCTACCCTCCGTTTCAAATTTCAGGGACATTTTACGAATAAAACCTCAGTTGATGAGGATGACGATGATAATGATTATGAAGATGGTGATGATGATGATCGTGGTGTTGTTGGTGGTGGTAGTGGAGCTGATGTTAAATGTGATGACGGTGGTGGTGATGGTGATAGCTGTTGATTGGTGGAGTGAGTATTCTTTTTTTCTTTCTGATTAGATTAGGTGTGCTACAGACCAGTGATCTATCAGGTGTGTACATTTGTCAAAATTCAGTACACACACACTAAATAGTCGACACGATGTCATATGGAAGACTTACAATCTTTAACCACTGAATTTGTTAAGATTTCTTATTTAACCAGGGGTGAGAATGACTGGTCACTAAAACGGAGGAAATTTTTCAGCGCTTAGATCAAGAACCGCCCATGCAAAAACAACCTATAAATTTAAATTTCATTAAAAATTTATTGTGATGCAATCCAAAATGTGTCTCCCAGCAATTTCAGACATCACTCGGAGAAATTTCAAAAACTGAAAGTGTAATTATAACATGGTGGTTGTAGTAATGGTAGTGGTAGGGATAATGATGTGGTGGTGGTTGTAGTAGTAGTGGTAGTCACCACATACATCTCCCGTATTCACAGATTCCCTAATGCCCAAATCCCATTGTTTCAAGATGACCAGAGACGCCAACTTAAAATTTGGCTCACGTAAATTTCAGAAATAATTCCGAATAATTTCAATGCTTAAACAGGAACTTCTGCAAACAAAATATAATCTATTGAGATCTATAATCATCCTAATACCCCTTGTTTCAAATCAAGTAAAGTTCCAAAATCAATTTATGACTTATAAAATATGTGTGGTGGTAATAATGATATGATGGTGGCTGATGTAGTGGTGGCAGTAATGATAAAGTATGTGCTTGTGGTTGTTGCAGAAGTGGTGGTGGTGATATTGTTGTGTTGGAGGAGGTTGTAGTAGTGGTGGTAAGGATGGGTAGTGATTGTTGTTTTAATGGTGATAGTGTTGTGATGATGTCGTAGTGGTGGTGGCAATGATGTTGATGATGATGATGTGGTGGAGGTGGTTGTAGTAATGGTGGTGCTTCATGAAATGATGGTGTGGCGATGGTGGTGGTTGTAGTAGTATTGGCAGTGATGATGATGATGATGATGATGATGATGATGATGATGATAGTGGTGGTGATAAGGTGTGTACTTGAAGGTGAAAAGAGAGAATGATGGATGATGTGAAAAGGATATGATCAACTTTATAGATGTAGGTTTGTCTGACAAAACGAACGATAGTGTGTGTTTGTGTGTGTTTTGTTTGTTTGTTTTTAAGGGTTTACGGCGCTTGCAACACATTTAGGTTATATCAGCGCCAGTAAAAAGGAAGAAAATGGGATAGTAACAAGTTCTAGAATTACAATTAAAGCACCCAAGAAAAAGTAAGACATAGGGGAACGAAACAAAAAGGGATCAGATGTAGCTTCCAAGAGCATACCAGCATACCACCAATGTACTTAGTTTGAGATCACCTATAAGTCTCATCCGGACACAAGTACAAAATCCAACAAAGAGGAATACACTCAAATACTTACATTATACATTCAAAATAACAAATATAATAATACATAACAGAGAGATGATTTACAAGGAAAAAAATATAATCTCCCAAAACAATAACTGTGTATTTGACTGTTTCCCTCCCAGTTAGGACTCTGGCCAGGGCCAGGACAAAACCAAGTAATCTCATTCCAAGACAAAGACAGAAAGCATGTTGGAAAACAGATATAAGGGGATAAAAGACATAGTATGTACCCCCTTGCCCACTATGGGAGGTCAGGAACCCCACCCAGGTGTGTGTGTGTGTGTGTGTGTGTGTGTGTGAGTGAGAGAGAGACAGAAAGAGTGAGAGAGAGAGAAGGAGAGAGAGAGAGAGAGAGAGAGAGAGAGAGAGAGAGACTGCTCAAAGTGAATATAGAGATAGGTACAGAGAGATTAAAGTGAAAAACTAAACGAGGTTAAAGTACTGAGTGAACTTTATTGTTAGGTGTGTATGTGTTTATTTGTTAATCGTAAATATTAACGTATGTTTCATGTGGCAATTGACAGGAAATTAACATTTTAATTGAATCTGTGTGTGTGTGTGCGTTTGTTGTGTGTGTGTGTGTGTGTGTATCATGTTGAGTACATGAAGAAGAAAGTGAAACTTATTGAGGCTGAAGAACTGGGTGCACTTTACTAATTGTGTGTGTGTGTGTGTGTGTGTGTTAGTGAGATGAAGAGAGAGTGAAGAACAGATGAGAGAGAGAAAGAGACAGAGAGAGAGGAAAGAGACAAGAGAGAGAGAGGAGAGAGAGAGAAGAGAGAGAGAGAAGAGAAGAGAGAGAGAGAGAGAGAGAGAGAGAGAGAGAGAGAGAGAGAGAGAGAAAGAGAGAGAGAGAGAGAGAGAGTTTTGAGCTATTTGTTCGAACGGTTTTTACGGCGCTTTCTTCACTTTTACTTGTAGGTCATTTCAGCGCCACTTAAAATATATATGGGGCTGTAAAAAAAATATAGATAGTGACTGGTTCAAATAGGGCTCACAAACGGACTCCAAGATCAAACTATCAATGTAGTTAGTTTGAGGTCACCTTAAAGTCTCACCAAGACACAAGCACAGAATCCTTGTGAGAGAAATACAAAATTTAGAACAACAAATCTAACGTCACACGAAAGAGAGATGATATACGAGGACAAAGATATCATCTCCCAAAAACGACTATACATTTAATTGTTTCCCTCCCTACCAATGAATACGGCCAGGAAAAGGATCAAGCCAAGACAAAGGCAGAAAGCAACTCTGATCCATGCAAGTCAAAAGATCCCAAAAATAATAATAGTAATAGTATGATAATAAGAGATAATAATAAATAAATAAAATAATATATATGTTTATGATAATAGTAATAATAATAAACAAATATATAACAAATTATTACTATATTATTATTATTTTTTATTTTATTATTATTATTATAATTGTTATTATTATTATTATTATTATTATTATTATTATTATTATTATTATTGTTAACACTATTCCCTGCTCTGAGGGAAATCTCTCTTTTTCTTTTTTTTTTTATATTTTGACCTAAACCTTAGAGTTTTTTGTTTGCTAAACCTTTATGTAAATGTTCCGTTTCTGAGCATGAATTTCTTAAATTGTTTTTATTTTTAAAACAATTATTGTTTTTATTATTAAAACAATTATTGTTTTTTTTCGGAGAAATAAAAAATTCAACTGATTAAAAAAAACTCTTGCTCGGAACTCGGAACAAAAGTGAAAGCAATGAAAATCAATTGGGAAGAAAGAAAGAAAAAGTAAAAAAAAATAAATGTGTGTGTGTGTGTGGGGGGGGGGGGGGGGGCGTGGGGGGGGGGGGGGGGGCGGTTGCGACTGGGTCAAATCTGTGCAGCTAAAAGGAGTAAAATGAAAGGTGGCCTAACCCACTGAGCTGCCTATACACACCACTATCGGAATATTTTAAATTCATATATGAGCTAAACATATTTCCACCATTTTTGCTTCCTTGTTTTGGGAGTTATTTTCATC
>NC_088371.1:11354918-11357418 GCF_034508935.2 Berghia stephanieae
TAGACTATAATATTTCGGAAATTTTATAATCCTTTTTTTTTTTAGGTGGTTGTTGACCAAGATGGAGAACGGGTCGTGTGGAACCAAAGCAGAAACCAATGGAAATGGATGTCATTCTGACTTACCTGTATGTTGCCAATCAGAACATGATTACGGTGAGTTCAAAGTTCAAACCCTCTTCAAATATTATATAATATGAATCAAACATGGTTTTATGATAGTATGTGGTGCATTTTCTCGACGTCACCATGCTTAATGCGCTTCATTTTACTTCATTTCTGACATAAAAGACATGATATTGAATTCAGTACACATTTAGTAAATTCAGTACAGTACTCTCTGGATTCCAGCACGCTATCGGGAGCAGCCAAAAAGCGTGCTAGAATCTGAACGTGTCGAATTTCGATGCTCATGGGAGGTCATGACATAATATTATTATTGATGAAATTTGGTCACCCAGCTCCAGCGTGACGTATTGCTGGATTGGATTCAATAGTCTGATGTCACGTAGCCCAGCAACGGCGGCCATCGTGGTTCTAAACAAAGAAAATCTGTACTTTTTATTCTTCCTGCTGGCTAGAACTTTTCATATGTCTTGTGATCAAAATGTGTAAAAGTCAAAACATGATCAGATTTATAATGTTTTTTTTCCCCCTCTGGAAACGCTTTTATGCTCGTCGGAGAATATTTCATAAAGGCGTCCGCCATTGTTCTGATAGTTTAGAGCCAGTTACTAAGTTACCATGCGTCATTACGAGGGAAGTGACGTTGCGACTGTTGAAGCGTATTCAGGGTGCCAGAATCCAGCGACTACTGTATTACAAATGTATTAATTTTCTTAAGTTAAGAATATCTTTAAGGCTTTTGTAATGTCGACCTCATACACATACTTGGTCACATCTGGGTCAATCGAGGCTCGTGTAAAGTGCTTTATCCAGTGAATTTTTGATATCATTGCCACCCACGAGGACAACGACAACACGTAACATAGGTAGAATTTATACGAGCCACCACATCGCTAGTCTTAAATGTTACGTTGACGCCATTAGAAAATGACACATTCATATGTCCAGCTGTCAGGAATCGGTAAATAACAATAGGTAAAGTAACCCGGGACCTTCCGATCCGAAAGCGAATGTCATACCACAAGACCATATTATGGCTGCCCATGTTATTATACACCGTTGAGCATACTTTACAGGCTTGCCAATTCAGGGGGAAAATATTTACTGAACTTTTGCGCGAACACAATGACTGACCACTATCTGAATACAATGACCGACCACTATCTGAACACATCTAAGACCAATATCTGAGCACATCAACCGACCACTATCTGAACACATCGACAGACCACGCTATCTGAGCACATCGACCATCCACTATCTGAATACATCGACCGACCACTATCTGAACACATCGACCGACCACTATCTGAACACATCAACCGACCACCGACCACTATCTGAAAATAAAATTGAGCTTTATATAGCGCAATATCCACTAAATGTGCTCAAAGCACTTTACAAGGGGTCCCTGGTCAACAGCAACATTTAACATGTAGGACGGGACGTCTGAACACATCGACCGACCACCGACCACTATCTGAACACATCGACCGACCACTATCTGAACACATCGACCGACCACCGACCACTATCTGAACACATCGACCGACCACCGACCACTATCTGAACACATCCACCGACCACTATCTGAACAAATCGACCGACCACCGACCACTACCTGAACACCTCGACCGACCACTATCTGAACACATCGACCGACCACTATCTGAACACATCGACCGACCACCGACCACTATCTGAACACATCGACCAACCACCATCAAATCGTTGAACGTTGGTATTATGTAGCCTACTTACTTTTCTCAGTTCAGCAGGTGATTGGATATATTATACGGAGGTTTTTAAAAATACTGAATTCCTTAAATATACAGAAAATTGGCAACCTTAACGTTTTAAATTGTACACCCTTTTTACACATATCAATGAGGACACACAAAGAGAAAGACAGATCTCTTTGAACTTGTTGATCAGTCATTTTTCCTACTGACGATGAGACATAGCTACAATATGTAGAAATATAGTGTAAATAAGTGAGGCGTGGGAATGACATGACAGAATTCCATCCCTTTGATATAACAAGGTAGACAAGTCTACTTAGTGACCGGGCAATGCGGTGTGAATATCGACTTTTTCTTTATATAGATAAGAAGTAGAACGAAGCTAATTTGTGTGAACATTACACTCCGTGTGGGGTTAATGATTTTAATCGTGAAATGGAAGCTTAATTGATAAAATGACGTAAGGTTACAAGGTTTATTCAAAGTTCTTTTTTCAAATAAAGAGAACGAGGGAAATCACCGGCCATGAGAATTAAAGGCATGCTACGCGTAGTTGCTATATTATTGGATTTCTTTTTTCTTTCTACTTTTTTAATTTTTTTTTTTTTTATTTAAATTATTTTTTTTTTAGTG
>NC_088371.1:11362418-11379918 GCF_034508935.2 Berghia stephanieae
GTCTAAGCTGCGCTTCACCGATGGGCATTATTATTATCATCATCATTATTATTATTATTATTATTATTATTATTATTATTATTATTATTATTATTATTATTATTATTATTATTATTATTATTATTATTATTATTGTTATTATTATTGTTATTATTATTATTATTATTATTATTATTATTATTATTATTATCATCATCATCATCATTATTGTTATTATTATTATTATTATTATTATTATTATTATTATTATCTTCATGATGATGATGATTATTATTATTATTATTATTAAAAGGATATTAATAATAATTATTATTATTATTATTATTATTATCATCGTCATTATTATTATTATCGTCATTATTATTATTATTATTTTATTATTATTATTATTATTATTATTATTATTATTATTATTATTATTATTATTATTATTATTATTATTATCATTATATAAATGCTATTCTCAAGTGTAACTGTTTTCCGTGTTTGTCTGTTTTTTCTTTTACAGATATACCTTTGAAGTAGCCCCAGTATTTACAGTCATGGAAAAGGCAATCTTCTCAGAGATTCGTCGCCTCATTGGGTTTAAAGAAGGTGACGGCATCTTTTGTCCAGGTAAAATGTGCAGGTTTATTAATTATTTGAGTATTTCAGCATGTGCCATATTATGCCTCTCTTGGGGTCCCAATAGCACAATAATTGGTTAGCACTAGCTTTGCATGCAAAGGGACCGAGATTGAACCGTTGAGATTATTTTCTGAGCTCCCTGTCCACCCAGCAGTGATTGGGTAGCTGGGTCTGTTGGATCTGGCAGAAAGTATTTTGTGATAGACCTGTGCAGCGTCCTATCTGAACAATAGTAAGCAATTGCTATTGTCTGTGTCATGTTATAAAAACCTGGTTAAACTCCAGCTCCATAGACCAAGGGACCACTTTATATATTTGCTTTCTTTGACTTAAAGTAATTTGGATTCTCTGTCAAGACTTTTTGGTTGAGTAAATACGGTTGAGTAAATACCCTTCCCTCATGTCCTAAAAAGATCAAGCATCTAGTAGCTCAATTTCCAATGAAAGGCCTGCAGGGCAGTTTCAGTTACAACAAACCATCTAACAATAAACATTAACTTAATAATGGATACACTGTATTTTCTGTACTTTTGATATATAAGTTGGTTTTCATCCTCTGAGAGATGATGTCCTTGTCATTGTCACGCACTGTCTGAATCAATCTGGTAATATGTCAAGACGAAGTTAAGTGCCCAAAAAATGAGTCTAATGTAAGATGATCCGAAAAACAAAATTAAAAATGAGTGCACATTTGTATAGTGCAATATCCACAAAACATCCTCAAAGTGCTTTACAAGGTGTCCCCAGCTAACAGCAACACTTAACATGTAAGACAAAACATGACGCCTGTTACTGTTAGGGGATATTATATATAATTTTTTTTTCCGATGGAGAAAACACCGTTGTGAGTAAGGAACCTTATCTAAGGACTATGCGCTGCTCAGAGTTGGACTCGAATCCTGGACCTTCCGCACCACTAGACCACGACGTAGCCACACTGACACTACTGTAATCTTATACAATTAATTCACGAAATGATACTTATCTTCCTCAAATCAGCATATGACTTTAAACAAATTTTCATAGATTCATATTATTTTGACAATAGATTAAATTTTTATCATCCAATTCATCCCAACTTAGGGGAACCTGATAGCTCAGTTGGTAGAGCACTTGCTTCGCACACTAAGGGTCCAAGATATTTTTTCTGACTATCACCCAGCAGTGGTTGGGTTGCTCGGTCTGTAAATCTTGTGGAAAATACTTTGCGATAGGCCGTTGTCCTATTTAAAGGGTAGCAAGCAATTGTTATTGTACATTTCATGCTATAGAAACCAGGATAAAATCCTGCTTTATGGGCCCGGTGACTCTGAAGGCCTACTTTCTTTTTCACTCCGACAAACTACCGTTTTGATACAATTGGTCCTAAGTGTTCTAAGTACCCAGTACACATCGAATTGGTCCCATATTGTTACAATAATTTGTTAATTAATTAATTAATTAATATTAATTAATTAATTAATTACTTATTGGGTGCTTTTTTTTTGTTTGTTTGTTTGTTTTGTAGGAGGTTCAGTTTCCAACATGTATGCTATAAATTTATCACGATTCAAGGCATTTCCTGATGTCAAAGCTAAGGGTATGAGGAATCTACCTGAAATGTGTATCGCTACTTCAGAAAAGGTAGGAGGAGAATGAATGCAATTGACGTCACTTTACTGTTTTGGGTTTGGAAGTGAAGTGACTAATTATTACAAGGTTTTGTCTAATAAATATGGGCTCTTGTTTTATAAAAAAGTAGAGAGCCATTTTGAGCAGGGTCAGTCATGAAACAAATGATAGAGGGTGTCCATAAAGGCTTTCCCTGGTTTCAAAGACTTGTTATTCTAAAACCGTTATAGATTTTGCATTTGGTTTTCTTTTCGCCATCTTCAAGGAAAAGCCATACATTTATTCCCATTAGTCATCAACCCACAATTACATCACCAAATTTAGCAAAATCAACTTGAACTGAGAAGATATCATATTCTCTTCTTCTATTTCGGAATGGCAAAAAATGCGACACAAATCTTTTTATGCAATGTGATTGAATGAAACAAAATCGTCAAAGGTAGCTCAACAACCTTTCAAAACCCATTTTGGCAGATCATTATAGGAAAACATTAAAAAAAAAAAGATTTATCTATATTTGATGAGACACATAGTGAGGGATTGATCACACTCCCGTCGACCAAGTGAATTTTGTCGTACTGTTGCTATTCCGAAATAGATGGAAAGAAAATGAGGACTTTTAAGCTCATGTTGATTTTGGTAAATTTGGTTATGTCATGTGGGTCAGTGGCAAATGGGCAAAAATGTATGGCTTTTATGTATGGTGTGGGGAAAAAACGAGATGCAAATATCTAAAACGGTTTATGAATAATAAGTCTTTGAAATCAGAGACAGACTTTATGGACACCTTGTAATAATGTGTATACGTGATTAACCACCTTTAGTCGGTATTAATTAGATTGGGATGAAACCATCAGAAAATTGAAGTTAAGAAAAGGGTGGTTAGAATAAAAATTATTTGAGGCTTGGAACTATGTACATTCACTCTTCTCAACAAGGCATTATGGTCTCCATTAATGTTTCCTAATTTAGATCTTGAAGTCAATTTTCAGTATTTAGTTCACCCCAACAAAATACCGTCTTCGGGTGGTGGGGTACATATGTGACCCTTCGCCTCAAAACGGTATTAAGTCTGGTTGGTTAAGATGTTGAAAATTGTATTTATAGCCAGCAATATCAGACTTGTGTTGAGTTTATACTATTTATTGAGGAGAATGGATATCATATTTTAGGGTGCTAATGCCAACAATTTATATTTTTGACCAGTTTAACATTAAATTCTGCTTTTAAGCATATGGTTTGTTCCGACATAATACCGTTTTGAGAGGATGGGTCACATATTTGATTAGAATGTCAATGCTGTTGCTCGGATTACCTCTGGATATTTTGTACCACAGGGTCATTACTCTGTAAGGAAAGGAGCAGCCCTACTTGGGTTAGGTATGGACCATGTATTGAAGGTCAAGACTGACAAAAGGGGTCGGATGATTCCAGAAGAATTGGATGCTGTACTGACAGCAGCAAAAAGAAAGGTATGAAAAGGATCATCATCATCATTATCATCATCATCATCATCATCATCATCCATCTTAAATATCCTGAAGTATTGCCTTTTCCGCAAGATATACTTTATCATTTAAAAAATGTAAGAGGAAATGTAAGGAATGGTACTTGGGTTAGTGGTGGACATTGTATTGAAGGCCTAGACTGTCTGATGATTTCAGAATAATTGAATGCTATATTGTCGACAACGTTGGACTTAAATTAACCCTCTCCTTTCAAGATTTTCCCCAAAACTTCACACCCAACTAACACAAACTAGATTTTTTATCACTCAGACACGATAGCAATAAAATTCTTGCGATACATAATTTCTTTCGCAAAACATGCTCTACAAAACATTGTTCATTTTCTTTAAATTTTATGATGTACAAAAGAAATTTGAATAAGAAAAATGTTGGTTGTATCGTAACAAATGTGACGATTCCCCTATAGTTGGTAAGGAGAGGGTTAATTGGATATGGCACTTTACTTTATTACACCACTCGATTCAGGTGTGAATGAGTAACCAGCTCTATGAAGTGACTGAAATTGCAACATTTCTTATACAATAAAGGGTGCGTAACAGGCAACTTTATGATACGAAACATTAAAATTTGGTTATATACAGGGTAATAATTATAATAATAAACAGTCCTTCAGCCCTAAAGCAATATTTTGAAATTGAACAAAATGTTAATGTTTCATTGTGAAGTAGATAGATAATGAATTAATTGTAGAAATGCACAAAACAATATTTTTAATGTATACATTGTTTATTATTGTTTTGACAAAGGGAATGGTTCCGATATTGGTCAACGCGACCTCTGGTTCAACAGTCCAAGGAGCGTACGACCCGTTGACCCCAATCGCAGATGTGTGTCAAAAACATGGTGTATGGATGCATGTTGATGCTGCATGGGGTGGAAGTGTGCTGCTATCTGATACACAACGTTACAAAATGGATGGAGTTGACAGGTAAGATAAAGTGGACATATTATACAGGATATAGTAATAGTAAGCATTTTGACACAATGTTTAAACAAATATTAAAAAAAAATTTTTTGGATTAGACAAACTTTACTTTATACATAAAGAAGCGACTAGTATGGTCCATGATAACCAAGTACTTATTTGCATCTGGGTTGTGTGATGTGTTGTTAGTAAAGTGCCTTACCCACGGACACCATGCTGGTGCTACAATATTGTGGCATCCATTGCAATGCAGTGCATAAAACCTTTACTTTGTCTCCTCTTGTCTTCAAAAAATAAAGTCTTGAGTGAGGCCAATCACTGTGTTGGTGGCCATGAACCACATTGTTCATAAGTAAATTACTTTGCATTATCTCTTTAAGGATAGTGCTATTTTGTTCTATAACTCTTCTTAAAATTTTGGAAAAAAAAATGTCTCCTCAATCTCATCAACCAGAGCTGATTCCGTCACCTGGAACCTACACAAAATGATTGGGGCACCTCAACAGACTTCACTCTTTGTGACAAGACATGAGGTAAGAACTGAGTTGGATTGATAACAATAATAATAATAATAATAATAATAATAATAATAATAATAATAATAATAAGAAGAAGAAGAAGAAGAAGAAGAAGAAGAAGAAGAAGAAGAAGAAGAAGAAGAAGAATGATGATGATGATGATAATAAAAATAATAATAATAATAATAATAATAATAATAATAATAATAATAATAATAATAATAATAATAAATATAATGAACATAACTATAGCACCACACCCCAAACAAGCAGGCTCTTGGCGGTTTACAATTTACATGTGAGGGTAAGACATAAAGACAATAACTATAACTACATATCTAATTACACATGTTATACAATACTAGAGACGCATTAATTTTGAAACATACACAAGCTCAGTCCTGCTTTTAAAAAACCAGAGAGACCTATTCAAGTAACGGCACACAAGTAAAACATAGACACACACACACACAAAAGAGAAAAGAAATGCCGACAGGACATACAAAAATGTACAATTTACAACCTAAAAAGATAGTCTTAATTAAAAATGTTCATATGATTGTTATAAAACATGTATTATTTTGTTTTTTTATGTCAGGGGGAAAAAACAAAAACAAAGAAACAAAAGACAGTTTTTAAAAGGCACAATAATTCGTTTTCATCATGATGTCTTTTTTTTTTCCTGATTTGAAAATATTAAAAAATGACCTAGAGAGTGGCAACTACGAATTGCACAAAATTTGTTTTTAGTTTAAGTGTATCAAAACATCGATTTTCTGATTCTTTAAAAAGTTGGAAATGTAAAATAATATATTTTAAAATTTAAATGCCCTCTTTATAACACTACATTTTCAATTTGTAAGTTCAAAGTTATAAAAATAAAGTAAATATCAATGCTATGTGAAGCATTCTCTACAGGGTTCATTATTTCCATTTCACCAAAGAACCTTCTGAAAGAGCTCACAGTTGTCATTTTATTCCAGAACCTTCTAAAAGAATGTCATTCTGCCCAAGCCAAATACCTATTCCAGCAAGACAAATTCTATGACGTCAGCTATGATACGGGGGACAAATCTATCCAATGTGGACGTAAGGTGGATGTGCTGAAGGCTTGGTTTATGTGGAAGGCGAAGGGAACTAAAAGGATGGGGCTGGAGGTGGACCACGTCTTTCACTGTGCTAAGTTAGTACAATTTTTAGTGTCTTTGTCATAGTCATTCACTTGAATTAGAATGGTCGACAAATGTGTAGACATAATAGAATTTCAATTGTTGAAATTAGAAATACAAATTTTTATTAACGTATTTTAAATTTTGAGCCAGGGAACTATTTCAGCATCGACAATATTCGACATGGTTTACATTTCCAGATTTACAGATCAAAGTGGGGGGGGGGGGGGGGGGGGGGGGGGGGGGGAAGAGTCAAGCTAGGAAAGTTTGAACTTTCTTCGTTAAAAATTGACCATTGTGTGAAAGAAAGCCTGGGGTATAGTCGCCCCGGGGACTGAAATAGGGTTTAAGGGTATAATTCTGCTGGGTTTTATTTTCGTTGTAGCATAATTAAGCAATCAACTTAATTATTAAGTTGCTTTATACTGAAAACACGTTGGAAGAGTAGAACATAATCTACCTTATGTGATAATGTCCTTGGCTTGGTAATGGTTTTAGTATTGTGAAATATCATCAATGAAGTTTAGAAAATTTACGAACATTGAGTTTAACTGATTTGGTTTGTTCCCTTCATGCAAGTGTGAAGAAAAACTGTTTTCTTTTTTTTGGTTAGAAAATAAAAGGCTTTATTATAATTATACAATGGTAGGCCTGACAACAGTGTGAGAATAAGAGAATGGTTGATTTTTATTTTTTAAATCAGGTTTCTTTATAAATGTTATATGAATGATAATGATAATGTTAATGATACCTGACAGTATGTATCATTTTTGCTAATAATGATAATTTTTGCATAACTTTATGTGTATTTTTATATCTTTTTTGGTTTACAGATGTCGAATGCGACAAATTTTAGTGGCTCTCTTGTTGTCTTTTTAAAAAATACTTCTCCTTCCTTTTAAAGCTGTATAATATTTGCTTGTTTATTTTAATAATATATTATTCCTCTTTCGTTCGAGACTTATATGAATAAATAGGTACAAATTGCTTCAGCATAACATCTTTGCAATTTTTGAACGCATGATTTGTTGTTTCTGGCATAATTCTGACATGCCGTTTTTTTGCACCAAAAAAATCCCAAATTTTGCAAGTAAAAAAAACAGCAAAATTTGCAAAAAAATTGCGATAAATTTTCCTAAAAACCCATAATTAGTTCATGAAAGAGAAAGGCATTTGTATGTTTTTAAGGATTTCAAGGTGCTTGCAACAAATGTAAGGTCATATCAGCACCAGTGGAAAGGAAGAAAATGGGAAAAGTAAAAAAGAAACTGCTCTTGATTAATTATCTTTCACGTTCAACACGAGCTATCAAATTAAAACAAAGAAAAAAAAATGGTCTTTTTTTTTGGCCTTTTAAAAAATTATTATTGTTTTTATCTTTGCAAAATCTCGAAAATTTGCAAAGATTTTTTTTTAAGTTGCAGATTTTGTGACTGCAATGCAAATCAACGCGGCTGCAAGCGATGCAAAAAACTGTCATGCCAGTTAATTTCACTTTTATGGGGCATTATTGTGGCATAATTTTTTATTTATTTTTTTTTTTTTTGGGGGGGGGGGGGGGGGGGGGGAAGGAATGGCTTTTATGTATTGTTATATCAGGAAAGAATTTAACTATACTGCTTATTATCAACACAGAATTTAGAGAGACAATCCTTGTCCAAACAAATCCCTTGTATCAATATGAAAGCCCAAGTCTGAACCGTACATTTTATTTCTATGTTTATGAACTCCTCATCCTAACGTCTAAAATAAATTAAAGCCTGATACTGGTTCAAAATAAGTGTTCACGAGAAACTCATACACTTGCTGTTGCCCTTAATTATTAAAACAATGACTCAGTCTGGAAAAGTCACGTCCATTGTGTAAAAGATTTTAAACATTATTGCAGGTACCTACTTGAAAAACTTGCCTTGACAGAAGACTTCCGACTTGTGAATACGCAGGTATTTCATTTTCATAACTTAGACTATTTAAAAAACATGAAACAAAACAAAACAACAATTAGAAAACAAAACAAAACAAAACAAAAAAAAAGAATTAAAAAACAAACAAATAGATACAACAAAAATTAATTGATTCCTAAATTGGTACATTAGAGCATATGGTCAATACCCTATCACTATACTTGTTTAACTAAAGCAGTCCTTTAGAGCCTTAATATGCTCCTTAATATGCTTAATATTAATATTAAGCTACCAGAAGCTTAAATTTGAGTGCTTGGAAAAGGCCCTTTACTCACGTTATTCGGGATTAAAATGAGTATCTGGTTGGTAACAGCATTGTCAATGTCGAAAAATTAAATTGTAACAGTGCCTTACATCTTGCATGTGAGGTGATTCTCTTGGCCTAGGAGTCCTTATATTCTTTTATGTTACTACCATAGTATATTGCCATGGGGTAACCAAATTACCCCCGACGTATGAATAGGGACAGTTCTTTATTTTACTACATGTATAGAATGTCACAGGGTAACAAAATTACCCCCCTGACATACGATTAAAGGGTAAAAACACAACGTATGATAAGGGTTAAAGGGCATTAAGTACATTTAGTGGATAGTGTGCAATATAAAAGGATACAATTTTTTTTGTTAGTCTCTAACTTTCAACACTACTCAAATTTTGTCAACTTAACATTCTAATGTCAGTCTTTCGTCCAGCCTAACATAATATTAGTTTTAACAAGTGGAACAAATGTCATCTACATTTCTAGTCTTAAAGAAACAGTAATGCCTCTTGTAATGTTGAGGATCAATTGAGTTCATCTTATATTTTTGTATCTATTATGTCTCTTTTACCTCTCGCCAGCCCGAATCGACCAATGTTTGCTTTTGGTACATCCCGCCACGTCTACAAAACCAGAAGGAGACATCAGAGTGGTGGGAGGAAGTAGGAAAGGTAAATAAACTAATAGAGCTTACATAAACTAAAAATAAAATAATAAATAGCTAGGACATAATGAGAAAATTAAGATAAATAGTATAGACAGACCCATAGTTTTCATTTGGAAAGCTAGTAATACGTTTATTTTATTGTTTTTGAGAAAGTTATTTGATTACATTATTTTGTCTTGTTTCAATAAGATTCTCCTTTCAATCTTGTTTAAAGTTTTTAAAAATTCAAAGGCATTCATACTGGATAGACTACCACAACTCTCTTTCAGAACACGAGCCATTTAAAAGTCTTTATACACAATTAAATAATTCTTACTCTTTTATTCCCACAAGGTTGCTCCCGAAATCAAGAAACACATGGTAATGAAAGGCTCCCTTCTGATTGGCTACCAACCAGAAGGAAATCACCCTAATTTTTTCCGGGTCGTTGTGTCAAATTTTGGGGTCAAACTGGAAGACATGGACTTCATTATAGAAGAAATCAGACGCCTAGGGCATGACTTCTAATCACTACACAAAACTTTTTTTTTTTCATGATAATGTTCCAGTATAGTAAGATTCCCTGCCTCGAAATGGCATAATGTCGTGATGAACTAGATGCTGAAAATTGTATTTTAAGTCAAAACCTTGACACTGGAATTAATTTTTAGTGTCTTATTTGGAAAAAATAAAGATAAGTATTGAATGGTAAGCTTATTAGACGAAGACAGATAGTGTGGACATTTTAGGTTTCCCCTTTATCAATAAAACACGATGAATGAAACACGAAGGACGAATGAGATATGTGTGAATGGCGTAGTTAAGGTGAAAATTCAATTTGTATGTTGTGTCGTAATGATATTTAAATAAAAAATCTTGAAAATGGTGGTAAAGAGAGAGTTAAAACTTTCACTTTCACTTCACTTTGCAGAATCTCATTGGTACTGACATAATACCAGGTTGAGGGGGTAGGTCTTATAGTATATTAATCTCTTGTAGAGAATTATATATATAGATAGAACGCAGATGACGTCACTCAGGCCTTTGTTATTGTTTTTTGCCATCCGCATTTATGAGTAATTCTCACTATACTGTATTAACCAGACTATGAACGTTCAAGGTTACATATCGTTTTGTGTGGTGGTCCATTATATTTCTGGATGGCAATGTTGTGAGGTTCTTAGCCAAGTGCAAACAATCAATATAGTAATAGTGGCCTTGGCAGTTCTAATCCTTTATAAATTCAAAGCAATGCTGAACATGATCAGCGATATGACCTTGCGGCAGTGATCCCATAACTTTGGTCCTGGAGTGGTGTCCTTGGTTAAGGCACTGAACATACATTGTCCACTCAATTCTGGTGTGAATGAGTAACCGACTGAAGGCAGTACAGATAATATTGTAAGAGTGCTTGTAAAAAAAGAATGTCTGTTAGGATCGGGCGAGTTATGAAATGAAAGTTTAACAACAGTAACAGGTCTGATTGAGGAATATATATGAAGCATTGTGAAAGGCATTGCGCATCCTTTATCAATTGAATAGGCCATATATATATATATATATATAATATATATATATATATATATATAATATATATATATATATATATATAAATATATATTATATATATATATATATAATATATATATTTTCCTCGGAAAAGGCTCTTTACTCAATATTCTCTCACCATACTCGGGTGAAAAATAAGTATCTGGCTGGTAACAGCGTTGTCAATGTCACAATTACAAGTAATAATGTATTACAGGGGTCATACCTGTTGTCCTACCTGTTGCTATTCGACTTTGAACACCATGTTAAATTTGAGCACATATAGTGGCTCTAAATCTTTACACAAAATCAAGTCTACCTGAAGTTACTTGAAGATAATAATAATAATATACACAATGTCAATTGAATACTTTTGAACATGATATAGGAATTACAATATTCTCTCTTTTATGTATTTATAAAACCAATGAACACTGAATACTGTTGTTATCGTGCAAGTTCAATCTCATACTCTCCAAGACCTAAAAAAAAAAATACTTTTAGACATTCCTATCACCTGCAAATAATTACCTCGAAAAATATTTATTGTGGATGTTTTTATTTCATAAGAGTGGTGTAGATATTCAGATGGTATGATGTCATATTTTATATCAAAGTTAAAAATCAATTAGCATGGTGAGTCACTGGATAAGTAGCAATAATAGTATACTACTACTGTGTGATACTTTGAGTAACGCACTTAGCACATGTAATTATTTGTATTCATGTGAGTATATTTTTTCCCCTCTTCCTATGGAAATCATTTCCTATGCAGAATGAATTCTTTACAAGAAATGAAAATCAAAACTTTGTTGTATTACGAATAAATTTGTAAATAAAACTATTATATTTTAATTTAATCTTATGTGGAGTTCCTTTCCTTTTAATTTTTGTAAAGAGGATAAATAACTGAAAATTGTTTCCCCGCCAATTACATGAAGGGTAAGAGAACTTTTTCAAAAGACAAATTGTCTTTCCATAGGATTTAGGAAATGAAGACAGGAGAGATGTGTTTTGTTTTATTTTTAAGGGTTTTATGGCGCTTGCAACACATTTAGGTTAGATCAGCGCCAGTAAAAAGAAAATGGGATAGTAAAAAGTTCTAGAATTACAATTAAAGCACCCAAGAGAAAGTAAGACAAAGGGAAACTGGGAACAAATAGGGATCAGATGTAGATTCCAAGAACATACCACCAGTGTACTTAGTTTAAGATCACCTATAAGTCTAATCTGGACAAAAACACAAGACCCAACATAGAGGAATACACTCAAATGCTTACATTATACATTCAAAATACCAAATATAATAATACATAATAATAATAATAATGCACATTTATATTGCGCAACCTATCCCCCTGGTTGGAGGCTCTGGGTGCATAACATAACAGGGAGATGATTTACAAAGCAAAAAATATCATCTCCCAAAACAATAACTACGCATTTGACAGTTTCCCTCCCAGCCAGGACCAGGACAAAACCAAGTAATCTCATTCCAAGACAAAGACAGAAAGCATGTTGGAAAACAGATATAAGGGCATAGAAGACACAGTATGTACCTCCCTGCCCACTATGGGAGGTCAGGAACCCCACCCATGGAGAGATGTGTGTCCATCAGATTTCTTCAAACATTTAAGAAGGGGTGACAATTACATTTTGCAAAATACAAGCCATTAAATTGTATTGTGGGTAAAGGAACCGTTAAAACTTTTACACACAATGGGATCTCAAAAGATCAGTTGAGAGAGCATATGCCTCAGAAGCAATGGGACTACAATTCATCTTCAATTCAGTAAAAACATATTTCAGACTTCTCTGTCCCACCAGCAGTGATTGGGTAGTGGGGACAGATCTGTTGAAAAATCAAGTCTTCCATCCTTGAATTGTAATCGAACACTATGAAAAGAGTCCTTAAGAACTGGGAGTCCCTGTTGAAATTTATTTATTCTTGGTAGCTGTTGTTTTTTAAATTTATTTTTTCTGTTTTCAGATATCACTGGTCTCAGTTTGTCTTTAGTTTTAAGAACGAATCTGTGATAGTTTCCATTAACAGTTTGACCAAGTGGGTCAGGCCAGTTCAGTAAAATGCCACAAGTGTCGAAAACAATTGATGTGCATCACTTTCTTCTCTCCTTGTTTTCTTAGAGCCTTCTGTGGTCTTGGTGCATCCGAATCAAGCCACTGAGCTGACTGTCTTTTCAATTCAGGATCAAATGAGTACTCCCACGTTTCATATAGTTTCATAGTGACAATCCTTTTCAGTACTCTACACCATCCATCCACAACATGGTTCAAAAATTATGAGCTGCTTGAATGAGCAATTGTTTTTGCTCTTCTGTCAACAAGTGAGGCACCTACTTAATGAACACCTTTTTCTTGCCAAGTTTGTTGGTCAATATTTTGTAAACGGTTGTATTGGACACACCAATGAGTTCACTTTTCCCCCTACAAGTTCTTCTAAAATCTTCTTTCACAACAGCTCTCATTCTGACAACAGTATCACCACAAGTGAAAGTCTCCCAGTGTGTTCCTCATCCTGCATGTCAGATTTCCCATATTCAACTTCCTTGACCCACCTTCTAACAGTTTGAATTGAAGGAGCATTGTGCTCCAAAACTTTACAAAGGTCTCTGTGTATTTTAATCGCAGACTTGCTGACTTTATGACAACCCGAACATTGTAGCGAGAGAAGGTTGCTTCAATGTTTTGCTCTGCCATTTGCCTTTGATTACAGTTGGACAAGGAACAAAAGTACAACAAACTTGCAACATCACAGCTTTATGACATGACAACCAATATACTTGAAATTTGTTTGTTTTTAAGGGTTTTACGGCGCTTGCAACACATTTAGGTTATATCAGCGCCAGTAAAAAGGAAGAAAATGGGATAGTAATAAGTTCTAGAATTACAATTAAAGCACTCAAGAGAAAGTAAAACAAAGGGGAACTGAGAACAAATAGAGATCAGATGTAGATTCCAGAGAACACCATCAATGTACTTAGTTTGAGATCACCTATAAGTCTCATCCGGACACAAGCACAAAATCCAACAAAGAGGAATACACTCAAATGCTTACATTATACATTCAAAATAACAAATATAATAATACATAACAGAGAGATGATTTACAAGGAAAAAAATATCATCTCCCAAAACAATAACTATACATTTGACTGTTTCCCTCCCAGCCAGGGCCAGGACAAAACCAAGTAATCTAACTCCAAGACAAAGACAGAAAGCATGTTGGAAAACAGATATAAGGGGATAGAAGACACAGTATGTTCCCCCCCCCCCCCCCCTCCACTATGGGAGGTCAGGAACCCCACCCAGTTAATGAGAAAGTGAAGACGGTACACACCAGAAAATATATAGTGGAAAGAAAAAAAAAAGAAAGATTCAGCTTGAAATTCATGTAGAAGATTTTGCTCTAATGGGCCCCAGTTATATTTTACTTTAAGACAAAAAGAAGGAAAAAATGGGGATTTAAACCTCTCCTTACAAAATATGGGAAAATTATTACTTTTGTTATCATTCATTGAACATTGTTTTTCTTAATAAGATTTGTTTTGTACATTAAGAACTTAATATGTAAAATATGTAGTCATTGTTTTTGAATTTAAGTTTTTTAAAATCTATTTTTGCATTAAAAGAATATCAGGAAAAATCGTGAATATAGTTGGTAAGGAGAGAGTTTTAAAAAAACAACATCATTTAATAATCTGTTATATCTAGGTCTGCTATTGAGAATTAAAAGCCTGAAATAGGCATGGTTCATAGATGCCTGAGACAAGGTAAGAAAGAGGAGATTACCGATTAGGGGGTCGCAGCAAAAACATTCTAGAATGTCCAACTAAAGGCAGTCCAATGTCTTTGACAAGACCCGAGCATATGGCTTAAGATTCTCAAGTCATTTCAATACAACAGATAGGGGAGAAGATAGCTACCAGTAGCTTTATCAACCCCAGCTTGGTAAGGTGTGTATCATAAACAGCACACAGAGGTTTCTACCCCCAATGAGGAATCAGAATACAAAAATTTAAAAAGCGGAATTTGAGACCAAAAAATTGAATCAACTTATCAAATTAACTATGACATGCTTTGCTGCAGATAATGTAATAGACAATCGAAAAGTACTCAACTGATACAAGATAAAATGTGTAAAAATTTGCAAATTGATTAGAGACTAAAAAGGTCAAATAATAATAGAGGACACAGGCCCTCCCTGGCAGTCTCAGAACAAAGCATTGAATAGATGAATTTAACCTTGACATGACCATTCCCCCCCCCCCTTCCAACACACACCCAATCAAACACATGAGCGTGCTGACACACAAACACACAGCTAAAATTAGACGGGGATAGAAGCCAACTGTACATAATAACATTACCAATTGGAGATCATTGACCCCATGTATTGGAGGCAACATACAATACATTGTTCATTGACCCTTAAAATATAAATTATCTGACCTCAATTACATACTTTTTCAGACCTGTCTAGTTCGACGAAAAATTTGTAGAATTACGATTTTTTGGCTCCAGCTACAGAGCTCCATTCGCCTCTTTGAGTCAATAAATCTTGTTGAAAAGTTAAATTTAGTTCCTTAGATCCTATATTCAGGACTTTAAAGCATCTGTGGATCAATGTGATGGCAAATTATTGATTTGTAAAGCTATTCATAGTGAATTTTTAACTTTTTTCCCTTGGAAACTACGAATTTTAAAAATTTCAAGTATGCAGCTCTGCTCTTTGAAGGGACTAATCAGACACACAAAATGTGTATTGATTGACCATAGAGGATTCTAATGAAATAGACCATAACTTACAATTTTAAAAGTTTTTTCTTATCCATTTTGCATATTTTATCTGGTATTTCCCTATGTGTTATCAGAATCCCTAATAAAATATGGAAAGTGATACTGATCAGCCATATTCATTACGATATTTAAGTTTTTAAAAAATTCCCCTCTATTGAAATGCGGAATTGCAGAATATAGACCAATAAAGCGCAATGATTCCACGAAAAACAGAAGGGCAGTAACCTCTGAGCACATAATTATGAGAATGCAAGATGACAAAATCAACACCTGCAACAAAATCATTGATTCAAATTTCATAAACATTTAATAATACTCATATTTTGTTGACAGTCAAACTAGCATCAGAATGATCAGCATCTTCATTGATGAAGGTGAGCCTGACATTCTCTTCCCTTTGGAAATATTCCTGCAGTTCTTCCTCTTCCTGAAGCTCTTTGATCTGTCTTTTCATCTCTTCCATTCTTTCCTGCTTCTTCAACTCATACAACTGACTCTCCAGTTCTTTCTTCCAGTCCTCCCTCCATGACACAAAAAGATGAGACTGACTCTCAATGTTAGACTGTTCATAGTTTAGAATATCAGCTGTAACAAACTCGGTCACACTCTTGTCCAAACTGAAATCTTCTAAAATTTTCCCGCTGGATACAAGTTTCTCTTTTATTCTTCCAAACTCAACTATGAAATTATCTTTTTCTTCGTGACTAGGTAATAATTTACGAATTTCGTCATCCATTGTTCTCAAAGAAATTTCTACCTCAGGCTCATCTGCATCTCGAGATTCTACTTTTTGCAAACTGTCGTAAAAGTAATCTAAAGCCTGTGATGGGATATTTAAGCCTTCTGAAGTTTCTAGACAATTTTTTAAGATGGAAATTCCTAAATGAAATTTGTGGTACAAACCAGCACCGATGACTTTCAAAGAATTACGAATGTCTTCTGGAATTTGGACACACTGCGATTCGGATATCATTATCATTGTCTTTCCAAGGAGAAAACGCTGATCTTTGATATTAAAATGATCATCATAATATGGATTCTGGATATAGTTCACTTTCACCCACTCATCTTCCCCATCAGATTCTTCTTTAGGGGGTGGTGCTATGCTGTCGGTACTGTCCAGGTTGTTTAGAAATTGAGTGCAGGCATGAAGGGATAAAAGAACATTGATGGGGTCTGAGAAATCTTCTTGCATGGTGGAGCAGCAAGCCAATACGACAGCGTTGGTGAAATCTTTATTTTTGATAAAATAATCCATGAGTAGATTTGTGGTGTAGTGATTTGGAAACAGGCCAAAAGTCAAAGGGTCGGATATCAAGGGGGGAAGTCGATCTGCCAGCCCTGCAGTGAGGTAACCACGAACGATTGCGTGACTGATGGATGGGCGAGGAGGAAAGCTGTCTTGGCATTCATTAAATCTGAAACATAAATAATTTTCAAATTAAGAAATCATGAGACTCCAAGGATATATGATTAACAATAGTTCAACATTTATGACCTCCCTAGTCCAGTATTAATTACTCCATCTGTCATTTTCATGACAAAATTGGTTGAAGGAAAATAATGATGTACCATGAATATATATTATTATATTTAATAAGCATTCAAGTTCAAGTGGTTTTCGTGAACTTTATTCTGTTTTGTCAATAATTTGAGGCCTCCTTCTCATGGCAATTTCTGTGCTGTTACAAACTACAACGAGATGTAAAAAATCCTTTCACGTTCAAAGCTGAAAGAATTTGGTGGGCTTTTTTAAAATACGATACCTCGGCCATCAAATAGCCCTCATTAAAACAAAGTGGCCCAAATGGTGATCGGATGCTTGTCTTTTAGACAGAATCGGTTTAGATTTTATATCAATAATATGTCAGTGTCTTTTGCGG
>NC_088371.1:11382418-11389918 GCF_034508935.2 Berghia stephanieae
CGATGATGATGAGGTGGTCGGAAAGGAGGGGGGGGGGGGGGGTATCCTTGGAACAAATTGACCTCACCGGAATTTGAGGGAGGTTGCCCGTAACCCGGAATTTTTTGCTCCAGACCGAAGTTTTGGCAACACTGAATATGTCTAAGCATGCCACCCCCCCCCCCCCTTTCTCTCTATCTCTCTTCCTCTCTCACTTTCCTCTAAGTATAATCTGCGCTTGAATCCGGCACTCAGTACATTTCAATGAAAGAATTTATTAAACAATGATCCGCAAGCTGTTAATTACTTCTATCACTAGATATCATCCCCAAGTCTGGATAAGGATATAGAGATGAGGATAAAGTAAAGAAATATATCTGAATAGCCATGACTTGAAAAGTAGATTTGTTATTATTAGCTATTTAAAACTTTTTTAAACAAATAATTCGATGTATGTCCAATAATTTATACGAGAGAACAAATTTAAAACTAAAACAAAGCAACACACTGGTCAATCAAATCTTGAACCGACACATAATCACAAGCACCACGCCATTACTGTTCATAAAGAATGCCTTTGCCTAGTGAAACAAGCAAACGAATCACAATGCCATTATTCCTGTTTACAATTAATACATAAATCGAACAAAGTATTAATGTAGAACTAATCCGAAGTGGTTTGAAGACTTGTACTTGAACACAATATTATAATCCACATCTATGATGGTAATCCATGAATTAAACTTTAATTGTTTAAAACAAACAGACGCAACACGATAAGCATGGAACTGTTGAATGAATAGCATATATTGAATCTCGCGCTACACACACACATACAGCCACGTAATGAACACGCAATACCGGATAGCCTATACCGCAGTCAGCAATACGCGAGGGAAGCTGCCTGAGTGTGTGGTAGCCTTGGCTGAAACCCTTTAAGATGAGACCAAATTTTGCTCTTTATGTTTTTTCATGGCCGAGGTATCAATGATTGAATGACCCGGTTTAAAAATAGTCATTATTTTCTTGATGTTTGACGCAAAATATATACGTTTTTTTTTCTGTCACAAACATTACGTCTATTACTTATAGTTATACGCTGAGAGTAAAATTACAAATGGAAAAATTGTATTTTGTTCCATATAGCCTGCTTAGAGAGCTAAGATTATTATTATTATTATTATTATTATTATTATTATTATTATTATTATTATTATTATTATTATTATCATTATTACAAGTAGTAGTAGTATTAGTAGTAATAGTAGTAGTAGTAGTAGTAGTAGTAGTAGTAGTAGTAGTAGTAGTAGTAGTAGTAGTAGTATATCAATAATAATAATAATAATGATAATAATAATAATAATAATAATAATAATAATATAATAATAATAATAATAATAATAATAATTAGTAATTATTATTATTATTATTATTATTATTATTATTATTATTATTATTATTATATATAATGATAATAATAATAATAATGATAATAATAATAATAATAATAATAATAATATATATAATTATTATTATTATTATTATTATTATTATTATTATTATTCATTATTATTATTATTATCATTATAATAATAATAATAATAATAATAATAATAATAATAATAATAATAATAATATAATAATATGCACAAATGATTACTTTATCAAAAACAAAGATTTCACAAACACTATCATTGGAAAAACCTGTGCATATTGATAATAGTAATACTAATAATAATACTAATAATAATAATAGTATAATAATATAATAATAATAATAATAGTAATAATAATAATAATAATAATAATAATAATAATAATAATAATAATATTAATAATAATTTATGTCAGTCTTACTTTACTCGTATATTAGCCTTAGAATCAAAGAGTATGGATACATCCTGACATTCACTAACTTAACTCCAATATCACGGAATAAATAGTAGGGGATGGAATGCCTACTCCTCGGACATCTCCGAGACAAGTTATTCAGATATTCTTGCCTGAATAACATGGTTTATATGACCACTCTATGTCTCAAGACTGTAGTGCATGACTGACGAAGCCCATCCCTATCTTGGGCTTATAGACTCTCTTGCTTTAACCCATGGAGAGATCGCAATGGATGTTGAGGAGAAAAACAGGACTCATGCTACCATCCCACTAATCCATATATCATTTATCTTTAACCCTCCCGCTCATTTGAAGAGGAATGTTGACTGCTATGAGTGATACCAGTTGTTGTTTGTTTGTTGTTTTTAAGGGTTTTACGGCGCTTGCAACACATTAAGGTCATATCAGCGCCAGTAAAAAGGAAGAAAATGGGATAGTAAAAAGTTCTAAAATTACAATAAAGCATCCAAGAAAAGGGAAGACAAAGGGGAATTTGTTCAAATAGGAAACGGATGTAGATTCCAAAAGCACACTATTCAAGTACTTAGTTTGAGATCACTAAAAGTCTCATCCAGACACAAGCACAGGTCCCCGCTAAGAGGAATACACTCAAATGTTTTACAAATCATACATAATATAAAGAAACATAATGCAGTGCATAACAGAGAGATAATTTACAATGAAAAATATTTCATCTCCCAAAACTCTAACTAAACATTTGACTGTTTCCCTCCCAGGCAGGGTTTCCGGCCAGGGCCTGGACAAAACCAAGTAATCTTATTCCAAGACAAAGATAGAAAGCATGTTGGAAAACAGAGATAGGTGGGTAGAAGACACAGCAAGTACCTGCCTGCCCACTATGAGAGGTATGGAAACCACACCCAGAGTGATACCAGTGATTATGTGTCTACCTGACACTAGGCTTTCACAGCTATGGACAGAGATGTCTGGAGAACTCTTTCTCATTCCCAGTCCAGTAGATTCGAGCTAAAAAAAATAGGGTAGGGGAGAAATTGGTACCAAGCTAAACTTAACATATTTTAGTGCACATTTCATGCTCATGATCATACAGTAGAGCATGCCTATAGCAGGACTTTTGGTCCTAGCAGAAAAATTCCGCTGTCGACAGGTTCCCGCTATAGGAAAGCAGGGGAAAATGTCCCAAAAATATACATGATTACCTCCCTTGAATGTCAATAAAACTAACGTGACCCATGAGCCTTGAAATGGACTATCTTTGGTTCACTGTTTGTTTTGGGGTTTTTTTTTAAAATTTTGTTTTTCTTTTTTTTTTGGGGGGGGGGGGGGGGGGGGGTAGTAATCGTTTTCTCAGGATTTCTCTTGATGCGAGTGTACTAAAATAGTAAAAGTAATACGATATGAACAAGTGCGATTGATGCGTATGCTTGAGCAGCAACAATCGCAATGAATGAGGAATGGCACAATTAGGCTGATCTGAATTAAAATGTACACACCACCGCGTGCGCACAAGCCTCTTCTCTCTAATTGGCCAAGGGCTTTACACACGGCGTCAGCTTGTGCAACGCATCTCTTTTAAATCAGGTTGCCCAACTTAATTAATCATCGCAAGATTGACCAACCAACGCATATAAAGAAATAGAGCGAGCGGCAAAAGAAGTGTGGGTAGACACGAGAGGTGTGTGTGAAGACACGAGCGAAATAAAGGCCAAAGACGGCTTTTGCAACGGAACTCAGCCTGATGCAATTCACGGTAATGCCGTTTGGTTTGCAAGGTGCTCCAGCAGCCTTCTCAAGATTGATGAGGAAAGTGCTAAGAGGTCTGCCAAACGTGAAAAGCTATATTGACGATATTCTTGTCCATCACGCCAACTGGGAGACCACTTGAAAGGCATTGGGTCAGTCTTAGATCGATTGAGACAAGCCGGACTGACGGCACGACCATCTAAATGCCTAGTTGGACACCCTCAAGTTGAGTTCCTAGGACACCAAATTGGTGACGGTACTATTTCACCCCTGCCGAACAAAGTCCAGGCCATTAACGATGCTAAGGCACCCCAGAACAAGAAGCAGATGCGGAGCTTTCTTGGTCTGGCTTCATTTTATAGAAGATATATACCGAATTTCTCCGCCATAGTCAGAATGATGCGACCAGAAATGGGATGCCTAATCGTATCGTGTGACAGGAACCACAAGAAAATGCCTTCACATTTGTGAAGAAGGTCTTGACGTCAGATCCGGTTCTGAAATTGCCGGACTTTGACAAGCCTTTCGTTTTGTCAACGGATGCAAGCGATACAAGTATCGGAGCGATCCTCGCTCAAGAATACGAGGGAGAAAAGTTTCCGGTGTTGTACCTGAGCAGGAAGCTTCTCCCTAGAGAACAACGGTACTCCGTTGTGGAGAGAGAATGTTTGGCCCTCGTATGGGCTGTACAAAAGTTGAGCTCCTATCTTATAGGGAGGGAGTTTGTAATAGAGACTGATCATGCTCCTTTACTATACCTAAATAGAGCGAAGTCAGAAAATGGACGTCTCATGAGATGGTCATTGCTCCTAAGCCAGTATCGGTTTACAGTTAAAGCCATCAAAGGGAGCGAGAATCATGGTCCAGATTTTCTGTCACGCCTAGTGTGAATGGAGGTGATGGATTTTTATGTAACATTATTGATTTCAATATGGAATCAAAATTCGATAAATTTTGTTCTTGAAAGGGGGTTATGTCAGGGGTTGATGGATAAGTCAGTTTAAATAACTAAGGTTTAGGGGTGGATTTCCAGATGAGTCATTGTAAATAACTGTGGTGTAAGGGTTGATACCCAGATTAAAGTCATTGTGGTGAGCTTTGATGTCCCGTGTTTCCCATCATTGTTGTTGTCATCGAGTCTTAAGTTTTACCTTGAGAAAGGATGTACGTGCATCATGGGGGCTCGATTTTTGGGTAATTTGATAGGTTTGTTGTAATGAAATTTCTAAAGCATTGCAAACTATCCGTTAATGAATTTGATATGGGATGGGTTGGAACGGAAGTTTGGTGTTAGAGGTGGGTGTCCATAATTTAGTTCTATTATTTAAGATTTCGACCAATCAGAATGTTTCGTTGAACAAGGGTTCAATTGTAGATTCTGATATTTTGATCAGTTGAACTGAAGACTCCGGCTTGGACGGACGTGTTAGTGACTCGAAGAGAGCACTAAAATTATAATAAATAAATTCCCAAAGTTTATGCTGTTTGTGGCAGCGGTGATACTGTTTGTGGCAGTATTTCTCCGTCCAAGTCGTTATTGTGACGCCTTTGAGGCTTTTTATTTTAATTAGATTGTTTTACTGGCTCTGGTAATATTTCAAAATTAATATTTATTGTGAAATCTGAGTTATATTTTGTGTTATTTTATCAATGGTTCCCTAATGGGGGTGACTGATAGTTGGTGAGGAATTTTGATTTTAGTATAGTGAGTCCATAAATGTAATGGCATTAACTATGTGTATTCACTGCTATTCAGTTGTGTTGATTTATTACTTTTATTAATAGATTGATATAATATTTGGTTTTGATTAATTAATCCTTCTATATTCTTCCTTATTTAGTGAAGCCAGTTGGCTTGAGGTTGACCTAAGGTTGCCGTGAGGTTGTTTTAACGTTGATTTGAAATCAAACATTAATATTTTGAAGAAATTAAAGAAACATTAACAATACAAGGAACAGTGCTTATTTGTGAACGAAAGAAAACAATTTTACACATTTGATCGATAAACATTTGATAAGACATTCTTCATCCATCGGAAACTATACTTATCATCTTTGCTGTCCTGCCTTGGTTGCTGTCGTCATGTTATGTGTTAGATTAGATGCTAAATTAAGGTAAGGGCGCCCTTAGAGATTTAGTATTAGATAAGTCTATATTTTATTTTGTGATTTCTGTTCTTCTTTAATTATTCTCTTCATTATTTCTTCTGCTCTATCTTCATATTCCAACCCTTTATTTTGTAATACATCATTACTACTATATATGAATAAGACCTACTTCTTTTCCTTTTCTTTCATTATTTCTCTTTATTCAATACATAAATAAACCATTTGATATAAAACTGTACATCACTTGTTTGCTTGTCGGTGTGTTACGTCCCTGTTTGTGTTCATTGACAATAATAGGTAAAGGCGACGGACTGAGTGCGTAGTGGACGCATTGCGAACTCACTCCGGCGCTTAAGTAACATCGGGGCAACGGTCACTTTGTTACAGAGGCGTGTGTGTTAGTCCTGGGTGGCGGGAGAGAGACATCACTCGTTGAGTCGCGGCACGTGAAGGATTTAGCCGATCGATAAATTCTATTATTGGCCCTACAGCTCGCTCAATTTTTCCCGCTGTAAGCAAATTCGGGCCTTTCCTTGATCCGCTAAACCCAAGCACAGGTAATTGAATTTATATAGTAAAAAAAAGCGGGGTTTGTATAAGGCCCGTTGTAGCGATGGTCCCGCTGTAGATGGTGCCGCTATAGTCATGCTCTACTGTACTAAAAATCCACTGACACCTGTTCATGGGGAAGAAAAGGCTATTCACTAACCTTAAAAATTTTGTGATAGTCAATTTTTCTACATTTTTTATATAATTATCAACCTATTTAATAATAATTATGCATATGGATGAATATTTTGTTGGTGTAACATATTGAAGTACCAAAAATGCCTTAGAGCTGCTTATATCTCAGTACCTCAAAATCACCCTATATTTTCCCCGCATTTTCAGCATCCTATTAAGCGGGTAACAAGCAATTGCTATTGTCTGTTTCACATGATAGAAACGGTAGTGTATCTGGTCGCTGTCATTTGTTTTTGAAATCTAGTTTTCCGATTGTTCATTGCATGTTTCACCCTTCTCCTTTCTTCTAATTTCTGACATATCTGCACTCTGATTCATGGTTTCTTGTTTGGGTTGTGGTCTCCCAAGTACTTCTTCACATGTCCCTGTCATGGCCTCTTTCAGAGTTGTCCATGCTTTATCTGTTTCCTCTGCCTCTTGTGTTTGAAGCAATTCAAAGCGGTTTTGGAGTGAAATTTTAAATGTTTCTTTAGTGTTTGGTTGTTTCAGCTTGTTGATATTATATTTTACTCTTGGTTTTGAAATGTATTTATTGCCAACAGTCGCATCATGATCTTTGCAACAAGGTGATGGTCTGAACCGATGTCTACGACTCGCCTAGCTTATACATCTAGTAATGAGCTTCTGTACCGTTGTCTCACCATGACATGGTCTATTTGGTTTTCTGTCTGATGATCTGGAGACACCCATGTAGCTTTATAGTGGGGAAGCAAAATGACCACAAAGAGACTTTACAATGCCCAGGCTGTATGTCTGGTGCGTAGAATTTTCAAATTGGCAGCTCCTAGACGAAGCATCGTCATGTCTGGCATTCATAATTTTTTAATTCTTCAATAATCTTTTTAAAATTTCAATTCATTGAATCTTTAATTTACGACTTTTTTATGACCATGGATGCAAATTCACGACCATTTACGACCAAGAGGTCAAATTTACAACCTTGCTGGACACCCTTCGCACATATACGGATTGTAATATGGAATCAGTAATTTCTTTCGGGGTTAGAAATGATAAAACAGAAGAAAAAAGAGAACAAAACCAAACGAGAAA
>NC_088371.1:11394918-11404918 GCF_034508935.2 Berghia stephanieae
GTGGGGAGTGAGTTCAAGGCTATGAAAGTTGGACACCACTGGGGAGTGAACATGGGGCTATGAAAGTGGACACCACTGGGAGTGAACCCGGGTCTATGGAAGATGGACACCAATGGGGAGTGAACCCGGGACTATGATTGGTGGACAACAATGGGAATTGAACCCAGGGCTATGGAAGGTGGACACCAGTGGGGAGTGAACCCGGGACTATGAGAGGTGGACACCAATGAGTATTGAACCCAGGGCTATGGGAGGTGGACACCAGTGGGGATTGAACCCTGGACTATGGGAGATGGACACCATTCGGGAGTGAGTTCATGACTATGAGAGGTGGAACTAGTGAGGAGTGAACCCGTGACTATGGTCTTCTTCTTCTTCTTCTTCTTCTTCTTCTTCTTCTTCTTCTTTTTTCATTTCTTTTTTTTTCTTATTTTTTACTTATTATTATTATTATTATTATATTATTATTATTATTATTATTATTATTATTATTATTATTATTATTATTATTATTATTATTATTATTATTATTATTATTATTATTATATTATTATTATTATTAATTATTATTATTAAATTTATTATTATTATTATTATTATTATTATTATTAATATTATCTAATTTATTATTATTATTATTATTATTATTATTATTATTATTATTATTATTATTATTATTATTATTATTTCTTCCACTGTTATTATAAATCAATATTATCATTTATCTCCGCTATCTTATAATTTTGTTTTCGTCTGATAATTTCTCTTCCATGGGAGTTGCAGACAAGATTTGACATCCTCAGTAATTTAGATTAATCTACGTAAATTATCTTAATTAAACGAAAAGATCTTCAAGTTTCACTATACACCTATGAGTTTCACCAACACCGAATGATGCGAAACAACAGAACCACTTTTCACAACAAGTGCAACCATATTAATATGTGTATAAATATATAAAATATTTATAAATCTATGAGGAGAAGTGGAAGTATGTGCTTTAATCTTTAACATTAAAGTTATGAAAAACACCATTCTTTTCATTAGTGGCCTTTTTTCTGTGAAATTTTATTTTACCAAACGTAAAGAAAGCAACGCCCACTTTGTTTAGAGTTTTTTCATTTATCGTCCGGATCGTTCTCTGCTGACGTTAATCAATCGTAATATTATATATAAATCCAATCCAGAGTTCATATAATCAATTATTGTGTGACATATCGTTTTGTTGTGTTGTTTGCCTTTAAAAATAAATCAAAGCTCATTTAAGATATATATTTTTCTTTCCTTGAGTTATTACGTTTTTCTGAAGCAGTTTTCCAGGGGAAATTCAGCTTCTATATTTAGACGGATGAGCTAAGCCTTCCGTTTTAAAATATTTGTTGATTCCAGTGGAAGTATCTGCTGCTCGTCCAGATATTTTTATCAAACAGGTATGTAGACTTTAATATCAGCCTCTATCTCTCTCTCTCTCTCTCTCTCTCTCTCTCTCTCTCTCTCTCTCTCTCTCTCTCTCTCTCTCTCTCTCTCTCTCTCTTTATCTATCTATCTATCTATCTATCTATCTATCTATCTCTCTATCTATCTATCTATCTATCTATTATCTATATCTATCTATCTATCTATCTATCTATCTATCTATCTTCTACCTACCTACCTTCCGACTTACCTACCAACCTACCTACCTATCTATCTATCTATATCTATCTATCTATCTATCTATCTATCTATCTATCTATCTATCTTCTATCTATCTTCTATCTATCTATCTATCTATCTATCTATCTATCTATCTATCTATCTACCTATCTACCTATCTACCTATCTATCTATCTATCTATCTCCATCCACATGTCTATTGATTTTCCAATTTGCCCCTTTTCTGTACACACTACATACTCCAAGCCCAAAGCCTATATTTAGCACTAATTCTAAGAATCGTGGTAACATTGCATGCTAAACATGATGCCACAGGGACACTTAGTCATAATTTTTGAGGTTTTTACGAAACGCAGCGATAGATGGATGGCAGGGACGGCTGGTAATAATGGGCAGGGTGGGCAAATACCAGCCTGTTTTTTCAAGTTATATGCTGTATTACCAGGTCTGAAATAATCAAATTTAAATTAGATAATTTCAAAAGTTACTACTTAAACTTTATACTTCGTACTGCAATCAATTTGTGTTATTTTTGATAGATTGCGAATCACCATGCATCCCTTAATGCATAAACCAGGATACGCTCCTGTTCTTTTTTTTATCACTCCCCCCCCCCCCCCCCCCAACCACTCCACTCCGCCCACATCGTCATCTCATCGTCTCGTCGCCTGACGGTGAACTAACTCCGATTTTTGCTGTCTGGCCTCTCTAGTACTAGGTCGGGCTAATTCAAATGAGCCCACCTTATTAACCAGTGAAAACTAAATAGAGATTTTGGCAAACGAACTTTTTCTTATTTATTGCCTTACTTGTGCTGGTACCATTGATGTAATGACTTTGGGAATGTTCCAGTATTGAATTAAATTTATTAATTTACTAATTTTACATCAATTTAGTATTGATTTGTGTTGTTTTTATATATTTGTTTATCCATTTAAACTTTTCTTTTTTTTTCTCGTTTTCTTTAGTGCTTCTCAAAACTCATTTATTTAAATTGTTTTCTTATTTGTTTTTTGTTGTTGTTGTTTTTTTTTTTTTTTTGTTTTGTTTTTTAACAAATTAATTTGTTAGTTCTTTTTTTTTTTTAATTCTTAAAGTAATTACCCCTGTATTTTTATTGCCAGACAAAATAATTTTGCAAAACAATGTAATTTTCTATTGTATTCCGTATAATAAAACAAAACACTTTTATTCAAAAGTCACGACTAAATAAATATATAAAATACAACCACCATTTTGGTTTGCTCAACATTTGAATTAGTATACGAGAAATACTCTTCTGAGAAAAGGAGAGAGTTGAATTCTAACTGACTTATAGAGGAAATACGGAAGGGTGGGCAGATTCCGTACTTGCCCGTCCTGAAGCTAATACATACATAAGATAGTTCGCGATGAAGAGGCGGGAAGCTCGGGGTTGGTTGGGTAAGGAGTAAAGATAACACGGTCGTTATTGTTATAGTCTAACGAATGCATGAGGAGAAATTCGTAACATTATTTTGTCTTAATTGTATTGTATGAAGTATTGGCGAAAGCCTAAGATTAAATAAACGTTGTTTTTGTTTGTCTTATTTTGACTATGGAACTGATACTGATACGAGTACTTGTCATAGCAGAGCTGCCTACTTGAAATAGGAAAATAAAAATCGTAGTTTTCAGGGCTAATAAAATCGTAGATATTTTAACTACCCTTTTAAAAAATGACCGGAATTTCGACTGTTTTGATAGATATCAATTTTTTTTAAACGAGAAAAAATGATTGGAAACGTAATAATGATGGTGATGGTGGTAGTGATAGTGGTAGCGGTGGTGGTAGTAGTAATGATGGTGGTGGTAGTAATGATGATGGTAATATTATTATTGTTTATTATTATTATTATTATTATTATTATTATTATTATTATTATTATTATTATTATTATTATTATCATCATCATCATTATTATTATTGTTATTATTATTATTATTATTATTATTATTATTATTATTATTATTATTATTATTATTATTATTATTATTATTATTATTATATTATTATTATATATTGTACGTATTGGTGGTATTACTATTGTTGTATTTTTGTGTGGTTATTAATGGTATCAGTTTATTGTTTGGTTCCATTTACCATTTTTTTCCCACTTTCATGTGGTCATCAAATTGTATGATTTATTGTCGAAAGCCTAAGATTGAATAAACTTTGTAATATCGTATGGTAACCATCATTGTCGACGACATCGTCGTTGTCATCATAATCATCATTATCATCATCATCATCATCATCATCATCATCATCATCATCATCATCATCATCATCATCATTATCTTCATCATTAACAACAACAACAATATTAACAACAAGTACTACAATAGCAATAATAAAAACATTATCAACATCATCATAACATTCCGTCATCGTCTCCACAACTATCATTCTAACCAACAGCACCCCCAACCACTACCATAATTACATCCTCCTCACCACCACACACGCTACCACTATTCCAACCACTACCACCACCGGCACAATCACTCTAATCATCAAGACAGCAGTGAAATGCAATTTGAGCTCTGAATGAAACTCGAGTCATATCGCTGTTGTTGCTTCTCGATTAAAACTTTAAGGTTACTACATACTACTGAAAACCAATAATGTAACAGAAATATTAATCTCGCCGTTGAGGGATTAAAGCAAATCTTTAATTTTTTCGAGTGAACGAAATGGACTTGTATTGTCAAGGTGTTGTCGCATTATGTCTCGTCGCTTTATTTTTTAGTGGTATTCTCTTTCGTGATTCAGTTTTGATTACGTTTGGAATAATTAAAATCTACTTGTATTGTCATTTCATTGTGAATGTGATTATTTGTGGTTGAAATATTATTTTTTAAAGGTGAATATATTAAAAAAAAATAATTAAAAAATAAATATAATAAAAAAATATAATAAATTATAATAAATAAAATAAATAAATTATATATATATATATATATATATATATTATATATATTTATAATATATATATACATATATATGATATATGGACGATATATCTTTGCACACCACTGATAAATAGGCTAGAACGCCATGATGGATGGATGGATGGATGGATGGATGGATGGATGGATGTAAACACACTAATAAATAGATAAATAGATAATGGTAGATAGATAGATAGATAGATAGATAGATAGATAGATAGATAGATAGATAGATAGATAGATAGATAGATAGATAGAGAGATAGAAAGATAAAAACACAGCAATAAATAGATAAGTAGATAGATATAAACACACCAGTAAATGGATAGATAGATTATATATATATATATATATATATATATATATATATTATATATATAGATGAGAGAGAGAGAGAGAGAGAGAGAGAGAGAGAGAGAGAGAGAGAGAGAGAGAGAGAGAGAGTCCGTTTTACAATAGTGTGTTTCCGTTTTTCAATAGTGTCTTTAAATTTTAAATCGTCTAGTTAGCACCCCCACCCCTCTTTCCCCCTTTCTTATTTTTATTTATATGTTATGTTTTAGAGTGTGAAATGTGTTGTGCAACATATTTATATTGTATTTATCTACTGTACTTGGCATAACGTTAAGCTACTTGACATGTGCTCTGTGTACTTAGATTGCAGCATATCGGCGGTCGATCACACACAATTGTTGTGTCAATTGAATGCTTGACACTTGAATATTATCTAACGTTGAATTGATAATATGTAGCTCGCAACACATTCGACTCCTTCGTAAACTCATAACCTGAGATGGACCAAAAATCCATGTTAAAATGTAACCCACGACCTACAGTTTTCAGGACGAGGTAGACATATAAAAGTAAATTCAACTTTAAAAATAATCATATATACAGGGTGTCCGTAATGAATGTCTTTCCCTGATTTCAAAGACTTATTATCTACTCCTCCTCCTCCTCCTCCTCCTCCTCCCCCTCCACCTGCTCCTCCTCCTCCTCCTCCTCCTACTACTACTACTACTACTACTACTACTACCACTACTACTACTACTACTACTACTAACTACTACCACCACTACTACTACCACCACTACTACTACTACTACTACTACTACTACTACTACTACTACTACTACTGCTACTACTACTACTACTACTACTACTACTACTACTACTTTCTTCCTCTTCTTTTTTTTCTTCTTCTTCTTCCAATTAATCGATAGGTTCCGATTATTAACACCGAGTATTATTGTCGATTTTGACAAATAACACTAACACATTGCTAGTAAGACTACTTTCAAAGTCGTATGTATTGCAATGCTCTAAGCAATCTAATTGAACCCGGAAGGGTATTTCCATAGACGGATGGTGTTTGGGACAAGAGGGTATAGATGGCTATTGACATTTGATTGCGGGATGTTGAATATTTGGAAGCCGAACTGTCTGGTTCTCATATTTTCCTTTATTCTTCTTTGGTTGGTGGGTGTTGTGCTATAATACCATTTATTTGCATTGAAAACAACGTTGTGATTTTAGATCTATTTCTTTGTTTTTTACTGCCTTTGGTGAAAGAATGATTATTTATTACATATCTTGAAGCATTCTTCTGTGGTTTTTTCTCTACCTTCTATTTGATTTTTCTTATGTGGGTCCCAAACCGAGCTGCCCTTGTTGAAATTCGTCTAACAAGTGTCATATAGCCTTTTTCTTTGATTGCTGCTGGACAGCTCCACGTATAATGAAATTCGTTTCTCGAGAAATGACCAAGACAACTGGTAACGCAGGTGTCAATCGATGGACAGTGCCGCAAAGCGGGCAATATGTGCTAATTTTCTTTCCCAAGGAAAAAAAATCAGATGCCACCATGGGGCTGGTGCAATGCCTTATCCAATTGGCCATCTGGCGATACTAAAAGAAATCAGTCTACCTGGGTGGGGTCTTTTGGCATCCCATGGTGCTTGTGGGGGTCACTGTTGTTGTTTCTTCTATCCCACTATAATATTTCCTCACTCATGTGCCTTCTGTCGTTGTCTTTGAATGCAATTAATTATTGAGTATTTCCTGACCCTGTTCGGAGTCCTTGGCTAAGAGGGAAATAGACAAATTATAGTTATTAGTTTTGGAAAGAGATTTTTTCCTTTAAGATAATCTTTATGTTCTGTACTGCTATAGACTTTGTTTTCAATATATTAAGAAAAGCGAGTTGATAACAACAAGAAAAGAAGTGAGTAGGAAAGTGCCAGAAGACAACAGAGAATAAAACTTCGCAGCGGCGATGAGGGTCGAACCCGCGACCTACTGGTACGACAACTCCGCCTGGCAGGGGAGATCGTAACCCTATCCATCACCCCAATATATTTGAGCGTATTCCTCTTAGTGGTGTCCTGAACTTTTGGTGGATCTCAAACAAAGTATACACTTCTATCTCCTTTGTCTTTCTTATACTTGAGTGCTTTAACTTGTAAATCTAAAATGTTTTGCCTTTTCCATGTTCTACCTTTTACTGGCGCTGATATGACCTAAATGCATCGCAAGTGCCGTAAAACCCTTTATAACAAAATCTGTTTACAGCACGTGATGATCTCTACTAACCACACTCAACATCGGAGTAGGGCTAGAGAAAAATTTCCTCTTGCGGAAAGATTTAAGCTCAACTGTCATCAATTTACGTACCTTTTAATCAAGCCCGAAGTTCGAATGTCTGCTAGAAAGAAATCCACTTGAAAGTGAAGTAACATTTTCAGATATTTATCCATCTATGTATTATATGCGACCTAGTGTCTCAAAACGGTATTGAGTCGGAGTGAACAAGGTGCCAAAAAGTTATGTTAAAGTCAAAGTGGCCATTTGTTGGCACCTTGAGAAACTACATCTAATGTCCTCAATAAAACACGACCTAAACCAAATTTCATACTTTTACGAATACAATCAAACTTTGGTATCTAAATCACCTCGACACAATACTGTTTAGAGGCGATGGGTGATATAACAAATATTATTCATTCATCTTTTAAAATATTATGCAAACAGCTCCACACACAGAACAAAGGAACGGGGTCACGCAGTTGAGATGTCAAAAATGTCAAAGACAGATAAATATCCAGCGAGTGTAGATTTAAATGCTTTGATGAAAAGAATAGAAGTTCTTGAAAGTGATCGTCAACTTATTGCTGATTTGGAGAGAGACAACAAAGCTTTGAAAGAACAGGTTAGTATTAAATCAATCATCCAATCAATTAATTACTTAATATATCAATCACTCAATCAATAACTCAACCAATCACCCATTCAATCAATCACTCAAACAAACATTCAATCAACCGCTCAATCAATCAATCAATCGCGTAAACAATCAACCAATCAACCAATCTATTTTTCACAAGCCAGGTCTGTTGACGACAACTGTGTTCATGTCTCTTGAATCCTCGATCATCAGCGTTCAATCAATCAATCAATCAATCAACCAATCAATCCATCAATCAATTAATCAGTCAGTCAATCAATCCGATCAGTTAATCATTCATCAATCAACCAATCATTCAATCACTCTTTCCGAGGCCCGGTCTGTTTCACACACTGTGATCTTTTGAATCCTCTATCTTATCAGTAGTGCTGCATGATGACTCGAGGTCCTCATTGCCAATTTCGACCTAAAGTACATACTTAGGAGGTTTGTTCCTACACGGAAAATTAAGCGGTCAACTGTAGGTCCCTGGACTTCACAATTTCAGCGGCGTCAAGTTGGAAGGATGCTCGTTTTACTCACATTTTCTTCCCATAATCTGGTGTAAAGAAATGTACCTAACAGGTAAAAATGTTTCCTCTGTAGAAAAAAAAAAAAAAAAAAAAAGAAAAGAAAAAAAGAAATAATATAGTACTTGCTGGATTCTAGCATGCTGAATTCCAACACGTTCTGCAATACCGAACAATGGAGCTGGGTTATCGAATTTTATCTATATGGAATGAGATTAGCGGAAGAGTAGCGTCCCTTGACTGGACGTCACCCATAGTCTGTGACGTCACCGGCGGAAACGTTATTAGAGAGAGAACGTCATGTTGGTTGTGCGCATGCGTCTCTCGTCCTCGCAGACTATGGGTGACGTCCAAGCAAGGGACGCTACTCTTCCGCTAATCTCATTCCCTATATGCATCGGATTAACATCGCAATCTCTTATCACCAAATTATTCTCTCTTTCTCTTACCCTTTTAAAAATTGCATTCTTTCTATAATAGGTAGCGACTCTTCAAAACTTCAAGAAAGTTACCGAGGATCGAGAAGGTAAGACTTTGAAACAATGAGACTTTAATAGTAAAAACAAAAATTGAGCTTTTATAAAACGCAATATCCACGAAATGTGCACAAAGCTCTTTATAAGGGTCCTTGACCACCAGCAACACGTAACATGTAGAACCTGGCATGACGCCTGTTAGGCGATAATACATTTTTTTTTCCGACAGGGACAACGGTGTTAATTAGTGCCGCGCTGAAGACCGGTCTGGACCGCGGTCCGACGGTCTTTTAGCTGTGAACCGAAGACCGGTCCCAGAGGGGAAGATCGGCGGCGGTCCTCACTTCTTATCACCTTTCAACTAGTGCGGGGCGGTCCTTGCAAGGACCACGGTCCTACGGTCTCGCGCCATAGCCTACTACTTCCCCAGCGATTCGTTGCTTCGGTTGCCTATCTTCCACCAATCACCACCCATCCCACTTAATTAATCGCACCCACCCCCCTTTGCCATACACTCAACGACACAGACGACCATACAGGCAGACGACCACCAACCTCCACTCCGCAAACCGCCCTTTCGTGTGTGAGATGGGGGGAACAGGAGGCGCACGCCTTGGACGATTCCATTATACGGGGTAAATTTCAAAATTTACTACACCATAATGATCGCAATGACAATGATCTATGGTGAAGGCATGACCCCTCTTCTCTAATGGGTTATTGTTTGAAATGTATGTGACTACAAAAGATGTGTGTGTTTGTGTGTGTGTGTGTGTGTGTGTGTGTCGAACCTAGCAAGTAGCAAATCCGATTTTTTGTTTTCTTTTGTCCATCTCTTGTCACCACTCCTTTCTATCGCAGTGTTGTCATTTAAAATAATACAATAATATTAAAATTTCGTTTGGTGTTTTTACTAATCAAATAATATGAGTTTCATTAGTTTCTTCCTTCCAAAAAACCCAGTTTTAACGTCTGAATTTTAAAAAAGTCCAATAGAATATTTGGGGACCCCGATAGCTCAGTTGATAGAGCACTCTCTTTATACGCAAAGGGCCAGAGATCGATCCCGGGTGCAGTCGATTTTTTTCTGAATCCCTGTCTACTCAGCAATGAATGGGTAGCTGAGTTTGTTAGATCTGGCG
>NC_088371.1:11407418-11434918 GCF_034508935.2 Berghia stephanieae
TGGGTGCGATTAATTAAGTGGGATGGGTGGTGATTGGTGGAAGATAGGCAACCGAAGCAACGAATCGCTGGGGAAGTAGTAGGCTATGGCGCGAGACCGTAGGACCGTGGTCCTTGCAAGGACCGCCCCGCACTAGTTGAAAGGTGATAAGAAGTGAGGACCGCCGCCGATCTTCCCCTCTGGGACCGGTCTTCGGTTCACAGCTAAAAGACCGTCGGACCGCGGTCCAGACCGGTCTTCAGCGCGGCACTAGTTGGTGGTCGTCTGCCTGTATGGTCGTCTGTGTCGTTGAGTGTATGGCAAAGGGGGGTGGGTGCGATTAATTAAGTGGGATGGGTGGTGATTGGTGGAAGATAGGCAACCGAAGCAACGAATCGCTGGGGAAGTAGTAGGCTATGGCGCGAGACCGTAGGACCGTGGTCCTTTTTAATTCAGAAAAGCGAGTGGAGCAGGCACTTATGTTGGTAACAACAAAGATGAGTGAAAGTGCCGGGTAAATAAAATGATCTTATTGTTTTGGCACTTTTCTATCACTTCAATCATTTTGTTTACAACATAAGTGCTGCTCCACTCGCTTTTCTGAATTAAAAATTCACCCCATACACCGGAGCATACTCATGTTCAATCGTTTCTATGTTATATGTTTGTGTTGAGAATATTGGCTATTAAGCTTAACTGCTGGTCAAAATACTTCGCGATGGTGGTGGGCGAACGAATCGGCGGTCCCAGAAGTGGGTGAGAGAGGGATCTAGAAATGACTTGGGTTTGAAACGAATATTTTATGTGTTCGTGGATAGCTCACACGGTAGAGCCACGCTCTCACCTGCCAGGCGGAGTTGTCGTACCAATAAGGTCGCAGGTTCAAACCCCACCACCGCCGCGAAAAATTTTTATTTCTCTATTGTCTTCTGGCACTTTTCTACTCACTTCATATCTTGTTGTTACCAACATAAGTGCCTGCTCCACTCGCTTTTCTGAATTAAAAATTCACCCCATACACGGAGCATACTCAATGTCTCAATCGTTTCTATGTTATATGTTTGTGTTGAGAATATTGGCTATTAAGCTTAACTGCTGGTCAAAATACTTCGCGATGGTGGTGGGCGAACGAATCGGCGGTCCCAGAAGTGGGTGAGAGAGGGATCTAGAAATGACTTGGGTTTGAAACGAATATTTTATGTGTTCGTGGATAGCTCACACGGTAGAGCCACGCTCTCACCTGCCAGGCGGAGTTGTCGTACCAATAAGGTCGCAGGTTCAAACCCCACCACCGCCGCGAAAAATTTTTATTTCTCTATTGTCTTCTGGCACTTTTCTACTCACTTCATATCTTGTTGTTACCAAAAATAAGTGCCTGCTGCCATCTCCGCTTTCTTCGGAATTAAAAATTCACCCCAGACACCGGAGCATACTCAATGTCTCAATGTTTCTATGTTAATGTTTTGTGAGAAAATTGTATTAAGCTTAACTTCTGTCAAAATACTCGCGATGGTGGTGGGCGAAACGAATCGGCGGTCCAGAAGTGGGTGAGAGAGGGATCTAGAATAACTTGGTTTGAAACGATATATATTTATGTTTCTGGATAGCTCACACGGTAGAGCACGCTCTCACTGCAGCGGAGTTGCGTACAATAGGTGCAGGTTCAAACCACCACCGCGCGAAAATTTTTCTCTATGTCTTCTGGCACTTTTCTACTCACTTCTATTTGTGTGACCTGCAAGGACGCCCGCATAGTTGAAAGGTGATAAGAATGGGACGCGCGATCTTCCTCTGGGACGGTCTTGGTTCACGCTAAAAGACGTCGACCGCGGTCCAGACGGTCTTCAGCGCGGCATACATGTACGAGTTATTATGAATAAAAGACTCTTATTCTACATATTTAGTGAAGACAAATTTAGTACTTAAATTTTCTAAATAGGATAGATGTCGATGTCAGTAAGTCTCGTAGCGCGTCTTTGTGCTGTTCTCAATGTTAACAGACTGTCGCTTAAATAAGGGACTCAAAATAATTTGCCCATACTCTAGACAAGGTCTTATGACAGACTTATAAAGTTGGACAAACGTTTTAAAATCAAGATAGATGAAACTTCTGTATATAATTCCTCCAAGCTTGATCACTCTTTTTATACAATCACATAATGTGTTCATCAAAACACAATTTATTATCAAAGATGATTTCCAAGTCCCTTTCTGAGCATGTAGTTGGCATAACAGGCATATTATTGTCACCTATGTAATTGGAGAATAAAGGGTTAGACCTACCAATGTTCAGCACTCTACATCTAGTTAATCAGTCCCTTGATTAAGTATAAATTTCTTCAAAATGACGATCAATGCTTTCAACACAATAGACGGAAAACTGGACAAAGACTTATCACGTTTATGAGCAATAACGCACAATTTAATTTAGTGATTTAATAAGATGACTCGCCTTTTGCCCCTTAGCGATGTTCACATTTTTGCAGGTCAGATGATCGTACGCAACTATGGACTTCATTTCACATTTTTGCGTCGTTGCGTTGGTTTGAAATTGTTTCCATAACAATGAGCCCATAATAATTTGGTTACAGACCTGCAAAAGAGTACACGTTGCCCAATAGCTACGAAAAACTCATCTCCTACTTCTGTATACCTTCCTACAGCATTGAGAGAATCCTGTGTTTTCAGTGCTCGTCTCAAGACCAAGCAAGATCTATCCGCTGACAAACCTCCATTCAAGATCATTGATGAATGCATCAAAGTCTATAGGGCCAGTCGCGCCTTTGACGCCACCACCTGCAGGTAGGCATGTTTATATGTAAGTTGTGTAGTAGGTAGTTATGGAGGTAAGAAGGTAGGTAGTTATTAGGTAGGTAGTTAAATTGGTAGGATTGGAGTTGAGATGGTGATTTTCAATACCTTTTAAATCACATCCAGATGGAAAATGAATTACAGTACAGTAGTTATATACCGAATTCCAGAATTCTTTGCAATACGGTACAATAGGTGGCCGAATTTTATCTATATTATTATAAGTGGCTACCTTCTATAAGCATCGGACTTCGGCATGCTTGGATTTTTGCCCGCTTAATAGAATTCAATAGTCTGGTATCACGTCCGCCCATCAACGAGCAGCTTTGCTCTAAACAAAGAAAATCTGTACTTGTTATTCTTCATGCTGGCTAGAACGTTTTCACATGTCATGTGATCAGAATGTATAAAAGTCAAAACATGATCAGATGTATAAAGCTTTTCTCCTCTGGATACACTTTTATGCTCGTCGGAGAAGTATTTCATAAGGGCGTCCGCCATTGTTCCGATAGTTTAGAACCAGTTACTAAGTTACTATGCGTCATGACGAGGGAAGTGACGATACGATTGTTGAAGCCTATTTAGCTTCTCCCGAGACCGTGTCAGAATCCAGCGAGTACTATAGCACTTAATAGCATTATTTTGGACACCTTAGAATAACTTGAAATAAATATCAATAGTCAAATTGAATAGAGCTTCAATTTGATTAACGAAGACAGATTATATAGACGTTCTGGGATTCCCCTTTGTCAACAAATCACGATGAATGAAACACTTAAGGCGAATGACGTCTCTAATGTGAATAACAAAACATTGATTCGGATTGTTTTAAGTAAACAATGGCAGTGATTGCTTAATTCAGCGTGCTACACAGCTATTGCTATGGTGTAAAATGCTCACTGTTCTAATCGCGCCAACAAACAAAACAATGTGTAACTTTAAACATTTTTATTCTGAGAGAATCTTGTAAGAACCCAGCTGGCGGTCTGAGATTTAAAAAAAACTATCAAGAAAAGCAACTTCATTCATTCTACTGCTTGTGCTTAACCCTCTTCTTACCACCTATTGGAAAATCGTCACATTTGTTACGATGCAACTGTCACTTTTCTCATCCAGATTTCATTTCTTTTTGCTATAGCTGTATAAACTTGACATTCTGTAATAGATAGAATGCGCTTGGCCAAGGAGTTCACAACATTGCCATCCGGAAGTATAACGGACCAACACACAAACTCTGTGTAACCATGAACTTTTATAGTCTGGTTAATACAGTTTAGTGAGAACAACTCACAAACGCAGATGGAAAAAACAATAACAAAGGCCTGAGTGACGTCATCTGCATACTATCTATAGAGCTCATATTGTCGAATAATATTATGTTTTGAATATGCTTGATGCTTTTCTGTTTGAATAAGAAATGTCTGTTTTTGTGTTGGGTGGGTGTAAAGTTTTGGGGAAAATTCTGAAAAGGAGAGGGTTAAATAATAATATTGATGATATTATTATTATTATTATTATTATTATTATTATTATTATTATTATTATTATTATTATTATTATTATTATTATTATTATTTAATAATAATAATAATAATGATAATAATAACGAATGGCATTTATAACGCACAGCAGGCTCTGTGGTCTAGTGGTATGACACTCGCTTTCGGATCGGAAGGTCCTGGGTTCGAGCCTCGCGCTCGGCGCATAGTTGAGTCCTTGGAAAAGGCTTTTTACTCACATTCTCTCACCGTACTCAGGTGTAAAATGAGTACCTGGCCGTAAACAGCGTTGTCTTTGTCCGAAAAATTGTAATATCGCCTAACAGGCGTCATGTCCCGTCCTACATGTTAAATGTTGCTGTTGACCAGGGACCCCTTGTAAAGCGCTTTGAGCACATTTAGTGGATATTGCGCTATATAAATCTCCATTTATTTAATTAATTTATTTATTTAGGCGATCTTGGGTGCTTTAATTCTAATTCTAGAACTTTTTACTATTCACTATATGACCTTAATGTGTTTCAAGCGCCAACAGACTGAAAACAAAAACAAAAATAAAGCTACACACAGAACCTTGTTCAATCAGTACTTATCTACAACTTTGGAACATGGGTACGAACAAAAAGCGAAGGAGATAAACTTATCTACAACTTTGGAACATGTACTAACAAAAAGCGAAGGAGATAAACTCGATGACCTCCACTGGAAACAGCTCAGGAGAATTCTAAATATCCACTACCCAACCAAAATAAGTAACAAATCGTGGTACATAAAATGCGAAGAAACAGCTATCAATTCATTTTTTGGAAACAAGAGGAGACTATTTCGACATCAGATTCCAGCAAATAAGGCGACGGCTATTCTTTACACATAACAAACACAATGGCAGAACCCGTTGATTCAAATGCATATTTATAATATCTGATAGGGCGTAACCATTTGACCGTTGGCCTTCGGGTTTGCCATAATTTGGCCGTTGATGGTTAAAAAAATTCGTCTCGAATAATGTTAATGTCCACAATACAATAGTATAATAATTTATATATTACATAACTCTTTTGTTTAGACTAATTCGTCCCTTCATACATATGCTATTTGTATTAATTTGTTTTCGTAACGATTGTATCTCTCGGATGACCTAGGTGTTTCCATTCCGTCCGCGTTGGAACTATAATTAGCTAACTTGATTATTGTTAGGTAGGATTAAGATGGTTAATAAAAGAAAACATTGCTCTTGCACCAACAACAGCTAACACGTTGAAATTAATATTACTACTAATTGATAGGATCATTAGATAAGTTAGCCTGAGGTTAAAACAAAACAAAACAAAAAACATTGCTCTTGAATAACGCCTTCATACATTACAAAAAAAAAATTAATAATAACAAAAAAAAAAAACAACAAAAAAACAAACAAACAAACAAACAAACAAACAAGCAGCGTCCCCTCACTCGGGCCATTTAAAAATTGACGTTGGGAATCGCTATCTCGCCGGCCGCTCTATTGCCAAATTCATTTGCGCGAGCCTACACACTTTATACCTAACCAATTTTGATCGTTGATGGCTCAAAATATTCGTCTCGATCTATGTTTATTTTACACAAAATGGTGGGATAACAATTTAAATATATGAGTGCCTGTTTGTTATAGCCGCAAATATTGCAATTCTCCACTAGTTTTTTTTAAAAAATGCAAATATATATTAAATAGCTTTTGATACAAAATTTATAATCATGATGATATGATTTATATATATATATATATATATATATATATATATATATATATATATATATATATATATATATATATATATATATATAAATTATATTCTTTTTTGTAACTCAGATTCACAGCTCCAGTGAATGGTCACTATAACATGGACTTGGGCTTGCGTCAGGATGACAAAAAAGGCAGCCTAGAGGTGATGTTGATGGTCGGCGCCAATGGAGAATCCAACCACGCATACATCGGTTTCACAAGGGGACCCCTCACTGTGTGTCATAAGACGATGGTGCTGACGTTGAAAAGAGGCGACACAGTACATGGCGTGGTTAGGCGGGTGTCTGGAGAGGCTCGTATCTTATGGTGTGCTTTCCATGGAACTCTTATCGCTTCTATGAATGGGAACAGTCCTACTCCATCGGCTCCACCCGCTGGAAGCTGAACAAGAATTGCCAAGAGTTGAATGTGGATTGTATACTGGCTTTATGGTAGATAGTAATGATATTACTTTGTATTGTGTTGTAGATGTTAAAATAATGACTAAATAGTTCAAGAGCCAATTATGATAATTGAATGTACAATATCAAGACATTCAAATCAAAGTCCAGATTACAAGTTTCATGTCTTATTGCTTTATTCGTTGTGATAAATTCGAAATCCAAATCAAATAGCATGGTCATAATTCAATCAGTTTCATAATTTCAAATCCGTAAAATCAATCCAAATGCAATTTGTCTATGTGACCATTTTCAATATACGTGGAATATTTCTAAGTCAGTAAAATAAAGATTCTTAGTAGGAAGTTTGAATTTGCAGCATAATACAAAAAGTATAAAGACTAAGGAAAGTGCAACCTAAAGAGTCAAAAAGTAGAATAGAATCCCCGTTTGATCAGAAACATTCTATTTTTTACCCTATTGTAAACTGTTCCCGCAATTCCTTCAAACCACTCCTCTTACTGATTTTGGCCGCCCCATCCATGTCAGTCTAAAACCGTCCCTCTAAAAGAAAAAGCGAATCATACTCAACTCGAAAAGTTAAATCCCTAAATATTAATGATAAACCCCGCCTTATATGATAAAATATTATTTTGGTAAACGTCAGTTTTTATGCCCAAATAACGAAACCAACTACAATCTGATTCTTTTATTCCCAAATACCAATTAACACCAATCAAAGAAAGTAATTTTTTAGTACTCAACACAATGAACAGTCCATTAACTTGGGACGTAAAACTGTCCTAAACTCATTAAATATTGAACAAGTTTCACCGAAATACCGGCTTCTTACATTCAGTCATTTGCTGGAATAATTTATCATGTTTTTCACTAGAATTCTCGTGTAACATTTTTACATAACCTTACGCTTTTACAATTATTATCACCACCACCACCACCACCACCACCACCACCACCACCACCACCACCACCATCATCATCATCATCATCATCATCATCATCATCATCACCACCACCATCACCACCATCATCATCATCATCAACAGCAGCAGCAGCTGCAGGAGCAGCATTGCCATCATCATCATCAACATCATCATCAACAATATTAAATGTCGACGAATAAAAAATTCTGGTGTTGTTATTGTTATCATTTCAAATGCCAACAATTTATAAATAAGTGTATTACTCCTAGTAAAGTAATATCGAATGAGTTCGCGTGCCACTCAGGGCTATGCGAAGGCTTTTTATTATCTTACACCACACAGGTGTAAAAAGAGTACCCGGTCGATAACATTGTTGACGGTTCCGAAAGAGTAAAGAATTGTCACCTTGTAGGAGTTGTGTATCGTCTTACACTGATATGTTACGTGTTCCTGTTGGCTCGGGACACTTTTAAAAGAGCTTTCAGTAGATATAGCTGGTGGATATCGCGCTTAATAAAATCTCACATTTTTCTGTATTTAAAAAAAAAACCTCAGTTTTGATACAGCATCTATTGAGTTTATAACAACGGCTTCATTTTTTTAAATGTACAAAACCACCTTTCCTATCATATCATATCATATTATAATGATCTGTGTAACCCAGAAAGAGAAGCATGCCTGCAAGAAACTCTTTAAGTTTTCCAATTACTGTAAAGATATTCTTTTAGTGTGTGTGACTGATACGACATTGGACAAGCATGGAACACACTCAGAATGTATGTGTAAAATTTGTCACATAACTATGATGCTGTTAAGAAAAAAAACTCTAAGGAAGGCTAGAGAAATTAGACAGTAGGTGCCCTTATGAGGAGTCTAGTACATGCTCACTGTGTACACATTGGTATCGGTATGAGAGGAAAGTTGAGTAGATAGAAGATAGATAGATAGATGGATGGATAGAAAGATACATCGAAAGGTAGAGTTGTATTTTTAGCAGTATGAACAGGTAGTAGTAGCGGTGGAAGTCGTAATAATAATAATAATAATAATAATAATAATAATAATAATAATAGTAGTAGTAGTAGTAGTAGTAGTAGTAGTAGTAGTAGTAGTTGTTGTAGTAGTAGTAGTAGTAGTAGTAGTAGTAGTAGTAGTAGTAGTAGTAGTAGTAGTAGTAGTAGTAGTAGTAGAAGAAATAGTAATAGTCGTATTAGGAAAGTTTAAACTTTCACTAATCTATCAAGGCTTGTTCTAGAGTTTTTTAAATGATATATTGACAAATTGAATAAATAAACGCATGACAAAAGATCCACGGTTAAAATACAAATTGAAAGAAATGCCAACACGAGGAGATTTCGGAAGGCCTCCCCTTAGGACGGCTTCTGGAAAGCTTCGGACAGCTCTGAGGGCCCTCGGATGGCTTGAAAATGCTTTCAATGAGCTCCGGACGGCTTCATGAGCCTCCGGACGGCAATTATTGATTCAGTGGTGTGATGTCACGTTGCCGAGCAACGGCGAGTAGCGTCGTTCTAAACAAAGAAAATCGGTACTTTTTATGCTTTATGCTGGCTAGAACTTTTCAAATGTCATGTGATCAGAATGTATAAAAGTTAAAACAAGATCATATTTATAATGTTTTTCTCCTCTGGATACACTTTTATGCTCGTCAGAGAAATATTTCATAAGGGCGTCCGCCATTGTTATTGTTCCGATAGTTTAGAGCCAGTTACGAAGTTACCATGGGTCATTATGAGGGAAGTGACGTCATGACTGTTGAAGCCTATTACTATTCGTAGGACGAAGGGTCCGGTGGACGAAAAGGCTACCCAACAGTGATGGAAAGAGAGTTAACTCAAGTGATAAATCATACACAACAATAATATTGTTATCTCCCATATTCCGTAACTAAATATATCAGAATATAAAATGCGATTTTTGGATTCTAACAAATAAAAATTCAATTTTTTTAAAAGAAAAAAAAACCCCACTCACTTCGCGATGTGGATAACACAAGCAATAATTATTTCATGAAGCATAAAATACGACGATGACCATGATGATTTTTTAAAAAATATTTCACTATGAGCTTTGTTTACTTATATTTTATACATGTTATACAAATCATGAAATATTCTCAACAACTTTAGTAGTCTATAGATAATTGTTAGTAATGACTTAACATTGTCATATAATAAATAATAATAATAATAATAATATAATAAATAATATAATAATAATAATAATAATAATAATAATAATAATAATAATAATAAAATAATAATAATAATAATAATAAATAATAATAATAATAATAAATATAATATAATAATAATATAATAATAATAATAATAATAATAATAATAATAAATATATTTATATTATTATTATTATATTATTATTATTATTATTATTATTATTATTATTATTATTATTATATTATAAGTCATTTATATAGCGCTCAACTTCCACACAAGTGCTCAGCAGCTCTTTAGAATATTGTCATTCGAACATTCATTCTTTGACAATTTTGAGAATAGGTATGAAGAAACAAACAATTACACATGAACACAAACTCAATTACAGACATTAACATTCATACACGAACATACACACACACACTTGCACCAATATTACTCACTAACATAGTAACTCATTCTAACGGAAGGCATTTGAATTGATGAATTACAAAACAAAACAAAACTTCAGTTATACAGTGGAAATTGTCAGTCTGAACTTAAGGTCAAAACTAGAATTAAATTTAATTTAAACTAAAATTAGATTTAAGGCGTATTCTGTGAGTGTGAGCGAATCTATTCGTAATCTCTGGGAAAAATAAGTTCTGTCTTTATTTGAAAGACTGACTATCGCTAATTAGTTTTACATATGGGGAGAAAGTATTCTACAAGATGGAGCCACTTACAGACAAAGATTTATTACTAAAGGATAATTTACATACCTTGGCAGCAAAATCAGTCAGTCGAGTGGAACTGATGAAGACATCATCGCTAGAATCAAGAAAGCGCGCCAGGCCTTTACAATATTGAGACCACTATGGAAAGCGTCCAGCATATCCACACACACCAAGCTTTAACACTTATGTTAAAGCAGTCCTGCTCTATGGGACCACATCAGCTAATATACAAACTTTTGCCAATCGTGTCTTCGACAAATACTCATGTTGAAATGGTTTGACAAAGTGCCAAGTGCTGACCTTTGGACAAGAACAAACCAAGAACAAATGGATGTCCAGGTCAGACGCAAAAAGTGGAGATGGGTTGGCCATACCCTGCGAAAAGAATTTGAGTGTCTCCAATCTTACCTGGAGTGAGGCAAAGGTCTGTGCCAAGGACAGAAGAAGATGGAAGAGTGCTGTTGAGGCCCTATGCTCCGCCAGGAGCCAAGAGGCAAAAGTCAAGTAAGTCACTAAAGGATAATCTGGTTCTTGGGACGATTAAAAGAGAGTCTTCAGATGACCTTAGTGGCCGTGTTGGATTATGTTGACATTTGATATGATATGATATGATATAAGTCCAGATTTATGTAGGCTTTTACAGCCTTTTACCTGCTCTTGTGCATTCGTGAACGTATATAATTCAAGTCTCTCAAAACTGGGCATGCCACATAGTGGAAGGAGGTGTCTTAATTTAACTTTACAAACAGTATTTTTCTGTTTCACAATGAGCATCAAGACGGCACTTGAATGCTTGCAATGAAGGGGCGTCGACAACTGTTGCAGGCAGGCGGTTCCATTTGTCGACTACCCTAACTGAGATTTAAAAACAATCCTTTCACTAACTGGCAACCAATTGAGATTATATAGAATTTCTTTTGTCGGGTCATTGGATTTTTAATCAGTTTGGCGGCTCTGTTTTGAATACTTTGCAAACGTATCATTTTGGCCGGCGCACCTAAAAGCAATGAATTACAGTAGTCATACCTGCTGGTTACCAAAGCATGAACAATCATTTGCGTATGCTCTCATCAAGAAGATGTCGGATTTTAACTATATTTCTTAAATTGATATTAGCAATATTAGCAGGTTTTTGTTGTGTGATTTTGCATTGAAGCTTCAGAATCAAAGATTGAGCTAAGATTTCTTATAGTTGCAGTCCTTCATATCTTCAAATTATGGATATATTTGACATAGAATCCCATGACGTGTAAAAACCTTCTGCAAACGTTATATAACAAGATGTTTGGGATTATATAATTATATGCTTTTGTAGTATAAGTAAGCCAATTAATGGATACGTCCTATAATTTATAATATACTATTCACGCTAAATTAATAAGATAAATAAATCCTTTATAAAGAATGAACGCATCGTTGGATTTTGAAAATTTTGAGGTAGCTACAAATTACCGGCACGAAATCAATCCGTGGATACAATAGTCTTAATGTTAGATCAAACCGATAATTGGTCCATATCCGAGGGAAGATCGTACTCTCGCTTCAATGTTATTTGTTTATTGGTGCCCTCGTTTGTCCTGTCCCTCGTTGACCTGACCGCAAAAACTGTGGCTATTTTCAGGGTAATGCGAGAGCCAGTTTGCGCTTCGTCGTGTTTACAGTGATATTCTTGCGAAACAGATGAATCGATTATTGATTTCTATCCGCAATCGACTTTCATAATAAACGTTGCCTAATTCGGTTGGCAGAAACTCGCTTAGTGATGAATTAATTATAATAACATCTTTTGTGAGATTGAAGTAGAATGTTAACGACGGACAGAAATCTACTTCCGTTTTTGTGGTTTTTTGAGACGCATTCTGGGACAGTGCGCATGCTCAACTGTGAGAATTCTCAGCCATGATAAACATTAGAGATAATGACGAAAATATTATAAGATTGTAGGTTAATTTTAATTGCCCGATCAATTGATGTTTCTTTTTCTCTTTCATGGCCAGATGTTACGGAATATGGATTATTCAAATAACTTGTCAAGGTAATGATATGCACATTATTTTGTCTGATTACCGCGAAAGATTAATCTAAACCGAGAGAAGAATTCGCATTTTCTTATCTTATTTTTGTTGTTTTTTCTTGTAAATTTCGTGAATAACCCAAATTGGTACAACAATGGAGGAAGACATTTCCCCCTTCTGTCGGTTTAAGGATGGGTGGTAATAAACCTGCTTAGATTGATTTGATCGTGTATCAAATTTTAAAACAAATTAAATATTTAATTAACGAGCCTTTATATATGTTTGTTCCGTTTTATAAAATATTATGAACTCAAACGTATTAATTTCGAGTTGAGCAAAAATCGAACAAACAAGGAGTTCCAATCTCATCATCAACAGTGGAAATTAATAGATATTAATTTTAGAGTAGACGTAAGAGTTTTGATATAAACAGTAATACAGACAGGCGCCACCCAGGAAAGACCCATGATTACACACAACTTACAACTATCCTTACTCTTACACATCAAATATGTCAAAGGCAAAGGTTATGATGTAGGTACATATAAGATGTTTATTTAAACTTAAACAATAATTACATATACAATATTTTAAAATGCATTCAATTCATACATAGACTATGATAATGATAGACATAAGTATTCAATTGATTCAAATTTAAACTTGAAATAACTGGGAGTCGTGTATATATATATATATATATATATATATATATATATATATATATATATATATATATATATATATATAAAACAGTAGAATTACTTTAAACCGAAATTTTGGGGACCTTCTAAACCATTTCGGTTTAAAGACATTTTGGTTTAAAGCAAGTTCCCGTTTTGCAATGTTTTTCAGGGGTAGTAACTCTTTAAGGAATTTGCTCATTTAATCATATCATGGGTTTCTCGTTAAATGGAGTTGAATAAATGCCATCTTCGTAACCTTTTTTTAAATGATTTTTATTTTAATTGTTAGGGGTTTTTTTGGTGTATTTTAAAAATATTTTTGGGAGTTTTCATTTTTCATTCAAAATTGTTGAAAGAGTTGAGTTCGGGATGCCGTGTTTTTTTACATATCTCCGCCTTGATCAACTTTTCTTTCATTGACTTCACATAGTATTTTGATTTTAAACTCAAACGTGTAAGCACATTGCTTTCTTTTAGACATCTTTTAGTAAAATGTAAAGCTAAAATAAGATCGAAAGTTCTTGTGCGATAATTGATAATGAATGAAGCGCAGCTACTTAGAGGTGAAGTGAAATGGAAATTAAAAGGAGTGTCATTGCTAACCTGTCTACTACACACCCCTCTTTTGTTGAAAAGCCATTAGGTTCAAAGGCCCAATTACATAGAACCTCCCCCTCCCCTTTAGCCCATCACATACACACATTTAAACTAAGTGGAAATGAAATGGCATGTCAATGGTAAGTTGGCTAACCCCCCCCCCCCCCCCCCCCCCCCCCATATTGTCATGTTGAAAATTTGTCAGTACCAAAGCATCAACACATAAGTGAGAACATCTCGCTTACGTGATTCTACACCCCAACTCTCTCTCTTTCCTAATTTTTCGCCCGCCAGGCACCCGTTGTCTTCCTTTTCCAGTCTGCACGATTGTGGTGTTGGCCAAGCCCAAGTGCAGCGATTGAAGTGTTTGCCTACACCCCCCCCCCCCCCCCCCCCCCATTCCACCCCTCACCCTCATCTTATACTTACGCTCTTTTATTGCGTGTGGCCACCTTCCCGAATTTTTGAAGAAAAATAGAGAAAGAGAAAAAGGGAAGGTGCTCTCAAGTTGTTTCGGTTTAAAGAAAGTCCTGCTTAGAAGTATTTCGGTTCATCGTAAGAATTAATACAACGATAATGAAGAAACTAGTACAATTTATTAAATTCTTTGCGGTTTAAGGTATTTTTCGGTTTAGCTTCTTTCGGTTTAAAGTAATTTTACTGTATATAGTCTAATACTAATTATTTCAATGACAATGTATAATATATGGGAGTCGTACATATAATGTCAATGACAATGTATAATATTTGGGGGTCGTTACCTATATATAATACTAATTATTTCAATGACAATGTATTTTTTGACTGTCAAGAGATAAGGAGGGAGGATAAATGACAATGTATTTTTTGACTGTTAAGTGTTAAGACATAAGGAGGGAGGCCTTCTGAAGAAAGCTCCTAGCGCTAAGGGAAGCAACTCAAATATTTACACAACTAACCATAATAAAAAATAACACCTAGAGACTAGAGAGGCGAACCCTCTAACTATCAGCAAGAGATGCTTTGAAAGACATATAACCATTATTAAATGTTTCAAATTATATAAAGACACTGTCTGGCAGTAACAAAAGGCCAGACTTTTTGTTCTTTCCAGACACGTTGGCAGAAAATTTTAATGAAAAATATCAAATAATCTGAAAAAATGCCAGTGGTAATTTGTGTCCCAAATCAGTTAATTTCAAGTAATATTTAACACAAGATGAAAGTAAATAGTGCTCAAACTCAAATGCCAAATTCAGCTTTTCTTAAAAAGCAAATGGCATCAATGAAGTGTTTGACCCTTGGAACTGAAAACATCAAACCGCCAATTCCTCCTTTTTTCTTTTTTTTTTTTCAACTAGTGAGAAACTTGTTAATCAGCAAATCGGTCACCAACCATTCATTAAAAACTTCACTACCTCCCTACCTATTAACTTTATTGATCTTCTTTTTGTTTCTATAATTGTTCATTCTGACCATAATTTTCGGGATATTGATGATATGATAGGGTATTTGTGTATTTCGCAGACAAATCCTTAGGCCTAGGTGTTGTTCGCCCTGAAACCTACCACACCTACTATTGTCCTGTCTTCCTCATACAAATTGATATTAATTTATTATCACACTTCCACAAAACTGGATCCAACATCTCCGAATCAGAGATGAAAATAACTATTAACATACAATGAAGTGAAACTGAGAAAGGTTTTATCCAGTCTCATGGGTTACATTGAAGTTATTTGAGCAAAAATAATATATGCAATTTTCGTTGGTTTTTATTTACTTTTTAAATTTATCCTGAACATTAAGGTTTGATAAGCTATTCTGAAAAGGAGATGGTATCTCTTTTTTTCTCCTTCAATAATTAAATTGGGTCTCGAGTTTTTCCTGGTTATACGTTACTAAAAATAGATTTTGAAACTGGGAAGTACCATTTTTCATTATGTTAAAAACTTCTTTCAACTTCAAGGATAGTAAGAAATGTCTTTAGGTTAGAGTGAAACAAAATAAAAATGAATTGTGAAAAACAATTTATTACTTTTTAGCACCGCTTTGGATCTACTCTGTTTGGAATCTTGCCCCCAATTTTATGACGTCAGGCCAGACAGGCTGGCACAAAGTGACAGCACTACAAGTGGTGGTCTTGGATAAGATATGGTCGACAGGATATATGGGAAAGGGATGGGGCTAATTCTATATTGTTTTAGGGACTTTTAAGTTCGGTGTTTTGTTTATATTTATATTGTTTAATTATTTATTTATGCTTTCTGTCTTCCTCTCTTTCTTTCTCTCTTTGTTTATTTATATGTTCTTTCTCCCTTTAATCTTTTTTTATTTCTTTATTGATATAGAATTCTTAAAGCACAAATTCATATAATATTCTGGTGGAGTGTGCTCTCTCTCTCTCTCTCTCTCTCTCTCTCTCTCTCTCTCTCTCTCTCTCTCTCTCTCTCTCTCTCACTCTCTCTCTCTCCCCCCCCCCCTCCCTCTTTCTTTCTCTTTCTCTCTTTCTCATCATGCCCTTTACACTCATATTCTATCATAAGGTCTATCTGATTAAAGCAAAATGATGTCACAATAATGAAATGTAATCGCCTTAGGAACAACAAATTTTCAAAAGCTGGTTTTTAATTCAAATCTGTTTTTTTTCCTTTCATGGAGTGACAATGTATCCACTTTATTTTAAAATAAAGTGAAGTAACATTGTAGGCATTATGAAGTGTTTGGTAGAAGGGATAATTACAATTTATAGAATACTAGTTACAATTGAAGTGATATCTCATGCTGTGAATGTAGTTGAGAATATAATAGTAATTGTTTATTACTTTACATCACCTTAATGTGAAAGTGTCATGTTGGATTAGGTTTGAGCCTGGCAGAAGGACTGATAACTCTCCCTCCATAATCCAAACATACTGACATTTTTTATCATGACGGTAGCGCATGTTTGGGTGTCCCGTTTAGCTCTTTGAAAAGTTGACTGCTATGAGATTTGATAAAGTATCTGAATTGTACTTATATGTTTTTTGTTAGTTTTTTTTTGGGGGGTATCCATGGTGTAAAAGTGAAATTGCACGTCATGCTCTGTGAAAACTCCACAATTCCAGTAAACACTGTGACAAAATATGCGGTGATGATTCAGGCTTCAGTTATATTAAAGATTTATAATCCTGTATTTTCTGGGCATTGATTTATCAGTTCCTCTTTGAAGCTTTTGTACAAAGTTATTTTAGTCCTAATTTTAAATAAAAATTCTTTTTATATTTCAGGTAAATAGCAATTCTCATTATCATGGATGATTTGCCTGCAGTTTCTTTCAACGCCTTTATCTTCATAAATAAACAGTCTTGCAATTGATGAACAATGGAGTTGACTTGATGGATCTCTCAAAAAAGAGGAAAAAAGTGAGCTCTTCATCTTTTTCCGCAATAAAACAATTTTTGGTGATCCATTTTCCTCCCTGCAAATATGAACCATGATGGTTCACAGCAGTACACATTTGGATATGGCTTGGCTACAACTCCCCAGATTCAACAACTACAGCAGCAGCAACATCAAATTCACCTACAGCAACAGCATTTTCAACAACAGCAACCACAACATCCACAGATTCTTCAACAGCAAAGCAATCCAGCGGTAGGAATCCCAGCTCAAAATGTGTTTCAGGTGCAAGTCGGAGGAAATCCTGCGGCTGCTGCTATTTTACAACAGCAGAATGACAGCATAGCAGCTGCTGCATCACCGACGATTGTCCAGCATGCAGGGTTGATACAGCAACCGGTAATTCATGCCAGTATATCTGTAAGCCTTGACAATACTATCAACAAACCTCTTCAAGTTCAAGGTTTGAATAATAGTATCGAGACTGCAATGGTCTATCCACAACCACATCAAAGCAATGGACTTAAGATCATCACCAACTCTGGTAGTTTCATTCAGCAGCAACAACAACAGCAACCAGAAATTCATTTTCAAAGCCTCACAAGAGCAGATAACTTAGGAAATTCAGCAACAGGTGGGATTTTTGATGGGATGACTGGAGCTGGTGCAGTTGTGGCTCCACAAAGTAATATTGGTTCTGCCTTTGGGAAGCAAACATTTTCTGGTTGGATTCAGGGAGATGTTTCAGGTGGAGGAAATCAACAGCAGCAGTATAATGTAGGACAGGGTGCAACATTACCTTCTTTCGGTCACCTTTGGTCACAATTTCAGCAGCAAAAAACGCAAGTCAATATTATTCAACAACAGCAGCAGCAGCAACAGCAGCACAATCCAATGCAAGTTCATCAGTTTCAGTCACCCCATACTCATCTACCCCAGCAGCCTTCACAGCAGTTTACAGTGTCAGGAGTGCAAAATGTCAATAATATTCAGATGATAAAGGTTCAGCCGACGTCCAACACTCTTCAAGATCAGCAGACTGTGTTACGTCCAGCAACAGCTGCTCATCTGTTTCATTCTTGCGCTACTCCTTTACAACAGAATGTGATTCTTACAGCTTCTCAGCATGCCAGCATTTCATCTCCATTGCCACAAATTACTTGCTTATCATCTCCATCTTCTCAGTCCATTTCTGCAGGAGAAGCTCATGTAGATTCCTCCAAAATTATAAAAGAAGCTGGTATAGTGGGAAATGCAGGATCCTTATTGCCTGGTGTCTCATTACCAAATAATCCCAATATTGCTTCTACAAAAAAATCTAGTAAAAGTTTACAGAGAAAATTGAAGTCTACTTCTCAATGTATTCTGTCATCGTCATCATTGTCATCCAGTTCCATATCAGGTACCTCTTCATCTGTAGACAGTGCTGTTAGAATCAAACCATCAAATCGTAAAGCGCTGTTGGAAAGTGGACCGCCTAAAGTCACAGTAACTTTAGATTCCCTGCCCAATTCCAATAACTTATCACAATTTCCAGAGAAAACAGATTCTCTCCAGCAGGTAATCAAAATGACTGCTGCAGAAAAAACATCTAAATTGTCCCCTAGAAATCAGAATAATAATAATAATAATAATACTAAGATTGAGAGAAGTCAACCATCGTTAACATGGCAACAACACCAAATGAACTCATCCACTTCACTAGAGAAGAAAAGATTAATAGCATCAAATCATCTGACTTCTTCAACTGGTAGCTCTCTGGACCGACCATCATCAGAGGATTCCAATTTTTCATCTCCCCCTTATTCTTTCACACCCCCTGGTAGCATAGATTCTGTATTTTCTCCACCACCCCACAAAGATAATGCAAACCTTGCTGTTTTGAACTCGGCTGACGTTTTCCTCCCAACTTTGCCTTCATCTCAGACCTCAATTAAATTAACCAACACACCATCACCCATAGCCATCGTCTCTACGACTGCAACTGTTGATACCACATGCTCATTGGAATCTGTTTCTATCCATAACAATCTCCCACCACAGTCAGATTGTTGGAATGTTGAGAGTGATGAGTCTCACTGCTTTACGCAGGATGGTGTTCTATCCTCCCCCACATCATCACCTTCTTTCTCACAAACCTCTATTTATACGAACTCTCTTATGTCAGCAAGCTGCTGTTCCATTGCCATAACAACCACCTCAGTTACATCCTCGTCACCAAGGACTAACAAATGTGATATTGCAATAGCAGCTTCCGTTCATTCATTCTTACCCTTGAGTAGTCCTGGTATTTCAACAGGATCCAAATCCCATCAACAAATTGCAAGTGGTTTGAATACAAAGACTGTTGACCATCCTAGTCACCAGAAACAAGTCAGGGTTCCATACAGCTGGCAAAGAAAATTGGACAATGGCGTTGTTGTTTACCTAAGGTAGGTCATATTGGATAATTGATTTATGAAGTAAATATTCATATAATTAATGTGACTTAGTGGTACATTCTCTTGTCCCGGCAAAATACAAAGTCAATTGATGTGTTGATATATTGGCATTGTTGCCATTACTCTTCTAATCAACATAAAGATATAATTGTGACTCACAAATAAATGCATTGGTTGCATTTTTTTTTTTAATTCCCCTTTGTCTTCATGGTGACCTAGAAGGTAAACACCAAATTACCTCCAAGTCATACTAGTATCACTCTCTCATATTTACTTAGTAATTTTTGTTTTGTTTTGCTGAGTTGTGCTTTTGTTCATCATGAAGGAAAGTGAAATTGAGTTCAGCCATCGATTTTTTTTTTTTCTTTCTCAGTCATGTTATTTTTGCCTCAAATTAAAAAGAAAAATATTTTTTAAAAATCGATTCCAACTAGTTCAATGTGCTGTGTTGTCAATACAGTAGAACATGAAAGTAACGTACTCGGAAATAGCGAGAACTCGGAAATAGTGAGTAAAATCTAAATCCCCGTTTTTTTCCCTTATTTGAGTCAATAAAATTAGCATGAAAGTAGCGAGTATGAAAAAGAGGTCAACTCGGAAATAACGAGCATTTCCTGCCCCAGCCTAGGACGGCGAACGAAGTAAAGCAAAACAAGAGACAATGGCAATTTAAATATTTTTAGCCTAGCCTCTTTTCTTTTCTTATTTTTCCTTACGAGTAATATTACATAGTAGCCTAGTCTGTAGTAGTACATAATAGGCGAAACAAATTTGGGTGGGGGTTGGGTTTGTGTGCGTGTGTGTGTATTGGGGGTGGGGGTCAATTATTCACCTCATGTGGTGCCACGCGACGCGAGAGGTAAGCACATGTCAACATGCCTCACTTCGCAGCATCGGTCAGCGAGTAGATCGTTAACGAACGACACGATCAGCGAGAGAGGGGAGTGTGGAACCATTATTTCAATGGGTCAGTGATTGAGTGATGCGCTTGCTTACCTCATCAAACATGCCGAGTGCATACAAACACTCGCGCGCACACGCACACACACACACACACACACACTCACTTCTATGTTCTTGTTTTTTTTTCTAGTCATGATTTTACTTGAAAATTAAAACAAAAAACAACAAAAAACCAAGCATTCTGCCACTTCTGTGAAGAAATTGAAATAGGGGCGACGGCTTTTACTCGAATTACACACTGAGGGGAATAACCAGCAATATAATAACCTTTCCTGGCAACCCGGGAATAGCGAGAACTCGGAAATAGCGAGTAATCAGGAGTGGACCCGTCGAACTCGCTATTTCCGAGTTCTACTGTAGTAGGGCAATAAATTTGGGTTTAACCTTTTTTATTTTGATAGATCTTTAAAAATCAAAATTTATTTGGATAATGATAATGCCATTCGACAAGATTTTCTCAATTTAGCTGAAAAATCATCTAGCTTTAGCCTGCATTTAAAAATAAAAATTTTCTTTCTTTCTTTTTCAGTCCGAGTGGCGCTGTTCTGACATCTCTTGATGAAATCCGAGACTATCTATTAAGTCATGACACTTGTAAATGTGGATTGGAGTGTCCGTTCCAATTGGAGGAAGTGTTCATCTTCGACCCTACGATTGGAAGCATGTCCTGGTGTGATATTGTTGGCAATAATGGTACTGACAGTAACCCAATGGGAAACTTGTGCAACCACCGAAGGGAGATTCTTGCCATGGCTGCATTTCACCAGTCTCAGACCCATGCAAGGCAGGTTGTATCAGGTATGACCTATGCTCGTTCACCTTTGATGCCTCTGTCATCCATATATATAATGTACACTTATGTCCCATTTCCATGCCATTACCTGTACTGTTTAGGCCAATGAGTTAGAGGAGAGTCCTTTTTTTCCCCCATTCCAAATCTCTTCATCGCTCAGTTAAGTGTATAATTATGTCTCTTTCCTTCCTTCACAGCCATCATATAAGATTCACTGATTTTGGGGAGTTTTTAATAGATTTCTAAAGAAATTAGGTATGGCTAGATTTTACTTTTTGATTTTTATTATTACATCAAAAGCCCTGTGATGCCAAACATATCGTAGGAATGTGGGATTTGAGGAGGAGCCTATTAGACTTACCTTGATGGTGAACCTTAAATGTTACGATTAAATTATTTTTATTTTTGTAATTTATTTTTTTTGCAAACTTTTTTTTGAGAGTAGGCATTTAGACGAATTCAATGTTGAAAAGCGGGCATTTAGAGATATTTTGAAGAGAAAATATTCTGTTTTACCAAATTAGCGGGATATAAACACACAATCGTACTCCCCCTCTTCTAAGATTTGCAACCTCTGCTTAGAAGAAAAATTCTTCATAATCACAAAACCAAACATGGCAATGCTCAACAGAAGAGACGAACTAACATCCTCATGCAGACATAGAACAAACACCTTTTATGTAATTACGAACTAACATGAACACGAAGCTAGGAAAGTACGAAAAACACAACAATCTACTTTCACTTCCACTTCCTGATTAGAGCGAATGCTCTAAACAATGTTGTAGTAGTTGATCATAATTATACTTGAAATGTTTTATATATATATAGTCAATAACAATTTTAATGGGGTTTTTTTCACTTCACTTTTCACAGATGCTGATATTATAAGAGGGAGAAAAAGAGAAGGAAGAAGGTCACTCAGTTCAGTGGATGACTTTGTCATTTCACCACTCAAGAAATTGCGCACAAGCATAACAAATGCTGTCAACAAACATGCTTTGCTGCGTAACAACAGTCCAGCCAGCAGTAGCAGTAATCTGCATTCTCCTATGTTGGAGTGGGAAAATATTTGGACAAAAGATGACAATGTTTTCTTTCCCATTTCCACCACCAACAGTTATAACCAGGGTTCCACGACTAATAGTAACACTGATTCCTTGCATGACTTTGAGGACTCTTATCCATCATATATATCCTCTGATTTGCTGTCGAGTAGGTGTTTAAAAGAGAGTGAGAGGCAGAAGTATCTCAATTCCGAGAATATGGTGTACAGTAACAATCATCCAAGTCAGCGGTTGGGGTCTAAGGGACTGTACTCTCATCACCAGGAGGATGATCCTTGCAACCATAGCATTCACAATTCACAGTCCTCCAACTTCACACCGCATATTAATGCCAGAGATCCTTTCTTACATCACAACCAGTCATCACCAATGCATCAAAACCAGAAGAATTTAGGGACATTCTTGCAAAGTAGTGCTAATGGTAGCAATATCAATAACAACCATGATTGTACAGACAAGGAGAGAGAAATATCATCACCAAATCTGATTAGTCATGAAAGTAGTGAAAATGACAATAATAATAATTCTGGAATTTTACACCCCGACAGCTTACAAGTTGAACTTTCTGGTAATAGTTCAAGTTATTCGTCTAAAAAAGGAAAAGAAAACCATCATAATCACTTAAATGAAAATGAGAATAAGAATGAATACCCTCTGCAACTACCACTCTCACCTCTACCTTCCCCCTCCACCTCTTCATCATTATCAACCATGTCATTTTTTGAAAATCCTACAGTTTTCGTAGCCCAACAAACAGCATTGATAAATAATTCCATTTCTTCTTGTAATATAAATTCCCCAAGTCCAGGATTTCTAGATGATTCTGAGAGTCTTGTTGAGCGCAAAGGAAGTGATAATGATAAATCTCTCAAAAAATCATCAATGTTTATGTTGTCGGAGGATGAGGAAGAAGTAGGTGACGAGAATAATTTGGATACCAGCAGGGAAGACGATGAGGATAATAAAGGAAATACTGATTTAGAGAGTAACAAGAGTTTCTCTGATGCCACAGAAAACAATGACTCAGCCTATCTCAGCCAGACAGGAAGTGACCAGGAAAAATCAGACACAGTTGATGGTTTGGATTGCATATCAAAACCGTCAGACATTTATGATTTCAACACTTGTGAAGATCAGTCGATGAATGTAAAAAATGTAGGGGGAAGCCTCAAAAATTCCTTGTCTGATCAGAAAATGGAAAATTTTAAATTCTGTGAAAAGGGTATTGATATTTTAAATAAACAGTCGGTTGAGAAACAACTGGTAGACGCTGACAGTAGGAAAGAAAAAATTGTTTCGGTAGCCAAAAGTGCAGGGAATAAGTCATCAAAATTGAAACAGAACCGTTCTGTTGTTTCCACAAAGAAGAAAAATATAACAGGATCTGAAATGGTATCATACAATGGCTTGCTTGAACATACACAGCATACACTATCTATGTTTTCGCATAAGTCAAATTCATCACGTTGTAGTAAAGAGCAAACAAATGTCGAAAAGTTGGATGCAAGTATGTGCTCAATGGGTTCATTAAACAGAGATCTATCACAATTATTGGCATCAAACAACTGGAATATTCCTGCTCTGCAGAAAGTCTTAGCTCAGCATTCTGCTGGAGACCCTGAACACCTTCGTCAAGTCATCCAACAGATGATGACTCAGATTACAACGCCTAATGAGTCTGCATACCAGATCAACAAAGGTTCTTTAGGAAATTTGAATTCCAATACAGTGTCTAATATGGCTGCAGCATTTTTAAACAAAGACGTAAAGGAAGAAACTGGACTCGCTGATTTGAAAGAACAGTCAATGAATAAAAGCATTAAAGAAAAGAATGTTGTCTCAGTCAGCAGCAGTGACAAGAAAGTTTTACCAGAATTGGATAATTGTAATTTAGTTGTTCAAGGTCAAAACACTGTAGCAAAGGGAAGTATGGATCATACTGTAGCGCAAATAAACAACGATACTAACAGTATAACATCAACAACCACAGCAGTGGTTAATGTTACTCATAAAAAGGAATCCCTAGCAAAACCACCATCATTATCATCTCCCTCATCTTCATCACCACCATCCACATTGCGTAACAATCAAAAAGGATTAGTGCAGCCATCCATCAGTAATTCATCTGTCGTGTCATCAACAGCTAAAATTTCACCATTAAGTTCAAGTATGCCATCACAACAACAACAACATACTTCAATAATACTCAACACCGTCAAGTCTCAGCCTGCCAAGGTCATCACTAGAAGCAGTAATAACAACTGTGCAACAACATCAACTGTTATCAATGTGTCCAAACCCCTACAAATGACACAAGTCATTTCAAACAACCTCACTGGAATCAACCAGGGTACTACTGTTCTCCCAGCCCAACAGTTTTTGGGAACGTGTACACCAACCGCTCAGCAACTCCTTAATTCTCATCCATCGTCACAAAACAGCCCTCAGCAACAAATTATGAACATGAATATAAACTCTCTTTCCTTATCAGGTCTCAACAACCCACAGTTATTCATCTCAAACAACCCCATCCAACAAGCCTCCCCTTCCTCTGTTGCAGCTGCCCAGCTTTCTCCTGCTATTGCAGCAGCCGCTGCAGCTGGCCAAATTCTAGCTGCCCAGAGCCAACATCAGCAATCAGCTTTGCAGCAACAAATGTCTCCATCATTCATACCCACAGCTCAAATAGCCAAACCATGCTCGGCATCCATATCCAACCTTGCTATACCCAGCAATGCTCCTTCTATTCCCATAGTGGCGGGCAGTAACCCTGCTGGTGTTGCTGATGTTTCAGGGTCAATCTCACAAGGTCCGTCTGCTGCTATTGCAGGTAATGTCATTGCAGCAGCACCTCAGAACTCTGCTGCTGCTGTTGTGGCTGCTGCCAATGCATCTGTCTATTCTGCTGCCACTAACCAACCTGTTTTTGTCATCCCTCAAGCAAAAGCGGTACAACCTCAACCAGCACCGCCTCCAGTTGTGCAACTTGTTGGGGGGTCATCGCAGGCACTTAATCCAACAGCTAATGGTCTACAAGGTGGAGACATCAACATGAACCAAATTCTTAATCAGATTTCTGCAGACCAGAACCAACAACTTCAAAACCTGATTAATGCTGCGTCAACTGGGGGATTCAGTGCTGCTGCTCTTGGAGGTATCCAGCAGCAACAAGCAAATTGGAACACTGTGAACCTAAATGCTCAGCAGCAACAACAACAGCAGCAGCAGCAGCAACAACAGCAACAGTTGCAGTTACTACAGCTACAGCAATTAATGTTACCAACTGTCATAGGGAATCAGAATCAAGCTTTACCAAATGCATCCATGTGTTGTCCAACACAGACCAATACTCTTATGAACGCAGTGGTTGGCCACCAAGGCTTGCAGATCAATCAAGTAGTTGATGTTAAAGCAATTCAGCAGAATATCACACCTGCTGCTGCAGCAGCTGCCCAGGGATTCACGAACCCTGGTCTATCTCCCCTCACTGCTCAAACAGCATTTCCCAACCAAATCCAACAGATGGCCTCTCCTCTCACTGTCCAAGTGGGCTCAGCAGCCACAAACCAAACCATCTCCACTATTAATCCTCAAGTCAGTCTTTCCAAAACTATCAATATCATACAGCCCCAACAGCAACAGTCATTACAAGCATGCCCTTCATCTTCAGTAGACCCTGTTGTGAAAAATTTGACACAATCACTACCAGTTGCCACAGTATCTAAGATAAACATTGCAGCAGTGCCGTCCTCTCAAAATATCACAGTTAATAACAAAGTAGCCGATCAGGAGGCAGCTATCAACAATGCACAGTCACAGCAACTTGCTATTACCACTACTGCTAAATCCACATCAGTTATCAGCAGTAGCAATTCATCAGCATCAACAAAATCAACAAGCACAACAACCTCAAAGCCTGCCACGTCTAAAAGCAAGTCAAAATCTAAAAAATCAGATAGTAATAAGATAAAAGATCCTCAGGCAGTTAAAGATGAGGAGCACATTGCCAATGCTGTTAATCAGATTCTAGCCCAAGCTGTCCAACAACAGCGAGAATTAACTCTTGCTGCCCAGAATGCACCACCTCCACCACCTAAGAGTAGAAACAGGAAAAGAGATAGTCAGGCAAGGGCGAGACAGGCTGCAGCACAAGCTGCTGCTGCTGCAGCTCTTCAACAAGCCAAGGAACAGGAGCTGGGGAAGATTGCAAGCATTTCTGATGATGCTGTGTTTCACCACCCTCTACAACCACCCAAAGCTTTACCTCTACACATGCCTCCCATACCATTGCAGAACTTGCCCAATCGATTGTCACCGCTATCTTCATCGTCGTCGTCTTCATTATCATCACCATCATCCTTTTCTTCAACAAATATTATTAATCGTCAAGAACCACCATCACCATCATTATCATATCTAGTCAATAGCAATGATAATATTAATAGAATTGATAAGGATAATAATGCTTTACATACCAGTTTGAACCAGTTTGCCATGTTATCTTCTAGTCAGTCAAATAACAATATAGCAGTCAAGTCCAATCCTATTTCACAGTCTTCTAATGTATCACTGCCACACATAACACAGATGCCATCAATATCACTGTCGACGTCTGAGTCATCAGTAGTTCGTCCAGCACCAACATCACTGCCAAATGATCAGTCATCATCATCATTATCACCATTACCATTATCTCAAACCCTACCAACACAGTTAATATCAACATCTTCTTCAACACTAACAGCAGTAACATCTTTATTTTCTTCATCAACCTCAAAGACAAATATTTTGACTTCAAAAACAGTGGTACCTGGCATTAATCAGCATTCTCATCAACCTCACCCACTGCAAAAACCGTCGTCGAAAAATGTCAAGGATTTGACATCATTTGATCCTCAAGTGGTTAAAAAGTCCTCCGTAAACAGAACGAATAATGGTAATGTTAGTCCAAATATTAGTAATGCCAGCATGAATAATAATAATAATGTTGGAAAGAATAAAAATATTGTTACCCCTTCCTTGCTTCCTGTGGATGCTTCAACAATTAATGATAGCAACAACCCTGCTTCATTCCAGAAATCTCCACTCTTAATGAATCCATTGCCAAACCTTGGTGGAAGTAATAACAGCAAAAATCTTTCGCCATCTTCATCATCATTGTCGTCTTCATCATCAAACAGCACACCTAAAAAGAGCACCATCTCACTTAAAGAGCATCTCTCATCAATTGTATTCAGTAAAGATAAGGAGTCTGGGAAAAAGAAAAGTGCT
>NC_088371.1:11439918-11449918 GCF_034508935.2 Berghia stephanieae
GAGTGTATTCCTCTTAGTGGGGACCTGTGCTTGTGTCTGGATGAGACTTTTAGGTGATCTCAACCTAAGTTCTTTGATGGTGTGCTCTTGGAATCTACATCTGTTTCCTATTTGAACAAATTCCCCTTTGTCTTACTTTTTCTTGGGTGCTTTAATTGAATTCTATAACTTTTTACTATCTCATTTCTTCCTTTTTACTGGCGCTGATATGACCTTAATGTGTTGCAAGCGCCGTATAACCCTCAAAAAAAAAAAAAACTTAGTTTTGTCCTGGCCCTGGTCGGGGTCCTGGCTGGGAGGGAAACAGTCAAATGCATAGTTATTGTTTTGGGAGATGATATTTTTTTCCTTGTAAATCATCTCTCTGTTATGTATTATTATATTTGTTATAATTTATAATGTGAGCATTTGAGTGTATTCCTCTTAGTGGGGGCCGTGCTTGTGTCCTGATGAGACTTATTGGCGATCTCAAACTAAGTACATTGATGGTATGCTCTTGGAATCTACATCTGATCCCTATTTGTTCCCAGTTCCCCTTTGTCTTACTTTTTCTTGGATGCTTTAATTGTAATTCTAAAACTTTTTACTATCCCATTTTCTTCCTTTCAACAAACGAAATGGGATAGCCGAATGCAGACCAGCATTTTTAACAAACAGCAGATTTTAAAATTTATTTACCTGCCTTGTACAATGTGGGACAGTAGAATTAAAAATTTTAGAAAGGTTCTGAAAACATTACTTTACTTGAAAGTAGAAGTTTGAACAATAGGAACTACAGTAAGCAATTCAAATCGTTCAATTGTAAAATTTCATTTGAATGAACTAGAATGAGAGGGGGAATAAATAAATTTTTTATCTTTATGTAGATGTCTAAAAAAATATTTGGATTGATTTATGGTTGCCTATTGAAGGTCTGATAAAAATAAGCAAAGCATAAGTTCTATTCCTTATTAGCTGAGTTTAGAAATTCTTGAACTGACGTGTATTAATGATTTTGTAAAATATGGAAGGGTACATAATTGTATTTATTCTATTTAATAGCATAATTTTTTTGTTTGACTATAAAAGGGATTAACATTTTTTTCAGTTTCAAATTTCAAAGAATTTTAAGTTTAGCTTTTCAAGTCTTGAGTTAGATTAATTTATTATTTTGTTTATAACAAAGAGACCTTAAATTTGAAATTTAGAAATGAACTTAAATCTTACTTTCAAAAAAGGATGTTTCTTCCTCCTCCTTTCCCCCATTCCCACCTCACAGAATGCCTCGTGTCATCCCATCCCATCCAATTTTCACACTTACACACTCATGTCTCTTTTCATCACATTTAATTCTGTAACGTTGTTCTATTTGTTTGTTTGTTTCTTTTTTCTCTGGATGATGATGATTTTAACTACACTTAGCCATAGCTTCGTTTGTTCATCTCTATGAAGCATCAATTTGCCTTTAAAAGAAAAACAAAAATATTCTAAATCTTGTTCAATGTTGATGACGATTACGATTATAATGCTTGTTCTTTAGTGCTTTTTTTTGAGTGCTTTTTTTTCTCTCTCTATCTGTATTTCTCTTCTTTTGATATGTATACTTTGAAAAGAAAAAAAAAAATGATTGAATTAGAATGTTTTAATCCCTCACTGCGTATTGATTTGACAAGTTCCACATTTAAACTTTGCTTGAACAACTATTATTATGTTGCTCTCTTGTTATTGTTATTATCGTTATAACTTTCTTTCTTATCTAGCAATGTGATTAGATTTTCTGAATTATTTTCTTTTAAAGCGATTTAATGTGATGATGAAAAGCAAACTTGGAAAAGAAAAAAAAAAGAAAACAGTTAAATACTCTTTCTGATGAACAATGCTTGATTTGCTATCTATTTTGTGTCTCTGCTGATTGAACTCTTTCAATACATTTAGTCAATTTTTTTGTTATTTTGAAATGTTTTTTAGCTTGAGTACCTGTATCACTGGCCTCTAACAAATTTTTTTTTTTTTTTTTTACTTTACTGTTTCAACGTTTGATGGATTAAGATGACCCTCAACTTGTGAGATATTTTCGGGGGGAACATTGGAAGTCCTAGGCCGCTGGAAACTTCATTAGTCTGCAACTATGCTATCTCTTCTTTGTCATTTGTCTTTTTCATGTGGCTTCATGTCCTTGTCCTGGGAAAAGATAATTCATTGTCACCCTAGGTGGGGTCTTTTGACCTCCCATGGTGGGAAGGATGTCGCTTGCTGTGTTTTCTATCCCCCTATATCTGTTTTACGAGTTTTCTTCATGACTTTGGGATAAGTTGGTTTTGTCCTTGCCCTGGCACTGAAATAAGCGCTAAACAACCCTTAAATAATGAAACTTATTCAGTGTCACCTGGGACCTGATGGGGTCTTTTGTTGTGAATGAAACACTTTGATAAAGTTACCTTTTTGCGAGAAGTGATATTTGTTTTCATTATTCTTTAATATAACACTTATTCTGTAAATATTTTCTTTTTCTTCGTTCCCCCATTGAGAGGGGAAGGGTTAAATGCAAATCACTGCAGTTTTCAGGGTTCAGCAGTTATGCCTATCCGGTACTATTTGCACCTTTCGATCCAGCGGCTCTGACATTCTGTTCTGATAGGATTTGTTTCCTTAGCCTTTCGTCGTCCAAGACTTGTCCACAAGACAGTGGCGAGTTTTATTTCATAGTTTTCCTCTCCTAAACAGGTTGCTAGCCAAGGCTTACGATTCCTGTCCAACCATGGTTTATATTCAGAGTTCCCTTCTCCTAGACAAGTTGCCATCCAAGGCTTACGATTTCTAACTCTGGTTGTAATTCAGTTTCCTTCTATTAGATTGATTACAGTCCCCTCTTGACGAGCTCCATCCACCTGAAGTAACTATCTGATTGTGTCCATTTTGGCGGAGGTCCTGTAGCATGGCCAGTGTGGGACTTTTAAATAGTTTGAGAATAGATACAAGGACAAATTACTCATGGATCTTCGTCTGATATGTTTTTGAGCTAGTCACCTTTGTCTTATGTTTACTCATGTGCTTAGCAACTTATCTGAATCTTTTGTCTATAATATTATTTTCTTATTTAATGTCTTATTGATGTTGAAATGACCCTAAAGAGTCGCAAGCACCATAAAACCCTTATAAATTTATGACAAGTTGAGACTCATCTGTTTTCATCAATACATGTATTTAAAGTTAAATTATTTTTTTTATCTGGCCTAAAGTGAAAAAGATAAAAGCAGACCCGCCCATATCTCCATGACTGTCCCAGATTTATGATTACGGAACAGGGTTTTAAAAACTGATTTTTATATGGCTCATATTATACATAAGTCGTTCGTCTTCACCTTCTCCATTTTCATCTTATTTACCCTTGAATTAAATTTTAAAATGTTATTGTTTAACTTTATTGTACTGCTTAAAGCATTTCCACTGGAAATGTGCTGGAATGGAGGTCCCGATCATGTCACTCACTTACTCACTCAATCCTCTCCGGGCCTGTTGGCACTTGAGGCGATGCAAAGGAACTCCCCCTGGTCCTGTCAGCAGCTATTCTTGGGGCCATCTCGAGGGACAGACCTCTCTGTTTTAGGTCCCTCTCTACGGTACGTCTCCAAGTCTCCTTGGGGCGGCCTTGCTTCCTCTTTCCTTGGAGTGTGGATCACAGAGCCTTTCTTATCAGTGTTTCAACAGGTCTGCGACAGACGTGCCCCAAACCATTGCCATCTTCTCCTTTTAATGAGACTCTCCAGAGATTCCACTTTAGCTCTTGCTCTCATATCAATCCAGATCATGTCCCTAATTTCAATTTGTATAGGTTGGCAGGTCTGAAAAAGGTGTTTGTCAATGTATGGCACAATTATTAACCTCCTTTCAATTTTATTTTTACTAACTCGCTCTGAAATGAGTGTCAAAAGTGCCAATAAACCCCCAAAAGCAAGAAGTAAACATTTGACTTTAATTTACAGGCATTTTTCACTTCCTAATCTGATCGGGACTTTTCAGCTGCTTCTCTTATCGCCTGTGTCATTTGCTCTCATCTCACAGTTCTCGGTCTTTTGCTGTGGAAGCGAATCTAAGAGGATCCTCCTTTGAGTTTAGTTCTTTGTGGTTTTGGAGGCAAAAAAAAGGTCTCTGTTTAGGACAGTGTGAATTTACGTGGGTGGTCTGCCATTATTTGTGTCCAGATAATGTAAAAATGTGTGCATGGCTTTATTAGCTGGTATATTTTCATCTCCTCTGGTTACATGTTCAAAAATTTGCCATCTTGCCTTTAGGATTTGAATAGATAGGGGTCTTTCATTGCACTATTTGTATAGTATTTTGGTTCTTATTTTTGATAAATGAACATTTAGCTGGAATTTATTAAACAGTTGGGAGACGATGAAATGTAGTGAATGGAGTGATCTTCTTCAAGTACCAAGTCTGTGCCAGACATCGGTGATCATGGTACACCATTCATCTCACTGATCAGATAACCATTAGAAAGAAACTAGAGGCAGCAGAGATTGGATTGATATTGTTGTAAATTGTTCCATGATATTCTGAAACTGCAATCTAACGAAGTTAATAGGCAGTTGAAAGGAAACTTGCAGGGTCCCTTTAATCTTTTTTTTTTCTATTCTTGTCCTGAAATGACAGTTGTGCTCTGGCTCTGGTTGTAAACCTTTCCCTTGGATAAAGGCAGTCAGATTCAGATATCTCAAGTGCTGTTTGTATGTTTTATTAAACTTGACATTCAGACTGCTCATTGCATAGATAGGTGTGAAACTTCGTTTATTTATTTATTTTTTTTTTAGGGGGGGGGGCAGTCGAGGTTCATAATTTTTCATATTTTATCGTCTACAGTTGTTTCAAAAGCAAAATTTGCTTTAAAATTGGATTTCGTTAAACTGCCTCACGAGATCCTAAAAAAAATACAAGAAAGGTTTTGAGATATATAGTGCGGGGGGGGGGGGGGGGGGGGGGGTGAGAGGAGACATGTTCGCTGCCTTAATTAGCACGTCCTGTACCTATCAATAGCAGTCGTAGCGTTTCTCGGTTGTCCCACGTTCTAGCTCAGCTTTGTTTTGTACCATATGACTAGCTAAACCGAAGGGGGGGGGGGGGGGGGGGGGGGGTAGGGATTGCCAAAATACTTTTGCTGTTAGTCTTAAACAAATAAACAAAAAATAGAAACGTGAGTGCTTATTTTCTTAACTGAAAGTTTCAGGTCTAGAAATTACCATCCAGTGAGTTTGATATTAATGTTTATATTTATGTTTTATTTTTTTTTTTTTTTAAGGTCCATTTTTTAAATCTATTGTAAGAAGCCTGTGTTATTGTAAAATAGTGTAATGGTATTTCTGAATTCTGTACCATTGTAATTTCAGTGATTGATAAGTCTTGTGATAATATTAAACACTATTTATATTACTATTGTTGTCATCATTTTTTATATTATATATGATGATACGTTTTTTTAATTATATATATTATATATCTGTCAGTTCGCCGTGCTTTGGGGACTGGATAACTTGTGTTTTCATGCCATAATAATTTTTTCTTTTTATATTTATTATTAGTTTTGTTGGTTGAATTTTTTCCCTCATACTCGTTTGGGAATTTGTGATTTTTTAATTTTCCTTATTGTCGTCTTGAAATTAATGATAGAAAACCAGTTAAAACATGACAGACATGAACGTGTCGTAAGAAAATAGGTGTATAACCTCCCGTACAACCGTCATTTGGAGGGGGGGGGGGGGTTGTTTGTTTTTTAATTTTAATTTTTTTTTTTGCATTAATTTCTTGCGGCTATCATGAAATGGTGAATTGAACCAAGACACATAAATACATAGTAAACAAAAATTATATAAAAATCTAAAATATTATACTTCATATGCGGAAACAAAATTACAAAAGAGCCAGCTGGGTGGGGTCCTTTTACCCCCCATGGTGGGCAGGAGGTCAATAGCTGTGTCTTCTATCCCCCTATACGTTTTTAAGTTGCTTTCTGTCTTTGTCAGAATAGGATTACTTGGTTTTGTCTTCGCTTTTGCCAGAGTCCTTAGCTGAGAGGGAAACAGTCAAATGATAGAGTTTGTTTTGGGAGGTGATAATTTCGTAATTGTAAATTCAAGTCTGTTGTGTGCTGATAGTTATATTATATTGTTTTAGACATATTTTGTAAACATTTGAATTATTTCTCTCATTGGGATCCTGTGCTGGTGTCTGGATGAGACTTTTTTGTGACCTCAAACTAAGTTGATGGTGTGCTCTTGAAATCTACATCTGTTCCCTATTTAAACCATTACCCCTTAGTCTTACTTTTCCTCCTGTGCTTTCAATTGTAGATCTTTTATTTTTCTTGACTATCCCATTTTTTTCTTCTTTTTTTTTTTATCGCACTGAAATGACCTGAACTTAATGTGTCGCAAGCGCCGTAAAACCATTAAAAACAAAGAAAAAAGACGACCTGGGAAAAATTAGTTGGCCTCATCTTAGTGGTTCCATCATTTATAGAGTACGTAGGAAAACCTCTTCAGCTTACAATGTTCATCGGAGGTGAAAACAACTGTTGCTCTTGCATCAGAAATAATAAATTTGCCTATTTGATTTATTATTTTCAAAAATCGTGATGAATTGTGAATTTTGTAACAATATCTGATTACTATAATTTGCCATTAAGTCTTCACCATATTTTTTTTACATTATTTAAATGACTCTGGGTTGTGCTATGATGATAATATTATAATCGCTTTCTTGATTTGTTTCGTTTCGTTTCGTTGGATTTTTTTTTTTCAAGGTGATCAATATTTACTTTTTACCATTTTTAATGTAGTTTTATTTGCATACATACAGTATAACGCTCTCTGTCTAATAAAACAAGTTATATTGAATGTACTTTTTTTTTCGTCTTAAAAACTGCTTTAAATTATTTGCAACACGATCATTCTGTTGTGACTAGTTAGGAGTTGTTCTTTCTTTTGTTGCTAACAAAGTGGCGTTTACCATAGTTTTCCCACTTTGTTTTTTTGTTTGTTTGTTTTTTTTTTATTTTACGATAATGATATATTTTGAAATGAAGTCTTTTTTCCTTAAATTATAATTTTGGTTCATTTCATTTTTTTTTTTCGTTTGGTATGTGTTTTAGTCTGGGTGGGGTTCCTGACCTCCCATAGTGGGCAGAGAGGCACTTACTGTGTATTCTATCCCCCTATATCTCTGTTTTCCAACATGCTTTCTGTCTTTGTCTTGGAATGAGATTACTTGCTTTTGACCAGGCCCTGGCCGGACGCCCTAGCTGGGAGGGAAACAGTCAAATGTGTAGTTAGAGTTGTGCTCGTGCCTGGATGAGACTTTAAGGTGATCTCAAACTTTGATAGTGTGCTCTTGGAATCTACATCTGTTTCCTATTTGAACAAATTCCCCTTTGTCTTACCTTTTCTTGGGTGCTTTTATTGTAATTCTATAACTTTTTACTATCCCATATTCTCCCTTTTTACTGGCGCTGATATGACTTAAATGTGTTGCAAGCGCCTTAAAAACAAAACAATTTCCCTATGTCTTACTTTTTCCTCAAGTCCTTTTAATTGTACATCTAGATTGTTTTTACTATCCATTCTTCTTCCTTTTTACTGCGCTGATATGACCTAAATGTGTTGCAAGCGCCGTAAAACCCTTAAATCGAGTAAAAACAAACATTAGTGAATAGCCGAGAAGAAAACATGATTTTATATTTAACTGAACAAATAATCATGAAGATGATGACGGTGGTAATAATAGTCATGACTACTACGGGGACAATGATGACGATGTTGAAATCGACGCTGCTGCAGATGATGATGATGATGATGATGATGAAATCGATGCTACTGCTACTGCAGATGATGATGGTCCATTACTTTGTCGTGGAAAGGCATGGAATGATCGTTCTATCGGCTGATTTTCCGTGCCTGTTCAATCTCCACGGTTTGCCCCTGCTGCCAACGGACAGATCGTGCGGGCAAATCCTCACACTTTGACCCTGCGTGTACATGGCCCGTAACAGATGTTATATTAGAAACTCGAGACGACCACCGTAGCTTGAATGTGAAAGCAGCAACCACCACCGATAACACAATACCTAGAAAAAACATACCAATGGCGATGCCAATCATTGCTAATAGGCTATGGCCCGTTACTTTGGAATCTGTTATTATTTTTGGATTGTACTTGTTGATAAAACGGCTTCGGTTTGCTTTTCTGGTGTAAATGTCACAGTGGTCATCTTGTTGAGAACTAAGACTTGGTGATTTGTCAGCAGTGTTAGCTGTGAGTCGACAGATTGGGTCATTAGTACAGAACTCAAAGACATCACAATTGTAATTCGACGATGTGCTGCAAAGGGCAGCGCATTCTTCCAAACTAATATTTGGAATTTCGGCACTGATTGAAATATTTATTGTATTTTGATAATTTATTGTTTTGGTATAATCTTGGAAATAATATTTTGTGTAAATAACACATGATATATTTTCCTTTACATTTGTGAACGGTTCATGATAAAATTTATTTCGACCAAGAACACAAACTTCCCCGCACATCTCAAAGGACTGACAAAGAAATTGTTTTTGCTTAAAACACAATTCAGCACATTTATTCGTATCTTTTATGTCTGTATAGACAAACTCTGAGCTGGGTTGGAGAAACGAACGACCCAATATCTTGTCAAAATTGTAGCTGTAGTCTTTTATATAGGTGAACAGTGTTGCTTTTGTTGACCTTTGGAAGTAATTATTGTCTATGTATGAACTAACATTGTAAAAATAGCACACCATTTCTTCTTTATCATAGGAAAATGCCTCGCAATTGTACTGAAGACTTTCAGTGCAATGCTTTCCACAAGCCTCGAAGTAGATTTCAGAAATCATTTCAACAGGGGCTTTCGAAATCATGCCGAATATCTGACGAAATTGACACAGTTGGTGATCTGAGGTCGCACGAGTTCCTGTGTTATTCCCCAGAGTGTCACGTCTTGTCATTAACGTTGCTTTTAACAAGTTTCCATCGCTGTCGTTGCATCTGATTAGACCCCCATTAATTCCAGCTTGTAACAATTCCCATGCGTTCGATACATTTACTTGTTTGACTTGGTTTCCTGGTTTCCTTTTGTAAAAATCAATATGGTCACTGTAAGCAAAATTGTTCTCGTTATAATTGAAAGACTCGTTGAAAAAGAAAGTGCAATTTTTAGATTGTCTATCAAACTCAAACGCCCAGCAATGGTCCACGGTGTTGTTGAATCGTCTTTGATTTTCCTCAAAACAATGTCCGGAGCACACCATTGGCGTGTTACTAGGATCATGATCAACGTATGAGTAGTCCGTATTATTGGTATCGTATTTTGTGTTAGGCAAAGTCTCAAACATCATGGTTTCGTTTTCTGCGTCAAAAAGAGAACCTACGACATTGACTTGGCGGTCTCCAACAATAGCATCAGTTATACTCAACCTGAGAGGGCTTATTTCAAGATATTCGCATATGGACATAGACACATTTCTAACCATCTCTTGAATCCAGTCCCGTAAATAAACAACACTACCTTCGAATGTCATGTTAAATCGAATAGTGTTTTCATCATTGAAACAAGGCGCAACATCAAACGGATTGAAATCAGAAAGCCCGTGATGACTAAATTTAAAATCATAGATTTCGTATTGTCTTTTGAGTTTCATGTGGTGTTTATCCAGGCCACCTCTCAGCAAAATTTGTATTGGCTTCTGAAGGGATAAAGTTTCATTTCCATTTTTAAACTCGTGTTTGGCGATGTACACTTCAACAACGGACGCCCCCAACTCTTCTGCCGCTTGTGCTTCCTTTGTGTACACATCACAAGGAATTCTTCTAGTCCTATGTACACCATTATGTGTAAAATTATAATCGTCCACGAAGAGATGATCGATAATTGACATATGTAAGATACCCTTCTTATCAGAATTGTCAAATCTGTAAAGTGGTTTTTGTAAGCATTCTTTTGTTTCCTTGT
>NC_088371.1:11454918-11584918 GCF_034508935.2 Berghia stephanieae
GATATTCCCAGAAATTATGAAGTGCATCATTTTGCACAAGGAATTTCTAGACGATTTTAAAGATGGCGGCCCACCTTGAAACTTGGTCAAAGGAGGAAATCAGAGCTGTCATACGTTTTTTGAACGCCAAAAGTCTGAATCCTACCGAAATTCATAAAGAACTTCAGAGTGTATATGGTGAGCATGTTAAAAGCCGTACACAAGTCTATCAATGGTGTAATTTGTTTGAAGCCGGCCATTCCGACTTGACAGACAGGGAAGGGAGAGGGCGTTCGATAACTGCGACGTCAGAAGACAATGTGAAGCTTATTCGTCAAGACAGGAGGTTGAAACTTCATGAAATCGCAAGCAGTCTTGAAATTTCGGAAACTTCTGCCCATAGAATTGTATTTGATGAACTTGGCTACAGAAAAGTCAGCGCAAGATGGGTTCCTAAGCAATTGACAGACAATCATAAAGAACAAAGATTGGACATCTGCAGGGAACTTTTGAGAAGAAGCAAGAGCTCACGCAGGGTTCACGGGCATACTGCCAACGCCGGCGGAGACTTTCTAGGGTACGATGTGACTTTTCTTGACAGCATAGTCACCGGTGATGAGACTTGGTTGCACCATTGCACCCAGAAACAAAGCAAGATTCGATGACATGGAAACATCCATCCTCACCTGTCGCGAAGAAATTCAAAGTCATGCGGTCAGCAAAGAAAATAATGGGAACTGTTTTCTGGGACAGTCGTGGTGTTATTCTGTTCGAAACCTTACAACCTGGAGAAACAATCAATGCTGCAAGGTACTGCCAAACTCTTGACACGCTTAGGGAGGCCATTCGCAGAAAGCGCCCAGGGCAGTTGACCAACGGTGTCATTTTGCAACACGACAACGCTACACCCCACACAGCACGAGTGACGCAAGGTTGGCTAGAGAAATATGGATGGGAGATTTTGCCACACCCACCACACAGTCCAGACCTTGCACCATCTGATTATCACCTCTTTGGACCACTGAAACGTGAGCTGGCAGGAAAGCGCTTTGATGTCGATGAAGAGCTTGTTGACCATGTGCGGAAATGGCTACAAAACCTTGACGGAAATTTCTTCCGAGAGGGTATCTATTCCATGGTGCGGCGTTGGCAGAAGTGTGTCGACAGACTTGGCTGTTACGTAGAGAAATGAAGGACGAGTCAAGGTATGAACACGTGTAAGAATTTTGTTGATAGCATAAAAAACGCGGATTTTACAGGCATTCTTCGGTTAATTATGAAAGAGCCCTCGTAGTAGTTTGAATTCTTTTCTTTTGGCATTGTAGTTCATGTCACACGCCTAACACATCCCCTTATCATATTATCCTTGTCGCTAATCCCAAAAGAAAAAAAAAGATCAATGGATAATTCGAATTCGCAAATCTCCATCCACACTGCTGCTAGACATTTCGAAAGCCTTGATTATTGTAAACAGGACAGTGTAATTGTATGCTTGGGACTATACTCGCTTGCCGAATTCTCTGGAGCTAGGTGACTGATTTTTTTCCTTATAAAATAAGTCATTATAACTACTTGGTACTATTACAATTACAGCACACTTCGTCAACACGCAGTGTGATAAAAACCCCAATGGTAAATTAAATACAGGGTTATCATTTTTAAAAAAGTCAAGATACTCATCTACAGGACGCATAGACGTCTAAACATTGTCAATGTATTTTTCATTTAGCGTGAGTATGGTTGGGATGGGTTGAGTTGGAAGGAGTAAATACTCTCAGTGTCAGTGCGTACCAGCAGTTTGATGTAGTTGGAGAGGAATGACATCAACACTTTTCAGCCGGTTCTGTTCGTGGCTTATTACTGCATGGCATCAGAAGCAGCATTCGACACAATTATCAAATAAGTCAACAACGTATCACGCCCACACAGAAGCATCCTCGATTTTAAGGACTTCTTCGGCAAAAAGAATTAAGAGCTAACTGGCTCAAATTACTCAATTTATTTGTCTTATTGTCTCTTTCTTCTCAATATTAAGGGCCGGGACAGAGTGGGCCCACGTTTCTTATAACTTCACACTACATACTCACTCATTCACATTGCTTCCTCAACGGATGAACCTAAAACACTCTTCTTCAAGAGGCTTTGTTGATGAACTTTAAAAATTCTTTGCTGAATTCCAGTAGAATGGCACCTGTCTGGCCCCCTTTATTAATTGTATTAGCAAAATCATCAAAATTCGTGATCAGTTGTAACTCGCATGAATGATGTTTGCGAAAGCATTTGTCAGCACGTTGTGGTTTCCAATGCGTTTAATGACATTGCTAAATATTACCAACACGTTCCAGCAGCTTAATATTGCGAGACTGATAAGGGAAATAAGCCAGGAAATAATAATTGAAGAACGGTGTAGATAGGTTACCTCCCATTTCGGCATGCTCGGATTCCAGCAGGCTTTTTTGTCTTCTCTCGTGCTCGAAGCCAGCGAGTAAAAACTGTTTGTCAAGAGGTGAAGTCCCTTAATTCCCATAAGACATTAAATTTTGTGTGAAACTCACATACATCTGTTTTTCTATCAAGTTTGCAAGGTCAGAGCAGCACTAAATAGAGCATGGATGCTCAGTGGTATGGTCTTTGCTTCGTATCTTACTTGAGCATTTATATGGAGCAATATCCACAAAACGCGTTACAGGCAGTGCGTAACATCACACACACACACACACATACACACACACACACACACACACACACACATACACACCGATCTACTGAGAAGTGAGTGATTTAGGTCATTTGGGTTGTTTCCTTTAAAATCCGACTATAACAGAACTCGGTTATAACAGGGATTTTAAGCTGGTCACAGTATTTATTCTTGATTTAATTACTGTAGTTTTATGTTTTGTTTGTTTTTAAGGGTTTTACGGCGCTTGCAACACATTACGGTCATATCAGCGCCAGTAAAAATGAAGAAAATGGGATAGTAAAAAGGTCTAGAATTACAATTAAAGCATCCAAGAATAAGGCAGACAAAGGGGAATTGGTTCGAATAGGGAACAGATGTAGATTCCAAGAGCACACTATCAGTGTACTCAGTTTGAGATCACCTAAAAGTCTCATCCAGACACAAGCACAGGTCCCTTCTAAGAGGAATACACTCAAATGTTTACAAATCATATATAATACATAAACAAAACATAATACAGTGCATAATAGAGAGACGATATACAAGAAAAAGAATAGCATCTCCCAAAACTAACTATATAACTATACAAAACCAAGTAATCTCATTCCAAGACAAAGACAGAAAGCATGTTGGAAAACAAACCTAGGGGGATAGAAGACACAGTATGTACCTCCCTGCACACTATGGGAGGTCAGGAACCCCACCCAGACTGTAGTTTTACTCATCTTTCTTGAAAAAACTATTTCACTAATAAAATAACCCACCGTTACCAATCCATTAACTCTCTCCTTATCGGCTATTTTCCAGATTGTCCCCAAAACTTCACACCCAACCTATACAAAAATAGATTTATTTCACTCAAACACAAAAGCTGTTAGTTCTTGCTATGCCTATTTCTTTCTGCTAAACGAGCTCTTCAACACAATTATAGCAAATATTTTTGTTCAGATATTATGATGTACAAAAGAAATTAGAATGAGAAAAATGTTGGCTGCATTGTAACGAATGTGACGATTTTCCTATGGGTGGTAAGGAGGGCGTTACCCGATTTTCTTACTCATCGATTCAGTCTGGTAATGGTAAATAGGTTGAGGTAAGGATGGATTAACCAAAATTTTATTTTCAAAACCTGCATACCTTCATTCTTCTTAAAAATATACATGTCAGCCCGAATAAAATTTCACAATTTATTCGATTTCACGCTTCTTGTTCATTCGAACAAAATTGCCCAACAGATTGAGATGTGGGTCATTTAGAAGGGGAAAAAAGCAAAGTATGACAAAAAATTATCAAAATATTTTTTTTATTGAATCCATACTATTCGTTCATTTCATCGTTTTGCAATTTGGACTCTTCTCAAAACTGTAAATACAGTAAAACCTTGCAACACCCCTTGATTACCCAAATCGTTTATTGCCAAACCAAGGACCAATAACATTATTATATCAATATATGATTGTCGATTTTTAGGGCTTTGAAGGCGCTTGCAACAGTTATGAAGGTCATTCCATTCCTGGTAAAATTATCATGTATGCAGATAAGAAAAAGAGAAATTAAAGGAATCATAAGGGGGAGGGGTGGGGCAGAGACAACAAAAGTAAATTCCTGTTGCAATTTTTTTCTTTGCCTTGTTTGAGAGCACATAATAGTCCCATACGCGAAGTGGCACATGATCCCGACTAGATCGTTACAAAAATATACATATCAAATACAACAAAGAGATGATTACAGAGAAAAAATACCACATCAAGCAGAGGGATACTTATCTGTGACTGTCTCTCCCCCAGTAAAAGATCTCAGAAATGGTCTCAAGAACAATAACACACAACCCCATGTTGTTTGTTTTGTTTGGCTTTTAAGGGTTTTACGGCACTTGCAACACATTTAGGTCATATCAGCGCCATTAAAAAGGATGACAAATGGATAGTAACAACATTCTAGATGTACAGTTAAAAGGACTTGAGGAAAAAGTAAGACAAAGGGGAATGGTACAAATAGGGAACAGATGTAGATTCCAAAAGCACACTATCAGAGTACTTAGTTTGAGATTACTAAATGTTTCATCCGGACAAGATCCCACTCAGGGGAATACACTCAAATGTTTACAAAAATTAAAAAATAACAGTAAATAACAGAGAGATGATTTACAAGGAAAAAAAATATAATCTCCCAAAACTCTAACTATACATTCAACTGTTTCCCTCCCGGCTAGGGTATCCGGCCAGGGTCAGGACAAAACTAAGTACTCTCATTCCAAGACAAAGAAACAAAGCAATTGGAAAACAGATATAGGGAGATAGAAGGCATAGTAAGTGCCTCCCTGCCCACTATGGGAGGTCAGGAACCCCACCCAGCCACACGCCATGGAAGAGACAAGTGAATAAAGGGAAAGCATAGATAGATGATAATATAATGCCACCCCCCGCCCTGAGATTAATTCAACCTATTGATTTTAAAAACTATTTGCTTTACAGCAAATAATTATATGGTCCCTAACAATCCAGTATATTGAGGCTTTACTGTATCAACAATAGCTTTTCATAATATATTCATGAACACAATGAAGCACCACACAAATTACATAAAATGTTCAAGTACCCAACAACTGAAAAGAGAAAAGCAAATAACATGAAATAAGAGAAACATCAAAATATAAAATTTATACAATTACTATGTAATAACTACTAATTTAGGTTCATTTGATTTCATTGACTTGTGTAAGAAAAAAAAAGTGTGCGTCATTCAACTGGTAATATCACAGGAGCTGAATATCAAAATACATGTATATTGTCTCTGTTCAGGGTTGCCAATTCAGGAGGCAAAAATTTACTGAACTGTAGTGCAAACACATTGAACTATCCTTGCTGAGCACTGACGTGCAGTAAAAAAGGCATTACATACTAATTTTTTGTCTTTTTAGCAGGCGATTGGAAAATATACTGAGGATTTATAACATACTGAATTCTGTAACTCGTATACGGAAAATTGGCAACCTTGTATATTGCCTGGAATAAATGTTAATTAGATTGTGAAATGGCATTTTCCATCTACGTATTTGTTCGCTTTTTTTGAACCAACTACATTACTTATTGTTCATATTGGTTAGAAAATTCTTGACAACAATGTGTCAAGATTTTTAAGGTTCTATTATTTAACAATTTAATATGAACTTGATGCATAATTCTCTTTGAATTCAATAAGTATACAAATAATATGACAAGGAACGACAAACCTGAAAGACAAATCTTCATTTAGAACACATAAAGTTGAGCATTCAAATACATGGCTGAGAAGAAACTTAATAAATAACAAATCAAAAGTCGACAATAATTAAAGACAAGAAGTGAACCTTTAAATCAAGTATTGTTGTCTGCAATTTTTGTTTTCAAATTTTAAATCTTCTTTTTGGCATTAAAATAAACCAAAACAAAAAATAAAGGATCTGTATTTGTAAGATCTATTCTCCTGATCTCCAAGAACTAAAGCGCCTGTTGGGACTCTATAGTATTTAATCAATCTTGTGTTGTTGGGATTGTAAGGTAAGCCTTCTATCCAATGGATCTATGTTAGAATTGCAAAGTCGGCCTTCTTTCAAACGGATCTTATAGACTTCAGATACCCATTTACTGGAGGTCATTAAAAGAACAAACAAAATAAACGTTCTCTACCCAGATTGCGTGCGAGTCAAAAGTGTTGCTATTTGAGTTATCATGACCCCCAGAAGTAAATGGCAGTATGCACAACGTTTAAATTTACAATTAATCTTACCTTACAAAGTTGAGAATTTCAACTTTATCAATGAAGGTAAGTAAATATTTTAGCAAAATGAATGACAACATTACCTAACCCCTAATCTTATATAAGAAACTAAAATAACAATTTTTTTTTCTTAAAAAGACAGCGAATGAATTTTTGAAAATTTAAACTAAATTTGTAATACAAATTTTCCATTGCAGTGCAGTTAAGGGTCTTGAGTGCTGAAAAAGAGTACAATTTCATCAATTGGTCAATAGAAATATAGTAGAAATATTTTTGAATTTATTAGCAGGCACATCAATAAAATGCAGATAGTAGCAAAAATAATAACAAAACAAGTAATCAAGACTGTAAAAGAGTAACAACTACACTATCATGAACCCCTTGTAAAAGCAATTCCCCATCATAGTGGACAATCTTCTTCTTCTTGGCAGCCTTAAGAGTTCCAACCAAGGCCTCGAAAATATTAGCACATCTGTCATCATTGAATATTGTCCCAAAAGTCACCTCATACTTTCCATCAGTACCTGAAAAATAAGAAAGAAAGAAATGCATAGATAAGCAATATACAATAAATCATTGGTGCCAAATTTGATGCTGTCTGATTGGTGAACAATATCATCTAATGCTTTAAACTACTTTAAATACCATGGCTATTAACCATAGCCTTACTATAATGACTCTTTTAGTACGCCATGCTATTAACCCATAGAGCACTCCACACTCATATCACCTCACCGAGGTGATCGTAACGGAGACAAAAGAGATGATTTTGCAGTAAGGACCTTCCATCCAGACCTGTTCTCATTTGTGTTGGACTATCCATCATTATTACTTATATATATTGAAAGAGAAGTGAGAGAGAGAGAGAGAGAGAGAGAGAGAGAGAGAGAGAGAGAGAGAGAGAGAGAGAGAGAGAGAGAGAGAGAGAGAGAGAGAGAGAGAGAGAGAAAACCACTTATTATAAAAATACGATAAAAAATTGTTTAAATCGGAGGGAGAGGGGACGGGAGTGTAAATTCTAGATACACGCCGCACACACATGTTTACTACTCTGATATCAGAAAGTTTTGACATTGTTGTAATAGAGAATATTAGACGATGGCTTGAGAGCATTTCGGTGGTATCAAATGAGATTTGTAAATAAGTACAGGTAGGATATATTATCTGATCTAATTATATAATTAGAAAATAGTCTTTGAGCCATAAAATTATATTGTAAAGTCTGGAAGTAAATATAGGAGAAAAAAAAGAAAGAAAAGAAAAAGGAGATTTTTAGCGACATGTCCTAATTTGCTATTATGCCCACCTCATCAACTCATTTTGTTGGATTTTTTTTGCGCATGAAATAATGAGAGAGAAACAAACAATTATCTGGCCAGAGGACATCTGCTGTTTGATTGTCACTCCATCATTTCGTTATTGATAGAGCAAAACTTACCTGGTTTACCCAATCTTTTGATTTCCTCCACAAGGAGCTCTACTTCATGTGCCACATTCATTGTAGATGTATTACGTTTTGATAATTATTCAAGGTGAGAATTCTATGAAAACAACTTCAATATCTGCTGATACTCTGACTCTGGTGAGAGAAATATAAAACAGAACATTATGTTGATCATAACCGAAAGCTTTGAATTTTTAAGGACTGAAAATGTTGGTTTTATATATTTAAAGGTTTTAAGGCGCTTGCAAAACATTTAAGTCACTTCAGCGCCGGTGAAAAGGAAGGAAATGAGATTGTCAAAAAAATTATAGACGATTAAAAGTAGAAGTACACCTGAAAAAGTAAGACAAAGGGGACTGATTCATTTAGGGGAACAGATGTAGGTTCCAAGAGCACATTATCATTGTATTTATTTTGAGATCACCTAAAAATCTCATCTAGACACAAGCATAGGAGCCCAGTTGGAGGAATATACTCAAATGCTTAAATGCCAATATTATAAAAAATATATTAATATACTGCATAACAACAGAGAGATGGTTTATAAGGTGGGGGGGGGGGGGGGGGGGGGGGCATCTCTTAAAACTAATTCGACTACATATTTGAATGTTTCTCTCCCAGCCCAGAATTCTGACCAGGTCCAGAACAAAACTAAGTATCTCATTCCACGACAAAGACAGAAAGCAAGTTGGAAAACAGAATATATAGGAAGATAGAAGACAGCAGTCTAAAATCACTGCCCACTATGGGAGGGACTGAAATGAAGAATTGATGTTTCGTGTTTATCAAAGAAACTCATAACATCCGCCGGTCGGATTTAATGTACAAACACACAAAACTATGTTTAACCTTGAAATTTATAGTCTGACAGAGTTCAGTGAGAACTATCTAGATAGACGTCTAGATATCTATCTTCTTACTCATAAAAATGGCTGGCAAAAACAATCAATAACAAAAAAGTGAAGTAAATTTCGTTCTATCTATAATGACAGATACATATCCGTGTTAATAAAACAGAGACAATGAAAACAGGATCTGTCAAAAAAAAATACATTTCAATTTATTGATGAAGGAAAAACAAAATAAACCCCACAAAATAAACATACAAAAGTTAAAAAACATGCAAGATGACAGATCGACTCCCACTACTCACCTTGCCCTAGCAACGCATAAAAGCTTCGTTTGCAATGATTTTTTCATCAGTTTGTCAACATATACGATGTTATTGTATCAAGAGATTATAACACAATATAAATGAAATTATCATAACAATAGCGAGGCCACATTACCAACAAAAATCCTCTCTTACCTAACTTATGGTCAAGCTCCACACTTTGTTTTCAATCGAACGAACCGGTAGCCACGCCTGCAGCCACGCCTCCTTTTAAATAAGGAAGTAAACCGGAAATTCCAGACATATTCTCTTGCGCATGGGCTAGTTTTGTTCATTGCGCATGCGTTAATAGTAGACTATTCATGTCTGTAAATTTTGAGGCAGGCCATTATTAGTGGTATTATCAGACAATTTTAGGATTATCTGTGAAATATTGCCAAAATGGATTGTAACAAGATGTTGTATGATTCAGAAAAATGATTTTTCCACATCATCAAAATGAATGCTCGGAGCCCGATGCAGTCATTTTGGAGTAATTCGCTTGCCATTAGGCAAGAAATTCAGCGTTTCGAGAGTGTACATCCCAGTATTTATGCGATTTATGATCTCATCGAAACCATCCCAGATCCACTAATACAACAACAAATACGAGAACATGTTGTCTGCATTGAGGGTGTGTATTCTTATGATTGCATATTCTAATCCTAGCACCACATAACCAGTTATCTCTTAATAAATTTTAAAACAGCAAAACATGAAACTGAGGATGGTTAGAAAATACAAGTCTCAATTCACATATTCATATTCGATAAATAATTCAACATTCATTTTTGGCAACAGTCCGAATTTTAAAATCTTTTTTATTTTTTTTATTTAGGGTTTTAACTTATAATGTCTCGAGATTTTTAAAAAGCCTGATTAGTCGAAGTTTAATGTGTCTTTTCTTCTTTTTTTTTTTTAACTCATTGAAGTTATACTAAGACGAAGGTACCGTTCAAGAGGGTAGCTCCCCCTTGCCCTGTCTTTTTTTGTCTATTGTGGTCTGCTGCGCTAGATTATGGATGGGCGGGGGGGGGGGGGGGGGTTGTCAGAGAGCTACAGCAGAGCGATAAAGCATTATTGTGTGTGATTTATAATCTGGTGTTTATCTTGGCCGCAGATCTGCATCACCAAGTATTTACTTCGTTCAGGGGAAAGTGGACTTTAAAAAACAATAGGTCAATAAGCTGACCTTTTTTTGTGAGTCATTAGTAGTCATAATGATGGAAGTCTGATAAGTCTTCATTTTTCTAAGATTGGGTGACATAACTACGCAGTCCAAAGAGAATCTGGTGTTCGTTCAAGTGGATAATCTCTACAGTGATCTAGAATTTATCTAACTTATTGGGTAGTTCTGAATCCTCACATGGGAAGAAAATGAATTGGGTGTCTGGGGATAACCAAATTTCGTTATCCCCAGACACATAATATTTGAAACTCCGCTCTTTTAAACAATTATCACATTTCAGAGAGCTACAGCAGAGCGATAAAGCATTATTGTGTGTGATTTATAATCTGGTGTTTATCTTGGCCGCAGATCTGCATCACCAAGTATTTACTTCGTTCAGGGGAAAGTGGACTTTAAAAAACAATAGGTCAATAAGCTGACCTTTTTTTGTGAGTCATTAGTAGTCATAATGATGGAAGTCTGATAAGTCTTCATTTTTCTAAGATTGGGTGACATAACTACGCAGTCCAAAGAGAATCTGGTGTTCGTTCAAGTGGATAATCTCTACAGTGATCTAGAATTTATCTAACTTATTGGGTAGTTCTGAATCCTCACATGGGAAGAAAATGAATTGGGTGTCTGGGGATAACCAAATTTCGTTATCCCCAGACACATAATATTTGAAACTCCGCTCTTTTAAACAATTATCCACATTCCAGAATATGGAATGTTTGCGAATGCACATAGAAGGAAAGTTAATAAAATTAAAATATCTATAAAAATATAAAATTGAACAACATTAAATCAGTTGTTACTACATATACACAATATGCGTCGACTTCGCAGTGAGTGTCATGGCCGAATGGTTTAGTCATCTGCCCTGGAAGTTTGACCAGAATCGACGTTGTGGGTTCGAATCCTGGTTCCGCCACTTTTTTTTTTTTTTTTTTTTAAATTCCGTCTTCTTTTTACAGAACGTTGCAAGGGATAAATGTCCCATCCATCCTCCCCCCACCTTTTTTTTTTGTGCGAGTCTATTCTTATCTCCTTTTTGTTTGACCTTTTGTTCCGTTTCTGAGCATGAATTTCTTAAAATTGTTTTTATTTTTTTTTTAATTATTGTTTGTTTTTTTCTCCTCTATCTGACCATTTGGTCGTTCTCTGACTATTTCTGTTTGTTTGCTTTTTAATTATGTATCCTCTTTAGACACTTTTTGAGATCGGAGTGGGGACGAATATGACAATTTGCTAGAAACTAGAACGGAACTAAGAGAGAGAGAGAGAGAGTTAAAAAAACAAGAGGTGGGGGAGGATGGATGGGACATTTATCCCTTGCACCGTTCTGTAAAAAGAAGACGGAATGTAAAAAAAAAGTGGCGGAACCAGGTTTTGAGCGTCAATTCTGGTAAAAATTCCAGGGCAGACGACTAAACCATTCAGCCATGACACCCACTTCGAAGTCGACGCATATTGTGTATATGTAGTAACAACTGATTTAGTTTTAATGTTGGTTAATTTTATGTTTTTATATATATTTTATTAACTTTCCGTATTTCTATGTGCATTTGGAAACAATCAATATTCTGGAATGTGGATAATAATTGTTTAAAAGAGCGGAGTTTCAAATATCTGTCTGGGAATAACAAAATTTGGTTATCCCCAGACAGGTGTCTGGGGATAATGACAGCCATGAATTGCTGGCAAATTGAAAAAAATTATGGATATCACAATATATGATAAACACACAGATATACACTCATTCGCACTCACTGTACTGTCTAGATTTAATAAAGCACATCAAAGTAAAATGGTATATTCTATTAGTTTTGTTTGATCTTAGTGCTGCATTCGATACCATTGATCATCGACTCCTTCTATCCTGTATTGGAAACAAATTCTTTGGGGTAACCAACAATGCAGTGAAGAAGTGGAGCTCCTCAGACATTAAGGGATGCACTTAATCAGTCCCGACTCAAACCAAGCCCTTGCACAACCTTATCTACACTGGGGAAGGTGACATCGTCACCTTTACTTGTTCTGACTTGTGAAGTTCCTCATCGTTCATACACTTATGACTTCCAGCTATATGTGCCACTCCCAAAAGACAGTATAGGCTGATAGGCATCAGCACAACATTAACCATCATCCTAGAATGCTGTTCAAATGTCAAAATTTGGATGACATCAAACAGGTTAAAACTCATTGGCTCCAAAGCTGAAGTCCTAATAATATTTGGTACAAATCATCAAAGACACAAAATTAATGAAACATTTTTAGACATTGGAGATGTTCAACATAGCAGTTTTCAGCCAAAAACAAAAGCCTGCCAATCTAGCCGTTTTCATCTTAGAAACATTAGCAAAAATAAGAAAATTGATCGACACCAATTTTAAATTTAAATTGAGCTTTTATATAGCGCAATATCCACCAAATATGCTCAAAGTGCTTTACAAGGGGTCCCTGACCAACAGCAACATTTTACATTTAGGACGGGACATGATGCCTGTCTGGTGATATTCCAATTTTTTTCAGAGACAACGCTGTTAACGGGCAGGTGTTCATTTTAAACCTGAGTACGGTGAGAGAATGTGAGTAAAGAGCCTTTTCCAAGGACTCAACTATGCGCCGAGTGAGGCTCAATGCCAGGACCTTCCAATCCGAAAGCGAGTGTCATACCACAAGACCATTTGTAGTTGCACAATTCTTCCAAAAAAATTGTGAATTCACCTGTGATGAGCCGACCAGGATTGTGTAACTGATAGAATGCAGAATAGGGCTAGATTAGTGACCCTTTCTAAGCCTACAGAGCACACCAGGCTCATCCTTAGATCACTCCATTCACTTCTTCTAAAGAGAGAGTGGAGTTCAAAATTGGCGTTCAAATGAAAATGCCTAAATGATATAGATCCATCTTCTCTCTTTGGGCTTCTTGTATTGTATACTCCTGCTAGACCACTCCAGTCTCAAACTGAACAAATGATTAATGTTCCTAAAGTGTACTATATCTAGCAGAAAAAAAATGCTCTCCATCGGGACCCCAAAAGTATGGAACAAATTTGATAAAGAAATCAAAGAACCCAGAGCTCAGTAATTTTAGAAAACTTTTGAAAACATTCCTATTCAGACTGGCTTTTGAATAGTATTAATCTTGTATTTGCTTTTTGTGTTACCTATCTTCTTGTACCTTAGAGCTCTTTTTGGATTCTCTGCACAATACACACATGTGCAAAAGTAACTATACATTTCTTTTGGATCATTTCATTTGAGTTTTAAGAGACAAAGTTTGACAAATATTATATCACAGAAATGCAATATCGTCAATATATGTCAGTGATCATATCTTCCACGGGATTTTGGGATTTTCTCATAAATTTTCCGCTGATTTTGCAGTGTCAAGCATTTTCCTCTGATAAAAGCTCAGGTCCAGTGGTGGATCCGTAAAATAATCACCATCATGTCTTGTGTCATATTATGACACCTATGCTCAGTTACATGAATTTTGGTGACACTCCCATTTTTATGGCATCAGTCGAGAAAACTGGTGGGTAGTACAGTTATAGTGTTTAAAAAGATTATTTTATAACTTCCCCCTGAATAGAAAAAAAAGCCCCATCAAACTCTCTCTCTCTCTCTCTCTCTCTCTCTCTCTCTCTCTCTCTATATCTCTTTATCTCTATCTCTCTCTCTCTCTCTCTCTCTCTCTCTCTCTCTATCTCTTTATCTCTCTCTCTCTCTCTCTCTCTCTCTATCTCTTTATCTCTATCTCTCTCTATCTCTCTATCTCTCTCTCTCTCTATCTCTTTATCTCTCTCTCTCTCTCTCTCTCTCTCTCTCTCTCTCTCTCTCTCTCATATATATATATATATAATGACCTATCGTCAAATCTGAACGGGTGGATTGGTGGAGGGACAGGAATCGAGCTATTGAGAAGATCTGAGGACAGATATGGTTGGAGGGACATGATCGCCGATGTCTGCACCAGGCCTGGTACTTGATGATGATGATGATCGTCAAAAATTTTAAGCTTGGTTCTGGGTGTGAACATCCTGAAATCTTAACACTACACTCTATGCAGCATGAGTATCATTCAAATCTTTGATATATAAGTCTGGGCAGTTCCATAAAAAAAAAGGGGCAGTTTAGTATTCTATCTTGGACCTAACCGGGAGTCAATGAGGGTTCCCAGAATTTTTCTAGCGCTATTGGATTTTAAATTTTCTAACACCAGCCGGACTGCACTAATTCTGAATTTTGTTTATCTATTAATTAGGAAGGCCTGTTTGCAAAGGGTTAATAATCTAGTCTGATAAAATCAGTGATGTATCACCTGGAAGAAACGATTTCATATTTGAGATGTGTCAAATTTCAAAGTGATAGTTTTTACAAGTTGATTAATCGGTTGGTCCATTGAGTCTATTATTATTATGCAAAATAATACCCAGAATATTTGGACTTGTACATCTCTGAGCAAAACTTTTGATATTTAGAAGATGACATCATGCCAATACCATTATATAGCACACTTAACATTTTGGCAAATGTGACCTTTTTTTTATTTACTCTCTTATTTCTTTTTAAAATCCAGATTCTTTCGTAAACAGTCAGGAATGGACATTAAGTCGCTCTGTGCCCGATTTAAAATTGGTAGGTATTACGATTGTTCAGCATTTTGTTGTCTTAAATATGTAGTGTACGACTGGGTTATATGAGGTAATTGCCTCACTTATTTATCTCTGTAGGTGCCATAAAGGTGAGAGGATTTTCTGTAATTTAATTTGGTCATGAGATACATATATTTGTTTTTGTGAACTTTTTGTCACTTTAGTTTATGTTGGGGTAATTTCCACTTTGATTGATGCCATCATTAATGAGGGAGGGTGCTGATAGTGATAGTTAGTGGGGGAGCACTTACCTCACATTCCTAATTATTGGTATCAATCCTAGATGGAGTCTAGATTTTCTCTTATCCTCGTGTTCACACAATGGTGACTGGATATATCTGAGTTTGTTAAACCTGTTAGATAATACTTTGGGAAAGACTAGCATTTTTACAGCCTCCTCAATGAACCTAAATGTGGCAGAGTTTCATATTAGACTTCCTTCCTGTTCAGACAGTTAATAACGACTTTGCTATTTATGTGTCATTTGAAAAAATTGGATCTATTCGACAGTTCCTTTCTGAGGATGTTACCAGGAAACTGGTTGTGGGTGGTTGGATGGGAGCATCACCCTTGAATCATATACCTATGATGTTCGCATGGGTGTAGGATCCGATAGTGATGTCGTTTCTTCTTCTCTTTACTAGCCTATCCTGCTTCTTTAGTTTGTGATTGTATTTTTGACAGGGATATTTTTTTTTCTGTAAATCTTCTGCCTGTTTGTTCTTGGTTATTTATAATTTAGCTTATGATATCTTTAGGTTATGATTTTGATTTACATTTGTACTATTTTTGTTAGATTGCTTGTTTTTTTTGTTTCAGCGGTCTCTCATATAACCTCAATTGTGTTGGAAGAGACCTAAAGCAACAAACAAACAAAACAAAGGAAACTGGTTGTTTCCTTTTTATTTTCAAATCTAGATTACTGTAATGCTCTGTTGTTTGGTGTCTCGGAAAATAAGCTCAAGCGTCTGCAGGCAGTCCAAAATGATGCTGCCAGATTGGTCTTTCGAAGGTGGAGGTTTGACTCTGCCACACCTCTCCATCGTGGATTACACTGGCTGTCTGTTGAGAAAAGGGTCAAATTCAAAGCATGTGTCCTAGTTTATCATTGTCTGGAAAATACTGCCCCTCCCTACCTCACAGAACTCCCTAAAGAAATATTCAACAACCCGACCTTAGTGTTCCTTCAGTGACACCACCTGTTTGGCTATTACACGCATTCGTACAAAGGCGGGAACAAAGTCCTTTCTCATTTTGGTCCGTCTGTATGGAACACCATTCCACAGAGCATCCGATAATCCAAATTATTGTTTGTTTTCAAGAAACATTTCTTTTTTGATGTCATGTACTTTAAATATTGTTTAGTGTTGATGTAATTTAAAGCGCCAAGAGCCTCATTGTTGAGGATACCGTGTGCTCTATATAAGAGTCTATTATTATTATTATTATTATTATTATTATTATTATTATTATTATTATTATTATTATTATTATTATTATTATTATTATTTTTATTATTATTATTATTATTATTATTATTATTATTATTGTTATTTCATGCTTCAAAAACATATATAAGTATAAGTATCCATGTGCCTGATGGTTCTCACAGATTTTTTGTTTTGAATTTTACTGTTGTGTCTTTGGTTATGCCTCTGTTGGAGTCAGACCATCATTTTGAAACTTGTAGGGCTTCAAAATTGAACATTTTGATTTTTACATGATTTAATGGTGTTGGTGTTGTGAAAATAAATAAATCAAGTTTTCACTCCTCTCCGTGTCCAGGGTATTTTGGGCAGTGTTCAAAGTGGGAAGTCTGCTCTCGTTCACCGTTACCTTACAGGGTCTTACATGCAAGAGGAGTCACCAGAAGGTTTGAAATGTTTTTGTTTGTTTATTGTTTGCTTTTTATTTGTTTTGTTGGGTTTTTTTTTTAATGACTGTAGCAGTATATCTGTATTTCTTTCATGATCATTATTCTTTGGTCCACATGTTGAAAAGTAATTCAATTAAAAAAGAAAGTTATGCCGAATACAAAAGTTACACAAGTGTTATGTTTTGAAAAGCTAAATAAATTGAAAGAGAGAGAGATTTGACCACCATTTTTAACTGTGTTCTTTAGTTGTGAGTTCTGGGTGAAGTAAACAGAGCAGTTTAGGTAGGGGAACTATAGATGTTTTTCATTTAAGTAAGCAAATCAGACCATGACAAGTCAGCCAATTTAAAACATTTGACTGGTTTTTCACTGTAATGTTTTGAAATAGCATTTTTTTCATAGACAAAACCATTTATCTTATTACATTTTGGTCACCTGAGTCAAGTCAAATCTGACAATAATTTGATTTTAAATAAAAAATCTATCATGTATCCATCTTATTTACACACACATGTATTTTACATAATTGTTTATTTATTAATCCAGGTGGCAGGTTCAAGAAGGAAGTGATAATAGATGGGCAGAGTTATTTACTGCTTATTCGGGATGAAGGAGGGAGCCCCGAGATGCAGGTAAAAATCAATCCTTGAACATTGATACAAGGGCAGACTGAAAAGTCTTGACGCCGCTCATGTATTTTCAAAGTTATAAACGATACAAAATTGACAAGGTATCAAAACAATGTAGAGAGCGTTGAGGGCTGTCTGAAGCCTGGGATCGCGGAAATACTAATGAAAGAGTGATAATGGAATGGGAAGAAAACATGCAATGGACATTTCAGGTACAAACTCTTCGTCAGCACAACAATAGACAAATGAACATGGAAAACAAATAAAATAAAATGGAATATAACTTGTTTCATCTGTACTTAATTGTGGTTGGAGTGTGAATGAAACGTTGGCATGGTGTGGGTTAGTGAGTAAGAGAGTCCCTAGAGTGGGATAGGAATGATAAGGGCAGGTCAGTGTGAGAGAGAGGCAGGAACTTTCTAGAACATAATGCAGGCCTGTAAATCTTCCGACTATTGTCGGATTTCTGGGAGTACGATTTTGCTCTATGTATTTTGTTAAGTGCTAATATTTTATTTAAAAATTAAAGGTAAAAATAAAATTCGTTTTATTTCATTCCTTGACAATATTCCGTTTCGAATGCCGTCGCATCACAGACAAAACAAAACTAGACCGTCTAGTCAGTTAGGTATATTATAATTCCATCTACATGCTCATCTAAATGTGGATGTATTCACTGCCTGCCTACTGTGTGACAGGCAGCAAGAGAGGGTTTGCGCGAATGTCTAACACACGCCTAGTCCGTAAATAACTAGCACGCACAGCGTGTGTCGGACCGGGTCATTTCTCTCTATTTTTGCTACTGACACACGTGTATTTCTCCTACTCTTCTTTTTTCCTTCTCATGTTTTTTTTTGTTTTGTTTTTGTATCAGTCTCAAAGACAACCGGAAAAAAAATAATGCGAAATAAATATTTTTATTCGAAAGCTCTCAGCGGAAGTTTTCTTTCCTCACGACCGTGATTGTTTTGATTTCTCTCTTTTTCCTCCTTCACACACAACCACACCACCACCACCTTCTCTTCTTCTTCTTCTTCTTCTTCTTCTTCTTCTTCTTCTTCTTCTTCTTCTTCTTCTTCTTCTTCTTCTTCTTCTTCTTCTTCTTCTTCTTCTTCTTCTTTCTTCTTCTTCTTCTTTTCTTCTTCTTCTTCTTCTTCTTCTTCTTCTTCTTCTCTTCTTCTTCTTCTTCTTCTTCTTCTTCTTCTTCTTCTTCTTCTTCTTCTTCTTCTTCTTCTTCTTTCTTCTTCTTCTTCTTTCTTCTTCTTCTTCTTCTTCTTCTTCTTCTTCTTCTTCTTCTTCTTCTTCTTCTTCTTCTTCTTCTTCTTCTTCTTCTTCTCTTCTTCTTCTTCTTCTTCTTCTTCTTCTTCTTCTTCTTCTTCTTCTTCTTCTTCTTCTTCTTCTTCTTCTTCTTCTTCTTTCTTCTTCTTCTTCTTTTCTTCTCTTCTTCTTCTTCTTCTTCTTCTTCTTCTTCTTCTTCTTCTTCTTCTTCTTCTTCTTCTTCTTCTTCTTCTTCTTCTTCTCTTCTTCTTTTTCTTCTTCTTCTTCTTCTTCTTCTTCTTCTTCTTCTTCTTCTTCTTCTTCGTCTTCTTCTTCTTTTATGAGGATTAATCCAAATAAACGAAAGAATCAGCTTAAAAATATTATAAATGAGTTGGGGAAAGTGACAGGATTTGTCTAGTTTATTGACACGTCATATCTGTATTAATTAGTCCACATATTTGTTCTGTTGTCTATTTTTGCGTGTTCAAAAAGTTCCAACAATTTTTTCACCAACCATTTACAGGCCTTAATCCCCAGATTGCAAAGCTTTTAATTTGAAGTCTCAATTCTTACTGTGTAAACACCAGGTGTAATACTTTGGGGTTTCAGGTAGAAATACATTTTAAGTTGTTGTTCCTTGAGCAGTTTAAGTCAGGTGCCAACACATTATCAATTATTTGAAAGTTTACTAACTGTTGAAAATAGAGATCAGATCAAGGGAGTTAGAAAAGTGTAATTGGACACAAAAATGATTATAACAGCTTCAAAAAAGAACAAGTATTATTTGCTCACTATACAAGCAATGGAATATTATTTGTCACAGTTTTCTGATGTAGACATTTGACTTTATTAATTTCCCGATCTTTTTGATATCCAAAAACAGTGTGGTTTTGTTATGAGAGGGCTTGTAAGATAAAAGATTTGCAAGAGTAGGATGAAAAGTCTTGACACTGCTCTGATATTTTCAAATCTAAGAGAGATACGAAATTGACAGGGGTCTCTAAACAAAGCTCCTTTCCGTTTATCATTTTATCCCATCCAATGATGCAAGTTATTGCATTGCGTTGAAGAGGAATTCACATGACATGCTTCGACACTATTGATTCGCATTTGTCACCTTACCATCACTGCCAACAAATGTCCCCTTGAGAAAAGGAAAAAGTCACTTACTGCCAAATGGGGACTATAAGGGAGTGTTTGACGAATTCAGGAAAGCTGCTTCTTTCAATGTGGTCATCCATTTGTGTTAGTATTCTCAGTGTCCAACGGAAATCATACATATATGTTATCCAGGGTTTCTCTAACAATATAGCAAACTCTTCCCCATGAAATTTCAAGCCTTTGCAATGGTTTTGATTGCATTATCTGCTATTGACTTGCATCAAGTTCATCAATATTTAGTTGATATGCTGAGGTCGATGCAGTTTGTTCATGACCACTGTGAGTCTGGTTGTTAATGTCAGTGGAGACAGTGTTAGTTCCAGTAAACAATGCCAGCACATGAGTCACCATAAACATGTATCAGCCATTTATGAATGTTTACGAATGCCCATTTCTCTGAAGTGAGGAAAATCTATATAACAGCATGAAGTTTGGTGCATAATTCCTTGTTAGTGATTTCTTTGACTGACATGTTGGAATAGTGGGAGGGAGGTGCTTTCATGTACGTTATAGTGAAGTTTAGTTTTTGTGTGATTTCCATTTATGTCGATATTCAGTCATTCCAAAAAATGAAAGGGAAATAAATGAGAAAATGCCAGATAATAACAAGGGAAGTCAATCTGGATTATTTGGTGGCCTTTAAAACGGGTGATTTTGAAATTCATGACAGTTCACTTTATTTGACTTTCAAACGTCTGTTATTGTGGTCTCTGAAGGTCAAAAATAATTTTATCTACTCAGCACTGGCAAGGATGTCAATTAAGGAAGCGGCCTCATGAAGTTGCTGCAAAATAGTGGAGGGACTTGATAGTTACTTTACACGCTGTCATCTGGTCCCAATGGTACACTATCCTCATCTGACTCCACATGGGCAACAATGGCGTCTTCTAAAACTTAACTATTGTCGACTGGTATTGAGACTGAGTATCAGTAATAGTGGCATTGATTATGACCTTGTCGATAATATCGAAACTGATAAGCTTAGCATCAACACTGCATTTCAGAGAAATTGAGAAATAGTTGTTTGTTCGTTGTTCAATTTAATTTTTTGGGGTGGGGGGGAGGTTATCTCATTTATGGACACTCAGGCTTGGTTATAGTCCAGGATTGGCCAGGCAGATTGCGAAGACAGATAACTGTCTCGCATGTAGTGGATGATGTGGGGAGCGTTTCTCATTAGCCAATGTGTTTGAAGCCAAGAATATTGAATGGAAAATTCCCATTACTGGTATCAGTACCGAGAAATAATGGCACGGCACGGGACTTGACTTGACCGCGACATCACGATTCTGGTCAATGACGATATATGCGATCTATATTTACTAATGTTATATAGCGGAAAAAAGGAGACATTGATGTCATGTCGATGTAAGCGTGATGTTATTATAACCATTGTCGATATATCTGCTCTGCGCTGTATAAACTATGGATGATTGTGATTATATATGTATTGTAGATTAAGTTGATCATGGTCTTAATTGCTTTAATTTTGGGGCTCTCTTAAAATTCTCCCAACATTTTTTTCACACAAATCTATTTTGATTTTAGGGTGGTGGCAAGTCAACTCTTGTATATCAGACTTAACTTTAATTCAACACTTATTTTTTACTTATGTTGGTCGATGCACTTCAGAATGTCACCACATTATTTGAGTTTATGGAAAGGGGGTGCTGTTGGTACCAAAAAAAAAAATAAAACAAAGGTAAAAAAGCATTGAGACAGCAAGGGCAAACAATTGATTTGCAACGTATGCTTACATTGGATTCCTCATTTTCGTATTTCTGATTCCTCAAAGCCGTGCGACAGGGTAGGCATGTTTGACAGTTACTCAATTATTGCCAGGTGGATAGAGGGCTTGGATAAAAAAAGTCTCATCTACACCGGGGCCTTGTACTTGTACTTATGCATGTGGAGCAAGCGCTCACCAATCTCAGCTATACTACTCGCACATTGAAATCAGCTAAGATTTTATTGGAGGTAAAGCAAATTATGAAAGCAATATCTAGATGAACTATATCACTGAAATAATCACCACCTATTGCCATTTTTAGTAACTGAACCACTACTTTCTGTGATTAAAAAAAAAAATTGTTTTTGACCAAGGGGAATTAAAAATCATCAAATCAGGAAGAAAAATTATTTAAAGAGTTATGTCCTTTGCCGACTAAGGTGATAATTGTTCTCAATGTGTACATTACATCCATGTCTCTAGCTTACTGGGATGTTTAGTAATATTCTGTAAAGAAAAAAATATTTTTAATAAACTTGAGCTTTTATAAAGCACAATATCCGCTTAACATGCTCAAAGTGCTCAAAGTGCTTTAAAAGCAGTCCCAGGCCAACAGCAACATTTAACATAGCAATGACTATAAAAAATGTTTTTTTCTCTTTTTGAGGAAAATTTTGGTCTAAAATCAAAGCCCTATCTCCACTGAGTAAAAATGTTTTTGAATTTTGAAAATCCATTCATAAATAAACAAGTTATGCAGTTTCAAAGGTGTCATTTATTTGGATTACCCGCAAAGAGGAAAATAACGCGAAAATATGGGACGCTTATTCGGCATTTTTTTTTCGACCTTTGGTTGTATCTTGCGTAATAAGTGTGAAACTTGAAGAGCAAATTAGGATGGTGTTTTGTAAAATACGGGAAAAGTACTCGTCATATTCATATGAAATTTTACAACCAAAAAGAAGAAATGTTCATGTATTACCTTGTCAGCGACAAAACCTCCACGCCCGGTAGTTTTAGAAATATTTTACTCCAAAGAGTAAAAATCTAATTTTAACGGTCTTCTGGTAATCGCACGAGTTTTGTCGCTTGACATAATCTAAAATGACCTTTTTTCTAACTGTGTGCCAACTTTCAGTCATATTCATCAATAAACAGCGTCGTAATTAATTTTTTTAAATAGCATATACGAAACGGCTTCATCCCATATTTTGACGCGAATTCGGGCACTTCGTAAGCGAAAAAGAGGCCCAAAGATTTGTGCGGGATAGTCATTGCTAATTTAACAGGTAGGACGTGACATGACACCTGTTAGGCGATATTACAATTGTTTTGGACAGAGATAATGCTGTTAACAGCCAGGTACTCATTTTACACCTGAGTATGGTGAGAGAAGGTGAGTCAAGAGCCTTTTCCGGGGACTCAAATATGCATCGAGCGAGGCTCGAACCCATGACTTTCCCATCCAAACGCGAGTGTCATTCCACAAGTCGCAGAGAAAGACCAAAAAATTGTTGAATAAGTATTAAATTACTCCAATGGTCAATTGGTAGAGTACTTGCTTCACATGCAAAGGGACCGGGACCAATCCTGGGTGAGGTTGAGATTTTTCTTTCGCCCTCTTACACCCAGCAGTAATTGGATAGCTGGGTCTGTTAGATCTGGCAATAAGTACTTTGCAACAGACTAGTGTCCTATCCCTAGGGTAGCAAGCATTTGTTATATTTTATAGACCCAATGAATATTCATATGGCCTTGCCCGAGAGAAAGCGTCCCTGCACATGCGCAATCACTTAAAAAGTGAACCTTGCAAAGCAATCATCGTGTTTTTAATTCTCTTGGATTTAAAATTAATTACCTACTTATATTGATGCAATAGTTATTGAAAATATATTATTTTGTGCTTAAATTATCATGTGATGATTCGTGGATTATGATTTTGTCCTTCAATTATTAAGATATTAAGTGGATTGTCATCGATTTCATTTTATCGTGCGTGATTTCGCGCTTGCACTTATTAATTAAGACAATGGCGTCGGACGCCCCACTGACCCAATTCCTTAACAGGACGGCGTGTAACAATAACAATGAAACCAAAAATAACAGTGATGACGGTGAAAATAGGAGTGATGTGTCGAGTAAGACTGAAGGTAGGAAGAAGGGCGAGCCTTCCAAAGTAAAGAGAAGTAAAAAATCAGATAATGGTGGCGACGGCGAACTTTCAGAAATTAAACAACTGAATAAACTCATGGCGATCATTCCGGTTGTCACTGAGTTAAAAAATGCATACGATAAGGAGATGACAGAATGTGACACGCTGAATGATTACCAAATAATTAACAATGTTAATGATGGACAAGAAGACGAAGTGTCAGAAACACAAACGTCTTCATCGATCTCCTATTTTAAAGACGTATCAGGTACAAAGGAAATTGAAGGGCCTCTAATTAACGAGGACCTAGCAAAGGGAATTAATAATATCCTGTGTAACGGAATGCAAATATCGGATAGGGACCAACTATTTCAAAAATATATAAAACCGACAAATTGTGGCAGAATGGAGACTCTTACTTGTAATCCAGAAATTTTTAAGATGGTTCAAAAAGAGACGAGACAAACTGACTCGAGTATTCAAAAAATACAAACAACACTCATGAAAAGTTTATGCGCCATGACGATGTGTTTCGAAAAACTGACCAAAATAAATATAGAGTCAGTTTGTCAACAGGATATAGACTCCATCACTAATTCCTGTGCAGATTCCATGGCGTTGTTAGCAGACGGGTCACACAGCCTGGATTTACATAGACGACAGAATTTTAAATCTGAAGTAAAATTGGAATTCTCGTCATTGTGTTCTGAGCAGTATCCGTGCGAGGACTCTCTTTTTGGAAAACAATTGACAGAAAAAGTCAAAGATGTCTCGGAAACCCTGAAGGTTTCTCAAAGAGTCAATCGTGTCAAACCATACCAAAGACATCAAAACAAGCCGTTCTTTTTAAAGAAAAGGTTATCTTTTTTAGACGGGAAAAACCCTGTGTACAACAACAGGGGAAAACATTACAAAAACAACAACAACAACAACAAATACCAGAACTTCAGCAACAAAACTCGACAACAGGGTCGTCGCAACAAACCATATTAAATGTAAGTGAAGGAAACGATTTAGCTTTAGGTGGTCGAACAAGGCATTTTATTCATAATTGGGAAAAAATCACAGAAGACAAAATAATTTTACAATGTGTCAAAGGCTGTAAAATCCAATTCATTTCTCCACCAATTCAAAATAAAATTCCCCATCAATTGAAATTTAATGCACAGGAAACCATAGCATTAAGGGCTATAATTGGAGAATTATTGAAACAAGAAGTAATTGAGGAAAGCACTGTTGAAGAGGGAGATTACATGAATAATATTTTCTTAAGAGAGAAAAGATCGAATAACAACAAATACAGACCCATTCTTAATCTCAAATGCTTGAATAAAAATTTTGTTAAATTTACTCACTTCAAGATGGAGGGACTAACTACGTGCCTTAATCTCATGCAACAAAATTGCTACATGGCATGTATTGATATATCCAATGCTTTTCATAGCATTCCAATGCACCCCGATTTTACAAAATACTTAAAATTTATGTTTGAGGGTCAAGTTTATAAATATATGGTTTTGCCTCAGGGGTTTCGAGATAGCCCAAGACTGTTTACCAAAATTTTAAAACCAGTGTTAGGTTTTTTTGTCTAGTGTGTACATTGATGATTTCTATCTACAAGGCTCTAATCATAAAGCATGTCAGGAAAACGTTATAATTACGAAGCAACTTCTGACGTCGTTAGGTTTTGAACTCTCTGATAAATCTATATATGAACCTACGCAAAAGCTATTACATTTAGGTTTCATTCTAGATTCGACACTGATGAAAATAAGTTTAGGTGAGGATAAAAGAAATCATATCATCCAGATGTCAAAGAATGTGATGAGTCATACCTCCCTTACAGTAAGGGAATTAGCAAGATTAATTGGAGTCTTTGTGGCTAGTTTCCCAGCGGTTGAATATGGCCCGCTATATTATAGAGAACTGGAAATGCTTAAAATCAAATCATTAGAGACAAATTATAATTTTAATAACTATACCACTCTTAATGAAGAATGTGTACAAGAAATACAATGGTGGATTAAAGAGGGAGTTTATAGTGGGAAAATGATTTCTCATGGTAATGCAGATTTCACTATTCAAACAGACGCATCTAGTTATGCATGGGGGGCAGTTTTCAATGATAGAAATACACACGGCATGTGGACAGAAGAGGAGTCTAAACTCCACATAAATGTTCTCGAAATCAAAGCAGGGTTGTTGGGTATTCAGTCCCTATGTGATTTTAAGAATTGTCATATACAGATCCAAATGGATAATCAGACTGCCGTTTCATACATTAATAATCTTGGGGGTACACATTCTAGACTTGTTAACTATTATACTAAACAAATCATCTTGTGGTGTAAAGAAAGAGGAATCTGGTTGTCTGCTTGTCATATAGCTGGAAAATCAAATATAGCTGATTCACACAGTAGGAAAGTTAGAATTCATACAGAATGGAAATTACACCCAGAAGTTTTTGATAGGTTATGTGAGAAATTTGGATGCCCTGAAATAGATCTGTTTGCTTCTCGTGCAAACAGACAATTACCTATATATATGTCCTTTTATCCCGATCCTGAAGCCTGCGCCATTAACTCATTTCAACATAAATGGGATACTTACGGATATATCTTCCCACCATTTAATCTTATCTCCAGGATTCTCAGGAAAATCCAAGAAGACCAAAGTACAAAGATATTAATGGTCGTGCCACATTGGACAATAGCCCCTTGGTATCCAAAACTTATGGAAATGATGTGCCTTCCTCCTCTTTTTCTGAAGAAAGCCAAAAATGTGTTAATTTTACCATCAAACCACTCAGCAGTACATCCATTATACCCAAAACTCCAACTGATGGCATGTGTCTTATCAGGAACAATTTCAAAAGACAAGAGTTGTCCCGACGAGTTGTCAAGACTTTAATGAAAGGCTGGAGACCAAATACTGTTAAACAATACAATGTTTACCTTAAGAAATGGATTGAATTTTGTTCTGATAAACAGTGGGATGTCGAGGAATATAGTGTTTCACACTGTCTAGAGTTTTTATTACACCTTTCTAAAAAAGGACTTTGTTATAGTGCAGTTAATACTGCTCGTTCTGCATTATCTTGCATTTTCGACCAACCTTCCATCGGAGATGATAACAAAATAAAACGTTTGATGAGAAGTATTTTCTTGGCTCACCCAAGCAAACCAAGATACACCAAAATTTGGGACGTTTCAATATTGTTAAATTTTTTGGAAAAATGCTCACCTTGTAAGGAATTAACTTTACAGATGCTCACTTTCAAATTAGTCACATTATGTGCCTTAGTCACTGGACAAAGATGCCAAACCATTCACTCGTTAAATTTAGAAGAGTGTCATATTACACAAACTCGGGCCATCTTTCATGTTTCTAAATTATTGAAACATAATACCCCGAAAAATAATGAAAATTCCATAGTATTACCGGGATACCCATCTAATAAACGATTATGTGTTGTAACATATTTGCGAGAATATATAAAACGAACTAAACCGTTTAGAAATTCATCTCAACTGTTTTTGAGTTATGCATGTCCACATAAACCGGTAACTAAGGAAACAATCGGTCGATGGATTAAATTGACTCTTATGAAGTCGGGAATAAATACAAAAATATTCAAAGCACATAGCACCAGGGCTGCGAGCACGTCAGCTATTACTAAAGATGTAGAAATGTCTGTCATACTTAAGGCAGCAGCATGGTCTGGTCAGAAGACGTTTGCTAAATTCTACAATAAACCAATTGTAAAAGATGATGGGACTGCATTTGGGAAAGCAGTGTTACGGAAAGCACGTTGATGTGAGTAATTTATCCTTATTATGAACATAATTATCAGTGTCTGGATTTAACAACAGGCTGATAATGAAAACACCAACGACCAATTACAGTAATTTTTACTGAAATCATAATATGGCACCTTGTTACTCAGTGTCTGGTGGAATCACAGACTGAGTTATATTTAATACCTCATTGACAATCTATGCAGTGTCTGGCTTAGGACACAGGCTGCAAATAGATTAAACATGATTAACCTGTGTCTGAATTTAGTCACAGAGCTATGAATGTATATCATAACTATCTATGCAGTGTCTGGCTTAGGTCACAGGCTGCAATAGTTTTGAAAAACTTTTTACATACTGAATGAAAGTAGATATGGAACCTCATGGCTTAGGACATCGTTCCTTTTATCATAGGTTTTAACGTTTTAATATAGCATAATGAAAGAATATGCTTATAATTGTGTATGTCCGTTTATATATTGGATCGCTACAATAGCTGTTACGGCTTTAAAGTCTCGGGCAAGGCCATATGAATATTCATTGGGTCTATAAAATTAGAAAATTAAACGAGACTTACCTGTAAGTTGAAGTTTGATTGGGATTTTATAGACCCAAGAATATTCTTAGGCCTTGACCGCCCTTCCCAATTTTATCCCACCCCATGAATGTATACATCGTTTTGCAAAATTGCAAATCAATTTGAGGTCTTTTAAATTAGATAATTGATGGTAACAGCTATTGTAGCCTATTAGCTTTAAATAGTGATTGCGCATGTGCAGGGACGCTTTCTCTCGGTCAAGGCCTAAGAATATTCTTGGGTCTATAAAATCCCAATCAAACTTCAACTTACAGGTAAGTCTCGTTTAATTTTCTAATTCTGTTTCTTGTTCTAGAAACTGGGATAAACTCTTGACTCCATGGGTGTAATGGCTTTAAAGGACCTTAAGAAAAGTACTCATGAAATGGTTGGAATTCGACTTTGGAATTTTGTTTTCCTCTTATTATTATTTCTTTCCAATTTATGTTTCTGAAGAATTTACTGCTAACACTATTCACACATACCATCATGATGTCAATGATTATTACCTTTTGGAATGAAGAAATGAGGCGGTTTACTACATTCTATATTATTTCACTATTATTTTCAGTTCACACATTGGGTTGATGCTGTCATCTTTGTATTCAGTTTGGAGAATGAGATGAGTTTTCAAGCCGTTCACAGCCACTATGCCAAGATGAGGCAGTATAGAGACACCAAGGAGATACCTCTTATTCTGGTTGGAACTCAAGGTAAGAAACCAACTATATGAAGATAGTAGTTATGCCATTTGACTTGACTTACTGGACTTATGGCTCTTGGCTTCTGGCGAAGTATAGGGCTTCAACAGCACTCTTTCATCTTCTTCTGTCCTTGGACAGACATTTGCCCCACTCCAGGTAAGATTGGAGACGCGCAAATCTTGGTGATGGCTTCCCCTCCAAGTATGTTTTGGACGACCCCCTCTTGCCCTGTTGGTTCCATTCGAGAGCCTGCTTGGTTATATTACAGGGAATGGCCAACCCATTGTCACTTTGACATTGCTGATTGAACTCTCTTTTCACTGGCAAAACTAAGATCTCTTTTTCTCTTTATAATCAGTGCTGGCATAAACTTCAAAATATTTTATTGGAACACGGGAATTTCCGTAGTAGATGATTTATTTTTCCAACTTTATGGTTTTCCACTTCTGTGACGATTATTGTGTGATGCTCGTCATTTAATTGTAGTCAGGTGTTCTGTTTGCTTTGGTATAAAGATGAGGGTCACTATGTTCAGCATTTCTATGACTCCAGCTCAGCTTGAACCTACTCATCTCACATTTAAGGAATATCTATTTCCCGTTCTTTGTCCGCTATTAGGTTTTCAAGTATTTTGCTTACATGAGGGGGGGGGGGGGGGGGCGGTCAGGTAATTCATAGGTAAAGAGTTCCAGACCCACAAACAAAACTGAATTGGTTTGATGTGTATTGCTCCATACTTTTTTTTTTACTCATATTGCTATCCATCCAGCAGTAACTGGATAGCTGGGTATATCAGACCAGGGAGAAATTACTCTGTTGACTAGGCTAGCATACTTTTCAGAGATAAACAAACAATGTGTATTGTCTTTTCATGTTTTTGTGATGAAGTCACAGAAGAGAAAATAATTGTGTCAGAAACAGGGAGATCACTGTTGCTGTGCCTTCTATCCCCCTATATGTCCTTTTCCAGGTTGCTTTCTTGTCTTTGTATTGGAATGAGATTACTTGTTTATATTTTTTTTTCTCTGGCCGGAGTCCTTGGCTGAGGAGGAAACAGTCAAATGTATGTTGTCAGTTTTGGGAGATTATATTTTGCTCACCTGCAAATCATTTCTCTGTCATTTAATGTAATAGTTTTTGTTTTTTAAATATTTTGGAAACATTTAGTATTCTTCTCAGTGGGATCCTTTGTTTGCGTCTGGGTGGGACTTTTATTTTAGGTGATCTCAATTTGTCTTGATGACTAAGATAGACTTTAACATGATAAAATTAGTTCGACAGGTATTGATTCTTTGTGCAGTTGAGACGTTTTCCTCCCCATTGCAGTTTTATAACACCCAGCCTTCTGTGCATGATCTTTTTACTTCTGGAATATATTTACTATCAATAAATTTACAACTAATTAAAGTAAGAGTTAATTTTTCTCCCTATTGTTTTACTTTGAAAAGCGCTTAACATATTCACATCTTGACCATCGGGTAGCCCCCTGTTGTGGGGTCTGCTTTTAAACTGTAATCATTGAGAAATATCTTGAATCCAGTTTAATTCTCTTCGCTGAACTGCTTACCATCGGAAATTTCAATTAATTTGTGACCCACCATTTCATTTGGTGTGATGTGGAGATGCATCGGATGATTAAAAGTTATTTTCAAGTAATTTTTACCAATAATTGGACTTTTTTGTTGTTGCCTCTTAAAGAAGCTACATCGAATGTCTTCATTGAAACATATAAATAATATTTTTAACACGTTTCATATTTATGGCAACAAATTCAATTTTTTAGCATTGAACTCACCCCAACAGAATACCATTTACAATATGTCACTTGAATGGAGTGTATGTCAAAGGTTACTTGCTTGAGTGAGTGTATCAAATGATTGGAGTAATCATTATCAATCGATATAGGGGATTGAATTGCATATAGATAGAATGAAGTTGATGTCACTCATGTCTTTGTTATTGTTTTTTGCCATCCTCATTTGTGAGTAATTTTCACTAAACTGTATTAACCAGAACACATAGTTTTGTGCGTTGTTCTGTTATACTTCTAGATGGCAATGTTGTGAGTTTCTTAGCCAAGCGCATACTATCTATAGATAGAATGAAGATGACGTCACTTGTGTCTTTGTTATTGCTTTTTGCCATCCGCGTTTATGAGTAATTCTGACTAAACTGTATTAACCAGACTATAACACCGAGTTTTGTGTGTTGGTCCATTATACTTCCGGACGGCAATGTTGTGAGCTTCTTAGCCAAGCGGCGCATACTAAGAGTATATAAGAGTAAATATTAGTTTTCTCTCCATGACCATAGCATAACATGGATCTAAGGCTGCTTGGTCCAAGACGGAGAAAGATGAATAAATATCTTGTAGACTGTGGTTTTTGACAACAAATTCAATTTTTAGCATTTAACTCACCCTGACACATACGTCAATTGAATGGAGTTTTTGTTTAAGGATACTTGCTTGAGTAAGTGTTATCAAATGATTGGAGTAATCAACCGATTTAAGGGATTGATGTGCATATATGACTTGGGGGATTGAATTGCATATAGGAGTATATATAATATGATTCCTATAATTACCATAACGGGGATCTACGGCTGCTTGGTCCTAGACGGAGACCTACAGTGCAGTACGCATTCCTCGTTTCCATGTACCATACAAATCTTAATATCTGAAATATATATCCCTACTTTCTTTGTTCTGGTTGAGGAGGAAATAGTATGTCCCTTTCACGAATTCTTCGTCTTATTTACTTTGTTGGAGCAAGGACAAGGAATACGTGTTGCACTGTATAATATGCAAATTTCTTGTAGATTGTGCTTTATCCATTTGGCTTGCTCTTTTTATGTGATGATCAGATAAAACATAAAGGGCAGGAGGAGGAAGGAAGGGAGGGGGGGGGGGGAGGAGGTTGTGGAATCAATGATAGGCTAGTTGAAATTAGTACTATTTCGTTCTGATTGGCCATAAAAAGAATAACAATGACATTTCTTTGTTAGAATGAATGTATGTCAAGGAAAAGTTTGACTTTGAACAGGTTCCTGTTTCTCTATTATTTTCTGTACATGTCATTGGGCCATTCTGATTGGACACTGGCTTCGGGCCATCCTATACAGACATTGGCTTCTTCTTATCGAAGAAACCAGTAACATCTAGGAGAGAGAGGGGGTGGGGTTCTCAAACCAATGTTATGTCAGAATGAACTTCGTGTTGGAAATTGAATTTAATTTATAGCTACGAATATGAAACTTGGGGAAGGTAACATTATATTGGTTATGGTGGAGAATAAATACAAGTACTCACATTGCAAATAAGTCAAAAGTTTGTATTTCTTATCATTTGGGGGGGGGGGGGGGGGTCTGATTCGTCTCGACATACGGTGGGCCACATTTTGCTTATGTGATATTATTTCCCCTCCAGTCACTGACTCAACCATAGTGATACTGAAGATAACAACTAATTGGCAATAGCAGTTTCTTTTTAGAAAATGTTTGCCATATATGTTACAGTGAATGACATATTCAGTCGGATGGTGAAAAGGTTTTAACTGAGATATTGCCAAGTTTAGTTAGATGGTCAATTTTTATCAAAATTGAGTTCTTGACATAAATGATTAAATCTACTCTTTTGAAATTTTAGAAAAGTTGATGGATACTTTTCCCATACGTCTGACCATAACTTCATGAAAAATCACCCGGTTTACTTCAAATAAAGATTAAAATGCTCTGGGGAACATATTCTTTCAGAAAATGCAAATCCAAAATTTCACCTTCCGACTGATTATGTCATGCACTGACACATATTATTTCCTATTGAAGTCAGAGCTCAGTCTCAACATCCATATTGACGATAAAACTGCAAATCCAAGTAATTGGAAAAAGTGAAGATGTTTTGAGATAACGATATTCATGTCTTCGGTACCAGAAGGAGCACATTTAATAGTTATTTAAGCAACATCTCGAAACATTTGATCATATAAAGTTTTATAGTAGTTTATTATAATGGTTCTGAGTTGACCAGTCAGTTGGCTTGTTTGTTTATTTTGTTGGGGGGTTTTTGTTTATGTTATTTTTCTTTTGTTGTTCTATAAAATATGTTGTCTGCTTATGGGGAGTTTGGGGGGGGGGGGGTTGTTTGATTATTTCCCCTAAATTAACATTCTGACAACTTTGCTCTAAAAAAGAAATACATCAAACGGCTGATATCTCCCATTCTATTGAATGTAATTATTAGAGTGGCTCGTATAGTATAGGTAGAGAGTAATGGATCGATAAATGTTGTGCAATGGTTCAAGGATGGGGTCGGTGGTTATGGGTTTTTTAGTGTTTTCTTTGGTTTGTTTTGTGAATAACCACGATGAAATCCTGGGTGGGGTTCCTGACCTCCCATAGTGGGCAGGGAGGTACATACTTTGTCTTCTATGCCCTTATTTTTCCAACATGCTTTTTGTCTTTGTCTTGGAATGAGATTACTTGGTTTTGTCCTGGCCCTGGCCGGAGTCCTAGCTGGGAGGGAAACAGTCAAATGCATAGTTATTGTTTTGGGATATGATATTTTTTTCCTTCTAAATCATCTCTCTGTTATGTGTTATTAAATTTGTTATTCTGAATTTATAATGTAAGATTTGAGTGTATTCCTCTTTGTTGGATTTTGTGCTTGTGTCCGGATGAGATTTATAGGTGGTCTCAAACTAAGTACTTTGATAGTGTGCTCTTGGAATTTACATCTGATCCCTATTTGTTCCCAGTTCCCCTATGTCTTACTTTTTCTTGGGTGCTTTATTTGTAATTCTAGTTTACTATCCCATTTTCTTCCTTTTTACTGGCGCTGATATAACCTAAATGTGTTGCAAGCGCCGTAAAATCCTTAAAAACAAAACAAAACAAACACGATGAAATCACAAAACGATGATTGGGATTGCTTCATAATATAAGCAACAATGTGCTATGAAATTGTCATCATGTTTACAATCTGACAGAAAACTCACCAACTATCGTACGCGGTAGGATTTATTATAACCCCCCCCCCCTCTCTCTCTCTCTCTCTCTCTCTCTCTCTCTCTCTCTCTCTCTCTCTCTCTCTCTCTCACACACACACACACACACACATACACAAACAGCAACAAAAAACAAACACATAAATTAACAACCCGACAACTCTACATAAAATCAAATGTAATTTGTGACCGATCGTATCAAAACCGTAATTAGTCGGAATGAACCTTATGGTTAGAATTCGATTTTCAGCTCAACTTTTAACATTTAAGTTAAAATAAATGCCTCCATTGGGGGGAGCTAATTTTGTTTCTTAAGCCTCACATTCACTTAAATCTAATTTGGATCAATTTGACTTAAAACTCAATTATCGTCATTTAGTTTTCACGATACTGGATCGACGCAGTGGGTCATTTTTTTTTCTTCTATTGGGTTGTTTAGGGAGAGAGTAATGAGTGGTCAATAGATTATTTTGTGTAATAGTACAACGATGGCATTGGTGGTGGTGGTAATGGTGATGATGATGATGGCGGTGCTTATGAATAGCCACAAATGAACCCGACACATACAGTCATGCCCATTGCCAACTTCCGACATAATAATATCATCAAAGACGTAGTAGTTAGTAGTTAGCAAGCTGTGGGTGGGTAATCAGTCCGAAAAGGTGTGTATTATACAGGGTGAGACAAAACAAAATGAATAGTTTAAAAGAAAAAAAGAACTGCCCCAGAAATAAGCCTTATCTTGACTTTCCCGTATATGTTTTTTAAAATGTTTTTTTTTTCTTTTTAGTATTTAATCCTTCCTTGTATTTCATCTTTCCTCTTTGGTATTGTAGCACAAGCTCGATCTCTTTCTTTCTTTCTCTCTCTCACACTCTCTCTTTCTCTTTCTCTCTCTCACTTTCTCTCTCTCTCTCTTTCTCTCTCTCCCCCCTCCTCTCCTCTCTCCCTCTCCCCCTCTCTCTCTCTCTCTCTCCCCCCCCCCTCTCTCTCTCTCTCTCTCTTATTATTTTTTTTTCTTCGCTGTCATAATATTATGTTGATTACTTCTGGCATTTAGTTAGCACACTTAACTAGTTCGTGGTCAATGGAGGGTTTAATAAATCGATTCACCATTTCTCCCTTTTTGCCTTATTTTCTGCCCAGCTTGAGCATGTAAATTTTTATAACACGCTTTTTATATATCTAGTATATTATATGGTCCCCTCCTTACCCTGTCTCATAAAAACATTTGCATTTGCCCAGGATATGGCTAACATCCTTCGCCAAAATCGAAACAGGTGGATTAATGTGTTTTTTGTTGTTTTTTTTTCTGTGGGGGTGTCTATTTTTCTCTCTCCCTCCCCCCCCCCCCCTCCCTTATGTATTTCATCTCTCTGCCCTTTTGTTTAATTATTTTGCTGCCATTATGATATTATGTTCACCACCACGATACTGCCGTTCTACAGAAGAAAAAAAAACATATTTAAAAATTGACCAGAAAACTCGTCCTTCAAATATCGATCGATTTAAATGACCCTCATCTTGGGGGGGGGGGGGGGGGGGGGGGGGGGGGGGGGAACAAAAACTCTCAAACCTGGGATTTGAGAGGGGTTTTTTTTTTTTGCCAAGATGTGGTTCCCTATCCTTATTCCATGTTTTCCTCTTACATGCTGCTTTCTGTTCCTAATGAGATGTCTTGGTTTCGCCTTAGCCCTGACTGGAGTCCTTAACCAAGCGGGGAAACTTAATAAATGCAAAACTGGGGGCGGGGGGGGGGGGGATAGGGGTTGCTTTTCCGTTTACTTACTTTCGAAGTCTTTTATCGTTTTAAGTGACCCATCACCTCAACAGGTGCTAAACGTTAACTCCATAAAAACAATTAAATTCTAAGGTTTCTAATATCCGGCGTCAATATGGGCCATTTTGGACAAATTTTAATTTAATTTTAGCTCCCCAACTCTCTCTCTTTCTCTCTCTCTCTCTCTCTCTCTCTTTCTCTCTCTCTCTCTCTCTCTCCCTCCCCCCTCTCTCTCTCTTGTTTTTAAAAGAGAACTTAGTATCTGTTTATTGTGCTTTTCTGCAGATGTCCAAGCAACGATTTTGATTTTGTATGCCTCTCTCACTCTCACGCGCTCTCTCTCTTTTCGGTTCCAGGATAAACAAGGGTGTGGATGTAGGGTGTGGGCGGGGAAGGGGGGGGGGGAGGGGGGAGGAGGACTCCTACCTCATTTATTATTCATGTTTGCAACATGTTCACATTCACATTGCAATCTGGGTAATCACTTACGCGAAACGTTGATTTCATTTTCCCCTAAATGAAAGAACGATACTCGGGAAGGGTGGGGGGGATAGATGGATGGATATAGTGTGTGTGTGAGGGAGAGAGAGAGAGAGAGAGAGAGAGAGAGAGAGAGAGAGAGAGAGAGAGAGAGAGAGAGAGAGAGAGAGAGAGAGAGAGAGAAATTTAACAAGTAAAGTTACAATTACGTACCTGCACTCGTATAACTCAAGCGATTGTTTTTGTATTACTGGCGCGTCTATCTTGCTATTTTAATCCTTTCCCTCACCCCCCCCCCCCCTTCCTCCTCCCAATATTTAAAAAAACGGGGGTGATGGAATTTGGCACCGTGTTCCCCCCCCCCCCCACCCACACACATATACACACGCATCGCGTCTACTCTGCGCGTATTCTTTGTTATTATTTCCACCGTTTTCATCCTTATGGTTTCCATAAAATAGCATAACGTTCTCTCTCTCTCTCTCTCTCTCTCTCTCTCTCTCTCTCTCTCTTTCTCTCTCTCTCTTTCTCTCTCTCTCTCTCTCTTTCTCTCTCTCTCTCTCTCACTCTCTCTCTCTCTCTCTTTTCTCTTTCTCCCTCCTCCTCATCCCTCCTTACCTCCACTTACCCACTTTTATTATCTAATTTCTCCCCCACCCCACTTTCTCTCTATCCTCCCACTATCCCTCTTTATATACCCCCCCCCCCCCCCTATCCCTCTTTATGTTAACATCCACCTCCTCGTTAAAGACGTCAAATCTCGCCGCACTTCTCAAGAATGGGTCAAAATTTAGCGTGAGAAAACATACGGACGCATAGGATAATCTCTTGCTTATTATTATTATTTTTTTTTAAAAATATTTTCTATGTTTCATGGTTTTTTTGTTTTTTTTTTTGTTCAAATGTGTTTTTCTTTTTTCTTTCTCATATTCTGTATTTACACCCCCAAGCCTATCCAAACATAACGCGTCGAACTTTCATCCACGCATTCTGTGTCTCTACCCCCCCCCCCCCCCCCCCCCCGCCACCCCCCATTTTTCTTTCTTCCTTCCTTTTTCTTTTGTTTAAAGCCTTTTTTCTACCTAAAAAAAAAAAAAAAAAAAAAAAAAAAAAAACAAAACGCAGGACCTGTCGTGGAAATATTTGTTACTGCTACAGTTACGTTTTACTCACATTTTAAACGTAAATATACACTATAATATATACATATATTTGCTAACACGCGAGTTCATGACACCAGCACTAGTTTGCTTTGATTCGTTTGCACTTTGTAATTGTTTTTAAAAATAGAAAAAGAGAGTTAAAAGAAAATAACATTATCTGTGCGGTTTTTAATGTGTCGTAAGCTCAAGATTCTTTAGCTAAACGTGAAACAGTATCAACGATTGTGAGGCTTGTTAATCACTATAATTGATGTTCTATCCTAGGCAGACAGTAACCGCTGTGAGTTCTTATTACTATCGTTACATAAATAGAGCGCGATAGCGAATGCGGCAAATAGTTTTAAAAAAGTATGCGAGTCGTGAGCGTTTAAGTAAGCTGGTCGCGAATATATGGGGAGATTGAAAACTGACAAAGTGATTTCTTTTGGTGAACATCTTTTCATCTCTTGGATACTTATTCGTAATTTTTAATTTTTAAAAAATTAAGATTATTATTGTTATTCATTTCGCATTCCAGATTCGGATTTGTTGTTATTTGGAAATATTATAATTTATTGATGTTTGAATACTGATGCATGTCAATGGTGTACTATCAACTGTTTCTTTCTAAGTTCTGTTATTTAGCGACACATCGCATCTAACTGGTATTATGGCGTACTGAACGAGGTGAAGATGAGTACGTTTATAATCAAAATGGTCAGAATTAGGATTTTAAAACAATTATTTCCCATTTGAATTTAATTAAATGAAATTCAATCTCCTTAATGGAGACATTTTTTAAAAATTCAGATTTTATATGTTAAGTTGAATTTAAAGGGACATATTCAGCCCGACATAATACCTTTTTTAGGCGGTGGGTCACATTTATGCGAGTTTAAAATGTCATTTTTAAATTTATTTTTTTTTGGAGAAAGGACAAGAGCATCATTTTTCTATTATTATGAAATGGATTATGTGTTATTTCAAACGTGTCCATATAAAATTTGAAAATCTCTTTTATGAGATGACAAAGTTCCAGAAAAATTCTTTGTAAGTTTTACTTTAAACCCCCCCCCCCCCCTTTTTTTTTTTAAATAATAAAATATATACTGATGATTTTTTTATATTCCTGGTAGCATATTATGCAAATGTTGATGGCAAAGCTTGATTCCTGAGTTTATCCCGGTTTCTGTAGCGTTCTGTAGCGTTAAACGAAAAGTAGTAATTGCTTGCCTCCCTGTGGATATGACGCTAGTCTATTTGTTTCAGCAGATCTATAACACACAAGGGACCTCGATTTCTTTAATTTTATTTTGTCTTAATTCACATTAACACCTAGAAATTAATCCTCCTTGACTGACCTAACTTTTTTTTTAGAAAACGACCTTCAGTTGAAGGGATCAGTTGAATACTGGGCCCAAGTCCAGTTTGACCGCTTCTAGTCGAAGCGACTTACGAGAGTAATGATGACAGTGATCTAGAAAGTCAAACCGATGAATCAACTGATATTTCGTCCGTTCCCGTAAAAGATACAGAAGTAGCCCGGGAGCTGCTCGAAAATAACGAAAGATCCACAACATTTCGATGCTGTCTTGATTTTAGGGCGGGAGAAAGAGGGAGGGGGAGGGGGTTGGGTTACTATTGATCATTTGGTAGAGCACTCGCCTCACATGCAAAGTCTTAGATCAATCCCTGGTGAAGTCAAGATTATTTTTTTTTCCCGACCCTCCAGTCCGCTCAGCAGTGATTGGATAACTTGTTCCGTAAGATCTGACGGAAGGTACCTACTTTGCATTAGACTAGCGTCATATCGAAAGGGTAGAAAGTAATTTCTATAGTCCGTTTCACGGGCAAACTCCCAATTCCATGGGCCCAATGGTCCTGAAGGACTGCTTTGATTTGAGACCAAAGTGGAATTGTTGCTCGGTGTTGAAGAACTCGATCCTCCATTTACGTTTTGAATGAAAATTCACGCCGCTTATGGTTTATACTTTAATCGTGATAGTGTCGCGTCCCGGACTGTTTCCTTCTGAGAAATTAAAGCAAAATTGTGACCCATCGCCTCCAGACGGTATTATGTCGGGATATATACGTGATACCAAAAAGAGATGTTTTAAGTTAATATGATATGATAAGTGCAATTTAGTTATTTTCACGTTGTGGCATGTTGTTAATTCTTTCCATTGAAACATAAAAGAAACTCATATTTTTTAAAAAAATTAATTTCAATTTTTAGCATCAGGTTCACCACGATACAATACCATTTTGAGGCGGTCAGTCGTAATTATATTAATTGCTGCTTGTTTTCCGGACTGTTAAGATTTCAGGGATGTTTGTCCTTGTTTTGGTGGGGATTAATTGTATCATGTAACAATCGTTATTTATTTGTTAAATTTAGATCAACTGTTAAGTTTACTGTCCACGGTTGAGGAAAGTTGTTTTTCAACTCCAAAGAATAGACGGAATGAGAGAGAGTCGAATATCATTGGATTTAATAATCGCTGTGTAAGTTGTTTTATCATTGTCATCGTCGTTGTCGTCGTCATCATCATCACCATCATTGTTATCGCCTGTAATCTGAATCTGAATGTGACTCGAAGTTGACTTAATTCTGGATATTTATATTCCAGGGCGGAGAAAATTGTTGAATGTGGCAGCCATTGTTGGTTTTTCAGGCTGAAGTAGTTTGGTAATCTTCGTTTAGCTAAAGGTGTCTAAATCTGTTGTGTTGACACATGATTCGGGAAGAGCGTTCCGTGCGGGGTGCAAATGAATACACTTGAAAACGTTTCAATTTGCAGATTGGTGTTGTGTTTCGGTGTTTTTGAGTGGGTTTTTTCTTTGAATGTGTGAATTTCGTTGTATGTCTAGTTGCTCTGGTTAGATAGCCGTCATTTTGTTTGTAATTTTGACCTTAAGGGTTAATCGTTGTTCTTTGCGTCTGTTTTCTAAGGAAGACATCGCCGTCGTCTATATCATTATCCAGTATCACAGGAATAATTCTTATTTATATTCCCGTCAGATAGGATTAGACCTAGCTAACAGTTTACTACTGGACGAACAGAGATGGAGCGGTACCATCTTTTTATAAATCTGTCCATCCATCTGTCTATCTATCTAATTATTTATATGTATGTCTATCCATCCATCTATCTCCAACTTGCCATATATCGGTCTGTCTATCTAATTCATGTGTGTTTCGTCTCCTTTTTCTTCATCTCCTGCTCCTCATCTCTCTCTCTCTCTCTCTCTCTCTCTCTCTCTCTCTCTCTCTCTCTCTCTCTCTCTCTCTCTCCACCCCCCCCCCTCTCTCTCTATCTCGATCTCTATCTATCTATCTATCTATCTATCTATCTATCTATCTATCTATCTATCTGTCTGTCTATCTATCTATCTATCTATCTATCTATCTATCTATCTATCTATCTATCTGTCTGTCTGTCTGTCTGTCTGTCTGTCTGTCTGTCTGTCTGTCTGTCTGTCTGTCTATCTATTTATCTATCTATCTATTTATCTATCTCTATCTCCCTCTCATTCTAAATGTTTCGTGCCCAAGTCCCTTACTCTTCTATTAAGGTCAATCATGTCTATCAGAAAAGCTGTGCTATGGAATGGCATTTAAGTAGAAATAAAGATAATCAATTCTCTCTCGTGTCTGCGAATAAAGATAAGGTTTTCTATTGTGATATTCTTATTTCGCCATCCTTTCTTCCTTACCTCGTCTATTTTAACCCTTTCGTGGCGAAATGAACTTTTTTTTTCCCTTTTTTAAATAGTATCATTTACTATCTTGTCACAATCTTCGTCTTATTCGACATCGTAATGACCGTTATACCGTTGTCGTCGTCATTAGCATCATCATTATTGTCCTCCTCCTTCTCCTCTTATAATACTTTGTTAACGTATGTCGGGTTATAATAGAACCGAAATCTACCTTTAAATGGTTAGTCGCCGTCTTGAATGCTAGGCATAGAGCATAATTTTCTGTCTCCGAGGTCGCTTAAATTATCATTCGCTATCTCCTTGAAGGCAGGGAGCTCCATTTTCATTCTTATCAACAAACGTCATTTTCTTATTTGTCTTGAAATATCACCAGTGTTATCGTATTGTTTTCAGCAGTCGTTGTCATTACTTTGTCACTGTAGGGATCAGTTAGGAGCATCGTCTTATCCGATATCATAAATATCTTCATCATTATCAATATCGTTCGTTAACATCATCAACGTCATTATCTCGTCGTTATTATTATTATTTTATTATTTATTATTATTATTATTATTATTATTATTATTATTATTATTATTATTATTATTATTATTATTATTATTATTATTATTGCCCCTCTTTCCTTCCTTCTCCTCAAAAGGATAAGTTAACAAATGGAATAAATAAGGTTGAAACAAAATTTTAAAATAATAATAACAGACAACTTCCCTCATCCTCATCCACCTCCTTTTTCCTCCATCATCATCTTCATCGTGTCTTCAGCTAGGATTCGGCATTAATACATGACCTCTTAGTCTTCCCGTAACCAGAAGACTTTGAAGCCATCATAGACATTTTGACTGTTTACACAATCAAATACTATCTAACAAGATAAGAGGAAAATCCCGTTTTGTTATCAATTCTATTATGTCCTATCACTCACGCTGACGATAAGACCAGCTAGTTTGTATGATGCTGTTGTATAACTAAACTGAGAAAAGAGCATCTCTGTAAAAGTAATGTGTTCCTGTATTCGAGTCGACAAGCCGGGATGCTATTGAAATCGAAGTAAAAGTTTTTTTTTGGGTCAAAATGTGTGTGTTTTTAAAAAATGTGTTTTCTTAGACTACGACAGTATTGTTGGGAGTTTGATGTGGTTACATTTCCTGAGGAACCGTCGTCTCTGTAAAAATGTTCTTGTATTCACACTCACAACATCTGTAGTAAGTCATAGATGGATTTGTTTTTGTGTGCACGTGTTTATAGATGTGTGGTGTGTGTGTGTGTGTGTGTGTGTGTGTGTGTGTATGTGTGTGTGTGTGTGTGTGTGCGGTGTGTCCGAGGAAGAGAAAGAGAGAGAGAGAGAGAGAGAGAGAGAGGGGGGGGGGGTGTAGGGAGGAGGGGTCAACTGGAATCTGTGGAGGACTATGGAGGTGTTTTATATCATTTTTTTTTTAAAGATTAAGTTTCCTTTTTTTATCCTTTATAGATAGAATGAAGTTGACGTCACTCGGGTCTTTGTGATTGTATTTTGCCATCCACGTTTATGAGTAATTCTCACTTAACTGTATTATCCAGACTAAAAGTTCGTGGTTACACATAATTTTGTGTGTTGGTCCGGTATATTTCCGGATGGCAATGTTGTGAGCTTCTTAGTCAAGCGCATAATGTCTATACAGTTAAGAAATAGACACGAATGTCCATTTATTGGAGAAGGCATTTGTCTTCCAGGGTTGTGACTGTTTATAATTAGAACAACTCGCATATGATTATTTCTTGGAGCGGAGTGAACAAATCTCACAAATCCCATAATCCATAGAAAATATTGCCACAACAGACAGTGTCTCGGGCGCACGTGATTAATAGTCATCACTAATGAAGGGATTGAAGCAGGTAGAAAGTATTCCATAAGTAAAGCAGGATCAGTTATCAGTTATCCCTGTTTCTTTTTCTTTCTGGGCTGCAATGAATCACCTATCATTTATTATTATCATTTTGTGTTAACCGATGCCTTTGCTTAATGATAACTTACTCTATTTATTGTCGTATGATGTCACCCCTTATGGTAGTAGGTTCTCACCTTGTTAAGCCTATGACTTGTTAAAAATGTTGAGACAATGATATTGTTGATTTTATTTATGGAAAAAAAAAAAGGGGGGGGGGGGGACTGAATTTTATTACATGTTTCAGGTTAAACTGAGAAAAATATGTTTTTAAAATGCCTTTCCAAAGAGTATGGTTTTTTTTTTAATGCCTTTCCAAAGAGTATGGTTTTTATGGAACCTGGGATTGAAATTTAACTGGGGAGCCTCCTCTTTGATTTAAAACGAGCAGAACACATTTTTTTCATCCTGATGAAATGGTTATCATAGCTTATGATATTATATTGTGTTAAAATCATAACTTAATTAATTACGTACACATGCTGTCTTCACTAATGAGTTATATAAAAATATGATATATTTTCTTCTATGATTCAACCAGATGCAATAAGTGAAAGCAATCCTCGTATTATAGACGATACTCGTGCCCGAAAACTGGCCAACGATCTCAAACGGTGCTCTTACTATGAGACGTGTGCCACTTACGGCCTCAATGTGGAGAGAGTCTTCCAAGATGGTGGGTATTGCTGTGGTTGTTATTGTTGTCCTTACATTTACATAGACCAAGTATAATGATAATAATAATAATAATAATAATAATAATAATAATAATAATAATATTAATAATAATAAATATGAAAAAAAATGTGATGAACTACCATATATAAAATGTATGAAAAACAAGGCACTTTTTGCTACCTGGTTTGAAAGCCTTTATTTATTTTAAGTTGATAAATTATAACAAAACCCTTTATGTCATTTCATTTTCATTTTCTGCTTTTGAAAAACTAGCGATCTGTTACTCGCATTGTTGACTCCTCCTATCCTCATATTCAGACGTTAATGACCATTATTGGCATAATTGTTCATATTTGACATCAATGTGAGATGGGCATTAATGTTTTAATGTCATAACATCAACAAAGATGAAAAAAAAAGGGGGGGGGGGGAATTGAAGGGTGTTTTTTTTTTCAAAAAAAAATTTTTTTTTCATTCTTAGATCATTCCAAAAAGGGTTTAATTGTTATGTTTAATTTAATGGTGAACATAATCAAGAATATCTTATGATAGCCCTTTCTTTTTTTTCCCTTGTTGTTCATGGGTCTATCATTTTCCAAATTTGAGATAGCTTTACTTTGGTAGTATGTACTATTTTGTTTTATTTTTGTGTGGTACATTTCTTTGATGTGACATTTTTGGTAATGTCATCATATCAACACTAAGAAATTTTTTGGATTATTTATGGTAATTTTGAATGCTACGTTTTATCTTCATTAATGGAGTTGAGTCTCTTATGTCAATAATCAAACATTCTGTTATGGGAGCTTAACAATTTCCATACATTTATTTATTGGAAACCTGACAAAGACATTGCCTGATGGGAACAAAGTGGTATTGGACGGTAGAAATAACATTATTGGGCAATTCAACTATACAATCTGATCATCCATCTTCCCTAATCACTTTCATTACAAAACAAATAGCATGTAATTGACATATAGCGACTTTGTTGTATGTAAGACAAATGATTAATTGTATGGAACATTCAGCTCTCTATCCCATATGTGGTCCGATCACCGTCTGTCCCGCAGAAAGAAAATAAAGTTGTATGCCTCTAGTGTCTGCTCTGTTTTCACACATGGTTGCGAGGCTTGGCGACTTACAGAGGGTGTAACCAACAACAGCCGATGCCTTTCCATCATTACGGGAGAGGACTACAGAGAAAGGGCAAAACGTCCCGAATTCCACCTGATAACTACAGTGATGAGATGCAGAGTCCGCTTTGCAGGGCATATCTTACGCATGGACGCAGACCGCCTCCTGCGTCAAACTTTTATTGCCTACTTGAAGAGCTCGACAACTAGACCAGCAGGCACTCTACTACATGGGCTGGATTCTATGCCATTGACGATATTGTGACTCTAGCCAGGAACAGACGTGCTTGGTCCCAATATGTGAATTCCCTGTGACCGTGACATTTTTATGCTGATGTAACATATCACCTTATAGGTGCCGTACTAATGTACAATGCAACTCATACATGGTTGTATGGAAGACAAATGATTAGTTGTGTGTCAGACAAATGATTAGTTGTATGTAAGACAAATAATTAGTTGTATGTAAGACAAATGATTATAGGGTTATAATTAATGCGTATTTTCATCACTGTTGCCTTTTTTTTTTGTTGCCATTTCAGCATGTCAGAGGATAGTCCAGATGAGATACCCCATTGCCCCAACCGCAGTCCCCTCCACACCAAACCACTCCCAGCGTTCTTTCTACATGTCCCAAACTGGTGGTGGTGGTGGTGGTGGTGGTGGAAGTGGTGGCAAGCACAGTGATACACACAGCATCAGTAGCCATTCCACCTCTAGCTCTGGGACTGTTGTCACTTCAGGACAGCAACAGCTTTCACAGGTGGGAATGATGATGAAAATGATTGCAGTTTGTAATGTTGACAGTATCAGTACTTATTAAATTTACGTGAATTATCTCTTTAGTAGTAAAGTAACAACTCTGACAATATAGAACCTATGAAGATGGAAGGCAATACTGGTTGTGTTAAATGTGTTGGCAGTGCCAGTAGCCATTCTACCTGGTGTCATGGTCTCAAGTGAGTAAAGAGCTACTCGACTATGCATAAAGATATATGTAGAATGAGGCCCCAGAATTTACTAGTTACTATAAATGAAAAACAATTAACGATTTGTTTACAATGAAATAAAAATAATGATGAAATTTAATTAAAAGAGATAAACAGTGATCGTGGCAGTTACAAATAGAGATGTGAATATATTACGTAACTTATGATAATATGTCAGGTTCGTAAGTTTACGTTTCCAGGCAGTTGACAGGCTTGGATGATATATTCGTCTGATAACAGGCTCGGGCTCGTAAAATTCCACTTCCAGGCAATTGGTAAGGGGTTATTGTATAAATCTTTGACAGCGGGCTCGGGTTTGATCCTTGAAGATTATACAATCAAAGTTAAAAGCTCCGGCGTCTTAATGGTGTAGATATAATATCTACAAAGTCCCAAAAGATAAAAATCTTCCAGTATATATAAGGAATAGAGCGACTGGCCGTCCGGCATAGATTGTGAAGAGAAGTGAGTGTAGAATGTTAGACCTATCAGCTTTTATAATAAGTGGCTACGTGACAGAATGTAGAACGAAAAGTATTCACTAATTAGAAATTAATTCGAGGGAAGGCTATAAAAGACGATCTAATATTAGAAGGTAAAGTTTATCTAAGCCTACCGAAATAATATAACTGGAGTGAGATGAATTCAGTTCTTAATAAAATAAAATTTAATAAGATAATTGTGAACAACCTTTACTGTGACACCTGGTACCAAATTGTATCAACCTAATTCGTAAGACATAGAATCGTGTGACTCTGAAGATCAAAAAGAGGAAATGCCTACTGAGAAAATTGTTGGGAACAGCTTTGGGAGCAGTTCGGATTCTCCTCTTGATATCACCTTTCTCTGTAAATACTTTTTGGATATTAGGTTGTATCTCTAATCTAATTTTGCTCCATTTTAATTTTACCCTTTGCCAAGGATTTTATCTGGTATAAATTATATTTGTACTCCTTTTTTAAAGGGTATTTTTAAAACCCTTCAATTTTACTTGTAAAAAAAACAAACTTAAGCATTTATTTAGAGCAATATCCAATAAACATGCTCAAAGCGCTTTACAAGGGTTCCTCAGCCAACAGCAACATGTAACATGTAGGACGAGACATAACTCCTGTTAGGCGATATTACATTAATTTTTTTTTCCAGACGGAGACAATACTTTTAACGGCCAGATACTCATTTAACACTTGAGTAGGGTGAGAGAATGTGAGTAAAGAGCCTTTTCCAATGACTCAATAATGCACCACTCAGAGCGCGGAACTTAAACCCTGAACTTTCGGATCCGAAGGCGAGTGTCATACCACTAGACCACATAGACGCGCGTTCATCGTCAATGAAAAGCACAACACTGGATGATAGACATCTGCCACCTGCTTGTCTTATTTGTCCAATGAGCTGCTTGGTCCATAGTTAATTAAATTTTGTTTCAATGCTCAATTTTATTTTTTACTCATTAAGGGAATATTTTATTTTACTCCTTATATAATTTTTTCACACAGGGCGGACCTCCACCTCCACCTCCCCCAAAGGAAAAAGATTTACGTGATGGTAAAGGGTTGGATAAAACAGGGTCATCATCTTCAGACCGTACCAGGAGTAGCAGGGACAAGCAGCACGGTCAGACCCCACCCCCGTCTGCTGGAAGCAGTGGCATCCCGACCCCTCCACCTTCCTCTATGAGCCCCCACCCACACCAGTCTACGCCCCCCTCCCAGCAGCCCCCACAATTACCCACCACTATGCCCCCTCCACAGACAGTTTCCTCTATCTCACCCCACCAGCCTGCAGTCATTGTTGATGATACTCAGGTAGGATATTTTACTCTTTCTACTCAAAATTTTTATGATTATAAATTTATAAATATATAAATTTAAAGAAAAAAATGATCCTGCTTAATTTTTTTTTTTTTAATTTTAAATTTATTTTATTTTTTTAGATAACTGCATCAAGATTCATGAATGTATTTTTGGAAAATCGTAAAAGATTTTTGCCACCTTATGAAAAGAAACTTATGAGAAATCTTATTGAACTTTGATATTTATCATTAAAGAGACAGTAGTCAATAGAATGAAGGATGGTAAAGCAACAGGCCCTGATGAAATATCTGTAGAGGTATTAAAAAGCCTAGGAGATCTAGCAATTGATGAACTTCACATATTATTCAACAATATATACAATACTGGGAAAATTCCAGAAGATCTCTGTAACTCTATTTTCATAGCAATACCAAAGAAAGCAGGTGCAGTCAGATGCGAAAATTTTAGAACTATAAGTTTAATAAGTCACATCAACAAAATACTGTTGCGTATAATTATCAACAGGCTAAGGAATAAGATTAACCCCGAAATCGCAGAAGAACAATATGGATTCCAACCTGACAGAGGGACAAGGAACGCAATATACCTCCTCCGTGTTTTAAGTGAAAGAGCTATACAGGTTCAGACCCCACTATACCTCTGTTTTGTCGACTACAAAAAAGCTTTTGATAGAGTACGCCACGAAGAAATACTAAAACAACTGCACTCCATTGGCGCTGATGAGAAAGACCTCAGACTCATGCAAACATTATACTACACCCAGCAGGCATCTATCAAAATCGGAAACTCTACAGGAAATTCCATTCCTATTAAGAAAGGAGTCCGTCAAGGTGTGTTGCCTCACCAGATCTGTTTAATCTATACCAAGAAACAATCATGAGGGGCATAAATAATATGGAGGGAATAAAAGTAGGAGGTCACAACATAAATAATATAAGATACGCAGACAATACAGTACTCATTGCAACATCAGAAATCCAACTTCAAAAGATTGTTGACAAAGTGGTAGTAGATAGTGAAGCCAAGGGAATGGAAGTGAATATCACCAAAACAGAATGCATGGTAATACAGAAAAACCCCGAAAACAACAACACCTGCAATATAACGATTCACGGCGAGCAGCTTACCAACGTAGAAAGTTTTAAATACCTAGGTTCAATAGTGACAACAGATGGAAGATGTAACCGAGACATACGAGCAAGAATAACTCAAGCCAAACAGGCCTTCATGGACCTGGGAAACATTTTGAAAAACAAACAGATGTCGTTCGGGATTAGATTCCGAGTCTTGAAGTGCTACGTGTGGCCAATCTTGTTCTACGGATGCGAAAGCTGGACTACAAATGCAGAAACACAAAAGAACATTGAAGCTTTTGAAATGTGGTGCTTGAGAAGGATGCAGAGAATATCGTATACCGCACACAAAACGAACGAAGAAGTGCTAAAACAAACATACCAACAAAGGAAACTAATGCCCTTAATAGTGGATCGACAACTATCCTTTTTCGGACACATAGTAAGGAAAGATAAGAATGAATACCTGGCAAGTTGTGGAAAAATACCTGGTAAACGCGCCCGGGGAGACAAAGAAAAACACTCATAGACCAACTGAAGGGCTTCACCAACCTAACAATCCAAGAGCTGTTTGAAAAAGCAAGAGACAGGGAGGAATGGAGAGAGATAATTCATGCAGTATCCGAAGCCTGGACCAGGCATGGAACCTAGAAGAAGAAGAAGTCAATAGCTAAAAATATAAATATGGAAATTTACATTACATTTAAAGTTATATGAAGAACAATATTTTTAAAAGTTTTGCTATTTGCTTTATTAACCTGCGATGTTTTAATAATTGTTATGGATTTGTAATGAAGAAGGACAGCATTAACACATGCTTTTGCTATATCTGCTGTTCCCATGATGACATTGTCAAAAATTAATCTCATGCTCTTCAAAGGTGATACTCAGCTACTAGAAGCTGTGGACTGTAAAAAGTAATAAACAAAAATGAATATAACAGTTTAATAATAGAACAAAATATCGAACATGGAACGTTTCGGGCTCAATACCCTTCTTCAGCAACAACAAAAGACAATTCTAACATAATTACTACATTACTGCACCATCTCTATTTGGATTTTAAAGTAATGTATTTATGTTTTAATTGTTTTTGGGTTTTTTTTGGGTTTTTTTTTTTGTAATGGGCTGAAGAATGAAGTTGTTATATTCATTTTTGTTTACTACTTTTTCTCATGCTCTTTTAACCTAATGACAGGGAAATTAAATGTCTTTTAAATCATGAATTACCCATGCAAGCTACAGATTCAATGTCAAATCTGCTGTACTCTGAAAAAAAAAAAAAAGACGTATTTAAAATTTTGGCCAGAAAACTCGCCTTTCAGGTATTGATTGATTGAAATGATCCTCATCTTGCCAAAAACTCTTCAAAGTTGAGATTTCATGAAGTCTTAAGGTTTTGAGAGTGTTTGGCAAAATGAGGGTCATTTTAATCGATGAATATTTGAAGGACGAGTTTTCTGGTCAAACTTTTTATTACATTTTTTTTTTCGTAGTATGACAGAAATTGATTAATTTTGCCTGAAGGGAAAACTTTTCCTTTGTGGTTATTTTATCTCTTTGTTTTTCTTAATAGACTTGACTTATTATCAAAGGAGATAAATGCTACAAAACGAAATTATACACTTTAATTGGTCCAAAATTACCCTATTTTACGATGGAATCCATTCTCACCTAGAGAACCTGGAATAATGATGTTACTGTTATTAGTCTCTTGTGAAAACATCAAGATGATTAATATCTCTGGTTTGAGTAAAATCAGACCCCCGATAACAAGTTTTATGCAATTTCATTTTTATTTTTTCCACCATTGTCTCTCAGAACCTTTGTGGTTTCATTTCTGTTTTTATTTTTTTATTTTAAATTTTTTAAAAACTTAAATATATATTTATTTTTTTGGCTTTCTTTTTCTTATGCTTGTACTAACTTGTTCCCTTTCATCACTTTGTGGGATTTCTGATACACGTGATGGGTGGTCTTGGATATTTCAAATTTCCTTAAATCGACTAAACAAATACAAGAAAAAAACAACAAACAATATCAATCATTACTTGCATTCCTGTCTCTTTGATTAGACAAAAGTAATGTTTCTCCATCTCTTTTTTGGTCCTGAATTTGATTCTTTAGTATTATACACTAACAATAATGTAATGTGATTTAAGAGCTTTGCAGGTATGTATAACTGTATTAGATGTGTTATTTTTCTCATTTTAATTCTTATATTAGGGTCTTATTAATAAGTAAAGTTGCAAAACACTGTCAAACAGGTGGAAATCGCTAAAGCACAGACAAAGCAGACGTTTAGTTCATTGTTAATTCTGTGGTACTGAACCTTTTATGTCCAATATATATATATATATTTTAATAGATCAGTTTTTCTAAGGTTTTGCCAAATGAAATAGTATTGGCACCAATTGTAGAGCAATTAAGAACAATGACGAAAGCACTCAATTCAGCAAAATGTAGAGTTTGTCAGAAACATGATGGTGTTGTCTGCAAATGATAATAATAAGAAAAAAATTTAACTAGAAAAAAGTAATTGGGAAATGCCCTGTTTCAAATATAACCATGACAGCCCGCAGACGCATGTTAAAATAGGCTTTAAAGGAACTCACTGTCTAAGAGCAAAGTTGTTGGTGTAGAAATATCTTACTATACTTTTTAAAAAGAATCCTATTAAAAAATCAAAGTTTAGAGTTTATAACTCATCTTTCTGACCTGTCGGATTAACTATCATCGTCATCATCATCATCATCATCATCATCATCATCATCATCATCATCATCAACATCGTGTAAGTGCTGAAAATGTTGGATGAAGGTCATCATAATATTATGTGGTCCTGGTTGAGTCAGAAAACGTTGACAGGCTTTGATGAAGACTTTCCTTTCTTTGTCTTTGTGGACCCCTTTTCCATTCTCCAGATAGGCTGATCTAGGAATGTTTTTGAGTTTACAATGTGAGAGGCATCGGACTCTTCTTCCTTTTGTCTCAAAACAAACAACAACAAAATAAAAACATTAACAAAAACAAACCCATATACTAACGAGGAAAAAAATAGGTAACAATTATATCGAATTATATTGAAATGTTGGAAATTTTTTTTATTAAAGCCCAAAAACAACTTTAACCAATACCTGTTCTATTTTTACTTACTACTCGCTACCAGATGGCAACGTCATTCCCTCCGGCCAGTCTCATAATCAAATATTTCAGGCAGCTCAGTCTAGTAGGTCCGCCTGGTCATTTCCATCCCATACATTATATTATCCGGTGACATTTATTTAATTTTTGGCCATTTTTTTTTCTAGTTGGAACTGCCTCCCGCCTGCTTATTCTTATGATTTGTTAGGCAAATCCAGACATACATAATGCTTAACGTTACTAATAATTATTTGTAGTTCAAGAAAATTGTCTCAGGTTACAAAATTGATTGGACCAGCCATCATTTTACGAGATAATATCTTTAAATCTTACGGGTATGACTGAAATTTTAAGAAATTCAGTTTTTATGAAGTTGATAATATTTCTATTAAAATATTTCCCTTAAAATTGTGTTAATCCCCAACTTGGCAGGTTTGTAGATGATTTTATGAGTAGACTTCAACAAAGAATTAATTGTTAGGGACGAAGTTGATTCCTTTGTACAAAGTTTTCCCCTTAATTTATTCTTTCATTTATTTTATATATGTAGATAAAATATACATTGATCAATTTTCAGACATTAAAAAAATCCAAGGACACAATGGAGAAGAAGAAAAATTAGACTTTTGCCTGCCTCTTTAAAGAATCATTTCACAAATAAACGTTGTTATGGAGGGCTTCATTCACTGCTGGATTTATTTATTTATTTGTTTCGGATTTTTTTGTGTGTGGACATTTTGAATATTTTTACTTTTTATTTCTGATTTGGAGAGGGCATATCAACAGCTTTTTATTTTTAAACCCTTTATTTTCTCTCTTTAAAAGGGGGGACCTATGATCATTATTTACTCTATTTTTTTCGATTTACTTTTGTATTGTTTTTAAAATTTTAGTTTAATTTAATTTTTTTTTGGTGTGTGTGGGGGAGGGGGGGGGGGGGTTAATCTATTGATTAAAATGGCGTAAAAGAATCGAAAGAAAGAAAAGAAAAAAAAACAATGAAAAAATAGAACAGAATCTTCAATTTGATTGAATTTTGATCATATTTCCCTATTCATTTCTTATATTTTCACCTCAAACAACAAATTTGTTGACAAATTATTTAATTTTTGGGCGGTATAACTGCCATTTTGAAAACACAAATGATTTAATTTGTTTATAAATTATTTACTTTTTAGATGGTATACGTGCAATTTTGGAAATTTACCTTAAGCTTGATTTATCACCAACTTAATAAAAAAATAACGAAAAAAAAACAAACAAACCTCAAGCTAAATTTTGTTTTCTTCCTATTCATCTGGTGGTTGGCAATTAGCTCAAATAATACTCACGATAAACAGACATTGTTGATTAAACGGCTTTACTTTAAGAAATGTTTCTCGTCAGCCAATCACAAGCGAGTACTTCTTTAGCCAGGAGGCCAATGTAAATATTAATGTCCCCGAAGTTTGAAAACCGTTGCCTGGCAGTTAATCGGTCCATTGTTTGTGCATAGGGTTTTATCCTCCGGTTGAATTTCATTGTCCTCTCATCAATGGGAATAATATTGTATCGTACAGTTATAAATCATTTTCTTTTTTTTTTTTTTATTTGGCCAGAAAAATATTTAGTCCTGTAATATCGATAGATTAAGATGACACTCCCTCCCAACTGGCCAAAAATCTTAAACCTGATCCTACAAAGACCTTTTGACATTTTGATAATTTTGTTGTTGTTGACATTTTAATCAATCGACGTAGGAAGAATCGTTTTCTGGTCAAAATGAAATAAAAGATGTATTGTCATCATCCAGCAGGATTGGCATATTTATAAACACTCTTACACAAGCCCTTTCCTAACACACTCCCACTCAAATATGGCCCAATGATTGTTACTATATTATTTTGTTGGCATCCATAAAAGGCTAGGACGCAAAATAAAATCACGGGACTTATATCGCTAATTCGCATCCATTGAGCTGCTTCACATTGGAGCAGAATTTGTAACTCTATTTTATTTCGTTCCTGACAAAAACGTGAAAACAAAGGTTTTGAATATTTTTTTTTAAAAGATTGACAATGGGTTTTGTTTTGTTTTGTTTTTATTTTGATTTTTGTTTTGTTTGTTTGCTAATTTGTTTCCGATGTTGATTTCGTTTGCTCTTGCTGGTGGACGTGTTTTCCCCTATTATGTACCTAAAATGGAATACAAGAATTCCCGAACGGTCTTTAACAAGTCTAACCACGGCACCAACACTACAAGTTTATTATTTCTCATCCATTCTTACAGTTCGGCACTGTTGCCAAACACATACATTATTAACCTTTATCTTCATATTTAATTTCTTCATTCATTTTACTTATTTTTCTACAACCGTTTCGATGCGATATATTATTATAGTTAACACTATTTCCATATTTGGGGGCCAAAAAGACCCCAGGGGGTGTTTTTTATTCATAAAACAGTCAATTTTTGACACAGAGACCTGAAATTTGGTGACTTTTCCTAAAATGATGAGGTCCATGATCATGCCAAATTTCATGCTTGTCACGTGCATAGTTTACTCACACTGAGCATGCTCATCTGGAATTTGAGATTTTCTGATTTGGGGTCCAAATGGACCCCATGACTTTTAAAGAGAAAAATACTAGAAAGTACGATTTCCTGATTTGGGGTCCATTTGGCCCCCATGATTTTATATAGGAAAATACTAAAGATTTCAACAAAGGAATGCTATTTCTTTCTTTTTATTCCACAATTTTCTATAATAATAATAATAATAATAATAATAATAATAATAATAATAATAATAATAATAATAATAATAACAATAATAATAATGATAATGATAATAATAATAATAATAATAATAATAATAATAATAATAATAATAATAATAATAATAATAATAATAATAATAATGATAATAGTAATAATAATGATAATAATAATAATAATAATAATAATAATAATAATAATAATAATAATAATAATAATAATAATAATAATAATAACAATAATAATAGCAATAATAATAGCAATAATAATAACAATAATAATAGTAATAATAATAACAATAATAGGTAATAACAATGATAATAGTAATAATAATAATAACAATAATAATTATGATAATAATAATCATCATCATCATCATCATCATCATCATCATCATCATCATCATAATAATAATAATAATAGATAATTTTTATTATTGTTAGTATCATTATAATTTTATTTATTATTATTATTATTATTATTATTATTATTATTATTATTATTATTATTATTATTATTATTAGTAGTAGTAGTAGTAGTAGTAGTAGTAGTAGTAGTAGTAGTAGTAGTAGTATTGTTGATGTTGTTGTTATTATTATTATTATTATTATTATTATTATTATTATTATTATTATTATTGTTGATGTTGTTATTATTATTATTATTATTATTATTATTATTATTATTATTATTATTATTGTTATTATTATTATTTTTATGATGATGATGATGATGATGATGATGATTATTATTATTATTATTATTATTGCTATTATTATTATTTTTATTATGATGATGATGATGATTATTATTATTATTATTACTATTATTATCATTGCTGTGGTTGTTGTTATTATTATTAATATTATTATCATTATCATCATCATCATCATCATCAACTCCTTTCCGTGAATGATTGTTGGTTTTATGAAGTAATTGCAATTCAGACATGGACAACACTTTTACAAGTGAGTGTAGTCGAAGAAAAGCATGTGCCAACCATACCTAGGGTCATCCATTACAATTTGATAATGGTAACAATTGACCATATTTATGCTGATTCTCATTGATGCAATAATACCTTTCAAATGTAGAAAAACATTAGAAACAAACAAAAAAAAAAAACAATAGCAAAACATAATTCAAAATTTATTAAAATTAATCCGAGGCTCAGCTATAGTAAATTTTATGAATTAAAAGGCAAGAAAAAAGTTCCACTATCACTGAAATATTGTTTTAGATTTTTTCTGATCAAAGCATGTGAACACATATTCATTTACAAGAGAAGTAAATATTATTCTGCTACCCTGTGAACATGTAAATTCTCCACATCTGCTGCAAGTCTTTCTGAATTTTACATCATTTTTTTCTCGGACATTTTATTGATCTTCCCCTTGTCGCATTCTTCCTCTTCCTTTTGTGCTGTTGATCTTATTCTCCCATCTTGCACTTGTACATTTTGTTCTTGTCCCTTCTTCGTACATATCACCACAAGAGTACTTTTCATTTTCTTAGTGAAAAAAATAGAATACTCCGGAGGCAGGCTTTTTCAATTTTCTTTGAATGCATGACATGGTTCTTTTGGATTTTATGAACTTTGATAGAATTCTTCCTCTATGTGGAATTTTGTTCTTATTCCAAGCAGTGCATTCCTCCACAAACAATGTATTTTGGAAGTTGCCGACTTCTATTGTTTCTTCAGCTTCATCAACATCAGATTCAGAATCGGTGGCATCTATTTCTGGATCTGGCTGCAACAGAATCAGTGGCATTTCTTCATCAGTGATGCTTTCATTTGAAGAACTTGAATCATTCCCATTACAATGAAATGGTGAAATACCGCCAGTGTCTGAAGGATTAGAAGAAGAAAATTATATTGGGAAGGAACACACACCTGGAGAGAGAGAGAGAGAGAGAGAGAGAGAGAGAGAGAGAGAGAGAGAGAGAGAAGAGAGAGAGAGAGAGAGAGAGAGAGAGAGAGAGAGAGGGGGGGGGGGGGGAGTATTTTGGGGATGTGAGTATATTATTATTATTTTGAAAACTTTATTTTACTGGAATCCCCAATTGACAATTATTGTCATGTAGAAATAAAAGAAAACATCAAATATGAAAGTATCTGAGAGTTATGTGATTACAAAACAATGTAATTTTCTCGTTGTCTTCATGGATTTGCTGTGATATGCTGAAAGTCACATCCAACGAGTCAGATAAAAGAGGTATAACTGTTCGATTTTTCATCTTTAAAAAAAAACGGCTTTTACTCTGAAGTCTTTGCAGCCAATAAATCCAAAAATTGATGAGTTGTCAATATTATTCATTTATACCTTCATCATTATCATCGTGGGGGAAAATCATCCATTACCTGAAACTCGATTTGCAACAGCTCATCTTTATCTTGCATTATTAATTGATGATATTCTGTCAATTCACTGGTTAAAGATAAGCTAATCTTACACCAACTTAATATTTATTTTACTATTTCATACAATAGAAACATACTTGATAATGCTGTTACTGTTTGGAGAAATGACATTCTAACGATCAGAATTGAAACTCATATTCTCATATTAGATTTCATATGATGCCTGTTATTAACTCCGAGCTAACAACTATTACATATATAAATGTAATAGGTACCATTCCGTTTTAAATAAATAGTAGGTGACATACCTTCCTCATGCCCCAGCAGACTACAACTCAATGTATATCTGAGCATTCAAACTACCAAGGATGTTACACTTTCTCCCTTCGTCATGGTTTAGGTCCAATGCAACATAATTTAGACCACACAACGGATGGCTGAAAATTAAAAAAAAAAACACCCAGCAACATACATTTCGTTTATCTAGTTAGCAAATTCAAAAATTCAGAAGCAATAATATCAATACAATATGACTGAAACATAATGTAGACATTTAAGCTAATTTAGTTCACCTAGAGATTGAATAACGGTACAAGAAAATAAATCACTTGTCGTAAGAAGTTACAAACAAATCTGTGGTTAGGTAGGGTACACACAAGAATAAAAGATAATCGAGAAGCGCAAGTAAGTCAAATATTGGAAGAAACATTAAATTGAATATTAGCGCTTTCATGTATCCATTATTGTTTCATCATTTCATATTTGGCGATTCTAGCTGGTACTACAATCATAAAATTAACAATACTATCAATTCATTTTTCGTTACATAGGATAAGTGTCAGAATAATCTTCATACATCACATATCTTATGAAAAAAAGTAATGCGTTAGTACTTACTTGGATTTTTCTTGATTAGAGTTGATGAAAAAGTAGGTAACTGAAACTGGCGCTCACATTGGACAGCAAACAGGAAACAAAATTACCAAGTCAATCATGTAGATGCCATCTACCAGTAAGTTGTGGATCATATTGACACGACTATGTCACTAAATAAATAGATGCATAATGCCACAACAAAAACAACAAAATGATGCAAACTTATATTGCCTATATACATTTAATGAGAAAATATGATTTTAACTGAATTTTCCATAGTAAAATCATGGGGATTAAATGGCCCTCAAATAAGAAATAAATAGGACTTTCTAGTATTTTACTATGTGCAAGTCATGGGGGCCAAATGGACCCCAAATCAGAAAATAGGACTTTCTAGTATTTTTCTCTTTGCAAGTCATGGGGGCCAAATGGACCCCAAATCAGGAAATAGGACTTTCTAGTATTTTTCTCTTTGCAAGTCATGGGGGCCAAATGGACCCCAAATCAGGAAATAGGACTTTCTATTTTAGTATGAAAATAGGGTTAACACAGTCTATTGAATTGTCTCCTTTTTGACGAGAATGAAAATATCAAAACTGTATTCATTAATTAATTTATTTATTTATTTATTTATTTTCCTCTGTTCATTTTGTTGTTTTTTTTTTGTTTTTTTATTGTTTTTTGTTTTTTTTTGTTGTTGTTTTTATTTTAAACATGAAGTTCATATTTTTCTAAGTCAAACTTTATTTTGAAGCTTGTTTTGCATCTTGTTTCTTGTGCTGTATTATTTTATTTTGGATTCAATTTATGCTTTAAGTATCGATGTATCTAATATTTTTCTTTGTTATCAAAGGTTAATGTTTTGTCCATTTGTTTTATGTTTATTTCGATGTATATTTTCTTTTTTTTTCTTTTGCTCTGCTGCTTGCTTTGATAATTTTGATATTACTTCCTGCTTGCATCATTGTTCGCATATTTGTACAATTTGATTAATTTATCCTGTTTACAGTTGCTGAAAATCAAAATTTGTTCATTCAATTGCTGATCTTTTATAATCTTTCTTTCTTTCTTTTTTTTTTTTTAATTGTTTTATTTTTAATGTTTTTTTTATTATTATTATTTCTTAAATGTTTAAAGATTATAACTTTTGGTTGTTTTGTTTTTTTGTTGTTTTTCTCTATTATTATTTATTTATTTATTTATTGATGTCGTGCATGCATGATTGCTATTTTTTGTTGTTTTGTTTTCTTCCTCTCCCGTTCTCTATGACTTACTACAAACTCTACCACCAACCCACCCAAATCGGCCTGCATACCCTGCCCGTCCGGTTCCACCCCTTCTCTTAAAATCCGTGCCCATTTCCCCCTAAAATGCAATGTCGCTGGGGCCAATCTACCATATTCCACCTCCCTACATCCTCCTAAAATATCAATTTAAACAAAAATTGCATTCCCCACCATATAAATTCTCCTTCCCTCTGACCCGTCCAAATCAATTAACTCCTCCCCCCCCCCCCCCTCACCCCCACTCTTATCATACCCACCTCAACCTCCAAATCCCCCCCCCCCCCCCCCCCAAGGCTGACTACAGCGCCACAGAGGACCTCGTAACCTGCACTCCCTTGGCCATGCGCAAACACAAAAAATCCCAATCCGTCCAGAAATCCAATTCGTTCAGTGTAAGTCTCATCATCAAATATTTTCAATTCTAATCACACTGGCGTACGCTGACAAAACGACAGTTTTTTCTTCGTTTTTTTTTCTTATAAAAAAAGTCATAATTGATATAACGGCTTTTAAAAAAAAAAATTACTAAACCTGGAATGTTTCGTCTTCTGCCGATAACCCACAAATAAATAATTAAATAAAATGTTAAAACAACACTTTAAATCCAAGACAGACGGCAGAAAAGTTCTTGGCTCGTCCAGTCGGCAAATGCGATAGCCATTGTATACCGATGAGTACTTTTTTTCTTTTTTTTTTTAGCTCGTATGTGACCCATAGTCTCAAAATGTTATTGATGTCGTCGGGATGAACCGAGCTCCAAATTAAATAAATAAAAAGATAGATATAGAATTGAAATTATTATAAATACAAAATTTGTGTTCCTCCCCCACCTTTGTGTGTATGTGTGTGTGTGTGTGCAATTCATGAAATTTATATTTATTCTCCGCCATAACAATCGAAATTAACCCCAAATTCCATTTGTGTTGTTACAAATTCACTTCCCATCGCTTAGCTCATTCCGACGTAATAACCGATTTGAGCCGGTCGGTCACACATAATAAATAGCATTATATCAATCTATTCGAATGACTTCCAACTTATCAACAATTCTGAAACCGGAGACTTTAACTCAATCAACCCTAACACCGACTATATCCGTAGTATACCCGGGGTTACTTTTACCCCATGCCTATTTATTAATTTTTTTTCTGAGACAATTTATAGGCGTATCTAGTATCAAAGCGAATGTTCTTAATGTTTACATGTTCATGGTAGTTGAATAAAAATATCTTTGCACATGCTCATTTTTAATACATGTCTTCCCATTTTGAAAAGTAGCAAAAATCTTTAGGATTGAGTGAGTTAAAGAAGTCTGTCTATAAATAAATTCAATTTAAAGGAAGTCTCTCGTGTGTTTGAAATTTTGATAATTTGGGGGCCCCTTTTAATCATTGATTAGAATAGTAAAAGTGTAATGGCCAAAATGGAAGAAAAAGCGTTTTGTCAGTGTGCAGCAGTCCATAGTAGATTTAAATTTATTCTCTAACCAAATCATCACCCACCAACTTATTTCGTCAATAAAATTAAATTATGTCATAATGTCGCTGATGAGAAAAGTCAATGGAATTATTAGAAAAATAAAAATTTTGTAACACTTCTCTTTATTCTTTATTAAACTTTTTTGTTTTGTTTTTTCTTCTCTCTTAGTCTTAGGCTTAAGAAAGGATTATGGGTTGGGAAGGTGGACCAATATGAAATAGATATAATAATAGTCTAAGTAAAAAATTGTATAGAACACTAAACTCAAAATCGAAATCTTAACAGGGGGGGGGGGGGGGGGAATTTTTAAAAATGATAGTTTGAATTTTTCATAGAGCGTTAAAGATTCTTTGCAGTACTCGAAAGAAAATATCAGAACGGAATCCAGGGTGTTTGTTGTTGCTGTATTTTGCTGTGCTTACCTTTGATTATTTTTAATTTTGAACTCACAGCACATTGCGTCATTTGTATACATCTCTCTCTCTCTCTCTCTCTCTCTCTCTCTCTCTCTCTTTCTTTCTCTCTCTCTCTCTCTCTCTCTCTCTCTCTCTCTCTCTCTCTCTCTCTGTTCAGTTCGTGTCGTAAAATGCATCTCAATTTTATTTACTATTCATTTACATGTTATTAAGATGATTAATGAACGCATGCTTGCATCATGTTGTGGCCTTGTGCATTGCAGTGTCGTTTCTAATATTTTTTGGTTTTCAAAAGTGTTGTTTACGTTTGATTTTAACCAGTATAAATTGTTTTTTAGTTTTGTTTCTCAATTTTTTTTATTTTAGTCCATTTGATTAATTTGATGAATTGATTATGTTCTCTCTTTTTTTTTTTTGGTTTTTGTTTTGTTTTGTTTGTTTGTAAAATGATAAATACAAAACCGTACTCCACAAACTGTGTGAGACAATTCGTTAAAACGAATTATATTTTCGTTTGCCTTTCAGGGCGAGGCTCAAATGACGCTCATTTGTTTAAAAGTTCGTCCGCGAATTCGTAATTTTTGAAAAAATAAAACTAATTTGGATGCCTGTGGTCAAAACAACAACACAATATCAATTCAACTGGAAGGGACCGGTGTTACATTAATTAGGTTTCGATATTTTTAGAAAACGACAAAGGAGATTATCAGTTGGACGATTTTTAACGAAAAGTAGTCTTTTTTTTTTTTTAAATCAATTCTACTATTTATAGCATAAGAGTTTTTTTTTTTTTTTTTTGTTTTTTGTTGTTGTTTTTTTTGTTTTTGTTGCTGTTTATATCTCAAATTTAGTTCCCTTATTCATGCTTTTTATCATATGTAATACATGCTATTCAGCATCTGCCAAATATCAACCTACACCACCATATTATTTGTTTCTGAAGTGGCACAGTGCTTACTGGGATTGTATTAAACGGCTGACTCGCTCCCATTTTGCTTCTCTGCATTTGGAAAAAAAAAAAAGAAAAGTAAAGATTGTGAAATTTTCAAATTATAGAGTCTAGTTTGAATTGCGCTTTTTTTCCCAATCATATTTTTCCCAATCATATTTTTCCTGATCTCTACACTTGATATTCAATATTCTTAGCGTGCCTATTTCGTTAATGCATTAAATTGAGATTTTAGTTGTTGTTTTTTAAAAATTTATATGAATTTTTTTTTTTTTTTTTTTTTTTTTTTTTTGGTATTGGAGTTGACATTAAAACAATGCTAGGACGAATTTACCGCAACCACACGCTGTTAAGTTTAAGATGAATTATAATAAAATGTGAGAAAAAAAAATCGACTGGCAAATACTTGAGATGCGAGGATTAATCTGAAAATGACATTATTAAAAATAGTTATAGCAAGAGGAATGTTTGACTTAAATTATTTTTCGCCTAGTCAATAATAACGTTGAAAAAAGCACAGATGCATTATATCACACAAAACCTCAGGAACGTTTTCAATTTTATTGTCAAAAGGATGCTATTACATTTTAAAAGATACAGTAATATACATGTTTGTTTCTGATATCACATGAAATCGCAGCAACCGCCTTAAAACTCAAAAACACAAACCAATGAATTTAAGCCAGTTCCGTGTAAATATTTTCTTGGCGAGCGTTATTGTCGATGTCAATGCTTCGAGCAAATAATTTATTTTTTTTAACCAAAAAAAAAACATGGTCTCGCGCACAGTGATAAAACGCCCATTTACAATTTGCTTCGTCTATCGACCGATTAATGTTATACTCGCAGACTTCTCTGAAGTGATTTGGAAAGAGATTTATTACCCTAAGAGCACGATCATTTGAGCGCATAGAGCTGAAAATATTCACCGTTTTGATTGCATACGTTTAGAGTGATCAGACTGGATTCATCAATCTGTTATTGTATTGTTCTTTCAATATTATTATTATTTTTTTTTTTTTGTTTTTTTTTTTTAATAATACCAGGGTGCCTCAGAACTCCGGGGTCAGGTACAGGGTCACCCCAACGCAAATTTTGCGGCTTGGAAAAACAAGCAGTTTTTCAAGCCAAATTTTCTCAGTGTAAGTTTTTGGAGGATGTAGAAGAAATGATGAGAATTTTTTTAAAAATGGATTTAATTGAAGTACTAATGATGAATATATCTAATTATTACTAAAGGAATTTTCACTGTTACATTTATTATTTTGTCAGAAGCCACTATGTTGCGATTGAGGAAAATTAAAATAAAATTTTAGGCAACAGAAAAAATTTTTTAAAAAACTTGGAAGATTTTAATTATGTAGGAATGTTTTTTAGTTTAGTATTAAAAGTTATCACAATACCTTTTGGTATAGAAGCCATTATATTACTCTCGCGAATTTGATATCAACCGTGTTTGGTTTGAAATCAATTTAAAAGAGCACGATTAATATAGAAAATGATCTGAAATGTTGTCACAAACGAACTAACAACACATGGGTTAAGAACAAACATAACGTAGAGGTATCGGAAACATGTAGAATTAATTATACACTATAACGGTTATATTAGGGACATTCTTTTGAGAATTTTTGTTCTATAAATTTGACGAGTTTCCTAACAAGACTGAACTCAATATCACACTGACTAAATAATATATGCCTCGCTAGAAACCTTTTGCTTCATTCTGTCGATAAATATGATCTTAAAATTGTCGAAATCTTGATTGTGTGACTTCAAAGAAGATTCGGTGTTAAGAATTTATGATAAAATAGGATCATTTTCAGTTGATCGGGAGTTGATTTTAAAAAATGTATGGCCGAAATTTTAACGTCAGTCTACAGCGAAAACAAGGGAGGCAGTTGTGCATTATAGATTATTATTAAGGTTCTCACCATTAGTCTCCCTTGAACTTGTCAGAGGACACACACACACACACACACACACACACACACACACACACACACACAAGCACACAAGCACACCCACACAATTAACGAAAAAAAAAAAAAATTATATATGAAACTTCTTCCTATCAACGCCCCCATCCTTAGCTACAATAACCGTTTTAGTGTGTAAATCATCCATGTTTTTGTTGTGTTTAATTTTAAGAAAGCAACATGGTCACAGGCTTAATAAACAATTTTAAAAGTCTTTGGAGTAACAATTATAGGAATTTTTTTGTTGATGTCTTTGAATCCATTAGAATTAAAATACGGATTCAAATTAAATATCAACATTTTCAGTGATGCGGTTGGTATTTAAGTATATGTGTGTGTGCGGGTGGTTGGATGGGAGCATCACCCTTGAATCATATACCTATGATGTTCGCATGGGTGTACGATCCGATAGTGATGTCGTTTCTTCTTCTCTTTACTAGCCTATCCTGCTTCTTTGGTTTGTGATTGTATTTTTGACAGGGGATATTTTTTTTCTGTAAATCTTCTGCCTGTTTGTTCTTGGTTATTTGTAATTTAGCTTATGATATTTTTAGGTTATGATTTTGATTTACATTTGTACTATTTTTGTTAGATTGCTTGTTTTTTTGTTTCAGCGGTCTCTCATATAACCTCAATTGTGTTGGAAGAGACCTAAAGCAACAAACAAACAAAAAAAAAAATAAGTATATGTGTGTCTTGTGTGGGCGTGCGGTGTGTGTATTTCTGGGTAATTACGTGTAGTTTTCAATTTAAGTTAAATGATCGGTTAAAAATGTTATTTTTTTTAAAGTTTTATTTTTTTAAAAAAGGTTTCTCAGCTTAAACTCTTGATCAAGTGCATAATTGAGTTTGGAGCGCTTTCCATTCTTCACTCACGTGTTATAATTTAGTTGGATAGTACCCAATGTCTTATAAACTGGGAAAATTTCAGATAGATAGTTTTAGTTTGTGTGTATTTCGTATTTCAGTCAGTGTAGTTTTATCGTCATTGGAAACGCACGCAATTCTGTTCTCTCCCAATACTTTCCACCCTGTAGCAGCAGCAGAAGCAGCAACAGCAACAGCACTAGAGTTACTGGCGTACAAGAACAAAACACATTTTTAAAAACATTTTGACCACAAAGCTTATACTTCACATTATATCCATCGACTAAAATCAACCCCGACTTGTGTCACAAAGGTATTAAAAAGCCTTTGTAAGGAAGTTTTGGGTTTAACGATTTTTGACATGTTAGGTTCGGGGGTTTTTTAAGGGCAATAAGTGGACTAACTATTCTTTATTTAAAACTACTAACTCCAGACTTTTTTTCTTATTTAATTTAATTGTTCCAACCAAGTTTCGTTCAGCACGCAATGTCACTGTTTCATGTTAACTCTTTTCATCTGTAAACATTAAAAAAAATACACGATCTTTAAATAGAAGTGGGATTATATGATTTTAAATAAATGTCGTCCAAGTGACTGCGTCATAACCTTTTTTTTTTAAAATACGGAATCGTCCACCTGTCCTTAAGACTGACCATTTCATTTTATTTAATCAATTTTTATAAAGTTAAAGGAATTCTGGCCGAATTGTAAATGGTATCAGAGTGGCCAATTATAGAACAGAATCTGGTGTAAGATTATTTAAACCTGAAAAGGTGTGTATGACACAGAGCCAGACAAAGCAGAAGGAAAAATACAAGGGGAAAAAAATATATCAGCCTGCCTTTTTACAACCAAGAAAAATCAGCCTGGATGGTTGGTTGTTTGTTTTTTTAGATTTTTTTCTTATATTCTTAGATATTTTTTTTTCTATTTTGTCTGGTCCTGATTTATACACACTTTCCGATTTGGCCAAACTTGTGTTTTGTTATTGCACGGCAGAATATAGCTTTCTACACTCTCTTCTCATGTCTGAAGATGTGCGTCACCAAATCCCAACCTATTCTAGAAAAGACAATGCGTTATAATGTACATGTATTGACTCTCTGGCTTTGCTTCGCTCTTGATGAACTTATAACGTATCGTTATTCCTGTCATCAAGATATGAAGTGAATAGAAAAGTGCCAGAAGACAATAGAGAATAAAAATTTTTCGCGGCGGTGGTGGGGTTCGAACCTGCGACCTTATTGGTACGACAACTCCGCCTGGCAGGTGAGAGCGTGGCTCTACCGTGTGAGCTATCAACGAACACAAAAATATTCGTTTCAAACTCAAAGTCATTACTAGATCCCTCTCTCACCCACTTCTTGAGACCGCCGATTCGTTCGTACACCACCATCGCGAATAATTTTGACCAGCAGTTAAGCTTAATAGCCAATATTCTCAACACAAACATATAACATAGAAACGATTGAGACATTGAGTATGCTCCGGTGTATGGGGTGAATTTTTAATTCAGAAAAGTGAGTGGAGCAGGCACTTATGTTGGTAACAACAAGATATGAAGTGAATAGAAAAGTGCCAGAAGACAATAGAGAATAAAAATTTTTCGCGGCGGTGGTGGGGTTCGAACCTGCGACCTTATTGGTACGACAACTCCGCCTGGCAGGTGAGAGCGTGGCTCTACCGTGTGAGCTATCAACGAACACAAAAATATTCGTTTCAAACTCAAAGTCATTACTAGATCCCTCTCTCACCCACTTCTTGAGACCGCCGATTCGTTCGTACACCACCATCGCGAATAATTTTGACCAGCAGTTAAGCTTAATAGCCAATATTCTCAACACAAACATATAACATAGAAACGATTGAGACATTGAGTATGCTCCGGTGTATGGGGTGAATTTTTAATTCAGAAAAGTGAGTGGAGCAGGCACTTATGTTGGTAACAACAAGATATGAAGTGAATAGAAAAGTGCCAGAAGACAATAGAGAATAAAAATTTTTCGCGGCGGTGGTGGGGTTCGAACCTGCGACCTTATTGGTACGACAACTCCGCCTGGCAGGTGAGAGCGTGGCTCTACCGTGTGAGCTATCAACGAACACAAAAATATTCGTTTCAAACTCAAGGTCATTACTAGATCCCTCTCTCACCCACTTCTTGTCACTTTTCTGAATTAAAAATTCACCCCATACACCGGAGCATACTCAATGTCTCAATCGTTTCTATGTTATATGTTTGTGTTGAGAATATTGGCTATTAAGCTTAACTGCTGGTCAAAATTATTCGCGATGGTGGTGTACGAACGAATCGGCGGTCTCAAGAAGTGGGTGAGAGAGGGATCTAGTAATGACTTTGAGTTTGAAACGAATATTTTTTGTGTTCGTTGATAGCTCACACGGTAGAGCCACGCTCTCACCTGCCAGGCGGAGTTGTCGTACCAATAAGGTCGCAGGTTCGAACCCCACCACCGCCGCGAAAAATTTTTATTCTCTATTGTCTTCTGGCACTTTTCTATTCACTTCATATCTTGTTGTTACCAACATAAGTGCCTGCTCCACTCACTTTTCTGAATTAAAAATTCACCCCATACACCGGAGCATACTCAATGTCTCAATCGTTTCTATGTTATATGTTTGTGTTGAGAATATTGGCTATTAAGCTTAACTGCTGGTCAAAATTATTCGCGATGGTGGTGTACGAACGAATCGGCGGTCTCAAGAAGTGGGTGAGAGAGGGATCTAGTAATGACTTTGAGTTTGAAACGAATATTTTTGTGTTCGTTGATAGCTCACACGGTAGAGCCACGCTCTCACCTGCCAGGCGGAGTTGTCGTACCAATAAGGTCGCAGGTTCGAACCCCACCACCGCCGCGAAAAATTTTTATTCTCTATTGTCTTCTGGCACTTTTCTATTCACTTCATATCTTGTTGTTACCAACATAAGTGCCTGCTCCACTCATTCGTTATTCCTGTCATATCCTTTCATGCATCATGAATTATTATTTTGTTTCGTTCCGTTTGTTTATTCTTGTTTTTATTTATTAATTTTAAAAAATCATGTTTGGATTATCGTTATGTGCATTTGTTATTGATACAGATATATATATATATATATATATATATATATATATATATATATATATATATATATATATATATATATTATATATATATATTATATCTGTATCAATAATATTATATTATATATACGAGTTAGAAAATACCACATAGCGATATGGAGGAGTGTCCGAATTGAAGGAATATACATTTATTGTTAGCTGCTTAAGTCCCTCGTCTAGTGACTGATAAACACTCGCAGGGCCCCACAAATCCGAGACGTATCTTAGTTAACAATTTTTGTTTGGTTATCATCCGATTTTGACACCACCCCCCGGACTTTTCATCGTGGTAGTATAATTTGTTGTGCTGAGTTACTATAGGGGGACGAAATTGGTAACAGACGCATTTCTTTTATAAAATGAATGAATTTGACGTCATTTAGATAGCTTTTAATTAGTTTGTTTCTCTTTTGATGTTCTGTTTGTTTATTTGTTTTCTTTTGGGTTTTTTTGTTGTTTTTTTTTTTTTTTTCTTATTCTTTTTTCCGGTTTTTGAGTTTTGCCTGTTAAACATTTTTCTTCTCACGTATCTTTTCTTTTTTTTTCCCTTCTTTCTTTCTCTTTTCTTTCTTTTTATCCCCCCCCCCCCCCAAAAAAAAAAAAAAAAAAAAAAAAAACATTTTTTAAAAATCCATTTTTTTAAACCGCCAAATACTTGATTACTTTTTGTTCAATTCTCTATATCAAAATTTAAATGTAAAGACTACTCCGTTACACAGTTTTTTGTCTTGTTCCGATTGTTGTAACTTCCCCTAATTATAACAGTACAGGGGTCATGTTTCGTTCTTCATGTTAATTGCTGCTGTTGGTTAGGGGACCCTTGTAAAGCGCTTTGAGCGTGTTTAGTGGAAATTGCGCGATAAAAATGCTCATTAAAAAAAAAAAAAAGAAAGTTTTTTAGCTCTTCCCTAAAATTCCCTCACAATACAATGCGATGATCACCAAAAGAATGTGAAAAGTGATTTATTGTTGTTAGTAATGCTCAAGGACCTACAATGATTCCTTTAGTTGAACTATTCAAAACAACTAAGTGCTCACTTTCTTTTGATGGTCGTCAGATTGTATTGCGGCGTTTTCGTTTGTTTGTTTTTGTTGTGTTTTTGTTTGTTTCTTTCTATATTTTTGTTTTGTTTGTTTTTATGGGTTTGTTTTTTTTTGTTTTTTTTTTTTTTTGAGGTGTCATTTTTTCTTCTTTTTTTTTTCGGGTTCTGGCGATTAGTTAACGAAGACTACGCTTCAAACCCATCCTTCTGAACAATTTTTAAAAGAAAATAAATAATCATTTGGTGCACGCGCGCGCACGCACACACACACACACACACACACACACACACACATGCAGTTATTTATCTCAATCTTCAACGTCAACATTTACAAGTTTCTTTCTCATCACAATCCGGTGGCGTCGTTGTCGTTCTTATCATGACAGTCGTCACCATCATCACACTTTATCTCAAATCTCGCCTGTCAAGAGTTAGGACAAAATTAAATCGCAATGCTTTCGACGATCTGGAAAGAAGTGTGTATGAAACAGTGCCAGACAAAGCAAGAAGGAAAAATACAAGAAAAAAACCCCACCCCCAAAAATCAGTGGAACCCGCAGTCGAGGAAGACGGATTTTTTGGATGCTTCTTTTTGTATTAAATTTTTTCTTTTTTGCTCTGGCACTGTTTCATACACACTTTTTCAGATCATTGTCTTACAATATTACCTGCTCCTTATATATAATATATAAAATATATATATATATATATATATATATATATATTATATATATATATATTTAAAAATCCTATCGAAATCGGGGGGGGGGGGGGAGAGTAAGGCACAAATTAAGGTATATTTGGCAATGTTGCGATTCATGGGATTAGAACTAGGATGATCTTCAACACCTCTTCCCTCCCCCCCCCCCCCCCCCCCCCCCCCCAAAAAAAAAAAAACAAAAAAAAACAAATTTTTTTTTTTTAAACTGCTGTCTTTGACTTTGACCGTGGTTATCAATTACACCATCATTCTTTACTGTTATATCAGGCAATATTTTTGATGTAGAAAGACGCATATTAGAGGTGCCAACCCCTCATAACCTGTATCAATCCAAATCCCACCTATGTTGTTTCTTTTTTGAAATTTTTTTATGGGTTATTCTTGTACGGTTATCACTGTCTTATCCCAACACAAATATTGACTGGTGGTCACTCAAGATGCACATATCAATTGTTGGAATACACATATTGAATATTGGAGATGCCAGCCAATTTAAGCATTTACCTACTGTCAGTCCCAGGCATGATGCGTCGTATATGTGTTGTTGCCTTGGAGTTATGGGTTATTAAATTATTGTATTGTTATTTCACTGTGTTACCCTTACACAAGTCTTTCAGGTTATGTGCACACTGTTAATGTAGATAGATAGGATATCGGAGATGCCAATCCACTGTTCTTTTTCTTACTAGCCTCAGGCATGACGAGTCTTTATGTTGTGGCCCATGACTTGATTAATTTTTAGTATCTACATGATCACCAAAATCATGCACAAATGAGTGTGTGTGTGTGTGTGTGTGTACGTGCGCCTTTGTATGCGTGTAAATGTCATGCCTAACACCATTTCTCAAGGCGGGTCTTCATCAACCCCCCCCCCCCCCCCTTTTTTTTTTTTTTTAAATTCTCTCCACTCAGTAACAAACCACGCCCTATTCTATCTCAAGTCGGTGCTTGTTTGTTTGATAAAATCAAGTTGATTAAGATTTTTTTTTAAAGACGAATAGTTAATCGCATTGAAAATGGAAAAAAGGACATGAAAGCCATTTTTAAAAATGTCAATAATGGAAGAAAAAAAAATGAATGCTATTTAAATGCCATATATTGTTTGAACTTCAAAATGTTGTTTCTGGTATATTTAAAATTTTTGTTTTTATTATATCTTTTTTCAGACAAGTTTGCTCATTTCTTTTGGCAATTCCAGTTATTTAGAGGTGTGCCTCACAATCAGATTAAACCCTTGTTTTCTTTTTTCTTTTATTTTTTTAAATAATATTATTTGAGTCTAGCATTTCTTCGCCATTTTCAATTTTGTCATTTACACTTCAAGGCTATTCACAAGACCCATTTTTCATTCTTTTCCCCTGAAATTCATACAAATCCTTTTAATTAATACAACAATCCAATCACAGTCACAGCGGCGTGAACACACCCGTTTCTCTACTGGACGAGCAGCCGGACACCCCGAGGGCTTTGCCAGCATCACCCTGTCGTCGCCCTCAAACATTTATCTATTTCATCCTAACTTGCTACAACAACCACCATCCTCATTTCATTACCATGTTTACAATAATTTACAGGAGAGACAAGAAGTCGGCAAAGAACAACTGCCAACCCCTACTTCCACGCCGACCCAGAGTCGTAAAAACCGACGTCGATCAAATCTCTTCAATGTAAGAATGATGCTACACACATGGTTCTTGATGTTTGCGAGTTTGTTTGTTTTTGTTTGTTTGTTTTTTTTTTTTTTTTTTTTTTTTGTTCCATTTCTTTCTTTCATTTCCTTTCATTTCATTTCGTTCAGTCATGCTCGCCATTATATTATTATTATTATTACCATGTCCTCTCGTCATCCTCGTTTTTGCACCCGTTTTCAGTAGCAGCGATGCCCATGTAGCTGTTGTCATGTCTTTCCACAATGTTGTTTCTTCGTTTTCCAAATTTTCATCTAAATACCCCCGCCATCAACCATCACGTCACCTCTGCCACGATGGCGCTCAACAGATTTTTTTAAAATTATTATTATTTAGATACATATTATGCTTGTTGTTAAAGTCCTCGACGTGTAGTACCAAGATTTAAAAAAAAAAAAGAAAACCTGAAGTCACAATGAATTTGGAATGATCGATTAATCTCAATATTTTAAAGAGCAGCCATTCTAGGTTTTTTTTTTTTTTACCAACTCATTTCTTCTATCGATGGTAATGTGTCCTCTTAATCATAAACGAATTTTCATTTTGACCATGTTGCAATTACACTACGTGGACTGTTATAGTTTGCTGGATGCAGGCAGAATGCTGTATCGTTACTTTATTTTTTTCATTATTATTATTAATGATCGGACTCCATTAATCTGATTTAATGAGCTTACTTACTTCTAGAAATATGAGGGGCGGGGGGTGTCCTCATAATTGTAGTTTTGCTTTAACGTTCATTCAGGGAGCTCGAAATGTTCAGAATGCCGTCTCGGAATATAGTATATTATAGCCAATGATCGTTTTTGTAGATTAAAACAAATAAACGGAGTTGAAATGAAAAATCGATCAATATGTTCATGCTATTGCAAAATTCTTTTCTCTTTCGTGAGAAAAGAGAATACATTTTGAAAACCCATTCTGTTAATTTTCTCTAGTAAAACGACGTTACGGTCATACGATCAGTCCCCTGCCTGTGTCTTGCTGCTTCCTTTATTGTTCTGTTGAATGTTTGATCTTTCCATGTTGAATGCTCTACCTGATTTTAACTCACTCAACCCTTGCACCGACTATATCCGTAGTTTACCCAGGTTACATTTTTACCCCATGCTTATTTATTACATTTTTCTGAGACAAATTATAGGCGTAGTATTAAAGCTAATGTTTTTAGTTTTCGCATGTTAATGATAGTTGAATAAAACTATCTATGTACATGCAATTTTTAATACATTTTTTTTTCCAATTTTGAAAATTAGCAAAAATCTCTAGGATTGAGTGAGTTAATTTAGCCGAATGCTTCACCATACTTTTTTTTAATACCCGACTGTCATGTCATCCCTACCTGTATTTACTCGTGAATGATCGATGTATCCTTATTAGATATAATAGTACTTGATCTTGAAATCAATGCCACTTTCTTAATGGAATGTCTTCTTGCTCGGTTTATTAAGATATGGTTGTTTCGTGGGTTTGGGGGGGGGGGGGGGTTCTTTTTTTTTTATGCACATAGCGTTCTCATCAAAAGAATTCGTCGTTGTAGTTTTATAAGATATAGCATCAACTTTTGTTTGTCTCTTCATGTGGAGAGTTTTTTTTTTTTTTAAACCCAATAGAAATGAAGAAATTCCCATCGCTTGTTTACTCTTTGTGCTCTTATTTTCAATGTTTTGTTTTACTTTGTGTTGAATAATTTGCTTTACTTTATCTATAAATAAATCCGTGAACCAGTTTAATTTGTGACAAATGAAAGATTCCTTTTTTTAAAAAATAAAAAACAAAAAACAACACTTCAAATGATTTTGTTTGTGAAATCACCTTTCAGTTGACTGAAAAGTCTTTCCTTTGTCATAAGTTATTAGTTCTCTGTTTGAATCCGGTATTCTCTGTAGATGAACAATTTGTGAGCTGTTTGTGCCATGGTCTTCTGCTCATACGTTCTATTTTTAGATATTGTGAGAAGTGTGTTTATTTATTGATCAGTATACCATTAGTCCTCTAAAGTCCTCGAAATGTGATTGCATGCACGGTGCTGCTAATTTTAGGGAATAAGAAAATCTTCCCTGATGCTGATTTGGATCTCCCTTCCCTCCAAACTGATTTAATTTAATTGACACATTTGATTGATACTGACCTTTTCACTTAGTTTATTGTTTAAATTAAAAACGATATTACATCTACCTATTGAGGTCTGATCTCCTTACGTCATTAAATGATATAAAAATAAAAGTAAATGATCCAGTTTTGGAAAGTGGATAGTTAAGATTGAGATAAAAAAGTAAGTTGAAATAGGTGTGGAAAAAAAAAAAAAAAAAAAAATATATATATATATATATATATATATATATATATATATATATATATATATATATATATATATATATATATATATATATATATATATATATATATATATAACGAAAATAGTGTACATTGATAAATATATATTGAGGAATTATTGAAGAAATTACAAATATCAATGTCGATCTATAATAATAAGAGTGGGACAGATTTCTTTGCTTTAACTTTTGTTTCATTACAATGTCATGGATTTTGTTACCGTCGCAATCAAGGGGTAATTGCATGGTGCTTTGTTATATATTATTTTGCATATTTGATGTTTTATGTAAATTAAGATCATTGCACTTATTCATTCTTCCTTTTACTCCTACTAACCCTTCTTCTTACCCTCCTCCTCGTCCTTCTTCCTCGTCCTTCTTCCTCGTCCTTCTTCTCTTCCTCCTCTCCTCCTTTTCTTCTTTTCATTTTCCCTCTCTCCTTCGTCTTCCTCCTCCTCCTCCTTCCCCTCCTCCTCCTCCTCCTGCTGCTGCTGTTGCCTGCTTCTATAGCAGCTCCTCCTCCTCCTTTTTTCTTCTTATACTTATTTTTCTCCTCCTCCTCCTCCTCTACTTTTCTTTCATCTTCCCTCTTCAATCTTATCCTCTCACAGCCACTTCAGTTATTAATTACAGCTACTACTACTACTACTACTACTACTACTACTACTACTGCGCCGCCTCACTTGTTAATCCAGTATATTATATCACCATTCCTAAAGACAAAGCACCTCACCAATTACGTTAATTATAGTAAGCACTACATGCGATACGACATTGCGATGGCCTCTGGTTTTCACATGGCACGCCGCCACCTTATCAAGTTTTATTGATTAATTTCGTCAGCGTTCGCTTAAGAAATAAAATCCCCCTTGCTTTTCCGTTCTGGGTCTTTTATTTGTGTGTCACGACTTAATCATGTTGATGCCCTCATCCGAGTCTGATTGATGTAATGCTCTTAGTGACATACGTCTATTTTTTAAGAGAGAGAGAGAGAGAGAGAGAGAGAGAGAGAGAGAGAGAGAGAGAGAGAGAGAGAGAGAGAGAGAGAGAGAGAGAGAGAGAGATTATTTTAATATTTATGTCATTCATATGTCGGCAAAAGAAGAAGGAAAGGTAGATTGGTAGAAGGTAGTAGCAAGGTGGGTGGGCGGGTGGATGAATGGATGTAGAGAGAGAGAGAGAGATCCTTTGCTGTTTTTTTTTTTTTTTTGTTTTGTTTTTTGTATGTGCTGCAACTGCAACAGATGTCGACGAAGTTTTAATTTTTAACGATTATGATATAATCATCAACAGGTTGTTAATGACTAGGTAAATAAGACGATACCACACGGTTGTACCGTGCTCAACGCGCTTCACAGTACTAGATGTCTCAGCCCACATTTCAATTTGATTCTGTACATTTCCATGCACATTGCTAACCAGGCGTCTATTATATATCATTACTGTTTTCTAATTGAATCAAAAGTCAAAAGGGTTTTTCTTACACGAGGGCACACAAGATCGAGCCCAGAAAATTGTTGTGCCTTGCACATTATCACTATCACCCATGTTGTTATTATTATATGGCTGGGGTAACTACGCTGACAGTTGCTCGACTCGGAACTGAAATGGTGATTTTAAAAAGAAGAAGAAAAAAAACATTCTCAAATTTTTATTTATTTTTTATTTAGCCGTGTAACTGATCGTTGCAGCACCTAACTCTAACTCGAACGGACTTGATTCTTCTTCTCAACAGATTAGGTTTTCCGCCTGGTTATTTTCTGATGGATTAGGGGGGTTGGGGGGGGGGGGGTACTCGAGATGGATTGCATAGTTGGTAATAATTATGACCTCAGGATGTTGTCATGCCCCCCACCCCCAACCCAACTCTGCTGAAAAGGCATGGTGATATAATAAAAAATAACTATGTTGGGGTCGATAATTGGAGAGTGCAGGCCATGCTAATATGCAGTGTGGGTGGGGAGTATTATACCATTCACTGTAACAGATCAATAATAGTATAATGCGATGTGAATCATTCATTGAGTGGCTGGGAAAAAGGTGTGCGTAGGAAAGTGTGTGTAGCAGCGGTTGTCTCCTCTAAATACGTTCTTTAGATTTGAATTCATGAAAACCTAAATTTCTAGTTTAAGTGTCTGGGGGTCATTTGTATGAAATTGTAGTAGTAATTCTATTACTGAACTGTTGTCCACTGGCGAAATACATATTTTTCCTTTATTTCTTTTTAATTGTCAGAAAAATTTACACTTCAAAAATTGAAATACCAAGACTACCAATGCTTGTCAAACTTACTCAAACTTGGCTCTTTAACTCGCGAGGCCCCAGGTTTGAGAATGTTTGCCAAGTTGAGGATCATTGAAATCGATCGATATTTTGAAGGGTGAGTTTTCTGGCCAAATTTTAAAAATCCGTGTCTTTCTAGAGTACGACAGTTGACTGGTTTTAAAGAAGTTTCAGATTGGAGCCTTTTTGACAGGTTGGGTCATTTTAATCCATCGATATTTGAAGAATAAGTTTTCACCCCAAAAAATTGAAGACGAAAAAACAAATAAATAAATAAATAAACGCGGTTGATGGTGGGTGGGCAGAATCGTTACAGCCGGGTGTCATGCATGTTGAATTCCCACTGACGTCATTGTATGTTTGCAATCAATCGGACACAGATTACCAAGTGTTAGGCCGACATTTGAAAAGGGGAGTGACGTAAATTAATTGGCATATGAATATCTATCCTTTTAGATCTTGAAAAATGGATAATTTATCAAATTTAACAACGTTTTAAATCAATTCTCTAGCATTTTATATCGTATAATTAAATTGGGGGGGGGGGGGTGTCTTAAAAATATTTTTGCTACGATGCAGATTTGGCTTTTGAAATTCTGATTTAAAAAAAAAAACAAAACAAAAATGAAAATAAACATTTTTAGTTTGACTTTGGCAAGTGCGTGGGGGAGGGAGGGGCGGGGGGGGGGGGGGGGGGGGGGGCTGGGATTAGGATCGAGTGTAAGAATAGCAATAGCGTTGGCATGCGTTTAGCCTAGTTCGCATGCCCAAGAATCACCACAATATGCCATGTCGTTGAGTGAGGTCTGGGTGGGTGAGGAGTAGACTCAAACAGATCGATACTCAACAGTGAATCATTCATTGGATGGCGAAAGATGTGTGTTGTGTGAGGTAATTTTGCCCTGCACTTGCAAAACGCCTTTTTTTTCTCATTTGGCCAGAATTTTTAAACTTAAAATATTGATGAATTAAGATGGATGATCCTAAATTTGTCCAAAAAAATTCTTAAACCCGAGACTTCCCAAAAGAAAATTTTTAGATTTAGATTTAAGCATTCTCACCCCCCCCCCCCCTTAAATGTGGTCATCTTAAATCATTGGTCACCTTCAACTTGCAAGTTCCCAAAATGTAAAAGGTCTTTTCCCAAATCATGTATTGAGGTATATGAAAGAATGCAAATTGACAAATGGATAAAAGAGTTTTTTATGGATTAGTTGATTATGAGGTTTAAAAAATGCATTAGTAATTATTGATGTGAAGTGTTCGGTGTTTAGTGGATGTTTGTTGATTATGTGTCTAAATTATATTATGGGAAATTCATTACGTTTTTCTTTTTTATTGGATACATGTTGTGAAATTATGATGAGCGGGTATTCCTGGTGATTGCGTTGTTTATTTTTTGAAACATTATTAGTAAACTTAAGATATGAGTTGGTTTACCCTGTGATGTTGTTAGTTTGTTAACATTCTTAAAGAATTCCATATGAATTAGTATTTCTTTATTTTATATTATATATATATATATATTTATATATATTATATATATATATATATATATATATATATATATATATATATATATATATATATGTATGTATAATATTTCAAAACAAGGGGAGATTTATTATCGCGAATATTTGAGAAATTATAAATCCATATCAACTTTGACTTGCATTACCAGCATTTCCATTTTTTAAAAAGTAATAGTGCTACTACTACTACTACTACTACTACTACTACTACTACTACTACTACTACTACTACTACTACTACTACTACTACTACTACCACTACCACTACCACTACCACTACTACTACTACCACTACTACTACTACCACTACCACTACCACTACCACTACTACTACTACTACTACTACTACTACTACTACTACTACTACTACTACTACTACTACTACTACCACTACAACTACTACTACTACTACTACTACTACTACTACTACTACTACTACTACCACTACTAGTAGTAGTAGTACTTGGGGGACAGTGTGGCTCAGTGGTACCGAAGGGTACCGAGTTCGATCACCCGCCGCTGCGCTGTGTGGCCTTGAGCAAGTCACCGCACCCTTGCTCAATTTGCGGCGCTGCACTGCGGCTGACGACTGGGTTATTTCAGTCTTCCGTTGGTGTGTGTGTGTGTGTGTTTGCTATAGTATAGTCACAATACACACCAAGCTTACAGATCTTTTAGTCCATATCTGTTGTTTTTTGTTGTTGTATTTATTGTATTTTTTTCTCCAACTATATATTACAATTTAACCCTTTTAAAAAAGCCTCTAAAATTCTGATCGTGTCATATGATAAAATTAGGTACTAATGAATGGTATATTCATGAATCGTGAACTAAGAAGTCAAGATGCCTGTGTACAAAATAAAATTCAGAAGGACTAGTAGAATGTACGCATCGACACCAAATTATCAACGGCTGGATGAGAAAACAACTGTTGCCTCTGTCCGGTTGGATAAGAAAACGACAGTAGCTTCCGTTGTGTTCAGATGGTCAATGTTAGGCTGCTCCATACAGCAAGCCTGTGATGATGAAATATTGTTGGGGGAAGAACAGGTTGGTCACATGGTTATTATTGCCGTTGATGAAAGTAAGGAAAGGATATTTTGTTTGGTGGTAATGGATTATTCTTATCTGATTACAGTTTATTTATCCCCCCACCCCCCTGTTATTTTTTGTTGTTGAAATTATAATTAAGGATTGTTTGTTTTTTTCATGATTTAAATTATTTTATAGTCGGCTTATGTGTTTGTGCGTGCCCTCCTCCCCACCCCCGACCTGTTCACTTCTGATTATGATATTATTTGTACCGAATATTATGCATACACGGTTTGAAAAAATAATAAAGAAAGAAAATGAAGTAACGAGCATGCAGCTTAAAAAAGTTGGTTGTGCAGGATGAGGTGGAGGTGGAGGAGAAAGGTGTAAGGTTAGTTAATTTACGGATTAGTGTGTATAGATACTTGCCAAGAATATTTGCATACACGAAGCTCTTCCAGGTTTTTGCATCCTTTAAAAAACACTTGCTTCCGACCAACAAAAAAAAAGTATAAACCAAAACATACAATCTCATTTTAATATGATGAAATAGGATAATAATATACATGGCTTCTTCTGCTAAGATATAATTTAAACAATCAATATATAGTAAAATCAAGCAAACAAAAGAATAAAAAAATCATGCCTTCATTCCCAATGGTTACATAATTTGTAATATTCAGAGAATGATTTCCAACACTCGTGCTCCTTCCTGTCAATCAGATATAATATAGTGGCTTCTGAAACAATTCATTGAATTTTAAAATATGAAAGACTACTGTTGTAGTGTTTCTATTTATTACTGGATTTAAAATTATTAGCCAACCATTTACATGCCCATAAGAAATGTTTATATTATTTTACTTATATTATCTTAGAATCTAATTTTCAGGTAATTTTAAAAATGAATAATTAACGCATTTCATCGTTAACTTTTATTTTTTTTTTTTTTTTTTTTTTTTTTTTGGGGGGGGGGGGGGGGGCTTTTGTTTTTTATTATTAAATTTTAAAAATGTTTTTGTAAGGCTTATGTTTGTTTTAAAATGAAATCTTAGGAGATATTTATCATAAAGTTTGATTACTCTGTATATTTTTTGTTGTAAAGTACACCTTCGAGATGTTTGATATAAGAAGTTGATTATTTTGTATGGAAAACTTCAAATTGTTAATTAAAGAATATTCTTGATATTTTCTGATAAATTATTTTGAATTGAGTGTATTTGACGCCTTATAACTATTGCCCCTGCATAATTTGTAGCTTTATTCAGCTCTTATAGTGGAAAATGATGTATTGTCTGATATATTTTATTGCTATGTGTGGCGCGCATTCGCCTGTGTGTGTTTGTGTGTGTGGATATATATATATATATGTGTGTGTGTGTGTGTGTGTGTGTGTGTGTGTGTGTGTGTGTGTGTGTGAAATAGAGTGCAATTACATTATAGAAATTTTAAAAATAAGTTACATTCTTTTTTGATTAGGAAATTTTTATTTTGGAACTCTTTAAACTGTAATACGTATTTATTAATCAGTCAAATATCGTTTTGCTCACCAGCCCAAATCAAAAGAGGAAGAGAAGAAACAGGCAGCAGATGGAGAGAAGGTGGGAAGTGGGAGGGCAATACCTCTCAAACAGGTAAGAGTATTTGGACCCTGTCAGCCTCTAATAGTTGAAAGAGATAGCGCATACATGATATCTACCTCTCTCTTACATTTGAACTAGCCTCCTTTATCATGGTTTTTTTCATGAGCAGATACAAGTGTCTTGACAATTAAGAATATAGTGTAATCAAGGAGTACATGTGATTGGAATGCCTGGAAGAATTTTGTCCAGGTCTTTTGTTCAATGAGGAATAGAGAGAAATGATGATGATGAAAGGAAACAGCAAGTTCAAGTAGATATCTTATCTGTGGTAGTGTGCCGTGTCCTTTGTCCTCTGTCCTCTTTTCTGTTCCTGACCAGGTAAATGAGTACCACCATCCCATGTGATGCCAGCTGGAATCCTATGATCCATTGTTGATTTTTTTTCCTTTCTCAAGTACTGACCATGTCTACCTTCCATCAATTCCTGTAAAATATGTATAATAATCTTTTCAAAAACTGAAGTTGAATACTTCATTTTCTTGATAGTGAACTTCACAATGCTTCAATGCTACACAGCAAGCCTCTGTAGCCTTCGTTTTTCATATTTTTTAAAGAATCGTGAGTCAGTTATGTTATACAGATTTCTACAGCTCACTTAAACCTTTGTAATGGCCTTTTAAATCATATGCAGACGATGGAACACATCCTTAGAGAATGCCAGGATGGTCCCCCCAAAAAAAACATCCATTCCATTCAGTAATAGCACATTTGTCAACTCAAATTTCATAAATATAGACATCCACAATTGATTTTCAGTATAAGTTCATCCTGACATGTCACCAAGCTGAGTCATGGGCCACATATGGTTCAAGTGATTTTATGACTCGGAGAACTAATTGAATTATTCATATGTCTCTTCACGCTTCATCCATTTGTTTTATTTATATTGCTTAACATTCACTTTATAATACAGTTAACTCCGCTTAATCGCACACTCCACTTATACTCTACTCATTCCCGAAAAAAAATTGAATTTTTTCTATATATTCGCTCCGCTAAATCGCAACACCTGAATGGAGAAGAATATCTTTAAAATACACAAAAGTAATGAAAATGTGTTTCTCACTGAACCCTTTTCGCACGTTTAAATCACGCATGAAAAGCTTTCCCGTCAATGCTATTCCATTGTCCCTCTGAATCCAACTAGGTCAGACGCGCAATGATTGTTGACAAGTGATTACCTGGCACGATGGGCTAATTGACTCAGCACATTCTGTCTGCATCACTAGGTGTGAAAAGGGATCACATTCCAATGAATGCCGGGTGTTTGTTTACAATGTCTGACCCCTCAATTGCAATTCTCCACCTGTATAAGGTTTTCCTCTCCTGAGACATGAACAATAAGAAAGGATTACAGAAAGGACTCGCGTCTCATTTTTTATTGATCCTTACGGTCCCTGTCCACATACACGAGTCTTTTGAATTGTTTACCCATAGGTTCATTTAATGAATAAAGCCGACAATTAGATTTAGAGAAATCAAAATTTAACCAATGAATTGCCTTATATGGTCTTGGCCTTATATGTTCATTGCCTTATTTGCAGAAAAAAACCCTCAAAAAGACTGCACCTCTTATAAAAGATCGTGTTATCACAATTTATCATCATTACAGCAATGGCTTTCCCAAAGCCCAGAGATCTCAATCTTCTACAGAACTTCAATTGATTGCAGATGCAGAATCAATTCCAAACCAAACATAAAGCGAGCTATCTACGAAGTACGGCGTATCAAGAACCCAGTCTCTCATTTGCTTAAAAAAACAAAACAAGAATTACGTTGCAGTCAAAGAGAATAATGGATCAAATCTGGGATGTAAACGACAGAGAGATGGCCAGCAAGGTGTCATTGGAAATGCCTTAGTCGTGTGGATGAGTGATAGTTTAACCAAAGCACTCGGCTGTCTGGAGATCAACTCAATGCACATCTCTCTCCCATCAAGACTGATGGCTCTCGAGATGGAAAGGTCAACACAATGTCGTGTTTAAAATAGAACATGGCAAAAAACATGTTGCTTCAAGATTACTATTCTTACAAACAATAATGTCCTATTTGTTGTTGATAAAACATGAAAATGAAAAGAAAAAGGAAAAGGAAAAACAAAAAGGAAAAAATCCACACAATAAAACAACCAATTTGTTAAAATAGAAACCAAAAAAAAACCCATTAAAAAACAACAAAAAACAACTTTTAATGAGGTCATATCTTGAACATGACGGTCCTAAACCTGCAGAAACTCAGAGGAGATGGTCCTACTTAAATGCCACATGAAAGCTGGTGCTTAGATACTATTTTTAGTTTCTCCGCTTAATTGGCACACTAACCTGAACTCCAAAGGGTGTGCGATTAAGTGGAGTCGACTGTAATTCTGTCAGTCAGAAAACAAACTTAATCATTCGTCTATCAGTTTAAGCTATGAATTTGTTTTATTTGTACCATGTAACTTTCATTTGTCCTTTACTCTGTGGATCAATTATTTTTTTTCATTTAGAATCATTCTTCCGTCTTTCTCTCTATTTATTTGTCTCAGAAAATAAATTAGGTCATTCATCTATCTGTTCAACTTTACAATTCGTCTTACTCATACCATTTTACATTCATTTGTTCTTAATTCTGATGATTGATTTTATTTTTTTATTTTTTTCATTCATTCAAATTCCTTTCATCTCTTTATTTATTTATTTATTTAATCACTTATTTTCAGGGTTATTTATACAAAAAGAGTCATGGTTTGAACAAAGAATGGAAGAAAAAATATGTTGCCCTCTCTGATGATGGCAAATTGGTCTATCACTCCAGTTTACACGTAAGTCTTCTTTATACCTATCATAATCTCCCCATAACTCAAGAAAAAAAATTCAAAAAATGCAAACTGGCCTGCTTAACAGTCACATTAAAAGCATCACATTTTGAGATCCTTGCATAATATTTTTTTATTTTTCGCAGCAGTCATTTGTACAATTCTGTGAGAACCTTTAATGACTTTTGTCATGTTTTTAACCGTTACATATTGGTTGTCTGCCTGAAGTGATCAATTTTATTTTTCATGTTGGGTGCCTGTAAAGCCAGAACTTTCTGTATTAGTAGTTGAGAGTGAATGTATCCGTTTTTCCGTTGATTCAATGATAGAAAGATTAGTCACTGAATTATGTTTGTCTAAGAAAGAAACTGCTTTAAAGCTTTCCATTAATAACAGTTCAGTTATTGATCTTTAATGGAAGACTGGTTTGTATAACAGCAATTTGGAGAGGTTTTTGTTTTCATTTTTCTTTTTCTCTTTTTTTTTCTTTTCTTTTTTTTTTTTTTTCGTTCTCTTTTTGTTTTGTTTTGATTTCTTTTTTTCTATATTCAAATTGAACATAATTTGTATTTATTTATCCTTGTGATAATTTGAAATGTATGTATTCAACTCTGCTCAATCTTAAGGATTATATGGAAAACGTCCATGCCAAAGAAATTCCATTGGTGAGAACCACAGTCAAAATTCCAGGTCTGAGGCCGAGGGGATCCAGGGCAATATCAACTGGTGGTGCCGCCACCAATGGGGAGATGAACAATTCTATAGGAGATGGTGAGTGTTCCTTATATACAAGTCTCTTTGTTGGGTGGGTGTGTTTGTTTAGATGTCTATATATGTGTGAATGGAAAAATTCTGACCTCTGCATTTCATGTGAAGAATATTGTACTGCCTATCGAAGATACTAGTAGCTTGATGGTTTTTTTTATAATTGCCAGATTGTTTAGATTATGCCTTTGTATTTTTGGCCATTATTGGTGTACTTAGGAACAACTGTACAAGGAGATGGGGGCTATGAGGTGGAGGTTAGGAAGAGGATACAGACAGGCTGGAATAATTGGAGGAAGGTAACTGGAGTTATGTGTGACAAACAAATTTTCGCAAATCTGAAGGGAAAAATATATACAACAGTTGTAAGACCAGCAATGTTATATGGACTAGAGGCAACAGCTGCAACAAAGAAACAAGATAAAGAAGTTGAGGTGGCAGAAGTAAGGATGTTGAGACGGTCACTTGGCTGGACAAGAAAAGATAAAGTGAGAAATGAACGAATTTGAAGGTTGACTGAAGTGAAGAATGTATCAATAAAGATGAGAGAAGATAAATTGAAATGGTTTGAACATGTAAAGAGACGAGAGAGGGAGTACGTGGGAAGGAAAGTATTGGACTTAAAATTAGCGGGAAAGAGGAAAAAGGGATGCCCAAAGACTAGATAGTTGGATAAGGTAAAGGACGATGTGAAAGAACTGGGCCCAGAGGAAGATGATGCTCTGAACCGAGATGCATGGAGATGTGGCATTCATTATGGCAACCCTGCAAAATGCGAGATAAGTTAAAAGAATATATATTTTTATATTATATATATATATATATATATATATTATATATATATATATATATATATATATATATGTCTCACGAAGGTAAAATAATGAAATCCTTGAATTAATGTAAAGTGAATTATTTCATCCACCAGGTTTTGATGAACCAGCAGATGGTCAAGTTGACAACTCTTTAGTTATTCCCAACTCGTCTTTAACATCAGGTGGGTGCCTTATCTTGTGTAATGATTGTTGTAGGTATTGGTGTTGTTGGTGTATTTTTTCTATTATTATTATTATTATTATTATTATTATTATTATTATTATTATTATTATTATTATTATTATTATTGTTATTATTATTATCATAATCATCATCTTTAACATTGATTTATACCATTTCAGTTTTTAAAGTTTCAAATCCATCAGTTTGATGAATAGATAAGACCTTAAAATAAAGATGAAATTTGAAATGATTTTCTTTTGTTGTTGTTGTCCTTGTGTGTTGTTTGCTTGCTGCATCATCTTAACAAAACATCAATGGACAGTGTTAAGCTTTTCATTAATTTCATTTCACTTTGTTTTGAAAACATTTATTTGGCTACTTTTCTTTTCTGTTTAAAAAAAAAATCTTTTTTATTCTTAAATTTTGTTGTGAATGTTGTGATAAGCTTATATTCTTTTCTTTTCCTCGTTAAAAATAAAGTCACAGTGATTTAAGTTAAAGCAAAACTCAAATTTGAAAGATACAAGGATATTAGTAATATATGAATATCAAACAGCACTACATGAAATGGTGAAAAAAATGTACTAAATATGTATATGTCTTTTGCATACTCTATTGAGCCTTTAAAGTGTTTTGAACTAGTGGAGCTAGATTACATCTGTGTGGATGAAACTCTATAACTACAAGTTTCAACAACTCGATAAGATTTTAAGCATTCTCACTCGTGATCTCATCCATGTGGTGGGTAGGGATCCTGACCTCCCATAGCGGGCAGGGGGGTCCATACTGTGTCTTCTATCCCCCCTATGTCTGTTTTCCAACATGCTTTCTGTCTTTGTCTTGGAATGAGATTACTTGGTTTTGTCCTGGCCCTGGCTGGAGTCCTGGCTGGGAGGGAAACAGTCAAATGCATAGTTATTGTTTTGAGAGATGTTATTTTTTTCCTTTTAAATCATCTCTCTGTTATGTATTATTATATTTGTTATTTTTAATGTATAATGTAAGCATCTGAGTGTATTCCTCTTTGTTGGATTTTGTGCTTGTGTCCGGATGAGACTTATAGGTGATCTCAAGCTAAGTACATTGGTGGTATGCTCTTGGAATCTACATCTGATTCCTATTTGTTCCCAGTTCCCCTATGTCTTACTTTCTCTTGGGTGCTTTAATTGTAATTCTATAACTTTTTATGATCCCATTTTCTTCCATTTTACTGGCGCTGATATAACCTAAATGTGTTGCAAGCTTCGTAAAACCCTTAAAAACAAAAAACAAAAAATGTGGTGACTGAACTGATCTGCTATTTGAAGTATTTATTTATTTAAGTTTATTTTATTTGGATTATTATTTATTTTTCTTTTGTCTTAACAACTAAAACGTTTGAGTTTTTTTTCTTTCTTTTTGTAGAAAATAATGGGAGTTTTTAATAATCTCTTATATACCTGTTCGTGAAGCGATATCAAAATAAGTTTTTAACAGCAATATTGTTTTTTTCTCAGCTCTATTCCGTACAAAAGACTCTTGTTAATTTCCTGAGTCCTTTGCTTTCTTTTTCTTTATTTTGTAGTGATTTATCATAAACCCAAGTAATTCATCCTAACCTATGCAGTTTTTCATCATTCACATGCCATTAATAAATAAAAAAAATTTAAAAAGAAAAGAAAGAAGGGAAGCATCCATTATTTCAATTTTTCAAGTCATTTTGAAATATTTTGTCTGGTCTTTCTTTACCCCTGTCTAAATGTCGTCTGTGTGGTTGTGGTCTCAACAAAAATAAAATCATGCATGGCTAATGGTTGCTGATCTGCCACTTCCGAACTCCTGATGGTAAGCTGTTGTCATCAAAATATATTTATTTCAATAACAAAACTTATCACATTATTGGTTTGCTTTCCCAAATAATCATATTGTACTTGTTAATGAAACTTCTTTATAGTTTTTTGCTTACATATTATTCAGTTGTACACGCTGCATAATATAACCTGTTTACTTTTAACTCACTCAAATCGTTTTCTTTGAGTGTTTCAGAATGGTGTTCTTGTCACCATGGACTTACTGATTCCACAAACCCGTCCATATCAATCTTTGTTTGTATCCAGAATTGTTTCACACAACAACTGTGGAAATTGGTTCCTAATAGTATACAATCAAACTTTGGCGAATGTCAGCAGTGAAAATAGTGTTGGACAATTTTTCATATAAAAACTGGTGTTAACATTTTTGTTGTTGTCTTACTTAGACTCCAAAGAAAGTAATTTTATCCTTTTTTCAAGATTTTTCACAATTTCAGACTGCTTATTATGATAATTAGCAATACAAGCAAAACACAGTGTTTACTTTGACATTGCTTTCATTCTTGTTTATAAATACTGACAGTTTGTTCTTAATTTTTATTCAAATAATAAAAACCAGAAATGTTAATGTAATTTGTTTATAGTTGTCAAATTACTCTTATTGATTAAATATACCAGAAACTATTAGTTTCATATATTTTAATAGAATGGTTTTATTTTTACAACTAAAAAGAAAATACTCCAATTTATATGAATAAAAAAAAGTTCAATCTCTGACTCGAGTGATTTAAAATTTGAATTGTTTCCATAGGAAAGGCACTATCAAGTTTTGAATACAAAAGTTCTTTTAGTCGTGGCATTTGCTCTTTTGGTATTTTTATTAAGTGATAAAAATCTTTCTTAGAAACTAAACATGAAGTTAAGTATGGTTGTTTACAAAAATGACTTTTAACATTGTCTGAGACCTGCAAATGAGGAAGATGTGGAATGATTGTCATAAGAACTCCCTTTCTGAATGCCAGAAACTAATATGTCACTATCAAATATTGTTTGAAGATATTTCTTTATTTCCATTTATTCCAAATTTTTAACCCATAGGATTCTTATAAATACTGCTTAAGTATTTTTGTGCTATAAGAGCCACATATAATTGGCAAAAAATCTGGAAAATCGGGGGTGGTGAGGAGGTAGGGGGCCTTTTAAAGTTATTAATCCCTCAATATAGTTTTCCATTTAAAAAAAAAAATCTCAAATATTTATGCTAAAATGATGCTCTATTATTTATGCTTCTTCTTTCGTCCATACTATATATAATGTCCTTCAAGATTCAATTTTTTTTAAAGTTGAAAACTTCCAATTTTTCCTTTCTTGTTTATTTGAAAAAAAAAATATAACGGGGACATTGTTTTAAAAGACATTATTCTTGGCAAAAAAAAACATTTTCGTATCACTTTTTTTTTACTCTTAAAATGTTTTAACAGAAAGGAAAAAATGGATATTTTTTTTTTTTTAGCTTTTCTTTTTTCAGAGTATACAGTTCATTTATATGTGAAAAGAGGAATATTTGATAATTACATTTTACCAATTATTGCTAATAATGTTTTTGTAAAGAACATTCTGAATTTCTTCTCAACACAAAAATGTTATTGGGTTCAGCAGCGGGTTTATAGGCCCCTGGCTTCTTTAACAAATTGTATTCTGATTCTCATGGAATATAGAATGTAATTGTTGCTGCTCGAAGCTCGAACAAATAAATAACAATGTGAAATTGAATGTACGCTTCAATTTAATATACGAAAACAGATAAAATGGACGTTTCAGGTTTCCCCTTTATCAACAAAACAAGATGAATGAAACACAGACGAATGAGATAATGTAGTAGTGGCGTTGTTCAACAATTACATTCAATTTCACATTGTCATTTATTTCATGGAATATATATAATATTTGATGAACTCTTGTGACAGATTGTTCCAATCTTCCAATAGTCTCAATATTTCGGTCTTCAACACATCACTCAACCTAGTCTCATGGGTGCTCAGTTGGCAGCCAAGGGAGAACCTCAAAATTTATTTATTTTTATTATTTTATTTTTTGCAATTTTTTTTTCTTCTTTAGCCAAGTTTATTTTTACTATTCCTATACATACATACAGACATACTTGAATTAATGCGAATATTCAAAACCTATCGTCTCAAAATGCTAGAATGTCAATTTAAACTCAAAACTGATCATAAATATGAAATCTTAAATTTTAGCTCTCTAAATAACTGTATTCATTCTCCTCACTCAACGCAATTTTGATACTTTTGAATATGAATTCAATTTTTTTCAACATTTTAATCACCCCAATAAAAAAACTGTGTTGAGGCAATGGATCTCATGTATGAATCATGTTTTCATATTTTACGTTATTACTAATATACTTATTCGTCTTGGTCTCTTTTAGGACATAGGGCAGCTGTGATTTTGCTTCATTTAAAAGTTCATTTATTTTATTGTCATCACTCGTGATGTCATGATGGGCAAAAGTTTTTGTTTTGTTTTGTTTAAACACTGATATACTTATAAACATTGGCAGATTCCCATCAGCTGTTCTCTTTTAGCTTTGGAAAATATGTATTGTCTGTCCTTGATTGACTTGCAATTTTTTTTTTACCATCATTTCAAAATTTGTCAAAGTCTCTCCGTATTTGTTTTGGTAATTGATTTTTTTGGATGTTATACTTTCCATTACTCTCTGACAACATTATAGTACCTCTCCATACCATTTTTTAATATTTAACTTCATTAACAGTTCATCATATGCTACTGTACCTGAGAATTAGTTGGTATATATTTAAAGATACTACCACAGAGAGATAAATACCTGTAATAAAGTCTTTACAACTGTTTTCATATATCTTTGTTTTGTTTAGTTTCTCCACTTCTTTCATTAAATTGTGCATGTTACATTAATCTCTTTAAGTTTTTCTTGCTTTTGATTTATTAATAAAGTATCTGTTAGAAACTGGCTAACCTTCTAACCTTTAAGAGTCAGTTCTGCAAAACAAATTTCATTATTGTCTTTTAAAAAAATAAATTTAAAGCTAATTTCTATAAAACAACAAAAACATATATATGTAACATAAGCTCACCCCAATTTTGATATTTTTGACTATGAATTCAATTTTCAGCATCTTATTTTTCCCCTCTTGTAATAATAATTAAAAAAAAAAATATGTGCAACTGTTTTGGTTGAACTGTATATATAAATATATATATATATATATATATATATATATATATATATATATATATATTATATATATATATATATATATATATATGTTTTCTTTTGTTTTGTTTTTTTGGAAACTACTATTTTCATTGTTATTATTATTTTAAAGCTTTGCTGATCCTATTTAATATTTCCTTTCCAATGCTTTGTAAAGTGCCTAGTTTGTTGCTTGTGATTGACATTATTGTAATGTAATGTAATAGGAGAATAAGGATAACCAAAGAAGAATATCAGTGTATTGTGGTTTTCTGTTGGTCCATGATCGTGATGTTTTTGTTTGTTGCTTTAATTAATTTTTAATATATAAATATTTTAATTTTTAATATTTATTTTAATTTTTAATATTAAAAAAAAATCATTGCCATGATTCATCATATTATATGATGCCCCATATTTTGGAACTCATTTATTTTTTTATTACTGATGTTTCTCACAAAAAAGGCTACTCAGTATGGTCTTTGTTCTTAAATTTTACCAGTGCCTGATAGGATATGTGTCTCATCCTAGGTCTTAAATGAACACTTCCATCATCATCATCATAAAAAAATTGAGCTTTTATATCTTAAAAATTAGCTTTTATATAGTGCAATATTCACTAAACGTGCTCAAAGCGCTTTACAAAGGGTCCCTGACCAACAGCAACATGTAACATGTAGAACGAGACATGACGCCTGTCAGGCGATATTACAATTTTTTTCCGGACAGAGACAGTGCTGTTAACGGCCAGCTACTCATTTTACACCTGAGTATGGCGAGAGAATGTGAGTAAAGAGCCTTTTCCAAGTACTCAACTATGCGGCGAGCGATGCTCGAACTCAGGACCTTCTGATCTGAAAGCGAGTGTCATACTGCTAGACCACATAGCTGCATCATCATCATCATCATCATCATCATCATCAGGTGATGAGAAAAGGAAGTACATACAAGCTATATTTTAAATTATCATCTACAATTTCTTTTCTTTGCTTGGACAAACAACAGGAATTCACTCTAAAAAAATGTTATTGTGAAAACAATTTAAAACAAAACTGTTATTTATAACAAAAATCCTGCCAAGTTCAGGCATTAAAATAAAAAATTATTATACCCTTAATACTCCAAACAACAACAAAAATCATTATTATTATTATAACTAAATGAATTCTCATGTCTCCAAAATGTTGCTGTCTGTCTTACCATTTTAGTTTGTCATTATTTTTATTTCTATCTCTGAACACAGGAATTCCGGCACAACCCCGTACCCGTCCTGAACGATCCCCTATGTTGCCCAAATTAGGCATCAACAGTTCAAGCAGAGACACCCCTAATGTCAAAAAGCGGCATCGGAGGGCCAAGAGTGGTGGTGTGAAAAATTCTAATCCAGGAGATGGGGATGGTGAGTGTGTGGGTCACCCGCTTTGTTTTAAAATTATTCTTTATTGATGAAACCTGACCTGTCTGTCAATACCAACTGACTAACTGTTTGTAATTTTAAAAAAAAAAATTTATATTGACCTTAACAACAAATAAGATTAGGTTATATCAAAAGTTTCATCACAATCGAGCAACATAACAAATGATAATAGGTCACAAATTTGTGAGTCGAATATTCTAGTTTCATGGGGGAGGGGGGGGGGATATTTCTGGCCACATATCACTACTTTCTTGAGGAGGGGGGGGGGGGGGGGGGGTGAGGTAAATCCAGCTAGGAAGGTTGTAAAAAAAATTACCAGATAAAGACAGGAACTGTGATTATTTAAATAGAAACAGATAGATATTATGATTATTTACTTGCCCATTAAAAATATGTGTCATGCTTGGATGTTTATTCATCTCAAGCTATCACGGTTGTAAGATTTTGTCCATTATATTTCTATTGTTATAAGATTTTGGACTAGAGGTTATATTTTTGAAGTAATCCATAGTTTGTTAAAAAATGTTTGTTAGATTAAAACCATTGGTCTTAAAATATGTTATGCTGCTTGTAGCGGAGATAGAGGTTTTGTTTTCTATGTCATTATTACCATTATCTATCTTTTTCTTCTCAGATTCTGACGGTTATGAGTTTATGATAGTCTCTCTAGAGAACAAACAATGGCATTTTGAAGCCCAGAACGGCGAGGTATACACTTTTCAAATATTATTATCGTCAATTAGATTCTGTGTTTGTGCATGTTTTATTCTTTTCAATTAAATTGGTGGATAAACTCTCAACATAGGCTAAGGTCTATCCTCAAGCTTCTAGGTGAGAGAGGAGACAAATGTCCAAATTGGTCCATCCTTGCTGTTTCTTCTATCCTCTTATATCTTAAGTTGCGTCCCAATGTCTGTGTTCTTTTCTTTATAAATGTTACTTATTTGATTTTGCTCATTCCCTGGCATCGGAGGGTAACAGATAGATCATAGGTGTTTTTTCTTTCTTTCTTTCTTTCTTCCTTCCTCATTTCTTTTTTCTTTTTTTTTCTTTCTTTCTCTTTCTTTTTATCTATCTCTCTTTTTTTTTCTGGCACTATTATTACCTGAGAGTGGGTAAATATTGTGAAGACACCTTACTACAATGAGAAAATGGTGTCCCATACACTTGACTCGAAGGTTTTGGAAATACAAGACTCAGAGCCTTTTAGAGCTTTTTTTTTATAGCGATGGGTAAACATAGAAACTCCCATAGTGGGCAGTGAGGTACTTGCTATATCTTCTATCCCCCTGTATCTGTTTTCCAATTGCTTTCTTTCTTTGTCTTGGGATGAGATTACTTGGTTTTGTTATGGTCCTGGCTGGGAGGGAAACAGTCAAATGTATAGTTAGTTGTGGGAGGTAATATTTTTTTTCTTTGTAAATCTCTCTCATGCACTGTATTATGTTTTGTTTACGTATTATAAATGATTTGTAAACATTTGAGTTTGAGTGTATTCCTCTTAGTGGGGACATGTGCTTGTGATATCAATCTTTGATAGTGTGCTCTTGAAATCTACATCTGTTTCCTATTTGAACCAATTCCCCTTTGTCTTACCTTCTCTTTGGGTGCTTTAATTATAGTTCTAGAACTTTTCACTATCCTATTTTCCTCCTTTTTACAGGCGCTGATATGATCTTATTATGTTGCAAGGACCGTAAAACCCTTAAAACATAAGCATAAACAAGCATAGATACTGATATAGATTTATCTATATAAATAATTTTCCAAACACTTTATGTGTAGAGTCTGGATTTCCCAATCCAATCGCGTCACATCTTAATTTTATCCTCTTTTTTTCTGTTCAGGACCGTGATGGGTGGGTAGATGCCATAGAACAACAAATCCTTTCTAGTCTTCAAGCCAATGATGCTGGCAAAAATAAGGTAGGTTCAAATGGTGGCCATCACTGTGTGTAATTTTATTGACAACACTTCCTCTAGTGCAAATACTTGTCGATTGCGACTGTCATCACAAATGGTATCATCAAAATCCAAAATATTTTAAGTGTTATAATCAATTGCTGGCTAAGGTGAATAATATTTGTTGCTCAGTTTTGATTCTTTTAAATTCTTCAAAATATCAAAAAGTTACAGTTTTTGACATTCTTAAGATAAAACAATATGAGTAAAAGTAGTGCAACCTGTTCAGGAAGTAATTTGATATATATCCTTTAATTGATATTTTGTAACTAATTAAATATGTATTTTTAAAAAAAATTTTGTCAGGTACAATGTTTCCTCCGGGGGAAAATTCCAAGATTTTGTCTGATGTTTAACGATTGTAAAGAACATTTTGGGGTTTTTAAAATATTTATGCCATTTAAATAATCAGAGTTCCCTGAGCTAATGCATTAATATATTCCCTGAGTTTATGGATTATGGTATTCAGCTATTCCCTATGTTCAACTTATAAAATGTACTTTTAGGTGAATTCGGACCCTGCTGGTCTTCAAGCCATCCGATGTACCAAAGGCAACAATGCCTGTGCTGACTGCGGTAGTGCCAGTAAGTTTTTTATTCTCTTTATTTGATAAATCAAGTTACAAAATGTTCATCATCCAATTCAGCCTCAAATAGGGGATTGGTAACACTTTGGATTCTTATCATTAACTTATACTTCGTTATGACCTAAAAACAAAGTTCCTATTTAGTCACTAAAGTCGATCAATGAAATCAGACCAGCAATCAAATGATGAACTAGTTTTGTTTTGATTTTTGGGTTTTTTTTTTTTTTTTGGCTTAAATAGCTTTTTTAGTGAATTTTATTGAATGCACATTGACTTGAAGTCCCTGTTCCAATAAATTGATTCACTGACGATTTTGAATTGTTTGCGGAATTTACAAATGGGGATATTTAAGACAAAAACCTTGTGCAAATATTCCATGTTTTTAAACAATTTAAAATATATGATTACATGTGAGCAGCATCCGTCCCTGCAGGCTGATAAAAGACCAAGGCATTAAAATGACCAAATATTGTCAGAAGTGCTGTTGAAAACCTAAAAAAAACACACTGTGTATTGAAAACACATCATAATATTATTATTGTCATCTTAGGGATTGAAATAAATACCAGAGGAACAAATGTACCTTATAAAAGTAATGATAACAGTATGTATTATTTCGTCATCAAGAAGAGTGAGAGTAAATATAAGAAGACTGAAAACTGTAAAAAGACTTGAGTTCTCCTGTTAATCTATAATTGTGATATTGCAAGAGGAAATAGGGAAACAACACAAAGTAGTTAAGTTTATTGTTTAAAACAATTTGGGTCAAGCACTACACACATACACTTTACACATTTTTTTTTAGAGTCCAGGTCCAATCCGTCTTACTGTATTACTCTGATACATGTGTATTCCCCAAAGCAAGAAGGGTATAAATTTAATACCTTTTCCAGACAGAAGCTAGATGTTTATGTCTTTTTTTAAACATTGAATGCCTGACTACAATTTTGAATTAATCACTGTCCAAAAGTCTGATTTTGATTGAAATGACCAAACAAAAGAGGAGATGGCTAATATTTTGGTACATTCATTTGCAAGATTTGGAGACACTTCGGAATATGGCATTAACTCTTCTTCCAACATTTAGCTTGCAGATTCAAACACAGGCCAAAAATAGCCTAGGTTACCACTTCAACTGTCTTGTGTTCTCATGAACCGGCAATTATTTATTTTTTTCTCCATTTTTATTCATGTTGAATGCAATAAGAATAAGAGTTAAGTCCTTAAAATAATAAACTACATACAACATCTAAGCTTGAAGTATCATAGCATGTAACATAACAAATTTTACGTTCTATTTAAGCATAGAAGTGTAAATATTTGTTTTGTTGTATTGTTTTTAATTTTGTTTTGTAAATTTTTGTAAATCTAAAAAAAATAATTTTTAATCATATTTTCAGGTCCTACCTGGGCCAGCATCAACCTTGGAGCCTTGGTGTGTATCGAGTGCTCTGGCATCCACCGCAATCTGGGCACACACATATCACGGGTTAGATCTTTAGACTTGGACGACTGGCCGTAAGTTTAATGAATCTGTTTTTGTTTCATTTTTTTACAAACTTTTATATGTTCTGAAACGAACTTTTTCCTATGCTGGTAAATTTAGTAATAAGTGACTAGTTAAAACTTATTGTATGCATTATTGTTTTCAGAAGAATAAAAAAGGTCTTTCCCAACTGATACACCCTTTCCGAGTTTAATGGCTGAGAAGAGTTATTAGATGATTATAATAATGATTGATTCATTTAAAAATCCTTTTTTTTTTTCTTCTTTTTTTTATTTATTTTTCTTTGTGTTTTTTTTTAAGCACATAATACCCAACAGGATTTATTCATAGGTTTTTATAATATATGAATGAATGAATGAATAGGGCTGCGCTGTCTCTATGGACGCTTGGCGTGAACAATGTGTGTGTTATTTCAAATGTATACTTATATACTGTATGGTACATACTATATGATGCATGATTGCCAACATTATGACATGCAAAGACATCAGCTGATCTTAAACCACTGAAAAATTTAAAGAATACACCAATTTTGTTTGTATATGAGATTTGTAGCAAAGTTATGTCAGGTGTCATTGATTTCATTCTGTTGTATGTGAATTTTTTCATAAAATTTTTATTGGGTGTAGATGGCATATCTCACACTGTTTTAAGAGGAAAATAAAACCAAATGATGAGGATTTAAATGGCTTGTTAGACTGGAATCCTGATTATAGATACATCAGGCAATCACCCATTTTCTTAATTGAATATTTTGATATTTTCTCTCTTTCCAGACTAGACATAATAAAAGTGATGATATCCCTGGGTAACACGATAGTCAATAGTGTTTGGGAGGCCAACACAAAAGGAAGGCCCAGGCCAACTCAGGCTTCAAACAGGTTAGACAGTGCACGCCTTTCAATTAAACTAAAATTTATACAGTTTTCTTTTTACTCATCCAACTTATAATTAATTTTCCATCATTAATTTTATGCTAGCTATGTTGCGATAGATTAGGTCCTATCAAAAGGATAATAAGCAATTGCTAATGTCCGTTTCACGCTATGGGCCTCATGGCTCTGAAGCATTACTTTGCTAGCTATGATAAGCACTATCATGTGTCAACACTTTCGTGTTATTGTTATAACAGCTACCGAAAGGAGGAAAAAATTAAAATCAAAATAGACAATTCTAGGGATATTAATGTAAAAATTTTGATTATAAACTAAATTTAAGGTAAATGTGCTATATCTTTATCCTGAGTAAGTCGTTTGTCATTTTTATTAAGAATATGTGTTATGTAATTTTTACCATTTTTATTATTAATTGGTTTTAAAGAATGTCCTTATTCATTACAGAGTTGTTGATATTTCCCTTATTCAATATTTGATACTTGATATACCTGTTATTCCTTTTAGCTGAGATAGTGGATCTTGGTGGAGAATGTTAAAGTGTTTTGTCATTTAATTCTTTTTACAGGGAAGAGAAAGAGAAGTGGATTAGAGCTAAGTATGAAGCCAAGGAATTTGTTCCCCCATTACCCTATATTGATATTCCTGTAAATCAGGTAAGCCTGTCTCAGCTGTTTTTGTCTGGAAAATTAGGTTGTGGATTTAAATACGTTTAAAATGAAAAGTCTTACTTTTAGGAATTTTGAAACCAAAATAAACATACAAGGGAGGGGTATCAAGTGACCACAGGAATTCCTGAATTGTGAGATCTCAATCTCTCATTTTAGATAAAAAAATTTCACTCCCTTCTGACCACCCTGCAGTGATTTGGTAGCTGGATCTTTGTGATATGGTAGAAAGTACTGGACAAGAAAATTTAATTTTGACACTGGTCATGTTGATGATAATGATAATTATAACAACAATAATAATGAAAATATTAGAAACAATAATAATAATAATAATAATAAGAAGAAGAAGCTTACTTTTAAAGCACCTTACACCAAGTCTCAACGCGCAGATAGAGATAAAAGAACAGACAATCATGCAATCATGGCATTGAAATGAAAAGGAAATGTGTTGACCCTGCTTTCATTGTGTATTATTTACTTTTTCCAGCAATTGATAGATGCATTGGTTCGAGAGGATATTCGTAACATCATTATTATCCTGGGCCATGCCGAGACAGAGGACATTAATGCCCCTTACAGTAAAGACGATGGAAGGACAGCCCTTCACATTGCTGCAGCCTTGGGGAATGTTGTCTTTGTTCAATTGTTATTATGGGTGAGTGATGAAAATGGATGGATCCAAGTATTTTCCTATCCTGGCTTGCATTTAACCCTCTCCTTACCACCTGCATCAAAATCGTCACATTTGTTACGACATAATGTACATTTTTCTTATTCAGATTTACTTTGTGCATCACAAACTTTGAAGAATGATCTTTGTTTAATTAATAAACACATAAAGTTGTTTTGTAGAGAGCTTGAGTTTAAAAAATAAATTTTTCTGCTGGGTAAACCTGCCATTTTGGGAAAATACTGAAAATGATCGGTAAGGAGATAGTTAATTATCTTCTGAATTTCTCACAATGTAGATGTTCAGCACTTTAATAAAAGTCTAAAATATCCAAATTTTGTTCTCAGGAAGTAAGTCAGATCAGGCATCAATGATAAGCTCACGGGGAGGGCACAGATTACACAGAATGCATTATTTTGTGTCAAATTTTCTAATTTATGAGAAGTTTGTCCCAATAATCTTCCCTATAATATGTATGCGTTTCTCCCTTTCCTATCAAGTCAGTGATTTTCTGTTTTCACTTGTCTTATGCAGATTCACACTTTTGTCATTTTTAAAACGTTCTTGGTATCCTGGTTCTCTGTGTATCAGTCAAATGTTTTTTTGGTTCCTGACCTCCCATAGTGGGCAGGGAGGCACTTACTGTGTCTTCTATCCACCTGCATCTGTTTTCCAACATGCTTTCTGTCTTTGTCTTGGAATGAGATTTCTTGGTTTTTTTCCTGGTCCTGGCCGGATACCCTGGCTGAGAGGGAAACAGTCAAATGTATAGTTTGTTTTTGGAGATGATATTTTTCCTTGTAAATCCTCTATCTGTTATGTGTTGTATTATGGTTTGTTTAAATGTTATTTATGATTTGTAAACATTTGAGTGTATGCCTCCATTCTCACATCATGTCCAAGCCATCTCCATCTGTGAGCTATCCGTCTTTTCTCTCAGATCCATTTCTAATTTTGTAAGGCCAAAATATTCCTAAAATTCTTCAGAGGCATTTGCTTTGGAAACTATTCCAATTTATCTTCCTCTTAACTTCAGTTGAAATGTTTCGCAAGTGTCACAAGCACTGTAAAACCTCTAAAATCAAAGAAAATATATGGCATTTCTATGACAATGTTCTTTATTTTACAGTACAATGCCAATGTAAAAGTTGTGGACCATGAAGGACGCAATGCCCTCTGGTATGCAAAGAGCTCTGGGTCTGTAGAATGTACGGAATTACTGACTTCCAATGGTTGTCCTGAGCATCCCACAATGCCCAGACGAAGAGGAAGTTTACAACATCAGCAACAACAGCAACAACAGCAACAGCAGCAGCAGCAGCAACAACAACAACAACAGCAAGGGAAAAATGACGTCTTTGACAAGTTACCTGCCAGTGTGATTTAGATATTTAAGTTTGATGTTATGTTGAGGATGAGTGAATGTTACTCTTGTCATAATGAGTGAAGTTGTCCAAGTAATTAATTAATGAATCAGTATGAATTATTAAATATGGCTCAAAGTAGGGTTGTTTGTTTGCCTGTAGAATTTCCGTTTTCACACCTAGAAGAATAAGATCTTATCCGGATGTCCCAAGCTCTTTATTCATTTAGCTTTCTGTTTGACCATTGATAATTTTGAGTTGTTTATAAACATGTTTTGGCTGAACAGTATACTGTCAAACAAAGATATAGCACTGATGGTTTACTGTCCTCCATGAGACCACTTACTTACAAAATTGTATAAGCTGGAAGTCTTAAATGTAACAATTTTATATTTATACCCAATAATGTGAATCGCTGTTTGTCTCTAAAATGATTACAAATCACACAAAAAAACTGTAGTTCAATGGTATTTATGATTTACATCGGCTTGAATTCACGATCGTTTTATTACCCAATAAGGTGAGAAGAAGGCTGGGAAATGATTAATTGATTTGATACAATTTTCTGTCTGGATTTGTTTTGTTTTTTTGGTATATCATTGTATATCATTTTATGATCATCTCAGTTTGAAAAGCCAAATCTATGTATAAACTGCCAGTGTCCGAAATCATTGATAGTTCTGTATGCTGAAAGCAAAGTCGAAATGGATATATATTTATGTGAGACTGCTCAATGATGAAATTTGGTTTTGAAAGTAATCTTCTTCCACTTTTTAAAACAGTATATTGCCTTTGCTTTCATAAATCTTTTTTTTTTTTAAATATTATTTCAAAGTTGTCTTGGGGTATTGTAAACTGTGCAGAGAGAAAAGCCTTAATGGTTTTTTGGGTTTTTTTTTATTCATCTGCTTATTTAAAACACCTGGCGCAAAGAGTCCATAAATAGTCCATATTCTTTGATATATATTTTTCCTTTCTGATTTGATAGGGATAATGCCACTGCTGATATATACGGACTACGGTTAAAACAATTAAAATTTATACATTGGTTATAAGGAAATCATAATGATTTAGATCAGTCACATATCAAATAAAATTGGTGTTTGAATTGAAATCTTTTTGGTTTCCTTTTTAAATGATTTTTAGGCATTTATTTCGGACAACTTTCACTCTTTACATCCATAATATCTTCGGTTGAAGGAACAAAAGAACTTTTTGTTTAGTTTCTGTAAAAGATGAATTTTCACCTGTCTGATTTTAAAAAATTGTTTTTTAAAAAAATGAAATTGAATCTTTCTTAAATTAGAATAATTTCCAAATTCAAAATGGAGATAGTAATCTTGTTGTATTTGTTACAATTTCTAATGATCTGATGTAATATTTGATAAGAATAGAAATGATGTGTTGTTCTGGAATGTAAGTGGTGGATTGTTGAGATTTTGTTTTTTCAAAGAGGATCATTATATTATTATGTGTGCAAGTATGTTACAATGAAACAAATGTTATTTATTTTGTTACTGTCTCTGATTTTTAAGATGATGTTATCTTACAACTTTGGTTATAGTTTGACTATATTGTGGTTAGTGCATGGTTCAACGGATGTGAATAATTTTGTTGTTTTATAATAATTCTCTTGCTTTTGTACAATTTTTAGTCAGGAGTAAAAGTGTATTTATCAATGCAATAGATACAATGCATTGTTTTTGGTGACAGAGGTTATCATCGACCTTGAAAAAGGCAATTTTGTTTTGTGATAAAGGTCATATCTAATATACATGGGGTGATTGGGGTCTTTTGACTTCCTATGGTGGGTGGAGAGGTCACTTTTGAAGTGTCTTCGACTCCCTTGTATCTGTTTTTCTTTTCCCTGGGTGGGGATCCTGACCTCCCATAGCGGGCAGGGAGGTACACACTGTGTCTTCTATCCCCTTATATCTGTTTTCCAACATGCTTTCTGTCTTTGTCTTGGAATGAGATTACTTAGTTTTTTTCCTGGCCTGGTCGGAGTCCTGGCTGGGAGGGAAACAGTCAAATGCATAGTTATTGTTTTGGGAGATGATATTTTTTTCCTTGTAAATCATCTCTCTGTTATGTATTAGTATATTTGTTATTTTTTAATGTATAATGTAAGCATTTGAGTGTATTCTTCTTTGTTGGATTTTGTTCTTGTGTCCGGATGAGACTTATAGGTGATCTCAAACTAAGTACTTTTGTGGTATGCTCTTGGAATCTACATCTGATCCCTATTTGTTCCCAGTTCCCCTATGTCTTACTTTCTCTTGGATGCTTCAATTGTAATTCTAGAACTTTTTACTATCCCATTTTCTTCCTTTTTACTGGCGCTGATATAACCTAAATGTGTTGCAAGCGCCGTAAAACCCTTAAAAACAAACAAACAAACATTTTTCTTTTCCAGGTTATTTCTTTCCTTGTCTTTGAATGAAATTACTTGGTTTTGTCCTGGTCCGGGCTGGAGTCCTTGGCTTAGAGGGGAACAGTTAAATGTATGTTAATAGTTTTGAGAGATGATATTTATTTTCATTGTAAATCATCTCTCTATTGTGAATTGTTGTAAACATTTGAGTGTATTCTTTTTAATTGGATTCTGTGCTTGTGTCTGGATGAAACTTTTAAGTGATCTCAAACCAAGTACACGGATAGTATGCCCTTGGAATCTACTTCTGTTCCCTATTTGAATTGGTCCCCTTTGTCTTACTTTTTGTTGGGTGCTTTTAATTGTAAATCTAGAATTTTTAGACTATCCCATTTTCTTCCTTTTTAATTGCGCTGAAATGACCTAAATGTTATGCAAGCGCCATTAAACTTTAAAAACTAAACTTAAACTAATAGAAAGTAGAGAATTTCAAATGCAATTTTTGTAGTGACTTACGTTACTGGATTCTCAATACACACTTTCCTGTTTACTTCTATGGTTTATAGAGATCTTATTTAACCTCCTCATTTGGATTTGGATGCACGTTGCAATTCTAAACCGGATGAAGACGCTGGGTTACTTGTTTCTTGTGACCTTTGAGTATCAAGTTGTATGTCTCAAATAGTCTTATTGCTAATAGACTTTATTATTAGAGCTGCTGCAGTTTTAGTAACTAAAACATATTAAGAAAAAGGGATTAAACTAAAGTTTTGAGAATTTGAGAAGCTATTGCTGTTATGAAAGATATCAAAGTTTGTTTCTGGGCAGAAATAATCGTCAGAGGAGCCAACAATATTATCATTCATATCATTGATAGTTGTCACTGCATTGTTTCATTTTTTATTTTGTTCAGATTCTGACTCGAGATTTCGATCAGCTCATACCTACACACCATATCAAATATATATAATTAATTACAATTCGTCTTAACAATGACTTACTACTTACATACAAGCATAAGCCAATAACATTTTGTTGTACATTATATAATATCGTAATAATACAATAAACAAATACGCATTGTTGTAAACATCACTCAGCAATTAACATATTTTAAAAGGGCTATAATTCTTTCACAAGTCTTAGAGGAATATGATATACTTCGATATATAAAAAAAAATGTATTGGATAATTAGTTTCATATCTTGATTTAAAAAATAATCGTTTTTTATTGTCATGTGTAATTTGACATTATATTGGAAAGAAAAAGATAGAAGACTTCTGATGTTGTTGCTTGCCTATATATTTTAGAGTTGGATCAGATGTGCTGATATTTTTTTGGGGTAAAGTTTAACGTAGAAGGCAATGCTGTATTTATCCCATTCAACAATTACTTTAATTTAAAGAGGTCTGTGATTTTGTAAGGTCGATGTATTCATTTTGAAATTTGCTATCAGTTTTGAACATAGATATTAAATATACTGATGAAGGGTGGGGTTGATTAAAGAAAGATAAAGTGAGAGAGAGAGAGAGATTTTATATTTATTCAATGTGCCAATTATATCATGATGATACTATTATCACTCAGTGCAATGACTTACTTGTTAATGTTATGAATTGTCTTGTTTTGGTGTTTAAGTATTCTTATTGAGCTCAAATGTGTATTCATTTGTTATTCTTCACAGTTAGAATGCATATATTTTATATTTCTGTTATATACATGTGTTGCAGCAAGTTTTGTATGTTTCATTTTTTTTTTTCTACTTTTCTAATTAAGATTTTCAAAATTTGATTATAAAAATCTCTTCTTTTGTTTATTGGGCCAGTTGAAATTGTTATTTTCTTTCTTTTCTATTTTTAAAAAATGGCTTCCAGGTCATTAGATATTGAGCTTCTCAAATAGAGAGGGTATGTAATCCGGCCTTTCGTAGTAGAATATGTGTGGTACAAGGGGTACGTATTGTTGTGGAGGATTTGATGTGGAGGATTTTTTTTTAAAAGTTTGCCTCACATTTTGAAATGATAAAATGGGCATAATTGGTGTGTTAATATTTGTTTCTCCTCTTACCGCAATATTTGCATGTCAAGGCAGCACTTAAAGCTTGTTTATTATTTACACAGTATTCTTTAGTTAAGAATAATAATTGTCCATTTATTTCCTCTTTTTCCAACTTGCTATCAATGTACTGTAAGACTAATACTTAACCCCCGATCCTCGACCGCTGTATAAACGTAACACACCATTCCCAACTCACTTACGCCGCAGTCGTTGAAGTGTAACACACCTTTTCCAAGTGACACGGGCATCAGTTGTAACAGACCCGACCTTGATTCAGTAAAAATTCCATTGTGTTCTTAATGAAATAAAAGCCGAAGTTTGATTGGTTGATATTATTAGTTTCAGCCAATCAGCAAACAGTTTATTTAAGCTGTTTGGGTTGAGTATGAAGCTAGTTTTTGACGTAAGAAATGACGCGATCAAACCCGAGTGACGCTATATGTTAGCTACGTCATTCAAACTTGCTAGGCAAGTGCTGGGAACCGGTCGTTATTTCCGGTTGACCCCAATGCGGTACTAGAGTTAACAAAAATATTCTTAAATAGGTACCCAACAAATATGAAATGGAAAGTTTCATATGGCCTTTTATGAAAGCATTGTGAATCTCATTTAGCAGGATAAAAAAGCAAGGTGTTGGGATATTTAAACATGTATATATTATTTAGAGTTAGTCTCTTTCTCATAGTTGGATAATTTATGTACCAACACTACAATGCCATTTAAAGCCGAAAGTATACAACCTAATGACTGATATATAAACTGTCTTTTTTATCCCTCTATCATTTTTGCTTATTGTGTCTTCTATCCCCCTATATCTGTTTTCCAACTTGCATTCTGTCTTTGTCTTGGAATGAGATTGCTTGGTTTTGTCCTGGCCCTGGTCGGGGTCCTGGCTGGGAGGGAAACAGTCGAATGCATAGTTATTGTTTTGGGAGATGATATTTTTTTCCTTGTAAATCATCTCTCTGTTATGTATTATTATATTTGTTCTAATTTATAATGTAAGCATTTGAGTGTATTCCTCTTAGTGGGGGCCGTGCTTGTGTCCGGATGAGACTTATTGGTGATCTCAAACTAAGAACATTGATGGTATGCTCTTGGAATCTACATCTGATCCCTATTTGTTCCCAGTTCCCCTTTGTCTTACTTTTTCTTGAATGCTTTAATTGTAATTCTAGAACTTTTTACTGTCCCATTTTCTTCTTTTTACTGGCGCTGCTATAACCTAAATGTGTTGCAAGCGCCGTAAAACCCTTAAAAAAACAAAAAAAAAAAAAAAAATTTTTGCTTGGATCCTTTATACCGACCGAGAGGGAAATGTCAAAATTGTCTTCTTTATTTGACAGATGGTTTATTTTTCCATGAAAATCAACAACACAATATTCATTTATTTTTTGTGTATTGATACTCTATTTATTCAAGTGTATTTCTCTAGGTTTGGGTTCCTTGGCTATCTCTTGGTGGGAATTCTAGATCTTCTCAGACCAAACTCTACTTATTTTCCCTTTCTTTTAAACTGTTCTTCTTATCTTTCATTTTCTTTTGCTAGTTAGCGCAGCTAAACTTAAGATCTGTTAGCTTGTGGCAACCTAACATCTTCCTTTTTATTAGTACTGAAATCACCTTAAAGTGTCACAGCAATGTTAAGCCCCTGAAAACTAATCAGCTCTTAATTATTGATTTTTTTTAGACTCCCACATGAGGTATAATTATTGTACTCGTAACGAAGAGGTGAGCACTGCCAAATTATCATAAATTGGCTTTTACTGTTGTTTAAAAAGGCAGAAGATTACCAAGATAAGATGGCATTCCAACTTTTAACAGCTTCTTCTCGTCTTGCCATAGACTTTTTGTTTTTGGTTATTAAAAAAAACAAAAACAATTCTCCCTACAAGACCTGCATATTCACTGCCGTCAAAATATAAATACTGCAGTTTTCAAATTTTAAATATTGTTCAGATTGATATCCATATATATATTCTGCTTGATCTTTATGGTCTTTGAATTGGATGGGGTTCTTGGCCTCCCATAGTGGGCAGGGTGGCACTTACTGTGTCTTCTATCCCCCTATATCTGATTTTCAATTAGCTTTCAGTCTTTGTCTTGGAATGAGATTACTTGGTTTTGCCCTGGCCGGAGTCCTAGCTGGGAGGGAAACAGTCAAATGCATTGTTATTGTTTTGGGAGATGATATGTTTTTCCTTGTAAATCATCTCTCCGTTATGTATTATTATATTTGTTATTTTGAATGTTTAAATGTAAGCATTTGAGTGTATTCCTCTTTGTTGGATTTTGTGCTTGTGTCTGGATGAAACTTATAGGTGATCTCAAACTAAATACATTGGTGGTATGCTCTTGGAATCTACATCTGATCCCTTTTGTTCCCAGTTCCCCTATGTCTTACATTTTCTTGGGTGCTTTAATTGTAATTCTAGAACTTTTTACTATACCATTATCTTCCTTTTTATTGGCGCTGATATAACCTAAATGTGTTACAAGTGCCGTAAAACCCTTAAAAACAACAAAACAAAACATTCTGCTTGCCCTTTATGGTCTTTGAATTTAAAGAAGAGAGGTTTTAAAAAAAAAGAAAATTTTGTCATCATATTACACTTTTTTAAAACTTTTCCGTGTTTGATAAAAATAAGATTGGTGGTCTAGTGTAATGTATTTGGATAATGGTATTCTTGTACTATGCATTCTAGGCCTTTTCATCTCTTGCCTTGTGTACAGATAGATTCAATGTTTAGCTTCATTGTTTTCTTTGTTCTCATGTGTCTCGCTGATTGCTTTCTTCTTGTGAAAAATAAAAGTGGAGATATGTTATATCTGTATACTTGTTTCTGTTGACAATGGTCTCTTATAAATATTTAACACTATGATTTTTATTATTTTTATTGTTTTTTTGTTGAAGATTATAATTAGGTTCTTCTTCTTTTTCTTCATCTTCATCTTCTTCTTCTTTGTCTTCTTCGTCTTCGTCTTATTATTATTATTATTATTATTATTATTATTATTATTATTATTATTATTATTATTATTATTATTATTATTATTATTATTATTGTTGTTGTTGTAGCTATTGTTTTTGTTGTTGTTGATCTCGTTCTCATTTTATTGTGTGAGGGGAAATATTTAATATTTTCTATGTTTATGTATTATGAGCCCTCACTTTTTAAATTTAAGTTAGTTATTTATTCTCTTAGATATTTTGCAAACATAATATTCACTACCACCACATAAGTCAATAGCTAACATAAATTATGAAGTAGACTGGTGTATATTAATTAGTGTCACTTTGAATAATTAATTGTCATTTGAATAGAGAGAAAAAAGAGGAGAAAAGGACTAACTGTGCCGTCACGTCATTGTCTTCTTTCATTTTACATCGCTGTCATATCCATTTCCATCCGGGTGGGGTTCCTACCTCCCATAGTGGGCAGGGAGGTACTTATTGTGTCTTCTATCCCCCTAAATCTGTTTTCCAACTTGCATTCTGTCTTTGTCTTGGAATGAGATTGCTTGGTTTTGTCCTGGCCCTGGTCGGGGTCCTGGCTGGGAGGGAAACAGTCGAATGCATAGTTATTGTTTTGGGAGATGATATTTTTTTCCTTGTAAATCATCTCTCTGTTATGTATTATTATATTTGTTCTAATTTATAATGTAAGCATTTGAGTGTATTCCTCTTAGTGGGGGCCGTGCTTGTGTCCGGATGAGACTTATTGGTGATCTCAAACTAAGAACATTGATGGTATGCTCTTGGAATCTACATCTGATCCCTATTTGTTCCCAGTTCCCCTTTGTCTTACTTTTTCTTGAATGCTTTAATTGTAATTCTAGAACTTTTTACTGTCCCATTTTCTTCTTTTTACTGGCGCTGCTATAACCTAAATGTGTTGCAAGCGCCGTAAAACCCTTAAAAAACAAAAAAAAAAAAAAAAAATCCATTTCCATTATCACCACCACCGCCACTACATTATTAACTGTATATATGATTACTGAATATAATGACAATGATGAATAATATTAATTGATGACAAACATAATCAATTCATAGTCATCTTCATCATCATCACCACCACAACCATTAACATCATCATCATCATCTTTATCATCATTATCATCATCACGCCTAGCAATGCTTAGTGGGTGCTACTCTTACATATTACGTAATATGATAACATGTTTTATTAAAACCTTTAATTAAAAACAAAAAGATAAATAAAATGTCCTAGTTTGTGACATTTGAATGCTGTTTAATGAGAGAATGTGTACAGAAAATTCATCTATATATTTTGTCTGAATTGAATTTTGGCAGAATCATATACCTATGATGTTCGCATGTGTGTACGATCCGATAGTGATGTCGTTTCTTCTTCTCTTTACTAGCCTATCCTGCTTCTTTGGTTTGTGATTGTATTTTTGACAGGGGATATTTTTTTTTTCTGTAAATCTTCTGCCTGTTTGTTCTTGGTTATTTATAATTTAGCTTATGATATCTTTAGGTTATGATTTTGATTTACATTTGTACTATTTTTGTTAGATTGCTTGTTTCTTTTTTTCAGCGGTCTCTCATATAACCTCAATTGTGTTGGAAGAGACCTAAAGCAACAAACAAACAAAAAAAAAAGTCCCAGACTTGATACATGAATAGATATTGGGTTAGGACCCTTGAACTGAGGTGGGGTCTTTTGACCTCACATGGTGGGTGGAGAATTCTCTCTTGCTGTGTCTCCTGTCCCCCTATATCTAGTTTCCTTTTCCACATTGCTTTCGTCTTTGTTCTAGTTGACATCACTCGGATATTTTTTCCATGCTTCTGGATTCTTTGCTAAGAGGGAGGTAGTTGAATATAAATGTTAAATTATTCAATTGATATGATCAAAAAGTGAGACCGGCGCTCTTAAACTACTAAAAGCAAAGCAAACAAGCCAGCCACTGCCAATAGCAATTTTCGTTATATTTCGGTTTACTTTTCTTTGGAATTTACTTTGTTTTGTATTGCTTTCTGTATATAGTGTTTTTTGTTTTTTGTTTTTTTACTGGCACCAAAACAACATGAAATTATGGTCGTTAGCCCTTTAAAACAAACATTTAAACAAAATAGATTTTTTCCTGCTTATTCATTTCCCTTGTTCTTACTTCCATGAGAAGTCCCACTGTGAAAGACTTCAAACCAGTCAGGCCGTTTATTGGTTTATATACACAAAACTGTTGTTATGCGTTTTATTATATATTAACTGATGTAAACAAAATGATATAGATATTTCTTGGACAAATGCAAATGTGTATGTGGAGTTCATAAGGATTAATGTCCCCCCTCGTGTCAGACAGGCAACTCAGTCTTGGTACGGAGGTAGATTCAGTATTTATTGAAATTATTAGAAGGATTAGTGTTTGATGTTATATGAATCTGATAATCTGATTGAGTATTTGTTCATTCATTGTTTCTCTCATAATTCATTCATTTTTCATTCAGTCAGTCCTTCATTTATCCATCGAGTCATTCATACCTTTTCATATTGTTTATAGCATGTAAATGTCCAGGTTCTGATTGAATCACCAAAACATTTTTTCATTTTAATTTTTTTTTTTGTATGAATTTTGCTTATGTCATCCATAATACTATAAGGTATTCATGCATTCATCTTGTTACCAAATATCATCATGATTTTATGGATGTCATCACCAAACACTATGACGATGATAATAATAATATTATTAAAACACATTAAGAAATCATTTCTGGTCGTTTGCATATTTTGGCTTTGATTGTCTGTTTGGTTGTTTTCATAATATTGTAAGTGCAAGAACTATTGGGCAAGTTTGGGCATGCTGTGGATGGAATTCCATCATACACCTTCCAGCATACTTGTCAAGTTTACTTGACCTTAAAACAGATGGAACTGTCTGCTTGGCAATGTGGTGTTTTAACTTGAAGTTTGGGCCAGCAATTTGGCTCCACTATAGGCTTAGCATGAGGGGGCAGTGTTGCTCAGCGGTACGGTCTTTGCTTCGTACCCGGAAGGTACCGAGTTCGGTTACCTGCCTCTGCGCTGTGTGGCCTTGAGCAAGTCACCTCGCCCGACTGGGTGGGGATCCTGACCTCCCATAGTGGGCAGGGAGGTACACACTGTGTCTTCTATCCCCTTATATCTGTTTTCCAACATGCTTTCTGTCTTTTTCTCGGAATGAGATTACTTGGTTTTGTCCTGGCACTGGCCTGAGTCCTAGCTGGGAGGGAAACAGTCAAATGCACAGTTATTGTTTTGGGAGATGATATTTTTTTCCTTGTAAATCATCTCTCTGTTATGTATTATTATTTTTATTTTGAATGTATAATGTAGGCATTTGAGTGTGTTCCTCTTTGTTGGGATTTATGCTTGTGTCTGGATGAGACTTGTAGGTGATTTCAAACTAAGTACATTGGTGGTATGCTCTTGGAATAAGCATCTGATCCCTATTTGTTCTCAGTTCCCCTTTGTCTTACTTTTTCTTGGGTGCTTTAATTGTAATTCTATAACTTTACTATCCCATTTTCTTCCTTTTTACTGGCGCTTAGATAACCTAAATGTGTTGCAAGCGCCGTAAAACCCTTAAAAACAAAAACAAACACCTTGCCCGAGCTCAATTTGTGGTGCTGCATTGCGGCTGATACCTGGGTTATTCCAGTCTTCCCTTGGATTAGCCCCAAGAGAGGGATGAATAAAGGAAATTTTATTTTTTTCTCTATTATGAAGCAGATCAATTTTGTTAATCATTTCTTTTTTTCAAGTGTTTTCTTCTCATTTTACGCCACTGGTGGTGGTTGGAATTACCCGATTGAACCAGCCCCCTTTGTCTTCCTACTTTTTCTTCAGTGCTTTTAATGTTATTTCTACAATTTTCTTCTATCAGCTTCCTTTTTTACTGGCGATAACATTACTTATTGTTGTCACAAAACCACTAAAAACATTTTATGGTTGAGATGATAAAAATTCTAACTTTCAATATAAATCATGTTGCTAATTCGACCAACATTTTGATGACTGGGTGGGGTCTTTGGACCCAGGGTTGCCAATTTGGCAGATTTTCTGCCAAATGTCCTTTTTTTTTTGGCAGAATTTGAAGTCGTCTGGCAGAAAGAAAAAAAAACAGTTTGGCAGATATTTGGCAGATTTTATTTTCCGAGGTCTAGGAATGAATGTATAGGTCTAGTCCACGTTTTCCATGGCAATTTTTATGTATGAGTGATTTTTTTTAAACTTGGGAAATGAAAACAAAATTATGCCTTGCGAATTTTTTGTTTAACAAAACTGATGAGTTTTCGAAGGGGGTACGGTTTGGCAGATTTTTGTGGTATTTGGCAGATTTTTAAAATCCAGTTGGCAGAATGCCTGAAAATAATCTGGCAACCCTGTTTGGACCTCCCATGGTGGACAGGTAGGTGGTCACTTGCTGTGTCTTATATCCAATTATATGGTTTCTGAGTTGCTTTCTGTCTTTGCCTTGGAATGGGATTGCGTGGTTCTGTCCTGGCCCTTGCTGCAGTCCTTAGCTAGGAGGGAAATTCTCAAATGTTTAGAATTAGCTTTGGGAATGATTTTTTTTCACTGTAAATCATCTCTCTCTTACGTATCGTAAGTTATGTTTTCTGCTTCGGATAAATTTTGTGAACATTTGAGTGTATTTCTCTTAGTGGAATACTGTGCTTATGTCCGGATGAGACCTTTAGGTGATCTCAAACTTTTGGAATCTACATCTGTTCCCTATTTGAAACATTCCCATTTGCTGGGTGGGGTTCCTGACCTCCCATAGTGGACAGGGAGGCACTGACTCTGTCTTCTATAATAATAATAATGCACATTTATATTGCGCAACCTACCCCCCTGGTTGGAGGCTCCGGGCGCATTACAATAAAATTAATTGTCATATCGAAAGAGAAAAATACACACTAACAGCCACCCACTGCCTCAAACACGAGAATACCACACACACTCATCCACATCCACACGTACCACATAAACACACTTGCAACTTGCTTCTATGCCCCTTTTATCTTATTTCCAACATGCTTTCTGTCTTTGTCTTGGGATGAAATTACTTGGGTTTTGTCCTGGCACTGACCGGATACCCTAGCTGAGAGGGAAACAGACTTATTTTCTTATTTTTTACTGACGCTGAAATTACCGAAATGATAAATGTGTCGCAAGTGCCATAAAACGAACTTCCCATGAAGCCGTAATTTATATGGCGTGAAACAGACAAAATTATCCTATTGCAAAGTTTTGCCAGCTCTAACAGAATCAGCTACCAAATACCCGCTGGGCCGACAGGCGGGTCAGGATCGATCTTCGTCCCTTTGTGTGTGGGCCGCGTGCTGTTCCAACTGAGCTATCAGGATTCCCTGGTTATATTTATCACAAAATGTAAAAATAGAACACACAACTGTGCCGTCTCTCCGTGCAGACATTTGTACAAATTAAACCGATTGTTATTTGTATAATGTTTACACAAAGCATTCTTTAAGCAAGTAAGCTTGATCCAGCACTTTTGATCCGGGTGAAATCTTTGACATTCCATGGCTTGCAGAGAGGTCACTGGATGGAGTATTATTATGAAATGACCCAAATGTGTCGCAAATGTTGTAAAAAACAACAACTTTGAAATAAAAACAAACAGTCCTTTTGGTCATATTCATTTGCAAAGTACATGGTCGGTTATTGGGATGGGCTCTATATCAGTTTATACACGTTTTTCTATTCCCCTATATCTATCATTTGCCCCAATAGACGAGTACCTATTTGCAGGTCTCATAACCCAAATGTTATGGGCTAATAGTGGTAAAGATTTATTTCTGTCTAAATATCCATTTTAGCATAAAATTGTATGCTTGTACTTGTATGAATTTGGCATTTTTTAAAAATCATATCGTTTGACTTCTTTTTTTTTTTTAATTACCAAACCGGCGTGAACATGATACAGATATGATAACCGAACGCTTTATCTAGCATTGTTATGTCTATGCATTGTTGTAATGGACAAAATGTGTTGGTTTGGGAGTGTTTCCATTACAACAGCATTCCGGGTTATCAGACCTGAAATAATGTACCTACACGTAACAACTCAAAATGGGATAATACTATAATATCACAATTAAGGGTTTAAAATATATAAATTGGCTATTAAACACCATGTAAAGATACATAAAATCGACATTGTTAACAAATCTGAATCAAAAGCCTATGTTGAATGAGAAAGAAATGCATGAAATATGATTAGAAAACGAGTAAAATCTATTTTAAAAAAATAATAATAAAGAATTCCGTCGATCATGATGACACACACAGATCTATTAACCATCATAAAAAATTATCTTGAACAATCGACAATCAAAATATTACAGTTCCCTATGGCATTTTTGAAAGCATTTATAGTTCCTGCATTTTTGTATTGTTGTTTTGTAATAGGTGTTTCAATTTAATTTACAAAGACAAATGATGTTAAAGTAAATGAGATTTAATTTAATTTAAGTTTCTATTCCACTTTATGATTGTAATTTATTTCTTCAAGCTACAATCAGCATCATTTGCTTTATTCTCATACCGTTTGGCATATTTTTACAAAATCGATCTGGTTACAAAGTCCGGTCACTCCGCCCGCCAAAATTTCAAAATGGAAACAAACAATAAGCTGTCAGAAGTCAGAAGAAGCAGACCTGAATCATGAGCATGATCAGATCAGAAACATTTTTACCTTGAGTTAACAATTTTATTTATCATATTTGATTTTAAGGTATCTGACAAATGGAGGAAGATGAAATGCTGGTAATTTTTTTTCTAGGAGACATCAACGTCTTGACGGCCTTTAATTATGCTGAGATAAAACCATAAAAGTATGGGACGACACTGTGAGAAAAATCCTGGAAAAGTTAGGAAGGATTTGATCACTACAATTAAATTAAATTTCGCCTTTAACATTATTTCCATTACAATTACAACAATTTTGGTTCTCGGTTGAAAATGATTGCACTGTCTCAGACTGTTCATTCATCAACTGTCAATATGACACCAAGACTTTTTTTTCTTATGATGACTTTAATTTATGAACTGATTTTATTCAAAGAAAGATTCCCAATGTGTCATAAATAGCGAGAACAATCTAAATTAGGCATGATCTGAAATTGGTTGGCAGTTGGTATGGCACAATCACCACACTCATTAAAACTTCCACAAATTCCAAAAGCCATTGGTTCAGCGGCATTACCCTAGCCACTTTGCTAATATTTACTCAGAGACCATGGCCGGACACTTTTTAATGTCGCAAACATATTTTTCAGATCTTACATATTACGTTTTAACCAAAACAAAAAACGAGCCAAATTTTCTTTTCATGTTACCAGAACATTTTACAATATAATATAAATATGGATAATTTTAATCTAACATGACAATAAATATAAGTAAAAACTGAATGTTAAAAGCCATTAGTGCATCTATGATTTTATTCTATTTTAGGGAGCGTACATTTAACACAGTCCTTTTTGATATGCTTTCTGATGTTGAGGTGTGTCCTAAACGACAATTTAACCTTGGGGTCAAGTCTGTATAAAATTTCAATTTTTGAAAAATTTTAAGATTTCCTTCAATTTTGGTTTTTGTAAATGCCCTTTTTCAAAATATCACAGTGAAAATAACCAGGCACAGACATGAGATGAGCGTAGAAAATAGAATAGTTGCTTTTTTTGAAGGAACTTCTTTTTGAGGCACACCTCACTAGCACTCTGCTGCCAATAGACCATGGTCAGATGTGATAATTTGCAATCCAATACCCAATGACACAATGCAGGGGCCAGAGTTTTTCAATCATTGCTATCCATTTCAACATTATTTTTTAAAACTGTTGCCCTCATCTAATGTCACTAAATTTACTTGTAAATGGGTCAATGAACCATCTCGTATGATAGTAATTATTTACAGGTGTAGCACAGAAATCCGGAACACCCAAATCTCGAAATTATGGAAATCTTGACCAGGTCTAAATTCCCCTTTGTGATCCCATTATTTTCATATTATTGGCAACACAGAAATCTCAAACATTTTCGGAGACCAACACAGAAATCTAAAAAAAAAAGCTGGACATTCCCTTCTGTGTTTGTTCATAAAATGTTTTTGTCTTATAGTTGTATTGAATGGAAATGAAAGCTATCATTGCTCTCAGTGTAGCGTTAAGTGATTTAGGGGGGGGGGTGCAAAGCATGTTTGACTAGTGTCTTACGCACATGCTGTGTTACTCTATATAATTCTAATGTGTCCCAGTACCAGTTTGAGACAAGCAGGGCAGTGCTGGCCTGAGACTGTTACTGTTATATCAAACTCAAGCAAGGCTTCAAAAGTCATGACGTCACTTCACTCGTAATGACACATAGTAACTGGTTCTAAACTATCGGAAAAATGATGGATGCCCTTATGAAATACTTCTCCAACAAGCATAAAAGTGTATCCAGAGGAGAAGAACAATATAAATCTGATCATGTTTTGACTTTTATACATTCTGATCATATGACTTGTGAAAAAGTTCTAGCCAGCATGAAGAATAAAAAGTACTGATTTTCTTTGTCTAGAACCCAGTGCACGGTGGAGATAAATGAGGAGTCATGGCGATAAAATACCAGATTTATAGGTAAATAAGTACAGAGTGTGTCATCAACAGTGCAACAAGCTAGCTTTGTCTTTTTACTACAGCCACCAAATTGGAAACTTATTCCACCTCTGAATGAAGCACACTCTACACTACATCTCATTATAATGAGACCTTACCAATTCCACTCATGTTTACCTCCCTCACATACTTCTTCATATTCTTTGTAAAATACTCAATACAGAAATCTAGAACAATAATAGGCCTGGTCCCAACTTTCTGTGCTGCACTGTAGTAGTTTCTTAGTGGCATCTAAATGATGAATGTTTTCACTTTTCTATCTTTAGAATGTTCTTCCCAAAGTGTTAAGTAATGTCCAAAACAATCTGAGAGATCTTCAACAAGAATGGAAAGAGGTAAAAGCTATGGCAGTTTCTGCTTTACAACCGAAGCAGGTGAGATTTAGAAAATATATCAAGATGTTTCTATGGAGGGAGCATTCGATGTCCTTCTTCATTCATTCCAGTCATTTTTATCTTTACTTCCACTCGAAGTTTAGGCTTTCCAATGGGTGCAATCAATATTCAAGTTTCCATCTAACCAAGGCATCAATCACATGATTTGTTGCTGTCCAACGATTGGATGTGTTTCATTAGATGTAAACATACAACTTTATTTGGGTATTTGTTCTTTTTTTTTAAGCTGTTATATTCATTTTTATTTATTGCTTTGTTTTTGAGAATTTTAAACATACCTGTGGGCCAAGCTATGCAAAATTGCCTGTTGTGGTGGATATTTCGACAAACATGAATATCAATACACATGATTTTTAACATTTTGAGTCAATGGACCATACCATATTTTTATTTGTTTTGTTCCTCCCTCAGGTACTTGGCCACAGAGAGGTTGTCATATCCAAATCGGATCTAGACAATCTAGCCTCAGAGGCAGAGCAAGTAAAGGCTAACCTGTCAAAGATAATGAACAAAAACACATTGGCTCTTATCAAGGATGCTGCCAAAATGCATGATGGTAATGTCAGTCATAAAATAATTTCTAAGGATCCTCAGTGCTTAGTTGTAAATAATCTCAGATATAAAACCATTTCTAAGGACCTTCGGTGCATGATTGTAACCTCAGATTTAAATTAATTTCTAAGGATCCGCTGGGTTGTGATTAGTTCTTTGCAATAATCTCATCAAATTGGTAGAAAGAAATTACTATTGTCTGTTTAAACCTATAGAAACCGATCCCACTGGCCTTAGCTCTATAGGACTACTTTTTTTTAAAACTGGTGTTTCTTTCACAGGCCCAGGCTAAAGACTGCTTCTTTTAACCTCTTCCTTTAGGCTGAGCTATACATGGTGAGAAATAAATATCATACTTTACTTTATGGACAGACCTGTTAATAATTGCAACATTGCAAAGAACATTGATAATGATGATAAACTATTTGATTTTTATATAAAGATCTCCAGGTTGTAACAGCAGAGAGAGACTCTTTACGCTCAGAAGTTGGTCATTGGAAGACGCAGTTGGATACAGCATTGTCAGAGGAGCAGAGGCAAAAACAAGTAAGGTGGACAAGTCTGTATTTATTTATGCACAGAAAGACCTTATAGTAACGTTCCCATCTGTTACGCTTCCTAGTTTATCGTTAACTAAATGAAGGTTAAAAACTAAATAAAATTAATAATAAAGTATATCATTGCCGTAAAACCAATTAAGTTTCTGCAACATTGAACAAACATTGGAAATTGCTACTACCATTTTGATAGGTCTAGACAATGTATTCTTTTCCTGATCTAACAGACAGACCCAGCTACCCAATCATTGTTGAATGGATAGAGGGGCTAGAGAGAAAAAAACTCCCGCACTCAGGATCAATACTGTTCTCTCTGCTTATGAAGCTAGTGCTCTATCACATAGCAATCATTTTTGTGTAGTGATTTTATTTTCTCTTTCTCTTTCTCATTTTCTATCACTTCCACTCATTGAAATCACTTCAAAGTGTCTAAGTTTTACCCCCCAGCTAGCCTAAATAAACCAATCGTTCATTTCTTACCACACTTATACATGCACATCTTGTATGAACATTCATTCAAAATCCATCACTGCTAATGGACAAGCACCCATTATGTGTGAGAAGTCCTTTCCCATGGACACAGCATCAGGGGCACACTTAACAATCATTCTCACCCATCCAATCACAGAAAATACTCGACATCACTTAACTTTGATACATGTCAGGACACCAAACTACTCAGCCATTGAAGCCATGCACCCATCTCTCTTTATTTTCCAGGAACAACTAGAGCTTCGTATTGACATTCAAGAGCTTACAAGCCAGCTGTCTCAGCAATCAGAATTCTGTTCCAGTCTTGGGGCATCTTGCTGTACCTTATTGTGGAGAGTGTCACGACAGGAGGATAGCATTCAAAACATCATTTCGGGTGTGAGTGGCTGCATTTTTCATTTACATAAGAAATGCCATAATGCCTATAAAGATGGCCAATGGCCTGAGCAAGGAACTGCTTATTATTGCTGTGACAGAGATTGTGTTGTGTTGGCTTGAAAATTATTTCATAACAACAATAAGATTTTAACTATTTTGAGTTATCAGGAGGATAGCATTCAAAACATCATTTCGGGCGGGAGTGGCTGCATTTTTCATTTACTTTTGCATAAGAAATGCCGTAATGCCTATAAAGATGGCCAATGGCCTGAGCTGCTCATTATTGCTGTGGCAGGAAATGTGTTGTGTTGGCTTGGAAATTATTTCATAACAACAATAAGATTTTAACAGTTTTGAGTTATCAGACTCATAAATTGGGATCCGAGTAGGTTAACTGGTCGATCACTTACCAAACAAGCAAAGGGACTGGTATTGATCTTGGGTGCAAACAAGATTTATTTCTGACCTCTCTGTACAGTCAGTAGTGATTTGTTAGCTGGATGTGTGAATTGGTACCTGGCTTTAGGCAGTGTTGGATGTTGTTAGAGTGTTAGTACAATGGTTTCATATGGCCTGCTCAGGGAATAAATGGAACATTATGAGGCACGTTGAGCATGGTAAATCATGGAAATGCGCTATATAAATGTTTACATTTATTTTATTTATTTATTTATTTATGGAGTGGAAAATATTTGGGATAGAATATTGTTCTATCCAACGGGTTGTAAGCAATTTTTACATTCTGTTCAATGATACAAATACCTAGATAAACTCAAACTCCCAGGGCTTTAGATTCAGAATGAGGATTATGAAACTGTTGATATGACCAGATATTATTTATATTGATTGAAAGGAAGAAAAAAGATTGTTTCTTTGTTTTGTTTTTTTTTCTTTTACCACAGAATCGCAGTGAAGAATTCTTGAGTGTTCTCTCTAATTCCATAGACAGTTACCTCAATGCCTATAAAGACGACCAATGGCCTGAGCAAGGGACAGATGAAGCTACTTTTCTGTTGGCTTTATGTGGAATTGTCACGAGTGAGTGGGGCAGGGAAAAAAGGTGATATAGATAAAGTATTAAGAGGAAGTCTCAGGGGTTAGGTGATGAGATGTAAAAGTATAAAGATAGGTGAATAGTTAGATTGATCATTGAATGCTGTGTATTTGTGTGTGTGTGTGTGTGTGTACGTGAGTGTAAAAGGTTTCAAGACATTAAGTGAAGAGATGAATGAAACAAACATTGACTTTATGATAAGATGAGACAACAGAGTGGATTGGGGAGCCACAATTGCCAATATATTCCACAGATCTAGCACCATTTGACAATGATGATGTTTGTGTTTTGTGTGTGTCTGTGGATGTATGTGTGGGTGTATGCGCATGCACAAATGAGACAGAGAGAGAAAATCATTCATTACACATGAATTAGCTGGTCATACTATAGTGTCACTGAATAGAGTTACTTGAATGTCTTTGATAAAACCATTTTTCTCTTAGCACAATGTCTCATTGTAACTGGAGAATGACGATGTAATGAACTGAGGTTAGGGGAGAAAAGTGGAGAAAGAAAGGGATTAGTGATAAATAACTATGCCTTATGAATTGTAAATTATGGAGGATAATTTTATTTGTTTCTGCCGCATCTGAGGCAGAACGGTTTGGTGTCTTTTGAGCATGATAAGAGACCAGATGGAAAAATTATGGCCTTGGTAAGGCACTTTCTTCACTGTATGCCATCGTGACTCAGAGGCGTTTGAATACCTTAATATAGGCAGTGATGGATACTGACTGTAAAAGTGCTAATGTAAAAATGGATGTAGTATAGGAAACATGATCCTGTGAGAAGTCTAAGTTGTTTCATAACATTGCCTTCTGGAGGAGTATTGAAATATTGTAGAAAATGAACATATGAGCATTGTAAAACTATAGAATTGCTCTATATAATTGTATTTATTTATTTATTTATTTCAACCTCTCTTCTTCTTCTTCTTCTTCTTCTTCTTCTTCTTCTTCTTCTTCTTCTTCTTCTTCTTCTTCTTCTTCTTCTCTCTTTCTTCTTCTTTTCTTCTTCTTCTAATAATAATAATAATAATAATAATAATAATAATAATGATTCTAATAATAATAATAATGATGATGATGATGATAAATCAGACTGAGCATAACTGTCAATGTACACATCCAATTAAATAATGGAAGTTATAAAGCCATGATTCTTATCTATGTTATTTATATAATTGTACAGTGGAACCTCCCGATTACGACACCTCCGAATAACGACAACCTCCTGATACCGACATTGACCCGTGGTCCCGATTTTTTTTCTATGTAAGATCAGTAAAAATAACCTCCAAATAACGACGCACTTTTTGATAAAACCTCCGAATAACGACATCATTTTGGCGATTTTCGGCAGTTTTCGTAGATATCTGATACTAAAAATACCGAGTATGAGTACTCAAAAGTTTATAAAAACGATTCCTGCTTGAACCAATACCAATGAGAACGCAGCTTTTTTTTTTTTGACGAATCTTGGCTGATATGCATTAACAAGGTATAAATGTAAGTGTAAGCAAGTAAACACAAAATCTTGGAAAATGTGATATTATGTGGTGATAGAAGTAGTAGTAGTAGTAGTAGTAGTGTAGTAGTGTTTTTGTGGGAGGAAGGGGAGGAATTTTGTTTGTTTTAAAGGGTTTTACAGCGCCTGTGACACATCTATGTCATATCAGCGCCAGTAATAAGGAAGAAAATTGGATAGTAAAAAACATTCTAGATTTACAATTGAAATGACATAAGAAAAAGTAAGACAAAGGGGAATGGTTTAAATAGGGAACAGATGTAGATTCCAGGAGCACACTATCAGTGTATTCAGTTCAGATCACCTAAAAGTCTCATCCAGACACACGCACAAGAACCCTCTAAGAGGAATACACTACAATGTTTTGTTTGTTTTGTCAATGTTAATAATAAAAACTGGTCCCGCAGGCCTTACCACGCCCACTTTGTCCGCCATCTTGGAAACCTCTAAATAACGACACCTCAGGATAACGACATAAAAACTCGGTCCCGTGGCATGTCGTTATCGGGAGGTTCCACTGTATTTATTTATTTATTTCAACCTCTCTTCTTCTTCTTCTTCTTCTTCTTCTTCTTCTTCTTCTTCTTCTTCTTCTTCTTCTTCTTCTTCTTCTTCTTCTTCTTCTTCTTCTTCTTCTTCTTCTTCTTCTTCTTCTTCTTCTTCTTCTTCTTCTTCTTCTTCTTCTTCTTCTTCTTCTTCTTCTTCTTCTTCTTCTTATTCTTCTTCTACATCTTCTTCTTCTAATAATGGTGATGATGATAAATCAGACTGATTTAGTCAGCCTGAGCATAACTGTCAATGTACACATCCAATTAGATAATGGAAGTTATAAAGCCATGATTCTTATCTACGTTATTTGCATTTAATTCCAACATTCAAGTAATTGATCTATAAGACCATCATCAAATAAACCCGCCATTCTCATAAACCATGTCATCATGCAGATATAGCTGCATCAGCTCTAGGCAGGGAGTACCTAGCATCTCATACGTGTGGCCAGAGAACATTGGATGTCTTCATCACATTCATCTCTGAAGCTCCTACCGGGAAAAGTTGTGCCATGAAAAAGTATGTAAGTTAAACAAAATTGTAAATTAAACAAGCAGAGTTTGTGATCAAAAGCTATTTATTTTTTTAAAATTCATTTCATATTCAGCTCAATAAAGGTTTGTCATTTACAGTGAAAACTAGTTATACCAAAAACAATTAGACCTAAACAAAACAAATCTTTGTCCTTTTTTTTCTCTATGACATTGTTAAAAACTTACGACAATCTAGATGTGCTAATCTGCAAGCTTCGGCTAAACAAAGGAAAAATCTCTTGAAGTTTATTACATTCATGGCCAAAATGTTTTTTTAAAAGAGATTCTTAAGTTACTGGTATCATACAATCAATTCAGATGGTATAATTGGTCTACTCCTTTGGACTCAGAAAATGTAACTATTGCAATTCTTCGCCGTGAGTGTGGCAAAAGAGAAAACAAATAGCCTTCAAGTTTTACAGAACAATTCTGCTAGGCTTGTTTTAAAAGATTGTAAATTTTCCTCAGCAACTTGCCTCTTTGAGAGCTTCATTTGTTGTGTGTGGGGAGGAGAATCATTTATAAATTTGCTTCCTTGATTTATGGGTCCCCACTGTATATTAAACATCTTCTCCAATGTCTGGCTATGTGGTCTAGTGGTATGACACTCGCTTTTGGATAGGAAGGTCTTGGATTCAAGCCTCGCTTAGAGCATAGTTGAGTCCTTGGAAAAGGCTCTTTACTCAGATTCTCTCACCATACTCAGGTGTAAAATGAGTATCTGGTCTTTAACAGCGTTCTATGTCAGAAAAAATTATAATATCGCCTAACTGGCATCATGTCCCGTCCTACATTTTAAGTGTTGCTGTTGACCAGAGACCCCTTGTAAAGCACTTTGAGCATGTTTAGTGGATATTGCGCTATATAAAAGCTCATATTTTTTTTTAAAGCTCAACTTGAACGTTGAGGTTAAGTGATGACAAGGTCAAACAAAAATTAGTAATACCAAAGATAGGACCGTTGGAGAAGATGGTTAATATACAGCAGGGACCCATTGAGGAAATCAAGGTAGCAAATTTATAAATAATTCTCCTCTCCACCGGGGGCAGCGTGGCTCAGCGGTACAGTCTTTGCTTCGTACCCAAAAGGTACAGAGTTCGATTGCCCACCGCTGCGCTGTGTGGCATTGAGCAAGTCACCTTGCCCTAGCTTAATTTGTGGTGCTGCACTGCGGCTGACGCTTGGGTTATTCCAATCTTCCCTTGGAATAGACCCTAGAGACAAATTTCCCCTATGGGATGAATAAAGGGAATTTTATTTATTTTTACTTTGTAAGGTTGGCACTCATTCATTTTATTTTGATGTGTCTCTTAGGTCATCCTCATCCCTTCAAACTAAAAACCCACTTATCCCAATTATTTGTTTATTACAATTAATACTTACATATCAATGTAAAACGCTGTCCGGTGTAGAAGGGGTAAAGCGTTTTAGTAAGTGTTATTTATTAGTATTATTATTATCACATATTCTTCAGTGGTGGAGGGGAGTGATGCATCTGAGGGTTGTTTCTATAAGAATTTATGTGTTGTTATAGATGGGTAATGTAAATGTTGCTGCTCGAAGCTCAAAGAAATAAATAACAATGTGAAATTGAATGTAAGCTTCAATTTAATTACTAAATCCTGTTTGTTGACAAAGGGGAAACCCGAAACGTCCATTCTATCTGTTTTAGTAATTAAATTGAAGCTTACATTCAATTTCACATTGTTATTATTAGTTGTTATAGATGTGAAATTGAAGCTGTCTATCCTTCATCACACTGAATTCTATCCATGATGCTCCAGTTTGATGTTGATGAGTCTGTACAACATGAGCATCAATCAGAAAGGGTTGGCCTATCTTTGTGGCAAACAAGGTTTAATTGCCATGCTATCTTCACATCTCAAAGGTAAACTAAAAACAAGGAAACTGGACAAATTATGCCCTTATTTATAAAAACATAAATCATTCTGAAAACCCCCTTTAAAAAAAAAAATTGATGTGTGTGTCGAATAGAAAAATTATTTCTTTTAAGAAGTACCATACATTAGTGTGATGGATTATCTATATAATATTATCTCCCGGATCAATGGCATGATGTTTGGTGAAAAAAAAGATATGATTTTACAAATTGAATAATTAAATGTTTGTTCTTACCACCTATTCACTCAGCATATGGTACAAATTACTTGTTTTTTTTCTAAATGTAGCCACCGTAAAGAATGTTTGGATTTTTATTTTATTATTTTTTGTTGTTGTTGGTTGTTTTTCAAAGTGGATAACAATAACCTCTCTAGGTGTATATTTTTTAAAACTTAAATTACTTTAAATCATCGTCACTTGCAGAAGAGAAAAATATTGAGAGCCAAATTGGTAGTCTGAGGTTGCTGCAGTCACTTGTATCAGATGAGTCTAATCCAAGATTATTGCATGAATTGAAAGAAAATGTAAGTAAAATTTTGATCTTTATTCCATAAGACAAGTGCTAGTCATATCCAATTTGATAATAAAGAAAGAAAACAAAAAATCAACTGCCTTAACTAACATTAATCTGTCCTTATGGGTGTCTCTGTCATAAAAGCCATTACTGTGGCTCTTTTTGACACCAATAAAAAATGAGTGATATATTTGATAGTTACAATGACGGATATCTGGGGTGATTGGATTGACTCATGGCTGATCGTCATGAGTTGTCACGAGGTCAGTTCAATAGAAATAAAGCTACCGTTGTAGGAGATTTCAATTTACTCCAAAAGGAGGACTCCTGTGGTTTAAAATGGCATGAAACACAGACAAGAAGTCAAGAATAACAAACAATGTAATATATAAATATATTTATTGACCAAGCTAATAATATAGAACCGGAAAATTATTGAGATAGCTGGTTCATAAATTAAATAATAATATACTATTATACGAACTACAATCAATGTATTAATTTATTACAAAGTATTAGACGTTACAAGGGCTTTGTAAAAGATATGAAAAATAAAATATTGTTGGGACTTTGGGTATTGATTTTACCTTACAACAATAACACAAGTAAAATAAGCACTTAAAATAACAATAACACATAGTCACTGCAAACTGTCCTGTGCACACACAGATGAATCAGAATATCAGTATCACGACTCGGTTATGTTGAACTTCGTTTGAGTGGACTCCGCTGGATGAGCTGACCACTCCAAAGTTGAAATAATGTAGGTTACAGTTGTTATGGATGGAAACTTCTCGTTCTCGTCCTTCGTCTCCAGATCCAAAGTAAAGTTGTGGATGAAATCTTCTCGATGATTTGTCCTTCGATCTCACTCCATCATAACGTTGTGGATAAAACCTCAACATTTCGTCCTTCGGTATCACTCCAATGTAAAGTGCAGTAGAGTGCCAAACATATTGTATGTTAAATATCAAATTGATAGACAGTTTCTATAATAATGACATTGTAATTTGATACCACATACCCCAATGTTGGTCAAAATATGACAAGCACAGCTGATTAACAATTGCAAGTTTCACGTTTATAATAATCAAATCTTTAGTGCTGTCTTTAAATATAAGTTAAACTTAGGACTTGTGTCCTTTAAAATAAATGAAACGCGTCTATTATTTACTTGTTGACTGACGAGGACTTCTAGGGCTCTGTCGTCTACAGATTATCCAGGATAAGTGAAATTGCTCTTTAAACAGAGTTAATTTATACTATCTGGCAGGAAATTATAATTCCATATAATATGTGGTGTAGCTGCTTAGAATTATCTTCCTACGTTATTAAAATGAATTACTCAATATGGGATAACCCAAGACAGATAGAACTGTTTTACTACTAAACCATGCTTTGTAAAAAAAAAAAAGAAGAGCTTTTATATAGCTCAATATCCACTAAATGTGCTCAAAGCGCTTTACAATAAGTCCATGGTCAACAGCAACATTTAACGTGTAGGATGGGACATAACACCTATTAGGCGATATTACAATTTTTCGGACAAAGACAACGCTGTTAACGACCAGGTACTCATTTTACACCTGAGTACAGTGAGAGAGTGTAAGTAAAGAGTCTTTTCCAAGGACTCAACTATGCGCCGTGCGCGAGGCTCGAACCGATCCGAAAGCGAGTGTCATACTACTAGACCACATAGCCACACGTAGACGAATTACGTCATTATATTATCAAACAATAATAATGCATGAGGATATTATAGGTGATACAAATAAGGCGACCATGAGTGGGTTGGTTTTGGTACAAAACATCCTGTCTGTTATACGTTGTTAAGTAGTAATGAATTGATAAAACATGATACAACAAACTAATTTTAACAAACAATTTATAAATGGGTTATAGGCTATGAGTAAGACTTCCTTACAGAAGTAATGGCATAGTAGTTTAATGCTCTCAACAATTGACAACATTCAAGAAAATGATAAAGGGCTGCTTTGTGATCTGCTGGTATGACATTTGGGGGTCCCGATAGCTCAATGGTGGGGCACTCTCTTCACACACAATGGGAGTGAGATCGATCCTTGGTGAAGTTGAAATTTTTTTCTGACCCCCATGTCCACCCAGCGGTGATTGGGTAGATGGGTCTTTTAGATCTGGTGGAAAGTACTTTGTGACAGACAAGCGTCCTATCCAAAAAGTAGCAAGCAATTGCTTTTGTCAATTTCATGCTACAGGAACCGGGATAAACTCGTCGCAAAGCTGAGATCTTGAAAAAGCTCTTTACTCTTATTTTGTCACCATATTCAGATATAAATTTGCCTGTCCTTTGATATACAGGGTTGTCTCTGTCGAAAAATAAATTGTATTGGCGCTTTACCCCTTCATGTCTCATAACATTATTATTATTATTATTATTATTATTATTATTATTATTATTATTATTATTATTATTATTATTATTATTATTATTATTATTATTATTAATTACTATTATTATTTGTCTTGGCTCAAAATTATAGTCATAATTTAAGTATTATTTTATTATATCGATATCTCCTGTCCAGTTGACCATGGATTACCTTTACAAACTAACAAAGCACAGCTGTCAAGAAATTCAAGAACTCTCCTTAGAATTGATCATGGACCTACGATAGACATCTGCTGGACCAGAGCAGTAAATTTGTTTTGATTGGATATCTCTTGGAGAATGGTAAAGGTCAAACCAGGAACAAAATCAGAAAATCAAAATCAAAGAGAAAAATTTTTAGAAGAATATTTTAAATTCTAATCTTAATGTTTTTACCTGATCCTTTTAAAAATCTGAAAAACGTTTTTTTCTGAAACAGTGCTAGACAAAGCTAACATAACTTTTCAGTATTTTTTCTTGCACCATATTATTATTCACTCCCTGGTCCTGTAATGTTAATTGTATTATCTATCTCTGGTGATAAGTTGATGTTATGACAAGTTATTTATGAATAAACTCTTTAAAAACTATCTTGTTCATTATTTTTGTATTCTCTATAAGTTGAACAACTCTCAATCTTCATTGCTCCAAAACCATTACAACCTCGACCATCATTACATCACAATCACAATCATCATTATCATCATCATCATCACCATAGCAATCATCATTATCATAATCACTAACATTGAATCTATATCGTCACCGTCACTAATGATATAACCACAATCTCCTCCTCCTTCTCATCATCATAATCATCACTAGCACCTCAAGATAGTCGATATTACCACCACCACCATCACATCATCATCATCATCAGTACCACTAAAACTACAACAACCACCACACCACCACTACATGCAATTACTTACCACTACCACCAGCTCATTATCTCACCACAACAATCATCACTACCACCACCATCAATCACTACAACTGCCACCACCACAAAAGCATCATTGTCATCACTACAGCAAACATCATCGTCATCACTACAGCAAACATCATCGTCACCATTACCACCACTACTACAACAAGCGCATCATATCTTCACTATTACAAATACGGCAAATACCTTCACATCAACACCATCACTAACAAAACACTTACTACTACAGTCTCTTCCGGATAATCGCAACACCTTAGGATCAGCGAAAATGTTGCAATTAACCGAAGTTGCAATTAACCAAAGTTGAGTTTCCTGTCCACTATTGCAACATTTTAAATTCAAACTAGTTATTGTAAATATTGTTCTTATTCCACCACAGATAGCAATTTGATTGAAACAAAAATCGTATGGCAATCCTGTATAGATTTTGTCAAGCAAAAGCAGCTTTGATGCAAGTCGACATCTTAGTCAGATTGGATTAACTGTCATTCTTTTGTTCTCAATATTTGTAAGAGTCAAAGATATTAGGCGTGATGAGAGACAGTAAGCTCTCACCAAACTCGATAGTCACAGTGCACAGTCAATCCCAAAATAAAGGATATCGCTCAGTCTCTCCTTTTCGAGGTCAAAAATTTGTTGCGATTAACCGAAGTTTGTTGCAATTAACCAGTGACTTTTATATATAATTAATTCCGTTTCTTGGGAAATGTTGCGATTATCCGGAGTGGACTGTACCACCATATCATAATCATCAATAAATAATGATGAAGTGGTGGTTGCAGTACCTAGTGGTGGTAGTGATAATAATGATGGTGGGGTGGTTACAGTAGTATGATTGTGCTATTGGTGGTAGTGATTATAATGATGGTGGGATGGTTACATTAGTGTAATGGTGGTAGTGATAATAATGATGGTGGGGTGGTTACAGTAGTGTAATGGTGCTATTGGTGGTAGTGATAATAATGATGGTGGGGTGGTTACAGTAGTGTGATGGTGGTAGTGATAATAATGATGGTGGGGTGGTTACAGTAGTATGATTGTGCTATTGGTGGTAGTGATTATAATGATGGTGGGATGGTTACATTAGTGTAATGGTGCTATTGGTGGTAGTGATAATAATGATGGTGGGATGGTTACAGTAGTGTGATGGTGCTATTGGTGGTAGTGATTATAATGATGGTGGGATGGTTACAGTAGTGTGATTGTGCTATTGGTGGTAGTGATAATAATGATGGTGGGGTGGTTACATTAGTGTAATGGTGCTATTGATGGTAGTGATAATAATTATGGTGGGGTGGTTACAGTAGTATGATTGTGCTATTGGTGGTAGTGATTATAATGATGGTGGGATGGTTACATTAGTGTAATGGTGCTATTGGTGGTAGTGATAATAATGATGGTGGGGTGGTTACAGTAGTGTGATTGTGCTATTGGTAGTAGTGATTATAATGATGGTGGGATGGTTACATTAGTGTAATGGTGCTATTGGTGGTAGTGATAATAATTATGGTGGGGTGGTTACAGTAGTGTGATTGTGCTATTGGTGGTAGTGATTATAATGATGGTGGGATGGTTACATTAGTGTAATGGTGCTATTGGTGGTAGTGATAATAATGATGGTTACAGTAGTGTGATTGTGCTATTGGTGGTAGTGATTATAATGATGGTGGGATGGTTACAGTAGTGTGATGGTGCTATCGGTGGTAGTGATAATAATGATGTGGCGATGATGGTGGAATGGTTACAGTAGTGTGATGGTGGTAGGGATAATAATAATGATGGTTGGATGGTTTCAGTAGTGTGATGGTGCTATTGGTGGGAGTGATAATGATGTGTTTGGTAATGATGATAATAAATAAATAAATATACGTTTGAACATTTATAAAGAGCATTTTCAAGGATTTACCATTGCCCAATGCTCTTCACGCTGTTTCATTTACTTCCCAATCAGGCCATGTGGAACCCTATTATTTCCATTTCATACAGTACAGTCCAAGTCATCTGTTAGGTATCTTTTTTTACTGGGTAACTCTCTTACAATATCCCTAGCTTCCTATAGCCAGATACTCATTCATAACTGAGTTGAGTAATGTGTGTAAAAGCTTACCCACGGATACAACGTCGGAACCAGAATTTTCCACTGTCACCCATCCGTCCACTGACCACGTTTAACATTGCTTTGGTAATTATGGTTGTAGTGGTGATAGTGATGATTATAGGATGGTGTTTGTTAGAGTTGTAACGATTATCCGGTCATAACCGATTATCCTAGTCCTAGGATAAAACACGGACGGATCCGATACTCAACGGATAAAACAGACCGGTTCAAAACTATGTAGATGATTGTAGTGATGATGATAATGAGGTGGTTGTAATGATGATGCGGTGGTGGTTGTTACAATAATGGTAGTGATGATGTGGCGGTAATGGTAGTGAGAAAATGTAATTTATACCGACTAGACCCACAGCGAATTGTTCTCTCGTCTGATATGAATTTACGAAAAGTAGGTATCGTTTTAATACACTTCAACAGTCGTAACGTCACTTCCCTCGTAATGACGCATGGTAACTTAGTAACTGGCTCTAAACTATCGGAACAATGGTGGACGCCCTTATGAATTATTTATCCGACGAGCATAAAAGCGGATCCAGAGGAGAAAAAAAAAACATATATCTGATCATGTTTTGACTTTTACACATTCTGATCACAAGACATGAAAAGTTCTAGCCAGCATGAAAAATAAAAAGTACCGATTTTCTTTGTTTAGAACCACGATGGCCGCCGTTGCTGGGCGAAGTGACAGACTATTGAATCCAATTGCTTTTGTTGGCTGAAGAAGGACTTTGAACTTGAAACTTCCTTTTTAATTTTTTTAGTTTTTTTTTGGTTAAATTTCTTTATCATATCACTAATAAGGCTTGATATGTTAAATTTAGTGTAGACTCTACATTCAACATTGCAAGTTCTTGGAGATAAAATATTAAAATGCGAGAAACAGATAAAAAAGGATCGAAGAAAATTTAAAATTAAAATTTTAAAACAATAAAAAACATCCATTCCTATTATTGACACGAAACTGCACTGTGATAATATTTATTATTTTTGAAAAATTAAAATAACAAGAACATTTTTTTCAAACATCGATTCTTATTATTGACACGAAGCTGCACTGTAATATTTATTTTTGATCTATACTTCTTACAGTCTAGAAATTTTTTAATTCCCTAACCTTTTTTTTAAATAAAAAATATCCATTCCTATTATTGGCACGAAGCTGCACTGTGATAATATTTAGTTTTGCAAAATTAAAATAACTTTTAAAAAATAGTTAAAACATCGATTCTTAGTATTGACACGAAGCTGCACTTTAAACTCGGTACCAATGTGCATATC